>NC_139350.1:38840361-39440361 GCF_055883805.1 Amblyomma maculatum | reverse complement strand
ACCAGGATACCATTTAAATTTCAAATGCTGGAAGTGGTCAAAAAATAAAAAGGCCGAATGTGAAGACTTCATCAAAAGAAATTGTTTGAATTCCACTGTCACCCATAAGCAGTGTGGAATTATTGAGAGGATAGGGCCATTCAGGAAGCTTAAGCAAGAAAGTCCGCGGATTCGTTCATTGAAATTCCACAGTGGCAGGGAATCCACACAAGTCTAATCTCACCGAACCTATATGAGATGGCGCGTGGTCATAAAACGGCCAACGCAAAGAAGTTGCAGTCCAAGAAGTCAAGGCAGTACAGACTGAAAGAGCATCCTTCACTGAAATAACGTTGTAGTGATCTAAACAAACTCTCCGGATGGCTAAAACAATAGCTAAAATTCCGCAATAAACAAAAGGATGTAATCAGGAAGGCGGATTGAAAAAGCGTAACCAAGTTAGAAGGAAAACATCCCAACCCCTGCTTTTTTTCTCATGCTGTGCAGCATCAGTGGCAATTACAAAGTGTCAATGAAAATGTAAGTCATCATACAAAACGAAAACCAAGGTAAACACTGGCAAAGAATTGGCATGATTGGAATGAATGTCATCATGGACCAAATTAACCTGAGGTAGACGAGAAGTGGCTCGTAAAAGAGAGCACACATCTGCTGACGATGGAGATAATAGCGACTGCACATATGCGACCGGCGGTCTGTGATAGCGAGACCAGTGAGTACTACAAAATAAATTAGGTTAAGTAATTAAAACTATTTGTAAACACGATGGGAAAGAATCATCCTTTAGAATGGACTGTAACGTATGTTGCTGGAAACGTGAATCCAAAGGAAGTACCCGAGCCTCAGAATACAAGACATTTAATGCCACAATACTAAAAAGGCCCAGGCAAAGCCGCAATGCTTGCCGTTCAATCAAGAGAAGTGGTCAAAGATTGTAAGCAGCACAGCCTGTAAACAAGACGCCGCTGATTTCCAGAATAGAGCACACATAGAGATTATAGATCATACCAAAGGCAGATCTTCTCATGCCATATTTCCTGTGGCCGATCCGACAGAGTAGACCCAAGGCACGCTCCGTTTTACGCCTAATATGTTCAATTTGAGGCCTCCCACTCCTTGAGCAATCAGAAAAAAAACGCCCAAATACTTGGCGGTAGTAACGTGAACTAAAGGCTCTTGATGGTTCGAAAGACAAATAGAAGCGGAGGACTGACAGAAAAAATTTTGAATGAAACATTTATTGACATTTAGAGTAAAGGAAAGAGCATCTAGCCGAGATACAAGATCAGTTAGGTAATTCTGTGAGGTGTGATATAAGGTATCTATTTCTATGGATGAACAGAAGAAGCAATATCGTCAGCGTAGTTGTACAGGTGAACATCGTCTCGCAAAGGTACATAAAAAAGTGTTGAAAAAAGCAGGAGACAGGCCCAAACCTTGAGAAACGCTTTTAGATTGAGAATTTCTGCGAAATAAGGGCCACCATGATAAAAGTAAAAAAATTGTTTGTGATGAAAATTCTTGAACCTAGGCATAGAATTCGAGAATTTATCAAATCAGAAATTAGTTGTCTGTGATCAACTCTGTCGTAAGCATTCGAAATATCCAGTTACTAGAGCAGAAATTTTAAGAGACCGACTAGCCAAATGAAATCTGCTCTTCTGGTCAGTGTGAGCAGATGATATTGAGCATCTGGGCGGAAGCCAATCTGTCTGGGAGATATTTTGTTTTTTGAAATAAACTGAGATAAACGCAAATGAATTATGTACTGTATTGTTTCCACTAGAATAGAAGCTAAAGAGATCAGTGTAACATTGTCAATGACATTTCCAAGGCTGTGATTGTAGAGTAGTGAAACAACTTTGGCAATCTTCCAGGAGCTACGTATCCAGGAGTAGTTTAGTGAACAGTTAATAATATTGAAATATTTAAGTGAAAAGATCTGGAATTAGATTTTTAACGTCAGTTGTATACCATCAGGGCCTGGAGATGAAGCGCTTGTTTTTGATATTGGAGTTGCTAACTGTGACAGTCACCTCAGAAAAATCTGTTGTAGTAACCAGGAATGAGAGGGGCCTTGAGCCATGACGACAAAAAGCGAATTTCTAGACCGCGAACAAAATTATCCAACATATCCGCCGCCTTTTTAGACTGAGCACCACAGATGAAGACCAGAATATCTGCATATCTGCTGTGGACATTCAAAGCGAGAGTGCACTTCGGTGCTTAGTATCGGATAAAAAGGAATGTAATTGAGTCTTATGCTTTTGTTCGGCTGATGACACACACATTTAAAAAGGGCAGCGTAAAGCGAATTGTAACATATTAGAGGGGGAATAATTAAGATGCAGACTCTTCCATCCACCTTTTCGGCACCCATAAGCACGAGAGCATTCAAGATTCCACCAAGAATTTGTGGGCTGACTACATGTGGCAACAGAAAATTCAGCGGATTCAATGACATCATGCAACCATGACACCACAGACGCCTCCTGTAACTGAACGTCAGAAGGGGAAATAGATGAAAGGGAAGTTTGAAGAGCGGTTTGCTATTTACCATAATTTACAAACCTCCTCTGACAAGCCCCGTCATGAGGTTTTGAAAGAAGTTAATTATTGATAATAGGAAGATTATCACAGTTGGTTCCACTGTCTACGGTCGCCCACAGTGATATAAAGACCAGTCATTGAAAAAGTAAGATCCAGAGCTGAGGAGCACTATCCCCGCCGAAAGGTGATGTCCCCAGAATTGTGGCAATTGACAGCATTGTCATTATTCCAGTCCCAAAACTCACGCCCACAAGAATCAGTTTCCAGACACCAAAAAATAGGATGAGAATTGAAATAATTCGTTAATAGAAGTTTTTGAGAACGATGAGCTAAAAGAGGATCCAGCTGCGAAGTACAACAAACGCCATTTGGGAAGTATGATATGGTCAATGTTAAAGGTGCTCAATCGGGTAGCAGAAACTGCAATTTGCAACTAAATTTTCAGTACCACTGCAAATTTAAAACAAAACCTGTTTTGAATCAAAGATGTACTCTACCGCAGACATCAGTACATCATGTGGTTAAAGGGGCTCACACTCAGGATTTATCTTCAGTCGAGATTTAGTGGGCTGATACGGGAGATTTAGAACTAGGGAGCTGCTGGCCTTACTGCATGCTCCAGCGATTCTTGAACAACAAGCATCGGATTTTAAGAAGTGGGTCGCCTTAGAATTGTTACATGGGTTGTAGCAGTCCCTTCTTTGTTGGGAGGCGTATTCATGTTGGAGGCCACGGGCATAGCAGGGACTACAGAGGCACAAATTGTCAGAGTTTGGAAAAAAGTCTTCATACATGAGACAAGCGTCTGAGAAGAGGTCTCCGCAGAATGAACAAAGAAGCGCTCCATCACAACCCGTTAGACGTCTCAATGGTAGAGGCCACAGTAGAAGAAACAGTACATTCTAAGGAAGCTGTTCGAGGCGCTGTCACAGCAGCAAATCCACAATTGAGCTTCCTTAGTAGTGCCGCAGCCTCACCACGTGACCATGGATGTTTTTCGATTAATTAAAGGAACGGAAGCGCATTGCTAAGAGCAGGGCAACTGAAATCAGAAGTAGCGTGCGAGGCAAAGCATAGGCAGCAACTCAGCATCTAAGATGTACACTCGGTTGCGGAGTGGGTACCACCACATAAACCCCCTGCGAATCGCGGACCTGCAGGCAGTAGTACTGCGGCCAAAACGCCAGCAATTGCGGCATTCCTTCCGATGAGGAGCCAAGGGCTGAACTTGAAACATGAATGGTCACGCTTTAATTTCAGACTGCAGATGAGACCGGTGAAAGTTAAAATGGCATTATTTGTGGGTACACGAGAACCACCTGCTGGCATAGTGCACAGGTAAACGAACACCAAGCCAGCAGGGACAAGCATATACAAAAGTGCTTCCAGAGAGAGAGGTTTACGGGAACGCAAAACAATGCCTTTCATGCCGCACAGAGTTCCGGGAGAACAAGAGTCCTTACGGCTGAGGTGCCAAACCTAATACCCGTTAGACGGTCAGTCACACACTGAACGCTTGATGATTTGCATATAATGCCTGTCTTGCCTCCGAAATGTCTAAAAATTATTCATCCTTCATCTGATACCCTACTGATGCCTTGAACCAATAGATATCGATAAAAGAGAGAGAGAGAAGCTCCTCCTGGGATAACGGCAGTCTGATTTAGTCGAATGACGCCGCCATCAACCAAAACAAGAGCAACCGGGACAGTAGTAACCCCATTTCTGAGGAAGCAATCCAAAGGTACTGACTCCGCTGGACGATTAGCCGACCAGGGCAATGAACCCTGGTCGGAAAAAAGCCACAGGCGGAAGAAAAGGACCTAGTCTACTTAGCTACACTATAGGTAAATGCTGGCCAATCCCCTCTCACTGGTTCAGTCAGACAGCAGAGCAGAGCAGGTTCCCCGAGAAACCACAGCCAGATTCACTCACTTTTGCCAAGTTCACGTTATTCTCGGTTGTCTCTTCGTCCGCCATCTCCGCAAAACGAATTCGGTTTCGTCTTCCTTTGTGTGCATGCGCCGCTCCGATTGCAAACCGAGTCTTTCTCTTTTTTTCGTGACAACTGTTGTCATCTAGGATTTTCGTTCGCAAACTGTCGGTTGCCGCAGCCGTCAACATTCATATCTGTGATCATTACTTATCTCCTACTTAAATTACATTGTTTGACTGGCGAGCCATATTTTTAGTCAACTTTGGCCAAAACGGAAGCGTGCTTAAACACGTCTTCTTTCTGAGTAAAGGGGGCTTCATAGACTGCTTCGTGAGTTCTGGCTACGAGCTTGGGTAACAATGAACCAAACTTCTCTTTTGTTTTTATATGTCGCTTATTCACCGTTCCAGGCCTCATTGGCCTCCTACGTAGATATTGGTTTGTGGGGTTTAACGTCCCAAAGCAACTCAGGCAATGAGAGCCGCCGTAGTGGAGGACTCCGGAAATTTCGACCACCTGGACACTGACGTGCACTGACATCGCACAGCACACGGGCGCCTTGCTTTTCGCCTCCATCGAAAAGCTGCCGCCGATCGGGTTGTAAGGGTTCTTCTGCTGTCCCAGTGTTCAGAGTGAGGCTTCATGCCTTCAAGAGAACTCCTGAGATCCCCAACTACCAATTTCCTTAAGAGCAGTTTTATTGTCCAAATAATTCCATCTTTCCAGGCAACGTAGAGACCGGAACTTTGACCGGTTCCCCTGCTGACCCTTACCTTCTTTAGTGTCAGCTTCACAGTTTTCTCGTCAACCTAGCCATTTCTTGTTACTCCCATCATGATCATTTGATTTTATTGTTCAAATATTTTTTTGATCGAATGTGAATGATTTGTTCTGCCCATAAATAATTTTGTTGTTTTATTAGATGCACATCGGGCGTGGTTTCTACATAGAAATGGATCAATTGAGTTCAATCACTGGTGCGAAAACCGATAGTTTGTCACCCCAGAAGATCTGTGTCCTGTAGTTGGACGAGGGATTAAAAAAGAGGATAATCACTGAAAAAACCTGCCTTAAAACCTTAAATATGGCGCAAAAGCGGAATGCACATCAGGACGCCTATTAGAGTAAATCATTCTCAGTTATCCCTCTTTACCTGCTAGGTGTTATGAAATTAATGGAGCACCTGTGTGCAGTTTTGTTTTATGCTCGCTGGAAAATCTGTTGACATAAACTTTTCCTGGAGCATTTTTTGGGTCGCGCGCGCATTGGAATAAGACGAGTTCATCGACAGATCTAATGTCCTTAGGCATTAGATCTAATCCATACATATCCATGCATCTAATGCATTCATCTAATGCATTAGATGATATTGCCGCGAACTGTTGAAATCCTTATTTGTTTATGTACGACAGCCGCTGGAATGCAGCCTTATCATTGTTATTCCGGCGCGCTTATCAATTCTGTATCTCGTGTTTGTTCATGCTCGTTGTCGTGATACAACGCGTAATCATTTCCCTTGTTGAGAACGATGCGGCGAGATCTGTCTCGAAGGTTCCAATCACTCGCGTATGTCTCTACAATGTTCCAGGTTGTGCTACTAGCAGTTTACGATGTTATCTAGATTGTTATGAGCAGCCTTTAAATTGAGCGTTGACGAGTGCAACGGGCATTTCTTTGTTCGACGATCGACGAGCATGTTTGTTGCTATCGCCGCCGCCGAGTATCTTTGTTCTTTGCGGGCGCAAGTCATCCCAATAAAGAGGCAATTTCAGTACCATCAAGCCTGTGTCTTCATTTGTGTCATCGACCCTGGTCACCACCACGTGACACCTGTTGGAGGTGCTGCCCTTGACCCTTCAAGCGAAGACCTCAGCCTTGTTCCTGTCGCCCTGGAAGACCAGCCTACAGGTTACCGAGCCAGCCGCCGACTCAAAGACCTACAACCCGAACACAGTCTGCTGCCTGACCCCGTTCGTCTCCGGAAGGAATCAACTTTGGAAATGGCCCAGTCAACAGCACCAGTCGTCTTCGTGCCGCCCAGGGAACCCCCCATCTTCCAATAATTGCCCAATGAAGATGCGGAAGACTGGATGGACCTTTTAAACCGTGTGGCAGAATTCAACGGCTGGAACGACGCCGCGAAACTCAGGCAAGTCTACTTTGTTCTTCAAGGAAATGCCCGAGTTTGGTTTGAAAATCATGAGGCAGCTATGTAGGATTGGTAGATTTTCAAGGAAGCGTTTTTGACTGCCTCTGCAAGCGTCGTCCAAAGGAAAAAGCCCAAGCCCTCCTTTAGTCAAGACTTCAACTCCCTAACGAGCCTGTGCTGGCGTACATTGCGGAGATGATGCGCCTCTTTCGCCGCGCCGATCCTAACATGACCGAAGGTGAGAGAGTCAAATTTTTAATGCGAGGCGTTAAAGAATCGCCTCTTGCATGTCTTGTCCGAAATTCGCCAAAAACGGCGGCGGGATTTGAAACAGAAGCGTCTACCATCGAGAAGACGTTGGACACCCGGATGCGCCACTACGAGCGACCACTTTCACCGGACTACTGCAGCCACTACCCCAGCGCATCTGCAAGCGGAGAGAATTTTCGGGACGTCATTCGTTAGATCATGCGAGAGAAGCTCCGCCGATTGCTGCCATTATTACAACAACCCCAGTTGGCGGTCGTACGTCAAGCAGCCCAGCAGACACTGGGTGTTCCTCAAGCGACGACTCTGACGGCTCCAGTGCATGAATCAGCAGCGATGAATTATTCTGCTGCATTACGTCGTCCTGCCCCTTGACTCGACCTCCTAAGCCCTCGTCGCTACCATTCTGTCCCAGAAAGCCGCCTCTTGGCCTCCGCTCGCGAAGTATACCAACGATCTCCAGGCCCCAGGAAATGCGACGCCTGGAGGACATCCAACAACCGACCGCTCTGCTCCATTGTGGTGAGGCAGGACACATCCTCCGTCACTGCCCGTACAGGCCGATCGGCCTCCGTGGTTTCGCTGTCGACGCCCCACGACCCCGTCCTGGCAAGCGACTACAGGAAATCAACGACTTCCTGCGCAGCGGAGAGCACTCGTCGCCAAGGCATCTGTCATGCTCCCTGTCGCCGTACAATGCCCGATTTGCGTCGCCGGGCCGCGGTTACTTGCAAGGACGGTCTCCTAGCCCCCATAGAAGAAACTAAAGGCAGCAACCTTTGGAGCTGATGTTGCTCAACGGTGAAAAGACGAAGATCCTCCGCCGCCGACGACCACCAATGACGACGTAGCCATTTCATTGCCGCTCCACACGACGATATCGACGACAACAAGACCAGAGTGTAAGCCGACACCGCCGCCCAGCGAAATAACAACGGTATGCCCCGACCATGACCCGAAAAAAGGACGGAGCCGAGATCGGACACCAAGGCCCACGTGCAATGCGAGGACGCGAACCAGTGACCTCGAAGTTGATATCGACGGTCGCAGAGTCACTCCCTTGTAGACACCGGAGCTGACTATTCAGTCATCAGTGGACCGTTAGCCTCCCATCTCAGGAAGGTTACAACCTCTTGGTATGGCCCGCTGATTCGCACCGCAGGTGGCAACCTGATTACTCCATCGGGATGATGTACTGCAAGAATAACCGTAAATGGGCGTACTTACCCCACCAGCTTTGTGGTCTTGCAGCCGTGTTCCCGCGACCTGATTTTAGGCATGGACTTCCTAAATGAACATAGGGCTATCATCGGCCTCCGATCCAAGCTCATCAAGCTCTCTGCAGACAAAGCCATACCAGCTACGACGACTTCGACGCAACACGTCGTTCTAAACGTCCTCGACGGAGAATTAGCCGTGCCGCCTCGATCAAGTGTCGCAGTAAGCCTAGGTAGCGCAGACATCGAGACCGCTGAAGGCATCGTCGAAGGAAATAAATATCCAATTGCTCTTGGAAAGAGGTGTCGGCATCGCAAGAGGCATCGCTAAATTCCGGAGAGGAGAAGCTCAGGTGCTGGTAACAAATTTCACCGAAGAATGTCGACATCTCAACGAGGGCACGACGGTCGCTTTTCTCGACGAACTAACGGACCTCAAAGACGTATTCGCCCTCGACGATCAACCACTGGAAGACGCACCGGACCAATTCCGTCAGCCCACATTTGAAATCAACCCGGTATTCACCCACAGCAGGAAAGACCAGATTCGCGGTCTCCTTCGAAGCTACAAGGAGTGCTTCTCGTCATCATCGAAGGTACGACAAACACCTCTGGCCAAGCCCCGCATTATAACGGACGAGCACGCCCGACCTCTTTGCCAAAGCCCCTATTGTGTATCGCTGCGAGAATTCGAGGTCATACGCGATTACGTGGAGGAAATGCTGCGTGAGGACGTAATCAAGGCGTCGAACAGCCCCTGGGCAGCACCAGTCGTTTTTTAGAAGAAAGACGGCACACTTCGCTTCTGCGTCGATTACCGCCGCTTGAATAGCATAATTAAAAAGGATGTCTACCCACTTCCCCGCATCGACGACACATTGGAACGGCTCTGCAATGCAAGGTACTTCTCCTGGATGGACCTGAATAGCGGATATTGGCAAATTGAGGTCGACGAGAGAGACTGCGAGAAGACCGCATTCATCACACCGGACGGCCTTTTCGAGTTCAAGGTGATGCCATTTGGCCTTTGCTCCGCCCCAGCGACGTTTCAACGACACTGTGCTGGCGGACTTGAAGTGTCAGATTTGCCTGGTATACTTGGATGATGTTGTCTTCTCATCAAACTTTGAAGGCCACCTGAAACGGCTGCAGATAGTGTTGGAAGCCATAAAATCATCGGGACTAACGTTAAAACGAGACAAGTGCCTTTTCGCCTACGAGGTACTGCGGTTCCTAGGTCACATCGTTAGCAAGGATGGTGTTCGGCCAGACCCGGAGAAAACAGCTGCAATCGCACAATTTTCACCGCCTGCTGACAAGAAAGCCATGCGCAGCTTCCTTGGGCTGTGCACCTATTATCGACGATTTGTCAGACATTTTTCGTGCATCGCCGAACCGTTGACGCAGCTCACAGAAGCTGACGTACCTTTTAAATGGGAAGCGCCGCAAGAAGCAGCCTTCGACGAACTTAAGTGCCGCCTGCAGTCCCCTCCTGTCCTTGGTCACTTTAATGAAAACGCCAAGACCGAAATTCACCCCGGCGCAAGCAGTATGGGCCTAGGTTCTGTTCTCGTCCAGAAGAGTGCCGGACTGGAGAAAGTAATCGCCTACACTAGCAGGTCCCTCACTAAGGCCGAAGCCAATTACTCGACGACCAAGGAGTGCCTCACGATCATCTAGTCCATTTATAAGTTCCGTCCATACCTGTACGGTCGACCATTCAAGGTGGTAAGCGATTACCACGCGCTGTTGTGGCTGGCTAATTTGAAAGACCCCTCCGGCTGTCTTGCCCGATGGAGCCTAAAACTTCATGAATTCGACGTTACAGTAGTTTATAAGTCGGGCCGCAAGCATTTGGAAGCAGACTGCTTATCCCGTGCACCCGTCGACATTCCTCAGAAGGCGATGACGACGATGCCTTTCTGGGACCAGTAAGCGCCAGCAGCTTTGCACAACAGCGATCAGATCCTCAGCTGAAAGACCTAGCAGATTACATGGAAGGCAAGACCGCTTCTCCTCCTGCTGTGTTTAGGCGTCAGTTGTCGTCGTTCGCCTTAAGCAATGACGTCATCGTAAAGAAGAACTTCGTTCCCAACAAGACAGCGCAGCTTCTTGTCGTGCCTAAAAACCTCCGACAAGGGAATACTTCATGCATTGCACAATGAGCCAATAGCAGGGCACCTCGGTTTGGCGCGCACGTTGCAGCGAATCCAGGAGAAGTACTACTGGCCGCGACTGCCTGCCAACGTTGCCCATTAAGTGAAAACGTGCCGTGAGTGCCAGCGACGCAAGACGCCGCCGATCAGGCCAGCTGGGCTACTGAACCCGATACCGCCCCCAGCCCTGCCCTTTCAACAAATTGAGATGGATCTTCTCGGCCCCTTTCCATCTTCATCTGCGTGTAACAAGTGGATCATCGTGGCCAAAGACTACCTTACCCGATACGCCGAAGCAGAAGCACTGCCCAATGGTACTGTGCAGAAGTCGCAAAGTTTTTTGTTGAGCAAATTCTCTTGCGACATGGCGCCCCAGAAATCCTTATCACGGACAGGGGAACGGCATTTACGCAAGCCATTTTAGAATACAGTCATACAAGTCATCGACGAAGTACTGCGTACCATGCCCAGACAAATGGGCTTACGGAGCGTCTCGACAAAACGTTTGCGGAGATGAATGCAATGTACGTCGATGCCGAGCATAAGACATGATACGCCATTCTACCCTACGTCACCTTCGCTTATAATACGGCCGTCCAGAAGACAACCAGGTGGACCCAGTTCAGCCTTGTGTACGGGAGGGATCCCAGGACGACGCTTGACACAATGCTGCCACACGAAACTGATGAGGATAACCCGAACGTCGCCGCCTACCTTCAACATGCAAAGGAAGCCCGAAGACTCGCCCAAATGCGCATTAACGATCAGCAGCGAACCGACGCCCGACGTTACAACTTACGACGACGCTATGCTGAGTACAATCCGGGAGATCTATTTTGGGTTTGGACGCCGATTCGCCGCGGCGGACTGAGCGAAAAGCTTTTACGCCGATACTTCGGCCCCTACAAGGTGCTTCGCCGACTAGGACAATTGAACTACGAGGTCGTTCCTGACGACGCATCCAGAAATTGTGCATGTTGTACACCTTAAGCCATATTATGCACGCTAAACGATATTCATGTTTGCTTTGCAATGTTTATGTTAATTCATGTCTGTTTATTTTGAAACATCGAGGCGATGTTTTTTTCAGGGGGCAGTAATGCCGCGAATTGTTTACATCTATTGGTTCCTGTTCGACATCCGCTGGCATGCGGCCTTATCGTTGTTATTCTGGTGCGCTTATCAATTAGGTATCTCGTGTTTGTTCATGCTCGTTGTCGCGATACGACGCGTTATCTTTTTCCTTGTCGCGAACGATGCACCGAGATCTGTCTCGAAGATTCCGATCGCTCGGGTATGTTTCTACAATGTTCCAAGTTGTGCTACTAGCAGTTTGCGAAGTTATCGAGAATGTTCTGAGCAACCTTTAAACTGAGCGTTGACGAGTGCGACGGGCATTTTTTTGTTCGAGGATCGACCAGCACGTTTATTGCTATCGTCGCCGCCGAGTTGCTTAGTTCTTTTGCGGGCGCAAGTCAGCCCAATAAAGAGTTTCTTCACTGCAATCACCGAATCTTCCGTTGTGCTATCGGCCCCCGTGAGCCCCACGTGACAATAACCATACATCTAATGCCCATCGGCATTAGATGTAAGGATATCCTGAATAAATGTGTTCCTATGTGAACAAAGAATAATAATAAAATGGTGAAAATCGACTTTGTTTACTATTAAGCGGAGTAATATACACGCTAAATATTATAACTTCCATTTGCCTATAATTACCTTTTATTCTATACTATTGATATACGTGGGTTATCGCATATACTTCTATTTAACTGGTGAACAATTTGCAATCGAATTCCTTCCGTAATGTTGTTTCAGCTACAAATAATGCTTAAATGTTGCGACGTTGTCACCCGTTAATAATTAGGGGGTATTATTATTAACAATGCGCCCTTAACGGTGCGCACACTCCCAGACACCCTTGGAGTGAGTGGGGGTAGCTGTTCCGGTCGCAAAGGAGATGCCCTCGACCTGCGTGGCAAGCTCAGCCGGAATTCAACTACCTTGTGGTGACAGAAGGGGGTGGTCGTTTGGTGCCCAGCGGTCGCCGGTTCAAACCAGAGAAAGGATCGGAGTCAGAAGTAACAAACAAAACACAATTTATGCACAGCAAGAGACGATACAAAGGAATACACAAGATCACTTGAAATACATAGACGAGAGGTTCACAGAATACAAACGCTAAGCATGCAATTACACAGGTATCCAATAACGTAGGGTCTTTACAACAGATGAAACACGAGAGAGTACATAAACAAAAATCAAATTGTTCACCGGGCACTGTTGCAGTCCGACGCCTCAAGAGTCACGATGTGGCCGCCATACGAGACGAGCGCCGCTCCCTTGAAAGTCCGTGGGCTTGCCAGCAGCGGGTGATCCCCGCGAGTCCAGCCGAAGCACAGGTGAATACGTCGCAAAACTGACGAACTGACTGACTGACTGACTCAACAAGCGGCGCGGTCGCTTTAAATAGGGCGCGCCGCGTCTGTTTGTTAACACGCGCCAAAGCTAGCGCGCACACACACATAGCTTCGCTCGTTATAGCTCCCTCTTCTCCTCCCGTCGAGCCGCGCGTCGTCATTGGCTAGGTCCCATAGAAGATGCTCGATTTTTCTGGCGCATTCCAGGCCGATGAACCACCGTCTTCCCCGGGCAAGGGGAAAGAGGGTGACAGCAACGCGTACAAAGCTACGCGCTCTCCCGCGCGGGGAAGGGGGCTTTGCTCTCCATGCCTTCCACGCGACGCCGTGCGGGCCTCGCGCCGTACCGGCTTGATGAAAATGGGCGCCGATTTCGTGACAGCCGTATAGTTGGCTTGAGGTATAACATAAGGTGTGGAAAAATATTAATATATTCGATGATATTTTTATTCACCAAATTGCCTAATCCACTCTGTTTGAAACTACGAAATGAAAATAAATATGGATGTGTTCGGGCAAGAACGGTAATCGATGTCCCATGACCGATTTTTGTTTTCAATAAAATATTTATATGTAGTGGGCTAATGTATCGACCCAAAGTAATGACCCTTAGTTTTGCAAGATGCGGCGTAGTTGTCTCGGGAAAAAAATCTTAATCACTACAAATGACAAAAACACCGTTTTTGTCATTTCAAAAAGTTGGAAGTGTGCAGACCTGCTGCTTGAGAAACTAAAATTTTTCCATCCATTGTTTTTTACTAACGCCGTCAGCATAACATTTACTTTTATAAGAACTACTGATAGCTTCTTGTTGAGGCAGCTGATGTAATAAAAAAGGCTAACTTTTGTTCAAGTGCAATGCATAAAAAATTTTCAGTTTGAACCTTTCATACTGGCATGATGCTTTAAGTTGTTTGCATTATTAAAACATTGTTTATCAAGCAGATTATATTTGTAATTTAAGACAGAATGCTTAGCCCTGGACCGCTATGTACGTTCTCCGCAACGCAACCAAAACTCCGCTAAAACTGCCATGCTGCAAAACGATTTGCTTATGATTGCAATTAGGTGAACATTAAAAAATCGTCTTCAAAATTTAGTATAATTATTATCAAAACCGAGAAGGGGAATAATATAATTAGAAGCTGGATTGAATACCGCCGCATCTATCAATTAAAAAGAATATCAGGATAGAAAAAAGGTTCAGCCTGAAATAACGAAATTACACAATTTTAGGCCGTATTCAACACTTGCCCACAAGTAGAAAAAGACTTTATGAACACTGAGAACGCTGTGGATATTACATAACATAAATTTAACTAAATTCCGCAAATAATAAACTGAAATTTTAATGCCTGCTCCTTGAGGGGAAGCCATAAGCACATTTGCAGAATAAAAACATATTTTTATATTTGCATTTATATTTTTATTTTGCATAATGCGCAGAGGTGGGCATTTGACCTCAAAAAGTGCAACCTCACCTCAACCTCAATAAAAAATTTCCTGACCTCACTCAGCCTCAACCTCATGCTTTGAGGTTTGACCAGGTGACCTCACCTCAATTTTTCTGATGCCATCACCGACCTCACTCAACCTCACCTCAAACTCAAAATGTGAATTTGAAGTCGGTCGCTCGGCCTCAAAAAAAAAAAAGGTTTTTCATTTGAGAACACTAACTATAAAACGTGATGGCACAAGTCCTGTGCGGTGACACGCCAGAATGACGACATAAATTTTAAACAACATTGAATATGATGAGGCTTACTTGTCAAGTAAAAAAAATTAAATGAACATTTGTCAGCGAGGCTACTGATTCATAGCAGGCTGACCTAATAACGGCAGTATAATTGGTCAATTTCAACTCTTCAAATTTTATTTTTATTTGTTTTGATATGGTGGCTTTTTACCTATTTCCCGCTGTAATGCTTATGTGTCCTTGGTGCTGCTGGATGCGAACTCCCGAAGGTCTGCAGTGAAACGTCGCACATATCTGTGACCGTCAAATAGTGTTTCCTCATGACAACCAAGTCATAATTTCTTGGTGAAGGCATTTTCCTGTGATTTGAAATCGAATCGGATGACAAAATCACAAACAATCTAATGTTTCTTCAGTGTAACGTCTCTGTTACAAAAAAAAAAAGTAGATCGACCACTTGCGTATATATGGAAGTTGCAGTACCATAACATTCTTTTATCAAACTGACTTCTGACGTGGGACTTATCACAAGAGGCGGACAGAACAAAATGTTGCCGTATGCAGAGACGCTTAGTTACGAAAAGGTAAAGCGTGCTTGACTTTTGACATTGCGCTACTTTCGATAATCCTGACGAGTGGGTTGTGCTGTATAGAACAAACGCCGTGACAAATTATTGGAAAGATTACTCTCCCTTCTACTTATAATAACTAACGGTGAATTTTCACCCCCAAAACATTCCTTTTATCATCGATGTAAGTTAAAGAAATAATACATTGCATTAGGGATAATTCGCACATTACCTTGAGATGCCGAGAGAAGCTCAAAAGCTGATTTCCTTGTCCACACAGTTTCTTGTCGCAATGAATGCATTCCAAGTTTACAGTGCTTTTCGTTTCTTTTGCGTGGCTATTGTAACGTAAATGGCCTTCGATGTCTTCGTCAATTCGACAACTGCGCGAGCACACATCATCGTCGGTATATTTAGATTTTTTCACTATACCAGTCATAACCACACCTGCCATAACCGCAACCATGTCATGCACCCTCGACACCGAACGCAACAATGCGATAGACCTCGAAGAAGAAGGGCAGACCTCAGCTGGAAAGGGCGGAAACTTCCGTCATAAATTACAGCAAGTCGCCGACCACGGCATGGCTGCGTGTCTTCGCTTGAAAAAGACGGCCACGGTAAATGACGAAGAACACAGCAAGTGGTTTAGATGCTGCCTTTTTTTTGCCGATTTTGGGCGGCTCACCGACGCCGTTTGGGGGCGACTTCCAAGCAGACGTTCCAGGAACGATTGGTGTCGATGAGAACGTGGGGCTCAGACACCAGCTTCTAGTCGCGACGAGAGAACCGCGCCCACTGGGAGAAGGAAGCCGAAACACTTAACCCATGCTACAGGAGTTTCGTTTTTCTTCGTCTGCACAATATTCGTCAAGAGAGGAAGACTAGCGGGTGGTGAGCAGGGTGGCAACGTGTATACAGGGAGGAAGAGCAGAGTTTGAACACTGACTAGCGTTTCACTCCTGCGAAACGATGAGATCCCTGCATGGTCGACTAGCGACAGAAGTCCGCGCAGCCGCCGAGGCGTTCCGAGAAGCGAGAAGTGCCTGTCTTTATATTTCTTTAGACCAACAGGAATCCGCCAGTCGGAGGTATAGCGCACAACCAAAAGCTAAAAGAAGCAAAAAAAAGAAAAGAATGTTGCTAGAAGAAGAATCTGAGAATTGTCTTTTCTGATTCTTTTGTTTTTTTTTTTCTTAGGAGGAGGGGGGGAGGGGGAAGGGTGACGACTGGCCGTACCGCAGAAAAGTGGCCGGTTGTGAGTAAACGCGGGTGCACAAACGCGAGAGTGGGCACTGGTAAGTGACCACACAAAACGAAAACAAGAAGTGTGGGAAAATAGGGGTGGTGCAAGTATACTGAAAAACTAACGAGAAGAGGAGACGCAGATCTTCACTTGCGCATTCACACGCTCAAGCACCGCGCACACAACTCGCTCGCTCGCCCACACTGCCACTGTCCTTATAACTCTCTGCCCCGTTGTCAGAAACGCACTTAAAAATACCTAAAACCCACAAACTCCCAGAGGCGCGCGTATGTGCAGTGGCTTACTTTCCAAGAAATGCCGAGGGGTTCCCGGGTCCGCGCTTTGTCCGCTAGTTGAGATCGGACACCGGCTGCGGAGTCGAAAGAGCAGAAGCCAGCTTACGAACAAAAGGCGCGCCCGCCACTTTGGCTGCAAGCTGCAAAACGGAGGGGAGGCCCTCGATAAACAAACATGTAAATGAAAAAGGCGCAAGCTCCCGTAGGATATGAGAATGACTGCAAGCAGTCGTCAGTCACCTGTCTGTTCTTCAATGATTCTTCGAGAAGGGCACATTAAATTTATATCTTTATGTAAGGGTTTATTTAATGTCTAGTGACTAATAATAATAATAATATTAATAATAATAATAATAATAAAAGAGTGGATTGCACTGATACAACTACGATCTACCGTCCTATTGCTTTCTTTCGTTTTAACTCGTACCATATACAATAGAAAAAGCAGATTTTATTGACTAAAATACAGTCTTCGTGGGGTGACTTCCCGTCAAGCCATTTATCTCTCGTCTCTTCTGCATCCTTGTTCTTTCCATATGCCTTTCTGAAACCTCCTCTCTTGTGTCATCCTCCCCAAGCAATTCCTTGGTTGCTGGATCTTGCGCTTCCCTCTTTTCTACTATTCTAGCTTTTTTTTTCCGAGAAGTCGACATACCCACGTAGGTCTGGAAACCCTTCGAGTTTGCGCAGACTTTCTTCACTTCCCAAATTCGCTCGGAATGGTGGCGGGATCTTGTTTCACCTTCTTTCGAGTCTGCAGCCGTCGTCCAACCCCACTCGTTTGCCGCGCTGCGCTTTACGCCCCCCCCCCCCCCTCCTTTTTTTCGTGTCGAACGCAAACGTACAGACGCAAACTGCTCGTTACGTGCACGTTGGTAGCAAAAAGAGTGTACACGACAGGCATTATGAAAGGTGTTTTTCCGGTTATGTTATCGCTTTGGGAAACAATAATTTCGACCTCACAAGCCGACCTCACTAAGTTACGACCTCACTCAACCTCAAACTCACGCATGAGGTTGAGGTCCCATTTGCTGACCTCACTCAAAAATATTTCAGGTGTTGCCGACCTCACCTCAACCTCACCTCACTCCATGAGGTTGAGGTCATTTTGAGGTTGACCTCATGAGGTCGAAACCTCATGAGGTTGCCCACCTCTGATAATGCGTTATATTTAGTGACAGATATTAACAAAGTACTTAACATTGTATCTTGAGAGTTTGATAAAAATTGAAATTGCGGTGGTTTTCTCAATTCGATTCAGTTCCCATATTTTGCTATTTTTTTTATTTTTGGCCGATTTCAAAGTAATTTACAGAAAGAACAGACGAATCTAGAGCTTCAATTTTTTCCTGGAATAAATAACGGAACCTGGACAATATAAAGAACTAGTTGCAGTGGCAAGATATTATATATCTCCTGCTGCGGGTACAGGGAACCACTGCTGGATGGTTGACGTCAATGGTTCCTGCGAGCGACAGAGTTCGTCATCATCGCGTTTAGCTTCGCCACGTTTTATGCGAAGCATATTGCTAGAGGTAAACCACAGCCCTTCGTGACGGTTACAGGCCGTGCAAAGAATGTGGAATGCTACGTAACACCACGTGATACGCTGACGTCATGACAGAGGAGAGACGGGGGTCCAGCTCGCACCGCCGGCTGCGGTTGCACGCCGTGCGGACCACGTGGTATGGTGACGTCACACCACGTGATACGCTGACGTCACGACAAAGAAGAGACGGGGGACCGGCTCGCGCCGTCGGCTGCGGTTGCACGCCGTGCGGACCACGTGGTATGGTGACGTTACACCACGTGATACGCTGACGTCACGACAGAGGAGAGACGGGGGTCCAGCTCTTTGCTCTTTGCTCTTGTAATGGCGTTCTTATAGCGAGGTACGCGCTCGTACGCACTACCTATCGTTTCTTTGTCTAGGTAAGAAAACAAATTGCGCGATTCGGTTTTGTACAGTTTCCGTAGGGACCGCTTTATCGGCTTTGGCGGTATAATTGAAGGACCACCATGGCGGTGATATGGCTCGAAGGGTATACATGAGGTGACCTCACAGCCATGCTTGGTGAAGACGTAACGACCGTTGGTGCACGTCAAGCCGGCTGGACACGGGTAGTTTACGGGGAGGCTTTCCCATACGACCGTATTGTTACCGAAGAAATCAAAATCGTTGCTTCCTTTAGCACGTCGGTGTTGTAAGAGCTTTTGCTTTGCGTACATATTCGCGTAGTGGCAATCGAGTATCGTTGGCCTGGGGGACGACATGTTCGTTGTGCGTGTCGGTAACACAGTTAGATTAGAGATGAACGAGTCATGCTATTACCTAGTTCTATGCGATGGGAAAACATTGTTCATTCCAAGTTTAAACCGTATAAAAGCACGTGTAACCAAGGAAAGAAAAGTTTAGCCAAGTGTAACCATGTAAAGCCGAGTTTATAAATCAATATGCTTCGCATCTGACCAGGCTTAACCAAGCTAAGCCTCAGCCATTTTTTGTGGTCAGTTCCCATGGGACAAGTGACGACATTTAGTTCGTTGTGCGACACAGCATCGGCAGTTGTCGACTCCGTTGGTGTGGCGGATCTCCGTGGTGAATTCCGATATGTAGTTCATCTGCCGCAGTTTGCGACCCGTGTGAGAGCCACCGTGAGGATTTAGGGATCGTAAGGCGTATGTGAGGGGCTTGTGATTTGTCATGACAAAGTTTCAGTTCCTTCTAAGTAGTGACGAAAGTGCCGAATTTCTGCTTAGACCGCCAACAGTTGATGATGATGATGATGGATTTTATTGGCGCAAGGGCGACTCAGGCCAAAGAGCGCCAAACTCAAGGTTAATGGTGTACTCAAGTTTATGCAATGGGATAGTTGTGAGTTTTTATGAAGGGATAAAAAACAGTGGTTTATAGGGCCTAAAATGCATTCGCTCTGTAATATCGCTAAAAACAATGGTGTATAGGGACTAAAATTCATTTGCGATATATAATGGATGTGCGATGTATATGTAGATGCTTTAAAAGATCTCATCCGTCCTCTCAAGGAGGAGCGGGCTGAGACCCACGTCGATAAGAAATTCCATGTAAAAAGTCTACTTGTGATAAAAATTTAAGCACCTTTTTTAAAGGAAACATTGGGTTGTCGCCAATAAAAATGGATGGGTGTGCAGGTATTTGATGAGTGAGCAAGGAGGGAAAATGACGCCTCCTTTCTTGTTCCAGTTGTGCACATATGATTAAAACATGAATGACAGTAAACCGATCGCCACATCTCGAGCAGTGTGGTGCAGGAGAGTTGGTTAAAAGATATGTATGTGTTGTGTATGTGTGACCAATTCTCAGCCTGCACAGGGCTACTTCTTTAAATCTGTCTTGTTTTTCTGTGGTGTACCTGCCTATCATTGGCTTTATTGCTACTTCTTTAAATCTGTCTTGTTTTTCTGTGGTGTACCAGCCTATCATTGGCTTTATTGTGTGTAGTTTATTTTCTGTTGCTGCGTCCCATTCCTCTTGTCATTCTTGTCGAATCATGTTTTTGATGTGTGGCTTGAGGTCCTGATATGATATGTTATCAATGTCTGTAGTGTATCGAAGGGCAGCTGATGCAGCAAGCCTATCAGCTGCCTCACTACCTGGTATACAGCGGTGGCCTGGCACCCAACACAGTGTAATTTTAAGTTCTAGTTTATAGGAAGACATAGGGTGTTATAGAGAGAATTCAGGACTGGGTTCTTATTATGCCAATTCCAAGATGATAGGGACGTTAAAACACTGAGGGAGTCTGTATAGATGATCGATGCCTGTATTTTATTTTCTATAATGTGTCTCACAGCTAGTAGGATTCCATGGCATTCAGCGGTAAATATACTTGTGTGTCTGTTCAGTGTTTTTGAAAGTGAAAAGTGCGGTCCATGTACTTCACAGGACACTTGAGTAGACTAACTGAAGCATCGCTGTAATATTCATCACAAGTGTACTTCGCCAGTAGTGACATGAAGTGCTGCTGTATGGATATAGGGGATGCGTGCTTCCCCACCTCAAGAAACGACAGGTCACAATTAACACCGTGCATTTCCCAAGGAGCAATTAGGTCTTTTATGGAAGTTGTATGAAGGCTGGTAATCGAACATCCAGATATTCAATATGCGTTGCAACTCTGATTGGCTATGGTGGTGTTAGAGATGGTTTTTTTTAGAAAAGTGCTTTGCCAGTTTTGTCAAGCAGGAGTCGACGACATGGATGGTCCAGTTGGCATAGTACCTTCATAGCATAAGTTAGAGAAGTAAATTGTCTACTTCGTTGTAGTGACCATCGGTTCGCCTCGACATAGAGGCTAGCAATTGGGCTAGTTCGAAAAGCGCCCGTAGCGAGGCGAAGGCCGAGGTGGTGCACGGGATCGAGCAATTTTAGCGCAGAGGATGATGCTGACCTATAGACCATCGAGCAATAGTCAATGCGTGATAAAACTACACTATTCAGAAGGTTCAGAAGGCAGTCGCGATCTGTGCCCCATGAAAGGAGAGAAGTTTTAGCAGATTTATTGCTTTGAGACACTTCAGTCGCAACTGTTTTATGTGAGAAATGAAGGAAAGTTTTTCGTCAACAACTACGCCAAGAAATTTATGTTCCTTTTTAAAGGCAAGGTTCTAACCATTCAATGTAATGTTGGGGTCAGGCCTGATGCCAAGCTGCTTAGAGAAAAGTACACAAACACTATTTTCAGAAGTAAATTTAAACCCATTGTCATCAACCCACCTGGACAATTTGTTTACACCTAGCTGAATCTGTCGTTCACAGATGGCCAAGTTGCAAGATTTGAAGCTTATCTGGACGTCATCAGCATATACAGAACAAGAAATAGTTTTTGGCAGCACTCTTTTTAAAGAGTTCATTTTGACTACAAAAAGTGTGCAACTGAGAACACCACCTTGAGGGACATCGTTTTCCTGAATTTACTCATTTGAATATGCATTTCCAACACGAACTTTGAAGGTCCGTTCAGACAAGTAACTTCCAATTGTATTCAGCATGTTCCCTGTGATGCCAAGAGAGAAGAGGTCGCGGATGATACCATAGCGCCAAGTGATATCATATGCTTTTCCAAGATCGAAAAAGACAGATAAACAATGTTGTTTATGTACAAAAGCATCCCTTGCATCAGACTCAAAGGCAATGAGCTGATCAGCTGTTGACCGCCCAGCTCTAAAACCAGCTTGGTTTTGATGAAGAAGACCATTGTATTCAAGGAAATGGAGAAGGCGACGGTTTACCATTTTCTCAAAAAGCTTGCATAGACAGCTGGTTAGCCCCGCCGGGGTGGTGCAGTGGTAAAACGCCCGACTACTGTGCCGGAGTTCCCGGGTTCGAACCCGACCACGGCGGCTGCGTTTCGATGGAGGCGAAACGAAGTGGCGTCCGTGTGCTGTGCGATGTCAGCGCACGTTAAAGATCCCCAGGTGGTCGAAATTACTCCGTAGCCCTCCACTACGGCTCCCCTTTCTCTCTATCCACTTTCACTCCCACCTTCATCCCTTCCCTTACGACGCGGTTCAGGTGTCCACAGAGCAAGTGTGACAGATACTTCGCCTTTCCCTTCCTATGAACCAACCAACCAACCAGCTGGTTAGTACGATAGGCCGATAACTGGCAGCAAGTGTGGGTTCTTTTCCGGGTTTTAATATTGGCATGATGATCGCTTCCTTCCATTCTTTAGGAAAGCGTCCTGTGGCCCATATTTTATTATACAGGCAGAGTAGGGTTTCAAGAGTGTTCACATGCAGATGCCTGAGCATTCCGTATGTGATACTGCCAGGACCTGGTGCTGTGTTACCACATGTGCCTAGTGCAATCTTCAGCTCCTGCATGGTGAATGGGCTATTGTATCCTCCGGAGGATGGTCTTTTATCATGTATGTGCTTCCTCTCCTCTCTTGCCTTGTGCCGCCAAAAGGAATCTGAATAGTGTGCTGAGCTGAATATGTATTCAAAGTGTTACCCTAGTGTGTCTGCTTGACGTTCAAGAGAGTCACCACTGGTGCTGACAAGGGACGTTGGGATTGTGCTACATCCTTTGAGTGCTCTTATCCTGTTGTGTACTTTGTGAGCATCAGAATAAGAGTTCACAGAAGAAAGGAATGATGACCAGCTTTCTCGCTTGGAGATGCGTCGAATACGCCTGCCATTTGCCTTTGCATGCTTAAAGGCTATTAGGTTTTCGGCTTTGGTGTATCGGCGTAGTTTCGACCATGCCCTGTTTTGAGTTTCACAAGCAGTCTTACATTCTGCATTCTACCAGGGTCTTCGATTATTTCATGGTTTACTTGATGTCTGTGGAATGTAATTTTCTGCTGCCTCTATGATGTGCAGCGTGATCAAGCGTTGAGTTTCATCAAAGCTTAAGTCAGTAATTGGTGAACTGGCCAATGATGAGTGTTCCCTGAACATCTCCCAATTGGCTGCATATTCTTTAAACTTTCTAGGATTAGACGCATTTTCATTTTTATTTCCTGCATACTTTACAGTGATCGGAAAATGGTCACTTCCATATAGATTGTGAATAACAACCCACTTTGTAGCTGCTAAGAGCATTGGTGAGCCAATAGCTAAATCTATGGATGTGTATGTGTTATGTAGTATACTGTAGTATGTTGGCTTTTGTGTGTTAAGTAGGCATGATCCAGAGGATAATAAGAATTTTTCGATTAGCACCCCTCGGGAGTCCGTTCTTGTACATCCCCATAATTGATGGTGTGCATTAAAGTCTCCGACCAGCAGCCATGGTTCCGGAAGTTGATCAATTAGCTTTTCAAAACTTTCACTACTTAACCTATAATCTGGAGGAATGTACAGAGAACACACTGTTGTTATTTTACCAAAAATTAAGGCTCGTATTGCCACTGCCTCTAGGTCTGTATCAAGGGAGATGCTTTGGCATGAGATTGATTTTTTAGTTACAATGGCAACACCGCCAGAGGGGCGAGTGCTGCTTTGCCTATCCTTCCTGAATACGAGGTAATGCTTGAGGAAACTTGTGTCTGGTGGTTTTAAGTGGGTTTCTTGCAGACAAAATATGTTTGGTTGGTGCTCGGCAAGGATTTCATATACATCATCCAGATTATTTAGTAGTCCCCGACAGTTCCAATAAACGATACTCTCATTAGCCATTTTTGTAAGTGCGGGATGTGGATGAGACAGTGGGTTTAAGACTCGCCGCCTTTATCAGGTGGCTTAACTGGCGTATATTTTTTCAATTTGGAGCGGTCCGGCAGGCACTGCCTCTCATTGGCGGACTCCCTAGGCGCCACTGACGCTGTGGAGTCCACGCTAACCTCCATCGCCTCTGGTGAAGCCATGGAGGCAGGAGGTTTTTCCAGAGGAACCAAGTTCCTCTCAGATGTCTTTGGTGTCCCGGAGGTCCGGGAGAAAGTGACCTCCGGGATTGCAAAGATTGGGGCAGCCGGTGGCTGCTTAGTGAGGAGCCGTGGTGGGAGCATGTCAGCAGCATTGCACTGCGTGCCCACCGTTACTAGACGCGGCCTGGCCCCTCTACGGGCTGCGTCAGCATAGGGAGCAGAGGAGAGAACTTTATGTTTCTTCCGCGCCTCACCGTATGATGTATTCTCGGTTACTTTCAGGTTGATCACTTCCTTTTCGGCCTGAAAGGCCACACAGGACCGTGAGTATGCAGGGTGTGTGCCCACACAATTCACATATTTGAAGTCAGTTGCATTGCAATTATCAGTTGCCTGGTCATATGCGCTGCATTTTGCACAGGTAAGGCGTCCTCGGCATGTCTGGCTACCCTGCCCGTAAGGCTGACACTTGAAGCACCTGCGGGGGCTTGGTATGTACGGGCTAATTTTGCATCGGATGAATTCCACATTGACGAATTCAGGAAGTGTGCTCCGGTTGAAAGTGAGAACAATATGTTTTGTTTTTATTTCTTCATTCTTTCGCCTGATTGTTATTCTTCGTACTGCTATTACACCTTGGTTCTGTAGGCCCTCACGATCTGATTCTGTTTCATTTAAGAGGTCTCGCTCAGAAACCACTCCCTGGCAGCTGTTAAGACTGCGGTGGGGCGATACCTGAACGCCAAGGTGAGCAAATGTCTTTGTTATGAGGAGTTTGTCACACTGGCTTTTGTCTGATACCTCTATTAGCAAGTCACCAGATCCTAGTTTTTTCGCTGTATAGTTAGCGCCAATGATGGCCTTCAGCGAGCTGGCTATCAGAAAACCTGATAGCTCATTTACAGGTTTAGACTCTGATAATGAGCGCAGGACAAGAAACTTTGGGAAGCTCTCAGTTGGTGTCATGAGTGTTTTTTGTCACTTCGATGCCACTCCTTTTCGGAGGTCGATCAAGTTTTTTTGATGAATGTTTTTCCATGCATTATGGGTGGTCTAAGGGTTTCATATATTCGGTCGCCTCTGTTTCACCCTTATATGCAGAGGAAGGTCCCGGAGCCCCACACCTGGTAGACAGGTGGGCAGCCCGTCGGCCGAGGCTTGACCACGACCTCGACCGCCACCGTTCACGGTTTCTTCCCTCAACCTTTCAACCTATCGCCACGGTACAGATTACAGCTTCGGTATGTGGGCTCACGGTCCGTGGTGGCGCCAAGCACCAACAGCTCATTACACAAGGTGCCCCTGCTGGGGACCGCCAACAGTTCTCGCCCGAACTGCTCTAATGCTGTTGGGCTGGTTTCAGATTCCGAGCAAAGAAATTTATATGCCGCCATACTTTTTGCTGCGTTGTTGACAGGCGGCACCGACAGCTGCGTCCGAGGCGTTGACCATGACGCACTGCGGAACGCCGTGTTGCGGGTAGACAAGAAGTGGGGCATTGGCAAGGCGTTCCGTAGAAATGCTGATTCGGCGCCTTCCGGCCAGAGTAACTCCTTAGTAGAACCTTAAGGGGAGGAACGTAAAATGCCCGCGCAATTAGATACAAAGTTGTGGGTCGGGGAACCTTTTTGACCGCTCTAACCTTGTCTGGGTGGCGTTGAATGATGGAGATTGGATCAACTTGACCAAGAAAGGTCAGCTTCTTGACACCTAGCTCGCACTTGGCCGTGTTCACTGCGATGCCGTGCTCTGCCAGGAGCTGAAATGCGAATAAGAAATGCGCCTCATGCTTGTTCGATCAACTGTTTGCGTTAAGTAGGTCGTCGAGGCATGCCTGTCAGAAGTCGAGACCGTGCAAAAGACCGTTGATAAAGAGCTAGGAGGTCTATCCGGCATTTCTCAGGAAGAATGACGTTTGGAGGAACTCTAACAGGCCGAAGGGCGTTACTATCGTCGTCTTCGGGACATCTTCTGGAGCCCTTGGTATCTGATAGTAGGCCCGCAAGAGACCGATTTTAGAGAAAGTCGACGCGCCCTGTAGGTGGCCTGTGGCACATTGAATGTGAAGTACCGGGTAGCGGTCGGGTACTGTTCGATTATTGGCTCAATAATCCCCACAAGGTCCAGTATACTGGTGCAGACAGGTAATGCGCAGTGGTGACGCCCAAAGGCTGGCCGACGGGTGGATATGCCCAGCTCGAGCATGCGGTCAAACTCCAGTTGTGCTATTTGCAACGTTTGCAGAGACAGGCGTCGTGGTCGAGCGTAAACTGGTGGGTATGTGATGACGGTGTGGTGGCACACATTGTGTTTGATGGCCCTGCCTGCCTGTGGTGGGCGCGTCAGCTCGGGGAAATGGCGGATGATGCCGGCGAATCGGGCAGCGCTCAGCGGTGTCATAAACGCGCGACTAAGGGAAGGAGGCTTGAATGGCTTCCCGTGTACTTCTGCTTGTGTTAGGAGATCCTGTAAATGCCTGTTCCAGACGTCGACAAGCAGTCTAAAGTTACACAAAAAGTCCGCTCCCGAAATGATGAATTTTACATCAGCCACGACAAACACCCACCAAAATATTGTTGTAAGTCCCAGGTCCATTGTGAGAGAGCGTTGGCGGTACGTCGGTAACGTCGTGTTGTACACAGCTTGCAGTGGTGATGCCACTGGTTGTTTACGATCGGCTGGCAACGTCGGCACTACACAGACTTCTGCCCATGTGTCTTCCAGGAAACGGGTGCCCTTCTCACTATCGGTTAGGAAGAAAACCGATGGGCGACTGTACGGCGAGGCGGGGGCACTGGTCTTCATTAGTGCTGGCCCAGAGAGTTTCCCGACTTCTCGCACGCAGGCACATAGTTCCGTGCAGCACTTTCAAACTTGTGGTGATACCAGCATGCTCTGCGTTGTTGTGATTGTGGAGCAGTTTAATCTAGTGTGCGTTATGCATCGCTCGACTGCAGCGCCGCGATGGTGTCAGCGAGGCGAGAAATCTCGTCTTGCATATCTTTGCAGAGCTGTCGGGCACGGGCAATGCGTCTGCGTCCACCTACGCGACTATGGACATGGCAGCAGTCATGAGTTTGTCGGCGAGTTGAGCCATATGTAATGTCCGTCTCGCCGGAAGCCTGGAGGCTTGTCCACGCGTTTGCGGGAAGTGTGTTGAATTAGCTCCCCCACTAGGTAGCTGTCGATGATCGGCGTGCTGCTGAACAGTGTTGCATGTAGCGCAACAGTTAGCTAGGCCTGCGGTCACCCAGTTCAGCGTCTCGCAGTAGCTGCTCGAGGCGCTCTGGCTCTGAAGGCGTAAGACGATGAATCAGCTTCTCTTTAATGGTTTGCTAGGCATTCTCCGTGGGTGGCGCAAGAAGTAGGTCCCGCACCTCGCTGGCCGTCGAATGAGGAAGGCTTCTCACTACGTGGTGGTACTTTGTGTTGTCGGTAGTGATACAGCTGGAAGTGAACTGCGACTCGACTTGCACGCATCACCGCTATAGGTCGTCAGTTGAAAACGCAGGCAATTTGACGTCCAGTACGGATACTGTGAAACTCGCGACGTTGCTTTGCTGGTCCATGGCGATCACGTCTGGGTCACCACTTGTTGGCACGCGCGAGAAACGTGGAGACGAGGCTAAAGGCTTGGAGCCTCGGTAGCAGCTGATTTATTTCCCTTTTTATCAGCCGGCCCCTTATCGAGTAGCCGGTCGATTGGGGTCGATTACGCTTGGCTATCTTCCACTAGCAGCGCCATGGCATAACTGTGGCGCATTTCAGGTTCGCCAAACGCCCACACGTCATAGCAGGGTGAGTCCTTAGTGCAGTTTTCGTAAGAAAGTTGTCGATGCATTCCATTTCGCCATCGTACGGTTGTCCTTAGAATACCTATACAGTTTATCGAAGAAAGATGACAAAAGTTCTGATTGCGATGTTATTTCCTGTATGATGCATTGACCGCCTTACCTCCCCTTTCTAGACAATAGTGTATCAAAGTAGGTACTACAGATGCATATACAATCGGTCAAGACACTCTTTTTTAAACTCAACACGTCAACCATACCTGCCAAAATTGGCTTCATGGTAAAGAGACTTTTGAACCTTAGTCAATGGACTGTTGTGTGTGTCATCAGCCAGAAACTATAGATCATCGCTTTGTGTATTGCCATGATGCAGTTTTTTATATCCTTCAAAGGACTCTCAAAAGGACATTTATATTATGCCCTATACTATAAGATTTTTTGCCCACAATGGAAGCTTCTGAGCTTCCATGTTAACCTTTTGTGCTCATGGGACTATTTAGCCTGCGGAAGAGCCGCATGACAGATCGCCACGTAGAGCGACCACGTTCATCGAAGTCTGTGTTCAGAGAACAGTGTGCTATGGTGCGGGGGTATATGCTACGCAGGATCGACCTTCTGCCTTGTTATCTTTACTCCATGCATGTATATGTCTGCCGGAATTTTGATGTTTGAGCAAAGTAAGAGCTCGTTGCTGGTGCGATTGTGTATCACAGATTGAGGGATGCGACCTGGTTAATTCGGGCTTGAAGTACTCCAATGCAGAAAAGAAAAAAAGTTCCCGGGCGTTGCGTAGTTGATTAAAAAGCTTTGCTGGGGATCCGAGGGACGGAGGTTCGATTAGCAGTGGAGACAGGATTTTTATTTTTTGGGTGACATCATCATGACGTCATTTCATTGACAGGTATAGTGTGACTGACATCGGGAGTCATTAAAGATTTTGACTGCATTCATTCGCAAAAAGTACCGCTGCCCCATGGCTGAATAGCTGCTCGTGGTGTATGTCAATGTTGTGGCCATTTCATTGCTCTCAACGTAACTATCAAAATCAGATTCGTATGATCCTAGCAGCAATCCTCTTTGTGAACATTCTCTACAAAGCAAATTTTTGTGGTTGCCTACGCCCAACTAAAAAATATCTCAAAAAGGGGTGCACTCTGACTCTGATCAGAGCGGAACCCTTTTTATCTTTATTTTTGCTACTCGATAACGGCCTTATTACTTTGCTAGAACTGCACAGGAAGCTCTATTGTTCTTTGTTTACACTCCATGTCGCCGAGAAGCGGCTTTGACATTCTCTCTGTGGCATAAGGTGATTCGTGGTATATCTCGAATTACTGCAACCACTGGTGTCCATTTCCACAATATTCCAGGTTGGGCTTGTCATGTTGTGGGTGTTCTGATGCATTTTCGCCGACTTTAAATTGAGCGCTGACGAGTGCAACGGACATTCGTAGTTTGATGTCAGCTTGCACGTTTGTTGCTATCACCGCCACCCAGTTGCTTAGTTATTTTACGGGAGCAAGTCATCCCGATAAAATAGTTAATTTCAGTGATATTCCTGTGTCACCCTTTAATAATTGAAATGCTATGAACGAAACGCCATTGATAAAGCGCACATTCCCAGACATCATTAGAGTGAGGGGGGGGGGGGGTAGCTGTACTGGCCTCAAAGAAGATGCCCTAGGCTTGAATGACAATATCATCCGGAAGTCAACTAACTACCTGTAGTGACAGAAGGGGGTGGGAATTTGGTGCCCAGCTTTCGCTTGTTCAAGCCAGAGTAACTGTCGAAGTCAGGATTAACAAACAAAATCAGACTTTATACACTGCAAGAGATGTTACAGAGAAATTCACACTAACACTTAAAATACGAAGGTTCACAGAAAAGCAATGCAAAGCATGCAACTAAAGAGGACATTAGTTCAAGGCTTTACAGCACAAAACAGTGCACGAGAGAGCCAAAGCAACAACCAAATTGTTCACCGAGCACTGTCGCAGACCGACGTATGGAGAGTCGCAATGTAGCTTTCCTGTGATGAGCGCCGCTCCCTCGCAGATCTCGGAGGCTTGCCGAACAGCGGGTTCACCCCGGGAGCCGACCAGTAGCACTTGCTATAATGCAGCAAAGCTCTAACACTGACTCTCTAGCACAAGCGACGCGGCCTCAAAAAATAGGGCGCGCATCGTGTCACAAACGTGCCAAGACCAGCGTGCAAGTACAAGTACCTTTGCTCCTTTAAGCGCCCTCGTTTCCTCCCGCCGAGCCGCTCGTCGTCATCGGTTCGGTGAAGCCGAAACGTCTAGAGAGGACGAGTTCCTTCCGGCCGGGTGTGTCACCGGCACCACCAAGTGAAGAGGAGTAAGGTGACGCTGATGCATGCAAGGCCACGCGCACTCCTCGGAAGGAAAAAAACGTTTCTACAATGTGCTATTATTAGAGAGTTTTAGCTTACTGTCATCCGCGATTCGCCACCGTGATCCGCCACCGCGAGACCCACTGCGCCTGCCCAGAGACCTCCGACGCCGACAGATGGTGCCACATACTGGATTTCGGCACATAGACCAGCCGCGTCGGGACCAATCAGCTTGTTCGCCCCGCCCTCGCGCGGCAGAGGGTCACCGTGGCGTATCGCGGATAATGTTAAGCTTGTTGTCTCTATATTCTACACAGATGCCACGTTGGCTTCCTTCTCGTCGCGCTGCACTAATAAAAATGTGCACCGGTTTCGTGACAGCCTATCTGTTCTGTTGTGCTGAGGACATTGTTACCACTCGGTGACATATCGTGGAGCTGCTGAACGCAGTCGACGTGATCATGCCTCAGAAGATTGAGCTAATCGAACAAGCACAGCCTGTCGTTTTCGTGCAGCTCCTGGAGCAACCCGTTTTCTGCGGTCGACTTGATGAGGATGAGAAAGAACAGCTTGATTTCTTCTACCGAATGGATTAAACGACTGGGATGCCTGGAATGGAGATGCAAAGTTGAAGCAAGTCTACTTTGTGCTTCTAGGAGCTGCTGATTTTGGTTCGAAAGTCAATACTTTTTTAAAGGATTGGGAGACATTGAAGACGCAGCTTTTGATGGAATTTAAAAGGGTCGTACGAAAAAATAAACCAAGCCCCTCCAATTAAGAACTCAACTCTCGAATGAGTCTTTTCTGGTTCACGTTGAAGAGATAAAGCACCTGTTTCACCGGGCCGATCCCAAAATCACTGACAGGTGGTGTAAAAGACAACCTTTTTGCTGGTAGGCTATGCTAGCCACAAAAACGAGGGTGGAGTTCACCAAATAAGTAGCGAGCATCGAGAAAACCTTGGGCGCTAGAATCAGCCGATAAAATTGCCCTTTTGAAGTCTTCTTCACAAGGCACTATGAAGGCAAAGCTACAAGCGAAATAACCTCCACGGAATTATTTCTGAAATAGCTCGCGAACTGCGTCGACTCTTGCATTGCCAAAACAACTTCAGTTGGCGTCGCTACCGGATATCGCCCGCGAAGAAGTCGAGCAGGCCTTGCCAGCTCCTCACCAAAGGCTGCGACGGCTCCAACACAAAAAGCCACATCAATGTATTTTGTTCAATTGCTACGCCACCCTGCGTTCTGACGAGACTATCCAAGCTCGAAACCAACAGCCTAGCCAGCACAAGACAGTGTTCCAATATTGGTAGTGTATTGGCAAACTGTGGTCCCACATAGGTCCCACTTTGCCGTTGTCTGAACAACATCGGTCAAGCCAGTCCACAACTCATCCAAAGATGGACAAAGGTTCTTGTGTTCCCCCCAAAGAGTCTACTAGCATTCTTTAATATTGGAGGCATTGGATCCCTTTATCCCATACTTCCCTATATTGGCGTGACCCTCTTTAGAAATTGGCTACATTGGACCAATTTGCCTTACCTTCACCCAATATCGAACGTGCCACCTCTAAGAATTGGCTACACTGGACCACTTTGTACTGTGTGCTGAAATTACGGGCCGTGCCGGCTTTCAAAACTGTCTATATTGGACTTTTGCTGCTCTCATTCCAATATCTGCCAAATCATTCTAAAAAACAGCCGACAATGGACCACATTGTCCCTCGATATCCCTATATTCCTCTTCTCCCCATGTCCTCTCCTCGTCCGTGTCTTTTTTTAGCGCAATTCCCCTTTTTTAAGTATGTATGACCGACTAGCCCAGCAACGTGCTCTGTTAAATCCCTATATTATTTCAGCCACGCTGAGGCCTGGCTATTTTTAATTTCAAAATAATATTTAGTGTTATTATTCAAATTAAAACAGGGATCGATATTCGCATACTTTAATTTACGCGTACTAGAACCAATTCAATGAAATTTCTCAGAAAGCATTTTATGTGTTATTTGTTATTTTATTTGTTATTTGTTGTCTCTATAGCCTTTTTATCCCACCATGAGCCGCAGGCCACAGCACACGGCGGTACATATATAATAACAGAATGTTCGGAGCTGTTTTTGGAGAAACAGATGGCTGATCTCCGCGATTTTCGCTGGAAAGTAGTAGCAGCTAGAGGTTATATATGACTAAATATTGCCGCGTAAATCTCGAAACCGAGAAAAAAAAATAGGACCAAGCTGAGTGCATGAGTCTGATCCGTTGAGGGGTTGCCGCTATCACGAAATCGGCGCACAGTTTTACTAAGCCGGCGCGGCGCGAGGCCCGCGCGTCACCACATCGAAACTTCCACAAGGTTCTAGAAAAACCTATTTCCCCGCGGGAGAGAGCTCGCAGCTTTGTACGCGTCGCCGTGACCCTCTTTCTCGTCACCCGGTGTTGACGGTGATTCATCAGCCCGGAAAATGCCAGACGTCTCTAGAACATTTTATGGGACCTAGCCAATGACGACGGGCGGTTAGACGGGAGGGAAAGGGAGCGCTCTAACCAGCGAAGCTAAGTGTGTGTGCGCGCTAGCCTTGGCGCGTGTTAACAGACAGATGCGGTGAGCCCTATTTATGGAGGCCGCGCCGCTTGCGTAGTCAGTAAGTCAGTCAGTCAGTCAGTGGTAGCGGCGTGTTTGCAAGTGCGACAACTGGACTCCCGGGGATCACCCACTGCTGGAAAGCCCACCGACCTGTGAGGAAGCGGCGCTCATTTTGCATGGCGGCCACATCGTGACTCTCGAAGCGCCGGACTGCAATAGTTCCCGGTGAACAATTTGGTGTTTATTTATGTGACTTTCTTGTGTTTGATCTGTGTTGCAAACCCTCTGTGTTATTGAATACCTCTGTAGTTGCATGCTTAGCGTTTGTTTTTCTGTGAACCTCTCGTCTGTGCAATTTTAGCGTTTTTGTGTTTCTCTGTATCGTCTCTTGCTGTGTATAAGTTTGTTTTGTTTGTTACTTCTGACTCCGACCCTTACTCTGCCCTGAACCGGCGAAAGCTGGGCACCAAACGGCTACCCCTTTCTGTCACTACAAGGCAATTGAATTCCGGCTGAGCTTGCCACGCAGGTCGAGGGCATCTCCTTTGCGACCGGAACAGCTACCCCCCCTCACTCTAAAGGTGTCTGGAAGTGTGTGCACCATTAAGGGCTCATCGTTAATAATCCTCATAACTATTAACGGGTGACAATTACTCTTGCGTCCGCAACAGGACGTTGGGTGCACTCAAGCTCAGAGGACGGATAACGAGTTAGAAAGGTTTACGAAAAGGTCGTAAACAGCGAGAGGTAGTGCCACCCGGAAGCGTTTAGGCCAGGTTCGCTAAGAAGACTTTAGGCTACACCCAAACGGTTCGCGCTTAAAATATGAATCTGAAAGAGCTGATTGAGACTGGCATCCAGCTGGCGTAGTCCGGTGCCGAACTGCGCAAATGGGTTAGCCAGAGAGAGAAAAAAGAAAGAGAGAGCAGAAAAAGAACGAGAGAGGGCTCGAAAGGAAGCCAAGGAAGAATGAGAGAGAGCAGAAAAATAACGAGAGAGGGCTCGAATGAGCGAGAAGAGGAATTTCAGCGGGGAAAGGAATTACTTAGTATGAAACTTCAGCTCCAAAGTTCAGCGAGCAAGAACGGTTTAGCTGAAGTGCATAGCCCCAGTGAAGGACAGCAGCTTGCGGATAGACGCAAGTAAGTTGATCCCGAAGTACGACGAGAGAAGAGACAATCTCGACGCGTTCCTCTTGCGCTTCGAAAGAATCGCCATAAGCGCAAATTGGACAGACAGTGAATGTGCGACCATCCTGAGTACATGCATTAGCGGCGAAGCATTAAGTGTATTCGGAAGATTTCCTCCTGAGGATGTAGGTAGCTATAACAAGGTGAAAGTTGCATTACTTAAAAGGTTTAGAGTTACGACGGATGGATTTCGTGAGAAGCTTAGGACTGCAAAACCTAAGGACGGTGAAACGGCAACACAATATGTTGCGCGACTGAGTCATTATTTTGACCGCTGGACTGAACTCTCAAAACATAGACTTGAGTATGGCGCACTTCGCAAACTCCTAATTAAGGAACAATTCCTGTCACCCTAGTCTGTCGCTTTATTAAAAGAAAGAAAAGCGAATAACTTGGATTAAATGATGGATCTTGCAAACCAATATTTGGAAGCTCAGGGAGGCGAACATTTGAGCAAGAATGTAAATTCTGAAACCCCTCCAAAGCCCAAATTCAGACAGAAACAACCTAGTGTAAAGTCACCGTCGAGGTGCTATCTCTGCGGACAACTAGACCATTATGCACCTACCTGCCGCAAAATCGCAACCAACATTCCATCCGCGTGTTGGAAATGTGGACAGAAGGGCTACAAAGCGATGTCGTGTCCCGACGCTGACAAAGCAGCCCCGCAGGCAGCATGCGCGAGGGCTCTGTCAGAGTCGGAATGTCGCCTGGAGAAAGAAGATGCCGATTGCTTTGTTGAGCTGAAGAAAGGCAAGAAAGTCTGCGTGGTGCACAGCCTAGAGGAGGAGGAAGCAGAGAAAGTTGTCAATCAAAAGAAGGGCAAGCAAATCCGGGTGATGAACGCCGTAGTACACGCCCAACCTGGAGCTGCGGTGAATCGGATGCCGGTTTCGAGGGGAAAGATAGGAGGAAAATCAGTTTCTGTGCTACGAGATACAGGTAGCAGTGCCGCAATCGTTAAACGAAGTTTGATTCATGAGAATGATCTGACTTGTAAGAAATGTCCTGTGAGGCTAATTGACGGCTCAGTTCAGTTGCTACCTGAGGCAAAATTTGAAGTGCAGACGCAATATTATTCTGAAAACTGACAGTCCTTTGCATTGAACGCCATATATATGATTTGGTGTTGGGCAATATCAAGGGCGCAACATTTTCCGAGGATCCTAATCGAAGTTCCGCGCCTGTGCGCTGCAGTTAACCTGAAAAGAAAAGGGGAAGGCGAGGAAAGCAAGGCCCCGAGAAGCCTGAGGAAAAGCCCTGAGAAAAGAATAAAGAAAAGGAAACACCTCAGGAGGAAACTGAAAACAGACGACACAGGAAATAAAGTCAGAAGTGCCTAGGCCGTCGTTGATGAAAGTATCTCAAGTGTTTTTCCTGCTTATGGGGGCATTACTTGGAATATTTAACCTTCAGCGGAAAAATACCGGTACCTAGGAAAGAGCACTACTACAGTCATTATTTTTGTGGGTTTGTGCGCGTTGGCGCAGGTTTCCGTGTATCCGTCGGCGTTACTGGTTGTAGGGGCACTTATCGGCACACATTGGTTGTGTGATTTGCAAGGCGGCTATCAGTCATGCCTTCAGGAATTTGCAGTACCCCGATCTAGGAACATGAAAGCACCGCAATTGCTAGAGCCTAGAGCGAGGATAGAATCCCTGACAGAGAGAAGGGTGTCACGCACTGATAGCAAATTGGAATAACGCCCGGAAAAATGATTTAGGTTTGAACTAGAACCCACGAATGAGGAACTGTGAAAACCTTGTATTTTATGTATAATATACGCTGCCTTAGAGCGCGGGTAAAGTGAATCAAAATACAGTGATCTGTACTTGAAACCTTTCACGGTTGAATTTGTGCGACTCTTGTTGTAAGAGTGTGTCGCAGTGTTGCCGAGTAGCGGCCTATGTTGAATGTATCTCGAATTAACATGTCATGTTTATGGCGGCATGACACTGTGTTATGTGGTGGAAACTCAGTTCACTTCTCGCCGCTTGCGTTGAACATCAACGTATGTGCGTGATCTGGACATTTGCCCAATTTAGTTTGGGATCGCATGCATGTGCGCGCGATGATCGTGGGTATTGTGAATATTGTAAGACAGTATTCTTTAAGAGAGGGGCAGTGTCACGAAATCGGCGCACAATTTCACTAAGCAAGCGCGGCGCGAGGCCCGTGCAACGTCACATCGAAACTTCCAAAAGGTTCTAGAAAAACCTCCTTCCCCGCGCAAGAGAGCGCGTAGCTTTGTACGCCTCCCTCACCGTCTTTCTCGTCACCCGGGGATGACGGTGATTCATCAGTCCGGAAAATGCCAGACGTCTCCAGAACATTTTATGGGATCTAGCCAATGACGACGGGCGGTTCGGCGGGAGGAAAAGGGAGCGCTCTAACCAGCGAAGCTAAGTGTGTGTGCGCGCTAGCCTTGGCGCGTGTTAACAGACAGACGGGAGGCCGCGCCGCTTGCGTAGTTAGTCAGTCAGTGGTTGCGGCGTGTTCCAAGTGCGACAACTGGACTCCCGGGGATCACCCGCTGCTGGCAAGTCCACGGACCTGCGAGGGAGCGGCGCTCGTTTTGCATGGCGGCTACATCGTGACTCTCAAGGCGTCGGACTGCAACAGTGCCCGGTAAACAATTTGGTGTCTGTTTATGTGACGCTCTTGTGTTTGATCTGTGTTGTAAAGCCTCTGTGTTATTGAATACCTCGGTAGTTGCATGCTTAGCGTTTGTTTTTCTGTGAACCTCTTGTCTGTGCAATTTAGTGGTTGTGTGTTCCTCTGTATCATCTCTTGCTGTGTATAAAGTTTGTTTTGTTTGGTACTTCTGACTCCGACCCTTACTCTGGCTTGAACCGGTGAAAGCTGGACACCAAACTGCTACCGCCTTCTGTCACAAGGTAATTGAATTCCGGCTGAGCTTGCCACGCAGGTCGAGAATATCTCCTTTGCAACCGGAACAGCTACCCCCATCACTCTAAGAGTGTCTGAGAGTGTGCGCACCATTAAGGGCGCATCGTTAGTAATTCTCATAATTATTAACGGGTGACAGCCGCCCGCTTATCAAGCATCTCGAAGGACTTGACGTAGTGTTCCCACGTGCTTTTGCACGAGGTTTATATTCCGACAGCATTCGCAATCGCGTCCTATATAAGCGAAACGTTCAGTCCAATTAGGAAACCTTTCTTCTCGTTGTGGCGTCCGACCTACGTCCAGAAATCTTGCACGCATGCCACGATGAGCCTTCGGCTGGTCATTTAGGAGGCACAGGAACATTAGCACGCATTCGACAAAAGTACTATTGGTCCAAGTTGCTGCCTGCAGTCCAGCACTACGTGAGAACATGTCGAGATTGCCAGTGGCGAAAGACACCTCCGCTTAAGCCTGCAGGGCTTCTTCAGACGATCCCTCCGCCAACAGCCCCTTTCCAGCAAGTGGGCATAGATCTTCTGTGCCCTTTCCCAACGTCCGCATCAGGGAACAGGTGGATAGTAGTGGTGACGGAATAAACGCGATATGCCGAGACACAGCCACTTTTCCGTGCAACTGCTGCTGAAGTAGCCCAGTTTTTTCTCAACACCATTGCACTGCGCCACGGTGCCGTATTGAACGTCAACACCGCGATGCTAATCGGTACAACCTCTGACACCGAGAAGTTCACTACCAACCTGGCGATCTTCTATGGGTGTGGACACCAGTGCGCCGTCGAGGACTCTCCGAAAAGCTACTTCGCCGTTACTTTGGGCCATACGAGGGCATTCGGCGTCTTAGTAACGCGACATACGAAGTTCTTCCTCGGGGTCAACGAACCTCAATACGGTGGCATTCAAGTGCTGAAACTATTCACGTAGTGCGGATGAAACCTTATTATGAGAGGAAGTGATCTTTTGCGCATGTGCAGCTTTGTGTTCCCTGCTTCTCCTGTGTGCATCTAGTTTGAGGACACTCCCAGCGTCGAGTCGCCGCTTTCGAAGAATGGGGGGGGGGGGGGGGGGGGGGGGTAAATGCCGCGTGCCTCTCGGAACCGAGGAAAAAGAGGACGAAGCAATGCCGTGTGCCTCTCGAAACCGAGAAAAAAGATAGTACGAAGCTGAGTGTGTGAGACTGATCCGTTGAGGGTTTACCGCCTTCTACTCGTTACAATATGAAGTCAGGGATCCATATTTCTATATTTTATTGTACGCATGCTGGAAGCGATCTCATAGAGTTTCGGTAGTTGAGTCAAATTGCATTTTGAACGCAATCATATCATGGCTACAGAAGCACAATTTCGCTTTTGCCCGTCCACTTATTTGCTGTACAACTGGTATTCACATGGACATTAATATATAGACACTTGGGTATCCGAGAACAGCACGTAGTTCGTCGTTACACCGAATAGCTGAACAAAAATGTTAAAAAACATGGCATGATTAAGCTCTGTTTTGCATAGTGGCGGCCAGTGAGGTTGGAATGGCAATTTTTGCATATAGAAGCCTATTCCCCCGGACTTCATGAAATATAAAATGGGCTGCAAGCTTACGCGCCTAGTGGTCCATATGCATCTGTATTGCTTACCACGAATAAAAGAATTTATTTTGCAACATCGTACTGTTCAGGCAATATATATCAACACTTGCTGGGTTGAAATCATTTAGCGCTCTAGTTTGCCTAAGTTGCACAAGGAGTTTCATTGCAGCCATTTATGAAACACGTGTATAAGCCACGAGAATGGCAATGTACGTGAGTCGCCCCGTGCACGCGATAAAATTCATATGTCGCGCCATGTGACAACACATATTCCTGTGCTCTTTGACGAGGTATTTGTTCCTTGCCTGCAGATCATGATGTAGAAAAGTTTTGTTTTCTGCGTAATTAATTCCACTCTTGCGGAATGTTTATCGATTGGCACTGGCACAGGCTTTTGCATCTTTGCAGTGTGTTCTGGCTAGATCTTTGTAATGTGTTTCTTACGTTCCTTCGTTTTCGCGCAGTTTTACTCGTTCAGTGAGTATCTATCGAAGAAATGCACCAACATTTATTAGTAGTAATTGTGATCATTTTTGTTCGTTTTGGTTGTTTCTTGCAGGAAGCTGTAATACATTAAGGTTCAGTATCTGGTACAGCGGGCCATCCTATGTGGATGTATATTAATGACGCGGGGACGGGCAACATAGAAATAAGATTCGGCCAACCTGCCAAACGCCTTGTTAATAAAAATAAAATCTATGATTTCTACGATCTGCGAGAAAATGAGGGAGTAACGATAAGTGTTTGTTGGATGTGTGACATCCTATGTAATAAAAAAGCCCACACCCAAGTGCATTATTCTTTTAATAAGTGTTCTAGATCTGTTGTTTTTTCTGAGCAGCATTTTTATTCCACCATGAACCAACAGACCATAGCACACTGCTGCACATTCAACAGCTGCTTCAGAAATAAGTGGCTGAGTTCGTTGTAAAGTAAGGCAAGAGGTCATAGATATAAAAAAGCACGAAAGAAAATTTTTGTGCGAGAGCGTGGGATCCGGGGCTGGCGAAATGAAAGAGACAACTTGTAGACGCTAAGAGGAAATTAAAGAAAGCAGTGCTAGGGTGAAGGGGCAGCAATTGGCCTTTTGCGGGACGTGACTGCGCATGCGCCCAACCCTTAGCGGCGTAGTCGCGAAGCAAACTGCTAAGGTCACGGCCGTGGTGGATAAAAAAAGCGGCGGTTTCCCGCGTCGCCTGCCCTTCTGCGGTTGTTTGGGTGGTCGTTGTTGGATAATTCGACATTCCTGACGATGCCGACTACTTTTGTAGCGTTTGGTTGCGATACACTATATTTAAAGGGAAGCGGCCTCGGCTTCTCTCGCTTTCCAAGCGCTTCGACGCGAAGGTTGGATAAAAACTGTTCGTCGGCAGGGCGATCAAGGGCGCTTGGGAGCCGTCGAGCGCATCAAGACTGTGCGGGAACCATTTTGTAACAGGTACGAACTAGGTACTGAGGTTAAATATTTGTGCAAATTGTGATGAAACCTTTTAATAATGAGCAGGAAAGCCCTCCATGCCACTGCGGCACCCTGACTTCGTCCCGACGATATTCACCTTACAAGGTGCACATGCTGAAAGGGGCTATTGACATGCTATAGAAAGCGTCCACAGAACAGTAGGCATCTCTAAGTATGATTTCGAGAAATTTCATTACATTAATGAAAATTATAAATGTAACAATATACTTCAAGTGCATGGCCTTTCAACTCTGAATGCCATGCTATTGCTTGGTTTAAATGAAAATATTTTGATCATGCTTCAATCTGTGCAATGATCGGGCTAGCCCTCTGAAAGAATGTATGCAGGCACTATCTTTCGGCATGCATATATGATTTGCATGCACCATCCATCCTGTCTATAATTCTCGGAACTCTATTCCTTGTTTATGTATCTTGCTTTCTTTCCGTCCCATGGCCTACCTATGCTCGCCTGCTTTGGTAGCCGCCCATGGCTGCCGTATACTAAAGGCAAAATACAATAACGCTCGTGTTCTGTGCGACGTCAGTTGCTCGTGAAATAACTCAAAGTTGCACATGTTACTACGCTCTTCATTACAGCATCCCCCACAGCCCATGTGTCTCGCACACCTCGCAAAAGCGGCCTAGGCTCGGTTTTCTGTGGAACAAAAATTATTCTAGCGTATTTGATCTCATTTTCAAAAAATCTAAAGCGCGCCAAGACGTACGGGTGGGCGGGCAGTTGGACTAAAAACTGCACACGCGAGGCAAAAATGCACCCGTTTCATGCACAGCAAGACAGCAAACTAGCATTGCACAGAACCAACCCCATACGACGCTGCTCTCGCGAGTATCATGACGGATACATCGACATCTATGGCAAAGCACGCAAAACCATGGCACAATTTTATGAAGAGCACTACCACTAATAGGTTCGGATAGAGTAAATAATGCTAAACGCCAGGTAAGCAGGAGCAAATTCGCGGGCGAAGAACTAACCCGACAGGCAATGGCAGTGTGCCTCGGTGATTTCTCCTGTCGTTTTCTGCACTACTGCATGACCAGGTAGCAGCCACCTTTCATTGATGGTAGGCATATCGAGCGGTAAACACTGACCTCAGTGACTGGGGATTTTTCGTGAAAGATTACGTTCCGTATGATAGCCCTCATCCTTGAAGTGGCGGCCCGTGCTTAACCGGCGATCGCATCGCATGCTGGACGACTGGAGATACCGCAAATTTGTTCCTCAGTGGGCATTGCTGCATTCCTCGGCCATGGCACCCAGCCATCATTTAGCCCAATATACCCGATAGGTATCAGGTGCTGCCCAGGACACGCCATCGTCGACAGAACCAAGATTATGTACGCCACGAAAACGTGCTCCACAGCGGGGCTCAGTGTGCGGAAGAGCGTGTGCGTGCGGCGTAGTATCCTGTCAGTTGAGTTGCGGCGTAATACACGAGGTGGCAGAACTGAAAACGCAAAAGGCCGATTGCTGTACTCCGCGTAATGTGTTTAGCCAGCACGCAGTTCCCAAGCAGCACAAAACCAATGGTCCTTGATTGGCATTCTGGTGGCAAAAGTTGCAGGAATTTGAGTCCTTCATTGGCATTTGGTCCAATTACTATTTTTTCCAACAATGGCCCCACCATTTATGCAATAGTGTGCCAACCCATCGCCATTTTAATGTCATGACTATGCCTGCATACAGCCAGCCCGACGTCAATGGTATGCCCGCGTAGAGCCAAGCTGTCGCCACATTCGCGCCAAGCATGCGCGTGTGCAGCCAACCTGCCGCCACGCTCGCGCCAAGATTACGCCCACGCAGAGACGACCTGTCCCCACGCACCTGCCGAGACTGTTCATATACAGCAATTCCCCCCCCCCCCCCCCATTTGTGCCATGATTATGCCTATAACCAGTCATTCTGCCCCCACACTGGCGCCATGGTTACGCCCATATCCAGTCATCCTGTTCCCGCTTTTGCACCATGATTACAAGCATATTAAATCGAAATATTGATAACCCGAGATTCATGCCAAGGCTTGGAATATGTGCAGCCGGTTGCACCCTGGCTCAGAATGCTTCCATTTCGGGTGGCCGTTGAATTTCTAGGCCATTGGGAAAACCAACCAGGAGAACTCCACTTAGTGCTACACCATATCCTCTTGTACATTCTGCAATTTGTTTTCTCTAATCGACAAGGGAAGCTGTAGGCAATCGTTCAATACACAATGCAGACTCCAACAATTCGGACACACCGCTTGTCCTCCCACAGAAGGTGGTTTAATATGAAACCTTTTGCGTATGAGCGACAAGCAGTCATGCAAAAAAGGAACCCAAATGATTGAAGAAACTATTTTATTTCAAGTGTCACGAGAACACGCGGCAAGTCAAGACACAGCTTGGGACGTACAGGACAGGCTTGCTGAAAGTGGTTGGGATGATCGTGGGGGTCGTTTGCAGGCCCAAGGGGTGGCAGAGGCAGCAGATGGTCCCGATTGTAGGAAGGGTGTGGAGCCATGGATGCGTGGCTTTGTGCAGCGGGCTGAGTCATCACAAAGATTCACTGGTAGGCTCTGGATAGCAGGCTCCTGGCAGCCACCCTTGCGTAACTCGTTACCGCCAGGTCCACGGCAGGCTTTTCACATATAGTATCTGCACAAGTTCAAGAAATAGATTTCACAACCGCACACTGCATTCAAAATAAATCAAGTTCATTATTTGACAAAAAGAAAAAGGGAGGTGCGCATGTTATTAAACAGAGGATGTCACGTAGTCATAGATTGCATACATTACTTACCCTTTCATTGAACTAGCGTTCGGAAACACTTCTGACATATTGTCAAGACACTGCAGTAAACTACACTTTGTGAAAGGTCGCCTACTATTACTGGTGATTGACATCTGCCACAAATAACTATCATCGTAAAGCGGAAACCATTGATGCGAGGCTTCCTCCGCGGACGTGCGCTTTCTTGAGCTTAGCCGACTAGAAGACCCTAAACTAAAAACATAAGCAATTAGATCAACATTATATCCATCAAATGTGCACTGTCTGACAAACAATGCACAAAACAGTGCAAAAAATATGTGAGGTGGTTAGAGTTAATATTTCGATAATATACTGAAATTACATATTAATGAAGTTCAGATTGAAATTTGCCTGGTGTACCCTACACAGCTTCAAAAGCTCAATTCCTAATCTCTTGTAGGCGCGGTGAAGCCATTCACTACCACCTCTCATTCTCTGCAATCTTCAATTCCTGCCCCCTCTCCCCAGGTGTAAAAGCTTTATATCAACTTTGACCGATGCTTTATTTTTAAATTGGACGAAAAGTTTCTACCCAAAATGCTAGCAGAACCAAGTGAAATATGCTGAATACAGGAATCGGAGGCCTCTTTTATAAAAAAGATGAATTTAAATAGTATGCTTGTGTCGCTCGGGGTGCATGCAAATTAGGTACGATTGGGATATTCGAAACCCTTACAAAACGCCAACCGGACAAACGAGAGTTATAGCTTTTTCACTAAAAGTAAACTTCTGCAAAATTAAAATTTTCGTTCCATCGCCACCTCCTTCTGGCTGCGTTCACTCAATCGCTTGTATCTGATAAGCCTGAAGTGTCATGCTGAACTGCAAAACCGAGCGAGTAAGATTCTTGTCTTGCACAAATGATAGATGACCTATTTTTCCATGATCGCATAAGATGCGATACAACATTGCACCTAATCCTCTACAGTATATGGGACACTTTGCATTTTTTCAGCAGGAATAGAGAATGCTGGGATGAGTTCTTGATAATTTTATGAGAGCTCTCAAGTTCAGCATGTGCGCAAAGCAACGCTGAACGAATAGTGAGAATTTTAATTCTCGTCTTTGCTAAGACTTGTCCTCCGAATACGGACCATCTTTGTCATGTCGTGTTCCATCTGTCAAGTCGGAATGCACGTCAGCGATCCACTGGAAATCAGAAGCGCTTGATCTTACAACGCAGCTGGCCCGTTATTGCTAGTTCACGTGCCAATGACAGTCAATTTCTTCATAGGCGGCAGCATTGAAGCTAAATATTTCTAAATTAGAACCTTGTCGTTCTTCCTGCTTTAGCAGCCGCAACCTCTCAGAATACTTTGTTTGAACATAGCGGCAGAACTCGCGAGCGTTTTCATTTCCATTTAATCTCTCTGAGGGAGTGCGTAATGCTATACTTACTGTTTTTCTGCATGCCCAATTTTAGGCCCACATTAATTGCTAAACATGTACAATTAATACTTCCAGCTAATTCTACCGAAGTTTTCTTTCAATGAGAAACCCATAACTACTTTGTTTTGAGGGTATCGTATGTGAAATTTCAATTTATACTGTCTGCTCCCGAGCTACGGCATGCGCATGGACGTAGGTATGTTTTTGCTTTAAATTATGCTGTACAAAACAAGCTAAAGCTAAATTAAAATTCATGTCTTCCGCGGATTTAATCACCTATGCGAGAATATTTGCATGGAATTACAAAAATAAAGGGTTCAAGAAGAGTATGCCGTTCTCCCTCTTCTCTCTTTGGATCGAATGGGTACCAGGCAACAGCTAGTATAATTTGTTAATTAGCGTAGATTCCAATTCCAAAAATAATATGGAATGCTTACTTCTGTTTTACATTTCCCATGTATTACTACAATTTTCGTTCCTGTTCTCTTTCATTTTTCACAACCCCTCCGTCGTTTTGTATGCGGAGGTAAATAAGACCTTGGTGTAATTAATTATAAACTTATCTGAGATTTTACAGCTGGAAAGAATTCAACAGTGAAAGAGAAAAGATTCCCTTCAATAGGAGAAGAGCTCCGCAACCATTCCAGTCCATCCGTTGTCAAGGCTCTGTTAAAGATTTCCAGCCGCCTGCGATGTCATCGTGCCATCATAGTTCGAAATGATATGTATGATCCCCCTTTTTTGCTTGTAAATTTGAGCAATTAACTGGATTTCTGCGCGGTTCAGTAACGCTTTTGTTTCGTTTTTTTATGTTGATTTCATATTGAGAGCAAGGAATGGCTGCTTCTGATTCCTAGGATTTCATCTTCAAATGGTTGCCGGATTTACAAGCATTGTCTCCAGATAGGCACTGTTCCTATCCCTGCAATTTTCTGAACCCCTGGGCACGTCATCACGTGGCATAGCCTCCCCTCCCTGGATGACCCGAGCCCCCTCCCAGGAGCTCTTCCTCCATGAATTTTGTATATAGCAAACGGTCTCCTGTTAGTATTGGGTTACTTTAAATTGCCAGCAGCTCAACTACGATACGAGATAGGTATACAATTTTCAGTAAATGTACACTGAATATTGAAAGGCTGTTCACAATCTGATAAAATACTCAGTAGAGGAACTTTCCCCTCCCGTGTGTTTTGTGCCAGCAGGCACTGAATGCATGTATCGAAGAGCCAAATAAACATTTTTTTTCTTAATCATTTTGCTGCCTATTTTTGAATGTGGTGCTGTTTCATGCGAGTAAAAATGTTTATTGGACTGGCTGCGAAAGAAAGATTGAAATGAGAGCACCGTGTGCCCTCTATACACTGTAAAATTGAAAAATTTGGTCCCATAACCATGTAGGATAAACCGCTCCAAGGCTTGTAGATGCCTACGAAATGCCCAGGTTTATATTGGATATGAATGGAAAAGCCATTATTCTGACAATATAGCAAATTTACTGTTTTCCCAACCTAGGAATGCCAATGGATTAGGAAGGCAGTCATAATTAGGTTAAACATGGACACGTCAATAGCAAATGCATATTGGTAGTGAAATAATGGATTAACGCTGGACCACTCATGGCATGAACGATGGTCCAATGTAAAAAAAAAAGTAGTAATTTTTTCGAGAGCCAACTTAGGTCTGATATTGAAACACCGTTTTTCCAACATTGCACCACCGGTGCTCCAATAGTGGTGTGCTGCTTGGGAAACTGCTTTTTAATGTGGCTACTCGGCCGCCCCCCGCAAAGCCTTAAACGGCGCTCCAGCCCCAGGTAGTGCGATGCTTGGAGGACTGCGAACCGCCCACTATACTTAAATTGTGATGAAGCCTTCAACATTATAAGCCACTTTCTGTACAAATACACGGCCTGAGCGGCTTCGCCATCGACGTCCCACCAACCCCTCCTGGCGAACGACCACAATAAATCGCTGACTACCTGCACAAGACATAGTAAGCCTCGCCTTGCCGCCTGTCCCCCGCTCCCCATGACTGTTCAGCGCAGGCTTCGCTTCTCCGGGCCACAGGTACCTGCGATGAAGGTTCCCTAGTCTCGGAAGGACAAACTAAAAGCAGCAAGCTTTGGAATTGAGTTGCAGCCGGCGAACTAACTAATAGCGTCCGTTGCCACCGACGAGTGACGTTGCAACATTCACTGCGCCACAAGCATGACAGCATCGACAACGCGACCAGACTCCAAAAAGATACAGCCGTCCACTGAAGCGACACCGAGGCCGGGACACCGCACCTTACTACGCCGTCATGACAATGCACAGCAAGAATAAGATCAAGTGGATATACATCCTACTAGCTTCGTAGTCCTACAGCAGTGTTCACGCGGCGTGATTTTAGATATGTCCTTTCTGAAGCAGCATGGGGAGATCATCGACCTTGGCTCAGAGCCAATCAAGCTTTCGATGAATAAAGCCATACCTGCTGCGGCAAATTGACGCATCACATTGCTCTAACCCCTGATCAATGTCGTCATTTGCGTAGTTAGCGAAGACAGAAACCGCTGAAGCCGTCATTGAAGCATCCCCCATTTCTGGAATTGACAAGCTCAGGTGCTGGTAACGCACTTGACTGTGAATAGATGCATCTATCATCATCATCATCATCAGCCTGACTATACCCACTGCAGGGCGAAGAACTCTGCCATATTTCTCCAATACCCGGTTCTGCTCTAGCTGCATCCACTTGACCCCTGCGAACTTCTTAACCTTAGCCGCCCACCTAACTTTCTGCCGCCCCCTGCTACGCTTTCCTTTCCTTGGAATCCAGTTTGTTACCCTAAGCGACAATTGGTTATCCTCTCTTCGCACTAGATGTCCTGCCCATGCCCATTTCTTCTTCTTAATTTCCACTAGAATGTCAGTAACTTGAGTTATTTCTCTGACCAACTCTGCACGCTTCCTATCTCTTAATGTTACCCCTACCATTTTTTGTTCCATAGCCCTCTGAGTTATTCTCAACCTAAGTAGAACTCTCTTGGTTAGCCTCCACGTTTCAGCCCCATAAGTGAGTACAGGCAAGATGCATCTGTTGTATACTTTCCTCTTGAGCGATACCGGTAAGCTGCTAGTCATAATCTGCGAGTGCTTGCCAAATGCGCTCCATCCCAATCTTATTCTTCTTGTTATTTCCTTTTCGTAGTCGAGATCTGCGATTACTACCTGTCCTAAGTAGACATATTCGCCTACTACTTCCAGTGCTCGCTGCCTAACATAAACTGCTGTTCCTCCCCGAGGCTGTTGACGATTACCTAAGTCTTCTGCATATTGATTTTTAAGCCTACCTTTCTACTTTTCCTGTTTAGGTCATCAATCATTATTTGTAGTTCATCGCCCAAGTTACTTAGCAAGGCAATATCATCAGCAAATCGCAGATTTCTGAGGTATTCATTGTCTACCCTTATCCCTAACTGCTCCCATTCCAAGTCTCTGAATACTTCCTCTAAGCAAGCTGTGAATAGTACTGGAGAGATCGTGTCTCCTTGCCTTTCTTTATGGGAATTTTGTTACTTTATTTATGAAGAACTATGGTTGCTATGCAGTCCCTATATATATATATTTTCCAGCACTTTCACGTACGGCTCGTTTACCCCCTGAGTTCGCAATGCTTGCATCACCGCCGAAGTTTCAACTGAGTCAAATGCTTTTTTGTAATCAATGAATGCTATATATAAGGGCTGGTTATATTCCGAGCATTTTTCTGTCACCTGATTGATGGTATGGATATGATCGATAGTAAAGTGCCGTTTCCGAAAACCTGCTTGATCCTTTGCTTGATTGCAGTCTAAGGTTGTCCTGATTCTATTAGTGATTACCTTAGTAAATACCTTATACGTAACAGACAGTAAGCTTATTGGTCTGTAATGTTTAAGGTCCTTAGAGCCCCCTTCCTTATGAATGAGGATAATGTTTGCATTCTTCCATGGTTCCGGGACCGTCGATGACACTAAGCACTGCGTATACAGGGTGGCCAGTTTTTCTAGCACGATATCCCTCCGTCCTTTAACAAATCTGTAGTTATCTGATCCTCTCCATCTTATTTCCCCCTTCCATAGTTTCTAATGCTTACTTGACCTCGTCCTTCGTCACTGGTGGAATGTCTGACTGTTTTTCCCTACCGCCAATCACATTACGGTCCTGACTTCTTTGGCTGCTGTAGAGATCTGTATAGAAATCCTCGGCTACTTTGACTATATTGTTTATATTCATAATGATGTTCCGCGCCTTGTCCCTTATTGCATACATCTGGTTTTTGCCTATGCCTAATTTCTTCTTTACCGCTTTAAGGATTCCTCCGTTCTTTACAGCATGTTCAATTTTCTCCATGTTGTACTTCCTTATATCGGCCACCTTGCGCCTATTGATTACCTTTGATATCTCGGCCAATTCTAACTGGTCTGTTGGATTGGAAGCTTTCATACTCTGGCGTTTCTTAATCAAATCTTTCGTCTCCTTAGACAGCTTACCGCTACCCTCTCTAAATATCCTACCGCCTACTTCTACAGTGCACTAAGTACTGATATCTCAAAAAGTATTGTTCATTGCTTCTAGGGTAATGTCGCCATCCTCAGTTAGAGCTGAATATCTGTTCTGTAGCGAGATCCTGAACTCTTCTCCCCTCCCCCTCACCGCTAATTCGTTGATGGGTTTCTTTCTTACTAATCTGTTGCCTTCCTTCTTCTCTTTTAGGGTAATTCGGGACCTGTGGTCACTGCATCGCACTTTTCCGATTACCTCTACATCTTGCATAATGACGGGTGTTGAACACAGTATGAAGTCAATTTCATTTTGTCTCCCTGTTAGGACGTTTCCATGTCCATTTCCGGTTCTTCCGTTTACTGAAGAAGGTATTCATGATTCTGAAGTTATTGCGCTCTGCAAACTCAACTAGTAACTCCCCCCTGTTGTTCCTAGAACCGATGCTATAGTCACCTACTGCCTGGTCTCCTGACCGCTTTTTCTCTACCTCGGCATTGAAGTCGCCCATTAGTACAATATACTGCGTCTTTACTTTTCGCATTACCGATTCTACACCTTCGTAGAAGCTTTCAACTGCCTGGTCATCGTAACTACATGTGGGTGCATAGGCCTGTACAACCTTGAGTTTATAGCGCTTATTAAGCCTAATTACGATGCCTGCCACCCTCTCATTTATACTATAGAATTCATCTATATTGCCCGTTATATACTTATTGACAAGGAAACCTACTCCTAGTTCTCGCCTCTCCGGTAAACCTCGATAACACAGTACATGCCCATCCCTGAGTACAGTATACGCCTCATTCAGCTTCCTAACCTCACTAATTCCTATGACATCCCATTTCATACCCTCTAGTTCCTCTAACAGAACTCCTAAGCTAGCTTCACTAGCTAGGGTTCTAGCGTTAAACGTTGCCAGGGTCAGTTTCCAAGGGCAGCCTGTCCAGCGGAGCCAGAAATTCTTAGCACCCCCTGCTGCATCACAGGTCTGACCGCCGCCGTGGTCAGTCGTTCCGCAGCCGCTGGTGACTAGGGGCTGGGGTTTGATGGAGCCTATTATGAGAGGTTGCGGCCAATTACTGCACCAGGGTGGCCAACTCCTGTTCTGGTGAGGGAGTGCGTTGCCAGAAGTGTTCACCGGCATCAGGTCGCACCCCAAACCTGTTGCATCTATACAAGGGCACAATGGTCACTTCTCCCGACAAATTTGCAGACAACCCCGACTTCGTAGCCTTTCGCGAAGAACCAGTGGAAGCCCAACCTTACCAAGACCACCGGCTCATGTACGATATCAATCCAGCACCACCTGAAGCAGGCAAGACCAGACACGGACCATCCCTCAAAACAATATCAAGGGCTTTTTGTCAGATTTGAAAGTATGACAAACTCAGTTTGTCAAGCGCTGCATCGTCACGGGCAAATAAGCCGGATGTTTGCGCAAGATTCTGCCGTATATTCTCGTGAGAATGCCAAGCCATCCGCGATCAAATGGAACAAGCGCTTCGCGACGATGTCATCCAGCCATCAAAAAGCCGCTTGGCGGCCTTAGTCATTCGTTTGAAGAAGAAAGTCTAAACACTTCGCTTCTGCGTTCCGTACCACCTGATGAACAGCATAACAAAGACATCAACCCCCTCCCTTGCATCGACGAAACTGGCGAATGGTTATCAAATGCTAAGTATTGCACATCGATTGACCTGAAGAGTGACTGTTGTCAAGCTGAGGTCTGGGAAAGAAAACGCAGGAAGACCAAATTCTTCAGAGCGGATAGCCTATTCGAGTTCACGGTGGTTCCTTTCAACCTCTACTCCGCAACAGCGGCATTTCAACTTCGCATTCAACTCAGCATTTCTACTTATCAAGAACTTAGCATTCAACATTTCCTGCTCCAAATCTTCAAAGGGAACGTTTATTGGCATTCCACAATGATCAAACTGCAGGCACATCTTGAACCTGCACGGAATACATTCCACCGAGTTCAGGAGAGTGTTATCGGCGGCAGTTACTTGGAGACACAACCAATTTCATCAATACGAGCCGTGTCAGCAACGCAAGACACGCCAAATGAGACCTGTTAGGGTACTAATGCCCGTACCACCCCGACTAAGCCATTTCAAGAAATAGGAATGGACCTGATCGGTTCCCTCCCAACTTTAACGGCAGCAAGTGAAACGCGAGGCCACTGATTATATCACGCACTGCACTGAAGCAAAAGCCTTGCCTAACAGTAGCGCAAAAGAACTTGCTAAGTTCCTACTTAAACGAATTCTCCTGTGACACAACGCTCCCGAAGTACTTATCACCGACCGAGGAACACCTTTACAGAGGTCTCTCGCAAGCCATCCTGAACTCAGCCAAACAACCCCCCGGAGGACCACTGCCTTTTGTTGTGACGCCGAACGGACTTACAGAACAAAACATCGCAGACATGACTGCAATGTACGTCGACGCTTAACACAGGAACTGGAACACCATCCTATCCTTCGTGATATTTGCCTACAAAGTCGCTGTTCAGGCTACTACTAGGTCGACCGCCTTCTGGCTTAAGTAAGGCACGGAGTCTATGACAACTTCGAAGTAATGCTACCGGACATGACATATGACAGAGTTGGAGAACGTCGGCGTGGCAACCTACCTTCAATGTGCAGAAAAAGCTCGGCGACTCGGCCTGATGTGCATTAATGAAGAGGAAAGCACCTAAGCTTGATATTACAACTTATGATGACATGACGCTGAGTACGCACCGGGAGACTAAATTCGGGTTTTGTAATCAGCCGTTGTGGTCTGATTGAAAAGCTTATAGGCCGATACTTCGGCACCTGCAAAGTCCTTCGCCAAGTCGGACAATGGAACGTGCCCGAGGTCATACCCGACGTCGCGACAGCCTACCAGTGGCACTGCGCGCAACCATAGATTCTGCATGCTGCACACCTTGAACTCTATTGTTACCCTGAGAGCCCCTGATATGATTTTCTAAAGCTTATGTTCACACTCCTCTGCTTTGAAACACTAAGAAAATATTTTTGAAGAGGGAGAAATGGCGCCAACTCTTGTTATCTCTATTGGTTCTCTGCAGGGGTGCGGCCTTATCAACAGTGCTAACACAGGGACCAGTTGGTTGATCATATAGGGGACTTATGCGCTACTTGCGAGACTAGGCTAGACGTGTGTTGTCCTTCATCCGTGCCCTAGTCTAGCGAGTAGCGCATAAGTCGCAGATACAGTCTTATCACTTTACTCAAAAATGCACCTACAGATCTTGTGGTCTTTTTTATAATCCATGTCACTGAGACGCGACTTTTTGATTTTCTTTGTCTCGCAAGAAGTGCGAAGTGGTACCTTGAATGATTTCAGCTACTCGCGTCCGTTTATAAAATTTTCAAGGTAGTTACGGTCACATTTTCAGTATTTTTCTAGATGCTTCTTCAACCACTTTAAACTGAGAGTTGGCGAGTGCAACGAGAACTCGTAGTTCGATGGCCAACGAGCGCGTTGGTTGCCATCGCTACCCCGAGTTGCTATAGTTTGTTTACGAGAGCAAGTCAGCCCAATGGAGAGTTTATTGCAGTGCTACTACGCTGTCTTTGTTTTTTTGCCCGCGGCATTCTGTCCACACCACGGCATTAAAACATTGTTACGGGGTGGCATGTGGCAAGCGATTGGACGCAGGGACACAACAGAAGCGGGACAACGTGGTGGCATGACGATGCTTTAATGGCGAGGAGCCTGACACGAGCGCCAGGCCTCGCGCCACTGCCCGGTTCGTCGTCTTCGTAGCATGACTCGGGGCCGCCGAGTGATCGTCCTGATCGTTTGCTTGAAATTCAATGCAGAATGCGATGATAAACACAGGTGGAGGATTAGGAGATGAAACGCTTGCCATCCCAATAAATGCGAAGATGGAATGAATGCTTGCGCCGTAGAAGCAGCAAGTCCAGTGTTCATCATTTGCCGAGGGCCAAGGCCCATATGGACACGCCGGATGGCTTAGGCGGTGAGAAGGGGGGGGGGGGGGGGGTCCTGTTTTAGCTTGAATGGTCGTGAGGTCGCTTCATAGTGGGTTCTCTCGGTTCAGGTTTGAGCTCTTCCTGGTCGTTGTGTGTTGTGGTCAGGGCTGAGAGCAGCGGGTTGCATCTGAGCAGGAAGAGCCGGGGAGGGGGGTGGGGGGAGCAGTGCGGCGATCTCCACCGACTTCGGCCGACAGTACCGGCGTAAGGTTGACGTAGATGCTCCAAAGCGAGGATGGGTATGAACCGGGCACCTCTAACCAAGTGTTATCTTTTGGCATACGGAAGGCAATAGACCCCGACGACACAACAGAAACAGAGTGACGTGATGACATGACGACGAAATACGCTTTACTACTAGCTGTCTGGCGCGAGCGGCCAGTGCCCACTGGATGCAGTGCCTTCGTAGCAATAATTTTTTGGTTTGGTTTTAAACGTTTTTAACTTCCCAAAGCGACTCAGGCTATGAGATGCCGTAGTGGAGAGCTCTGTAGATTTCAACCACCTGGGGTCTTTAACGTCCACTGACATCGCACAGCCCACGGGCGCCCTACTTTTTCATCTCCATCGAAACACGGCCACCGCGGCAGGGATTCGATCCCGCTTCCTTGGGCACAATAGTCGGGTAGCATAACCACTGACCACCACGGCGGGTCTAATGTAATAGTAGTACCGTTATTTATATATAAAAATGTTACATTGATTGCCAGCGCCCGGGCCTCCATCTTTTGCTTTCCAGCCAAAGTTGCTATATATCATAAGCAGATTACGCTCAAAAAGAAAAAAAGGCTTCAGTTGACGGTCAACCCTGGTGTCATGCTGCTGTATTTTTGCCATCCCGAGTATTGTGCTCCGGTGACAATTTTAAAATTAGTAGCTGTATAAACCGCTGTACAATTTCCGGAGTAGCTGTCGAGGATGTTTTAGATTCACGGGCAAGTGGGAAACAGCCACATGAAAAGCTCCAGTACAAGAAAATGAGGTTGAATTGGCTTTTTGATAAGTGCACCCGCACCTGGAAAATTTAAAATAAAGGGAAGCTGTCGAAATTCAGTGCGTTACAACATAGATTCGGGTCCTTATCTGAAAAGGACAAGGACGCACGACAATAATGTGCGCGCTTTTAGAGAGCAGCTCTTTGGTGCCCTTTCCTGCGTTTCACGTCGTCGGCCTCGTAACCAGTTCCTCCTCCCTCTCAGCCCCCTCTTCCTCCGTAGCACTAACCAGCACTAATATCTAACAATAATTCAGTACTAAATAATGGTTAACTAAGCATAAACTATTGTAATTAGTTATCACTAAATTGTCGTGAGTAATGACAGATGACTATGACGCCATCACATGGTGATGTTATCGGCCGTGACGTCATGACCGAATGTAACGTCATCATGATATCACATCCCGCCATCTCACATAACCAGAAGTTAAAATGACGTAACATCCGGTCATGACGTGTTCACTACTGGTGACGTCACCAGGAGATTTATGCATATACGAAGGTGACCCAGGGGTGTGAAACTTCCTATACCTCCCAGCGGACGCGAATTACAGACGCTAGCGCCAAACTCCCCATCGTAGCGGTAGAAGGCGCATCAAAAATGAACTTGGAGGGGGAGGCCGTATGGCGGAGTGGTCCAAAAAAACAGCGCGCTGAAGGGGGTGTCTGAAGGGGGCGCTGGCGTGCGCCCGCGCCCGTGATAACGCCCTGCCCGCCGATTTTCGACAGCACCATCATTCCTGCAGCGGCGTGACCGGCTCGTGGCAGGAACAGCGTGATGGAAAGAAAAACCACAGGCATAGCGCTCCCGAGCAAACGTACCCGACCGCGGCAAGAAACGCCACAGAGAGCAGCAGATATAGTTTTCCTTTTTTGTTTACTGCACGTGAAATGGGAAATGAAAAGATGCGACGGGGTATCACTCACACACACACTTTACATAACCAAGAGTTTACAGCAGTGTTCGGCGCGCAAATTGCAATCTTGCATGCTTGCTTTATCAGTACAAAAGAACCCAGTTTGCCGGCACTGCTTCAGTCAGCATGTGCACAGTTGATATGCAATTAAATAAATGATACACACATTCATTCTATGCATTCTATACCAACAAAGCAATGCAGAAGTATAGAGTAAATGCATACGTTCTAGTATACGTGGTGGTTGGCATTTGATAGAAGTAATCACATGTAACCGTGCTATACATAACCAAATTATATGAATACATATTTACACTACCCTTACTAGAAGAATCGTCGTCTTCGAAACGCACTTACGCCTCTCCACAGCACATGCAGATACCAAGTTCAACAGCACCAACCACAGCGCATGTCGCCGATTGTAGCGGTCAGCACAATGAGCTGAAGAGATGGGTTCATGCTACTGGAGCTGTACGCAGACAAGTATCTCGTCTCACGAAGGGGCGAAGAGCCAGCTGGAATGAAATGCACAGAGTACAAAAGCCGTGAAGAACAATCGCGACTTTGGCCGATAAGCCAACACTCAGAGAATGCACAGCGCTAGGCTACGCAGGCGACCGACGCAGACGTCGGTTTTAATTCAAAACGAGCAGAGTCATAACGGTTGCGGCAGTTGCAGCGGTTCGCCCGAAGACGAAGCCACGCAGCAGAGTCGAGGAGTCGGCGGCGCCGTCGGTGCGAGGTGAAAATTTTAGCCTGAGAGAAAGGTCCTTCTCCCATGTTTTGCGTTTTCGCTCAGCCCCGTTTATAGGAAAGTGCGGCGAATTAAACGAGACGAAAGTGCCGCTGAGTTTCCGCTGCCTGGCTGACCCCGCCGGACGTTCGATCCAGGCGTCCGTGCAGTGCGTTTCAGTTGGCGCTTCCTCGAAAGCCGCACCACAGAGCATATAGAATTAGACGCAGTACAGCAGGCATCAGCGGCGTTTAAATTGGCTGACAGCAAAGAAAAGGAGCAGTATGTGTGACAATTCTTCACGGACATCATTACCGAGCTGTAAAGAAACGGAGAAGGTTGGCAGTGAAAAAAGAAAGAAGTGCCGGTAGTGGAAGGCTTCGGACGACCACCACAAAGTTTCCTTCATGAGAATCAAGAACTGTTAGTGGAGTGTTTCTTGAAGGCATATGTGGAAAAATTAAAAAGGTCTGTAATTGTACATACATGTGTTGCTCGAAAACTTTGCCTCAATCTATCGAAAAGGTGGAACCGCTGATGAGGTTCGCTCCAATTTTTAAGAAGTAACGTTTCCGTTGGCAAATTTTATTATTTCCATTTCGAAAGAACAGCAAAAAATCTAGGAGCACTCTGGACAACTAAAGTGCGATGAGGTGAAAGTGTCTGTGGGGCCTGCTGTACTGCATGCATTTCTATATGCTCCGTCTTGAGGTGTACGAGGAAGCTCCAAATGAAATGCGCCGCAAGGACGCCTGGATCGACCGGCCGGTCCCTTACAAAAATGCATGTAGGGTTTCTATAGAAATTCGAAAGCGTTGTGTCAATACACGCTGTTGAAAGTCTGTCGACAATCGGCAACATCTTGGATGATGCAGTGTTGACCTCTTGTTGAGCGCTTATGAAATAGTGGCCCATGTGTTTCTTAAGAGCGCTTTTGGAATTCGCGCAACTGAAATTCTGTTGATTTCAGGCTCAAATGCTTCAGAAACTCTGCAAGTGACGCTTTTTGATTTTCTGCTACCTTTCCACTCCTGAACAACAGAAAATAGTACACGACCATCGGTTTGCCAGGAGGTGATTTTCATTAATGCAAAAGTAGCATCTCCTAGCTGCGATAAGTCACCACATTCTATGTTCTGCCCGACCAATCAACAATCCTGTCTGATCAGTGCTGGTTAATGATAAGCATAGTGAGGCATAAAAGAACAAAACAGATCTTGATCTTTTAAGCCCCATTATACTTACTCACTCATTAACCTACACTAAACTGACTAAATTGTTGATTGGTCGAGCAGAACATAGAATGTGTTGACTGACCGCAGCAAGGATATGTGCTGTGCTACTTTTGCATTAATGTAAACCACCTCGTGCCTGCTCCTGGCTAACCGTTGATCACGCAGCATTTTCTGTTAATCCGCAGCGGAAAGGGAACACAGAATAAAAAATGCGCGTTAATGAGAAAGAAAAAATATGCATCTTTGGTGAACCCATAACATGAGCTGGGTTGTTTATTTGCTTTATTTCAATTCATGTGCAAGGTATGACGCCAGGCTGTTCTTTGCGTAAAACGCTGATACGTCCGGGAACTCCTCGCATGTGATGCTGAAATAAAAAATATAAATCATAATTAAGCTGCGGTATATACTAACCTAAAAATAGAGCAAAGGCATTTGTGCGCTGCTCCACGTCATAGCTCAAGAAATTTCTTGTCTAAAATGAGTTGTCACTGTCTTTCACTGCTTAGACGGCATCGACCGCCGCCTCCACAGCTCGGCAGCACTACCAAATCGTTCATTTCTCCCTGATAAACAATATATGCTGCCGTCAAAGATCCCATTGTGAATATAAATAGCAAAGCGCAGGTCACAAGCATTACTACACAGAAAACTTGAAGCAAAATTACCAACTATAGGCACTATAATGAGTGGAAACAAAAACAAACACTGCAAAAATGGCGGAGCTGCACAGATTCAATAATCCACAATGTGTGACAGAGGCATATTATGATCTCGATAATGTGCCCGTCTCAGCGCGAGTAGCGTATCGAAAGAGTACAGCACTGTGCCAAACAATCCGTCAAAAACGGTCACCGGTTAAAAAAAAAGAAAGAAAATGTCGCCACCCCAACCGGCGTTCCGTCGGCCCCAGCGTCCGCGTAGAGACAAGCCTCGTTCTCTCTCTCTCTCCCCATCCTTTTTTTTCCGACGAGGCTGGTTTGCCTGCTAGAAATATTTACATGCGTGCTTCACCTTGTAGCACATACTGTACAAGACTGGCACAAACACGAATAGGAAAAAGTAAAACACTCACCAAAGTGCAGACGCTCCATCCGCCCGCGCCGGCTTTTCGCCTAGAATCCAAAACGCCTGCGAGTGTTGAACTTCTTAAACATGTCTTCCTTGCGCAGAAGCTGCCGCCCAAGAGCGGATTCCTCCGAAGACTTAAATGCGTACGTTCGCGCTCCAATTTGAACAAAACGATCTTCGTGATAATCACCAGCGAAAAACCTACATACGGTGCTTCGCTCACAGCGCAAGATGCGACCACGGTGGCGGGAAAACGCGAACTGAACTGACACATCGCCGCACTCAGCGTACCCGCGTCTGCGTGCAAAGAAAACGGGGCGCAGAACAGCTTCGGTGAAAAGGGGGAGCCGCCGCGCCCGCTGCGCGACTCCAGCTATGCTGCAGCCAAGGTCATCTCCGTGAAGACAAACCACGGAGAAGGCAGAGAGCACAGACCCAGCGGGAGCAACCCCTCCCCCCCGCCCTTTTTTTTCCCCCCAGTCCCCCCAGCCGACAGGAAGTAAACCTCGACCCCTCCGGACATGCTGGCGCCGTTCGCGGGCACAGGGGGAGCAAGGCAGTGGCCGAATGCTTCTTTGAAAAGAAGAGTCGCCGATAGAAGACGCGTGCAATCCTGTTTTTTTTTTTTTTTCTTTTTATTTTTCTTTTTATTTCATACGCGAATGTTTTTGCTATGCGTGTTAACTCTATAGTATGCGTGGGATCAATCCGTGATTATTAGAACCCCTCAATGTTTAAAGTGACTTCATTTTAGCATGGTGTCCACTTTAAGAAAGGAAGGAAAAGAAAAAAATAACAGTAAAATTTTCCAAAGACATACAGCGGTGGAGGATTCTAATACAGACTGCACCTCATTTTGCGGCAAAAGCTACGGGCAAAAATACCTAAACTTGGGCAGAATGTCAGATCCTGAAGCATATATATAGTGAACTTTGCAACTGGTTTAAAAAAGCTCTGTCCTGCCCTACATGGTAGGTTCAATCTAGGATCCTGTTTGTTAGTATGATGACTCACTGAACTTGTTTTATGATAAATATAAAATATGTCCTACCACTAAAGTTACCTTCTGCGACATACAGAAGCTGATCCATTACGGATTCTGATTGACATTCAACGATGTATTTGTATTATTAGTGGAGGCTTTGCCATCATGAAGTTTTTAGGGCATATTTTCACTGTGTTGCGAAGCTTGAGTTAAGTGTGCACCGTTAATATGTACTTTTATATAACATGAACGAGCACGCAACTGCATGCTGCTCTTATATTTCCCTTTGCAGAATGGGGCCAATAGTTGATTACAAGTGAGACCAAAAATTCATAACGAAATTGTCACATCATGTTCTTATCATTGGTGCCTAAAACTACTTAAAAACATGGGTCAGCATGAACAGTACACGCTAATTGTTCGTGAACGTTGAAAACTGACAACAAAAAGCACATAGAAAAAATAGCACAAAAAGTCTATTGGGTAGAACACAATGAAAATTCTGTTGGCCCTGTAAAGATTGCACTCAGCTGGGGTTGAATGTCTATCGAAATTCAATAAATTCAAAAGGTGGTCAATAGTCCAACAATAGAGTTTCAAAACTCATTTTTGTAAGGGGTGGGGTCAGCTTCGTATATGCATAAATCGCCTGGTGACATCATCAATAGTCGTGACGTCACGAATGGATGTGACGTCATTATCACTTCCTGTTATTAGACATGGCCGGATGTGGGGTCATGATGGTGTCGCATCCGTTGATGAGGTCACGGCCGATGACGTCACCGTATGATGGCATCACTAATTAGAAGTAGTTATCAAGTATGGGACACAGCTGACGAAGCAAGCGAAGGCGAGCGCAACGAAGAGGCAAGCGCTGTGACGTCACCAAACGGTTGCGGCGGCTCCGCGGAGAGCGCCGGCGTCCGCTAGCTACGCTGGTTGCTAGGCAACGGCTGGTGCTTTTGTGCCTCCTCGGAGCACCGCCACAGCGAAATCACAAGTTCGTGGCCAGTGTAGCTTTCGCTACAAAAACACTTCAGCGCGCTGGGGAAGCCAAATAAACGCAGTGTGTGTGTGAGGGGGGGGGGGGGGGGGGAAGTATACATCCGCCAGTAAGCAAGGAAATATTCTAGAGATAATAGAAAGTTTTAGTACTGCGTAGTGAGTGCTACGTACGCACAGCCCGCGTATCTTGCGGAACGCTACGGCATGGTCGCGTACATGCCACAGAAATACTTGTAGTAGGGCGGAAGCCATACGTACGCAGGAGTCCGGAAGCTAATGCGTCAACCGCAGTGGCTTTTGCAGTGCCACCTCGCGGCTATTCAAAAATGAATTTTTCAGTGCAGTAACGCTTGCTTCTTTGCTATTTCGACAGGCGAGAGATAAACACCATGCTGCAGAGGTGCTGCTTTGGTAGGTTGTTGTCGCAAAGGATGAGGATATAATGAATAACTTTTGACAGATTCAGGATACTACTCCCTGCAAACGTAGTAGATAATGAAAATTAATAATGAAACCCTCTGCAAATTTAAACGCGGAGAAGCGAACCGCTGGCGTATAGAAACGATGTCAAAGCAGTTTTCCGAGTTTACAGTGCGCCTATGATATCATCATTCGGTGGAAATTAAGTATGTACCTCAGAGAACACATTGTCAGACTATGCAGTCTTATTAGACCGGCGGGGTAGGCTTAAAACACCGTAAAACATACGGCGGTACAAGTGAGAAGCATGGCCCCGTGGAAACAAATGCAAAGAAAACTTACCACACCAATTTTCTGCTTTAGAAGAGTACCAGTAAACACACCAAATTTTTAAAATTTAGCGAATGTTTTGAAAAAAATAAACTATAACAAAATAGTCCTAATTATTTTGGAGCTAATCAATATTTGTCGTGTATGGAGAAATTTAGGTTTTAGCGACTTACATTCCCATGAAAGCTAGCTGTCCGTTGGGGGCTTTTTGGCAATCGCGAGAGCATTTCGCCTTTTCCTGCATGTCGTCGCGCAGGCTACGTTCCCTCTTAAATACGGCCATTCGAATTATACAAACTTTTAAGCTGAAGGCAGTCTTTACTCGGCACGATAAACAAACCGCGCACAGAAGCAGACGACCAAAAGTCCGTCTGCTCACACGAATGTCGGTTGCAGTTGCCGGCGTCGTCTGCGATCAAATAGAACGTCGGCTGCGCAGCCGTCTGCTACAATAGGCCCTTCTGTTTAGTTCTCTTGTTATGAAGTTTAAAAAGTGCTTTTCGAACTTAGTTTTGTCTATGGGCTGCTTATTTTGAATGATCGGTATTATTGAAGAATTTAGTACTTACGGGAGCATATCAGGCTATACCAGAACTTTCGAGATAGGGAGAAGCCCACAGAGCATTGTGAGCCTGTAGTCGGTGTGTACGACTTCACAACACACATCTTACCTTATCTATTTTCAGTCTGTTCTACGTTGTTTGTGGTTGCTCTGTACCAAAAAAAAAAGATATCATATGTGCCCCGTGAAGACATAAAACGGCTTTGAAGCCTTTCGCTTCCACGTATTGTCTTGGATGGTAAGCCCACTATTCACCCCTAGTCTGTGGTGGCGTCGTGAACTCCACCTTTGTAAACACGGCGCTGGACTATAGGTTTACGGCCTACGGGAAACTTGGTACTTACTTAGCAACCCTGGCGACGGAGTACACCAGCGCTTTCTCATACACAACGAGAGCAACACGAAGACGGTTTAGCGAACGCACGCAGAGGTAGGGACATCTGCGTACGCGAGCAACGTATGCGCAGTCTGCAAAAATCGTGCTGTGTATGACGCATGCGCAGTAAGAGCACGCAGGCCGCCGCCTACGTACGCAAGGATTCTGCGTAAGCTTATGCACGCAACTAAATCTCTCTAATAAGTAACTTAAAGTGACGTATAACGTTCTTTTTTTTTATGGAATGCTTTGCCAGGAAATATTATCTCAGTGGCAGCAAGCGATGCATCATATCACTGTTTGCGCGAATGATTTCTGTTTTACTTTTGTTGTGAATATGTCTCTCCAGCTGTAAATCCTGAAATATCGATTCAGGTAAGAAATAAGTAAACCGATATGGATGGAAGAACGGCGTACAGCTGCGGACAAATGTAAACGGAGCGTCCAGTGTAAGAAAAAACTGAGGGTCAGCGCCGCCTAGACGAGCCAGCCACAAAAAAAAAAAAAAAAAAAAAAAATCACGCGCATCTGGCCGTGCCCTGCTGGCGCAACCCTCCCTTTGATCCGCATGCCTTGTCATTGTCCTGGTGTCGCTGTGACGATAATGATAATCATGATAGGATGGTAGCGCTCTTCAAAGCGACCGGGCATATTAGATGTGCGAACCGCTGCCTTGATACATCATAGTCCGTGGGGCGGCGTTAATTCAGCCGCTTCGTTTAGAAAGCGGTAGATGCATTTCCGCTGCAGATGGCCCGCATGTTCTGAACATTTGTTGTCGCCGCCAATCATTTGTATCTCGCTGTCGACCTGCTCGAAAAACGTGAGGTGCGGCCGCAAATCGGGTTCGTTCAATTTTGGGAACCATTGGTGCATGTTTGAGGGCGCCTTCAAATATCGAAGGCATCACTGATCTCGCCATTGTCAAATCAGATTGGATACAAAATTTGAAGTTCGGACCATCTCAAACTTTGTGGCTTCAGTTTGCCAATTGTTCGGAGTGGCCACATCAGTTAGGTATTCATCACAAAGTTTGTCATTGCTAAAAGGTAATATACTCATTACTAGTTGTTTATTACCTCCCTATCGATCTCTTCTTTATGCGGACACTTTTGCGGAAATATTCTCTAGACAGGTACTTTCAGACGCATGATCTTATAATGTTCAAGCATTAACAGTAACTGTAATAAACGAACCCGAATCAAGTCCGGCACGTCGAGTTCGAGCACGTTTCGTCGGCAGCCGGATAAAAATGAATCCCGGCCCAAGCAAAAGTTCAAAGCACAAAACACGTTGGCATCTGCGGCGCAAATGCCTCTTCTGCTGTCTGATGTCGAATGAAGCAGCTAAAATGTAGCGCCTCCTTCGCGTGCTCCGCTTAAATTCCCGCTTGCTTCTAAGAGCGCGACCATCCGATTATGATTTTCATTATCACAACCGTGACGCCGAGATTATGACAAGCCGTGCGAAGCAAGAGGAGAGTCATGGCTGTGGCGGGTGTGCAGAAGCGCTTCACGATTTCCTGCGTTCGACCGGCTCGGGTAGGCGGCGGTGACTCTCAGTGTTTTCTTCGGCTGGGCGCTCCGTTTACTGCTGTTCGCACCTGCAAAACTAACCCGTTTCTACCGCACATTTCTGCACCATTGCCTTCATTACCCCTGTCCCTTGCCCCCTTTTCCCCAGAAAGTTTACTTTGAATATATTTCGACAGCCTGCGCAGTACTTACCCTCTTGGTAACGATTTCACGTCCCTTTCGCAGTGTCGACTCTTCTCAAACGTAAAATGCAATTGGCCACCACCCACTTCTCTCCACTGTGTAAGTTTCAAACTCCTGCTTCTATGTTTGGACAAGCGCGAACTAAACAAGAACAAGGATGATTGCAGATTAATGTTTTGGTAGGGTTTGCAGGGTTTAACGTCCCAAAGCGGCTCAGGCTATGAGAGACGCCGTAGTGGAGGACTGCGGAAATTTCCATTACCTGCGATTCTTTAACGTGCACTGACATCGCACAGCACATGGTCTTGGTATAGCCACGGGTTCAAGACGAAACCGCCAGAAATACAGCCATACTTGGGCGCAAAAATATTTTTGTGATATTGTACCTTTCGTTTTTTTGCATCCGCTTTCGTTTTATGCTAAATTTCCAGCTTTTGACAATTTAGATAATGTATTACCAACACGCCTAAGAACAATGAACAGAAAAAAAATCAGGTGTGGCTTAGCTTTAGTGAAGCTCGGTAAGTTGCGAAAGCATTAATAGCATGGCTAGGTTATAGTTCAGCTCATAGTGTAGCCAATTGTGGTGTACCATGTTGACCGAACAATTAACAGGACACACGCGTCGTTGTCGCCTGGTTGCATTCCTACGTTCTTGACTGCTGAGTCAACACGTCCACAAGAGTCTTCACTGTTCAAGCGTCCATTACATTCCATTCGGAGTCGTCACCGGTTGAGGACGGTTCAAGAGAAGCGAGACGCGCTCGTCTAGCTGCATCTTGAGCGCGCCGTCGAGCGAGACGCTGTTCCCGTTCTTCCTCTGTCTCTGTAGCCCGCTGTCGTTTCCTGGCTTCATCGAGACAGCGTGACTTTTCTTTCTGTTTATCAGGATGCATTGCGAGTGCCTCAGCTGAGCAAGCGCGAACATTGACATACCCAGCGTTTTCCTTCTTTCTCTCAACTGCGAGAGAAGAGGTGACAGCAGCGCCTCCACTCGGTATCAGTGCGGCTCCGGTTGCAGCGCGTCGTGCCTACCGACCGCCGCCACCCGACGACTCAACTTGGTAGCCCATCTCTCGCAGCTGGTATGACGTCACAGCCATGTGGGGAATTGAAAATCAAACGTGCCTACCGACCATGGCTTCGCGAAGGGCTGCAAATGGGAGTAGTATTGCTTTTGAAATAAAACATTTGATGGTCGGCATCGTTTTATGGTATATGTGTTAGTCAAGCTAGCACCCAGCAGTTCGGCTATGTAGTGTGGTTTTGGGAACCAACAAGGAGCATGGAAAGAAAGCAGCATACGGAACCTGGGACGCTTCCACCCAGCTATCGGGTTTTCCATCTTTGGAACCGCACGCAGCAATAAAATGTAATTCTCAATAAATGCGAATGAGCCTCCTCATTTTCTCTGAAACATGGTCGCACTTACCGGCCGACCCCTTGACACTCCCCAGGTGCCGAAACTCTAACAGCAGAGAGGTCATATGCACACACCAAAAAACAAAAACTATTATAGAATAAATGGGCACATTTATTTTCAACTGGTTCGAAACGCTAAACACAAAGGAGGAGGTTATGTGGAGAATGTCCACAACAATTTAGCAAATGGCATCATGACATTGTTTCACATGGTCTTGACACGTTTGACTCATATGACAGCTCCCACACTCTAGAATCCTGGCAGGCTCAGTTCAGCAGTCCAGTCCCTCACGTTCAGCAGGACATCATCTGTCAAGCCCTTGTTACTGCGTTCTCCCAAGTGATCATGGCCGATTTCCAGGGGCGACAGGAGAGATGGAATTCTCTCCTGGCTTTCGTTCACTAGTACCTAAATGAAATTGCTTCTCTCTCTAACCCTCAACAAAGTCAAGGTTGGGTCACTTATGGGAAAGACCGATAGACACTTCTCAGTCATAGGTGAGTATTGTAGCTTGGCGGCAGAATCTGAACCACTAGCAATATTGCCGAAAAGGGTGAATACGGGCTTGTTGGTACGTGTTGAAGAATCGAGTAAAACAGCGCTTGGCAAGACGGTACAGCGCATGTGTCTGTCCTTCACGTGTCCCGTATTGCCTAGCGCTGTTTTACTCGATTCTTCAATATGGGCGCCATGATACCTCCGCCTTAAGCAGTGGGTTCAAATCTGCAGCCATTTCAGGTATATTATGCTTGCGAGATGGCGGTACCAAGCAAACCAATGAACCTTGCTACAGCCTTACGACGGGTAAAACGCCGTGCTATCATCATTATCAACATCCTATTTCAGATGTTTGCTGAAGTTTCCATCACTTTTTTTTATTTGCCGCATGCGTAAGGGATGCCATTTACTGCATTATTTTGTGGTTTTCTAAACTCATACACTCATTAGCAGACAACAGAGAGATGCAGCGTTGTGCGAAGAACCACATGACAGAGGTAAATCGTTGCCTTACAAAGGTCCTAAGAACGTGAGATCACAAGTCTGACCCGGGATCCAAGATTGCCAGTTGTGGTCCCCAGCCCATCCTGGTTAAATTGTATTTTCAGTGAAATGGGGGGGGGGGGGGGGGAGGGCATACCCTTCTAAATGTGGTCGTTAGATTTGTGGCGTCAAACATTTTCACACAATCTTGATTATCACGACGCTCAGGCGACCAAAACCTGCGCCATAGGCTTGTTCACTGAACGGGAGTCTTAACCGCGTACGTTCAATATGAAAGCACATTTTTTTATTTTCTTTTTAACGTGGACTCCAAAGCTTACCAGCGTCATTATTCTTCGTTGTCTTTTATATAAACACAGCTCTCTCGGGATTCGCCTCGTGCACGCGCCACTGTTCTCGGCGGACGTTGCGCAAGCCTCGTTGCTCTAGTCTTCCTCGACGGCACCGTACAGGTGCATTGGCTGGTACTTAAGCGTAAGTCGGCGGCATTTGACTATGGTTTACGGTAGCCGCAGTCTGTAGCCTCACTGCTTTTAGGGCTAACGTTGAGGGTGCTTGAACACTAATTTTCGGTTACGAGGCCATTTCTAGCTGCTCCCTGCAACTGTACAGCGAGCGTCTACGATATGTATGCAGCATGTCATTGCGAGACTTCAGTTTGCGCTTTTTATGAAGACGTTTCAACAGGTTAAAGTCATTTGTATTTTGCTCATATAATGATGACGAGCACAGACTGGCCACGAATTGGCTCGGTGGTCTGAGGAAGTTAAGAGGTGCGTTTGCGTGGTCAAGTTTAGCACTCTGAGGTCGTCGTGGAGACAGCAGAAGGGGAAGTCTTTTCCCCCTCTTGTTGATGCCTCCCTGGAGCCCTAACCGTCGTTAGACCTCATTATACGCTGCTTTCAGGTATATTTATCTTACATGCGTGTCAGTTGATGCGCATTGTTTATTTGCTTTAAACCTATTTGATGAAAAGTATGTCAGTGTTTGATCCCCGATATCAGCCTGCACAATTTGTTTCCTTGCAGCTGACTGACGCTTCTCACTTTCTCACTTGCGCCTCCACCCTTCCCTGGGGCAAGTTTAGCACCATTAAAGCCACCCCGAAGGCTCCTGCCTTAAAAGGCAGCCAGAGAGGGCAGCCGAGGTCTGCTCTCGGATGCGAGAACGCTGTGGTTTGCTGCTGGACTTGTGAGTGCGCGTCGTACTTTTGTCTTATACGTCTTGTAACACAGACGTTTGTTGTGAATGATGAAAACGTTACTGTTTGTGGCAATTGAGACATGACCGCTCAGCCGCTGTTTCAATGTATATGCCCTGCGCGTCCACTAGGTGCCACCTGGTACCCGCTTTTGCAACAGGCATAGGCTAAGCTGCAGAATGGAGAATAGATGGCCCGCCGCCGTTTCGAGGGAAATTTCCCAAGGGACAAACTTTAACGTATTTCCTTCTTACCGTGTTTCAAACTTTAGAAAGCGACAGCTGCAACTTGAAGGGGTGAACGCTTGAAAATGATTCCTCTGAAAAAAAAGACGTCAACACTTAGCCAATGTAGTTCAAGCATTAAGGTAGTTGCGTTTGCTTGACAGCGCGACTTAAGAATCTGTGAGGCTATTTTGTTGATGGGTGTACTCTAGCAGGTGCTAATGATATTTTTCATCGAAGTGTAGCTGTATTTGGGCCATGACCGCCGATGTATTAGTACCTCTATAGCAGTGAGTGCCGCGCTATAGTGTGGTTGGAATATTCAACAGCTTTGTGTTTGTCCCCTTGCTTGGCAAGACTACAGGTGTAACGTACAGGGAGGATGGGGGGATAAAAAAAACGAATATTTTTGTTCTGCCTGTTAAAATGTTTCAGTAGTGGAACTTGACCTTGGTGGTAGCGAGCAAAAAGTATATAGAAGCGCAAAAATGTAGAGCGTGTAGATGCCGCATGCACTGTTCAAATTTGCCTTTATTGTGAAGGTAAGTCACGAGCGCGGAGCTTTTCATTTTAGCGGAAATAAAATCCCATGCTACCACCGGTTAAGCTGTTAGTCTATAAAATATCTTACTCAATCACACGGTCTGAACAAACTCGAAAACCGCCGTGATGTCTCAGAGGTTACGGCACTTCACTGCTGAATACTAGGTAGTGTAATGGAACCCCAGCCTCGGTGGCAGCTTCCTATGCAGTTGAAAAGCAAGCGGCGCATGTGCTGTGCGATATCAGCGCGCGTTGAAGAAAGCCGGGTGGTCAAGATTTCCGGAACCCTCAACTACGGCGCTTCTCACAGCCGAAGTCGCATTTGAGGCGTTTAACCATACAAATCAAGCAACCCAAAAAGACTAAGGTCTTATCAGTTCATAAATCAAATCGATCGTGATTGTTTACCAACACGAATGTTATCTCACACTTGTTAAAGAGCATGGGAAAGGAGTTTATGTCGATCACGTGGTGATGTAGAGGACAACCGATGCCCTTGCACCAACATGCTTGTGCGGAAACGGATTTGTTGCTAAACGAACTCATCCTTTATGCTCTAAAATTATGTTAAGAATACCTAACGGCTTTTTAATGCTGAGTAAAAAATGAAGATATTTAGTGGTTACACCTGGAGAATGACAAGCGGATTGCTTTTGAAATGATGCAACATTCCTGAGAGGTTTCTCAGATTTCTAATCTTCCTGCAGCTTTTTAGTCTATTCTGAACCAATCATGAAGGTTACAATTCGCTTCAGCCTAAAATAACATTTAATGCTTTTGCGCAAATGAGTCTATATAAATAACAGCCAGCGACAAAAATACACCAACAGCATATGGTGGACCAAGTATATATCGCTGCAATTATCCGTAGCCACACATTACTTGTGTGAAAACAAAGATTACAAAGAATTGAAGAATTAGATTTCAACCATAGTGACAGAAGATTTCCTCCTCTGGAGTTGCAGGTGACAGTCAGATTTCGTTATTTGACCGAGGCACACTTCAAAAAGTGATCTAAACGTTGGCAGCCGGGGCGTTGTTACTTGGCAGTGGCCCCCAAAGGACACTAGCGCCGACTCACGAGGCGCTCTCGTCGACGCCGGAGTTACATCTGCGGAATACCTGTAGATATGAATCGAAAGTTTGTTGTCCGCAGCTTTTGTACATGCGACCGTTAGCAAGAGATTGCTGCCGAGCATTGGCACTCAGCTGATTCCGAGGTTGCACCGGATTAGTGAGCAAGTTCCTCTTTCTTGTCTAATTCGTAAGACTGGCCAGCGCGGTGGGTCAGTGGTTACGGCGCTCGCCTGCACATCCGGAAAGCGCGGCTTCAATCCAGCTGCGGCAGTCACTGAATAATGCAATTAGGTTTTTGAGGTGTCCACAGGCAAGTAGTGCAGTAAGTGCCATTTTTCACGGGGAAAATTTTGAATTTTTCATTCCGTAGCAGTGAAGTCGTCCACTGCGAAGGTATTAAGCGGTAATTGAAGGCGTGGTGTGGCAAAAGGTAATTGAATTGCAACCTTTAACCACTGACGAGGAGACGCTCCTTTGTATTCCGGCCCAGGTTAAGGCATCTTTTTGATAAGTGTGAAGGCCGTGTGGCGGCATTTTCTTCGTTCACCCTCCTGAAATTCCACTTCTACACATTTTCCCTCCATAACTCTTTCCTTTGAATAACCTACCACATGTTTTGCTGATACGCATATTTTCTATCGATAAACAGAAACCAGAAGCCCGCTGCTTGGCAGCGCTCTCCCCGGCAACAACCAGCCGGATTGGAATTTTCGCACAAAGGGTTGGCACCCGTGCTACTTCAGCGGTGTCAGTTGAAGGCTTTCTTCCTCAGCCACGACACGGGAAACATGCCTTACAGAGGGCGCCACTTTATATCAAGCATAGCTTGACGTAATAACAGGGTATGTAGCGCCGAACAGACACAGGAAAAGAGGGCGCGAAGTGCCCATGGTGCCTTCTTTCTTGCTTGTGTCTGTATTGCGCGAAATACCTTCTTATTATATCTGACAACTCACTAGCTGAGCGGTTCACTCTCTTGAAGGATTGCATGACCTATCTTTAAAACAAATACGGGGCTCAAAAGCTCTAGTCTAAGATGACTTCTGGTGACAAAGTTTTGGGCCTCGTACTTATTACTGGAAAAAAAGAAACATTTTCAGTGTTTTCAATAGCAGCGTCATCGCTAGACAGAGGCTTTGAGCCTTACCGTTAAATCCGCTGTTTAATTCACACCTCATCGGATAGCGTGTGGAGTAAAACCTTATATTTTCCTACATATACTTAATGGCCCACACCTTTGCATTTCCTGCAGCGACCCCGGAACTGGTATAGCCAGCATGAGCGAGACAACTTCTACGGGCCACCTCAAAGGCGGGCAGGAAGCGTAAGTGTTTAAAAAGCTTTTACCAGCCAGTGATTCTGTGGCTTCACGACTTGAGCGCCATTACGTATTTTGTGCAACGATTCTAATATAATTATTCTCGGTTCCTAGAGGGGCGTGCTAAAACATATGAATGTTTGCGCGAGCTGAGAGAGGCTTTGCGCCTTTGATTTAAAATACGTCATTGAACCCATACCTCTTTCCTCATGCATTGCCTCACCTGTTGCCTTTCATTTTGATACTTTTTGGTGGCCCTGAGTCTTTATTTTTGCTCAACAGCCTGCGAAACACTGCCCCCCCCCCCCCCCTGGTGCAGTGGGAACCGCTCAGACTGAGCCTCAGCCTTTTACGAGTCGCACTGAAGGCGGCCAGGAAGCGTAAGTGCTTCAGAACCTTTTAGCAGCAAGTAGGTTTGTTACTTCCATAACTTGTGTGCCGTTATGGCTCTTCTGCAATGATTCTAAATATATAATATATGCTCAATAAATGCAAGAAGTGCGCTGCGGTATCTAAAAATCAGCACGATGGCATGGTTCCCGTTCCGCAGAGCTGTTTTGTTAGTCGGCGTGGGCGTTCATTCGACCTTGAAAGAGCACAACGACAAACTGTCGTTATTATATTCACGTGTCCACGAAGAAATTGTGACATATAGTGTGCTTTTTTTTTTTCTTATTCAGCAATACAAAAAGGACCAAATGTGGCTATAAATATTTTGTGCCTTCCTTTAACGCCAAAATCCGGCCGCCTGGCTTTCAAATAGGTGCTGTGACCATGACCTGATTAAGTGTAGGTCCACCCAAAGGTATACTGCGCCTTCCTTTTCCCAAAACCTAGGTTATAAAAATATGTGCCCTGTCGCAATGGCGTAGCGGTTAAAACGCTCGACTACTGTTCCGCCGTACCTGGGTTCGTACGCGACCGTTGACGACTGCGTTCAGATGGAGGCGCAAAGGAAAAGCTCCCGGGTGCTGTGTAATGTCAGTGCACGTTAAAAATCTCCATATGGTCGAAAAAGCTCCGTGGCCCGCAATTACAGCACCTCATTTTTTTTTCCTCCTGTTTGGCCACAATCAAGCCTCTTCTAGAGCGAGGTTCATGCGTCCATAGAAGAGATGTGATAGATACTGCGCCTTTTCCTTCCTCGATTTATAAATTATAAAAAGAAAACGCGGTTTGAAACGCGGTTTTATGGGAATATCGCGGCTGCTCTCAATGCTTTCGCTCGTATCACTAGGATCAAGCCATGCTTAAAACCCAACAATTCTTTGATGGAACCGCCCATACACTTAGGGCACATTGCTCACTATTTTCCAAAAGAAAAAAAAAACTTCTCATCCAATGCAGATGGCCAAGGCCTTGTACTATAATACATGAATGCATCATACATACTTCAGTCGTAACTTGGCTGCTCCTTCTTTCTATCTGCAGCGAGTGAATTGTTAGTTCCCATCGTTCCTTTTGTATAGATGTGCCTCAGTTGTAAACATCACCTGCATGCTCTGCACAAAATATACTTATGTTGTTTACTCTCCCATTGCCTGTTAATAACTATCCACAATCTGTCGAAAATAATTTACCTCTAGTAAGGTACCTCTTTTCCTTTCTTCTACATATCCTTCTTCATGTTCCTTACAGCACGGGACGCAGTAAAAGAGGGAACAGAGAGAAAGATAGGTGCCTAAGCGGGCGGTTCTAAAATAATTTTGGCAACCTAAGGTTTGTGGTGTATGGGGTTTATTTCCCGAAGCAACTCTGTCCATGAGTGACGCCATGGCGTAAGGCTCTGGTTATGTTCGAACATCTGTGGTTCCTTAACGTGCACTGATGTCCCACATTTCACGGGCGCCTTGCGTTAAGCTGGGTGATAATGTTCCATTGCGGCCCTCGCATCACTTCTCCGGCCGCATTAAGATTTGCAGCGCTGTTCCTACGACGGACCTTGTGGACTTGAAAAGAGGCGGCATCTCCGAGCCGCAGGCTTTTGCGAGCAATCATAAAGTTGCGGAAGGACCATGAGGGTTTCGACTTCTTTTCCTTGCCGGTGTTTTCGTCCCGTTTATGGTTTGTGCGCCTTTACATATGTTCGTTTACGAGAATTCCGAGCTTGTTGGATTGTTACCTTTGGGAGAGCGCATGATAAAATGTCACTAAGATGGCTTATATCTTTTTTGCGTAGAAGTCTCCACACAAAAAGCTCATTGGGCCTTAGAGCCTTGCCCCATAACGAAACACATATCACTCTAACCAAAGAGCTGAAGTCACAGTACTCTACTACAGTTAATGCTTGTTTGAGAAGTAACGTAATCACCCCTTTCTTTTTATTAAGCAGCCACTGTAGCTGTGATTCTTGCTCTTGCACGGCGCTAAGTTGACTCAATGGAATACGGCGTGCATAGGATCGGGGCTCGGGCTCCCGGAAGGAGATATTTTTACGCTGACATCTTTCGTCGTTCATTACTCAGCCTTACATTGTCGAAGCTAATTTGTGTTCCTCCACTAGACGCCGCTGTTTCTTTTTTCTCCGTCGCTCATAGTCGTGACACCGTGAGAGGCAGTAAAAGAACAAAGAAAGAAATATAGTAGAAGATAAGGATCCGCAATAACTTCGCCAAGAAAATGCTTGTTAAATTACGTGTAATGACATCGCATAGTATCCTAGGGAACATCATCCACTGCTTTGTTACAACGATTACAGCACTGGATTCATTTGTCCAACGCTGTAATCACTGTGTGACCGCAGCGGAAGAGTCTGATTAGCCCATCACTCTAACGACTACCTTTAGCCAGGTTGCAAGGTGGCCAAGACTGTTGCGTTTCAATTGAGACAAGTACTAAAGATCCAGTGTATAGTGTTTTCCAAGTGGTAGTAATTACTTCAGAGCCTGCCCCGCCGGAGTAATAGAATGGTTAGGGCACTCGACTACTGCGCCCAATGATGCGGGATCGAGTCCCGGCCGCTGCGGTCTCTTTTCGATGAAGGCGAAAAGCAAGGCGTCAATATACTCAGCTATGTAAGCGCACGTTAAAGAACCGAAGGTGGTCGAAATTTCCGAAACACTATATTGTGTCGTCTGTCATAGTGATGTGTGTCGGGTTCAGGGGACGAGCTTCGCCGCAGCGGGCTCAGGAGGCGACAATGCATCGAGGCGGAAGACAGCCAGGGAGGAGAGGCAAAAAGTAAAGTTTATATACACTTTCTGCATACTGAAGAGAGTACAAGTCATGAGAGGAAAACGGAGCTATCTGTACAAACAAAATCCGTCTGTTAAATATGGTTTGTTATCCCCAGTACCCTAGCTGGGGAAACAAAGTTCATCAATGCTATCCAATCAGTGGGGGCAAGGGATCACTCGAGGTGCCGCCCACTGCCGAGGGTGAACCTCCTTGCACATCTTCCGGTGGCGAGGGCAAATCTTCTGATGTCGATGACGATTTTGTGCGGGCGATGGAGTTTCGGTACCAGGGCAAAATGGTCCGAGAAGTCGCCTATTGACGGTGGTCATTCACCCCAAGGGGGTCACCTGCTTGCCTCGAGAATTCGGTGAGCGGGGTCAATGCTGCTCTGCGATGCGTCTCGTTCCCATTACGCACAACAATAGGTGCCCTGTTGTCGCCGTCGCTTCGCTGCTTTTGTTCGCGGTCGCTCACCGGCGTCCGCGAAGTACGCCTCCATTGTGAGCTGCTGAAGCCTGGTCGGACTTCCGGTTACAACAGCCTCCATTGTTAGCTACTGAAATCTGGCCGGAACTCCGGTCACAACAATAGCTTGAGTCGCTTGGGGACATTAAACCCCATAAACCAAACCAACCAATTATTTCAGAACCCTTGACTACGGTAGCTCTTTCGAACTCACCTTTCACCTTTCATCCCGCCGGGGTGGTGCAGTGGTTACGGCGCTCGACTACTGTTCGAAAGGAAGCGGGATCAAATTATGGGCTCGGAGGCCGCTTTTCATTGGAGGCGAAAAGCAAGACGCCCGTCTGCTGTGCGATGTCAGTGCAAGTTAAAGAACCCCAGGTGATCGAACTTTCCGGAGCCCTTCACTACGGCGTCTCCCATCGCCTGAGTTGCTTTGGAACGTTAAACCCCACAAACCAAACAACCCAAACTTTTCGCCTTTCTTCACAGCGCTATCAGAGTGCCTGTTGAGAAGCTAGACAATAAATGTGCGATTTATATTTCCTCATAAGAAATAAAAAAAAATTCTTCGATAACATAACGATGTGTCCACCGAGTGAGGAACAGATTTTGTACATTATAAGGCGGTAGTGTCGGAGTGTGCATTCGCTGAAACCCCATATATTTAGAAAAGCAAATTTCCTGATTTGTTAACGCAGTGATGACTTTCCTAACATAATCCAACTGCAGTTGTGAAACGGCTACAAAAAAAAAAACACGCCCTTACGGAAACAAAGATAGGACTGAGTGGGAGTCTTCGTTAGCCTTTGGGCTGCAAGCAGTGAGGAGCGTTCGCCCCAATAAGATTGTTTGCTGGCCTTCTGCGACCGCCCCATGCTTTAGAATCCGCATCAACCACCCATTATGTGGAGCAACACTTAGCTGAAATTAACACCCTGTCAGCAATACTAAATAAGAATACTCTTAGTACTCATAAGCAGCACTGATATATCCAACTTGTCAGTCTGTGCAGCAATGGCTAGTGGTAAAGGCTCTAGTCTACTGACTATGGGAGTGATGACCCGGTTGCGGCGGCCACATTTCGACGGAGGCGAAGCGCTAGACGCTCGTGCATTGTGCACTATGCGATGCCACTGCACGTTAAAAAATCCCAACTGGTCGAGATAATTCAGACCGTTCCACTGTGACGTTCGTCGTAGTAATAAGGGCTTTCGGTTGTAGCATAGCCGTAAACTATCGAAATGAATTCCATAATATTCACGTGGGAAAGCTAATACGTGCAGGCCGCCCCCTTTTCTCACCCCCAAAAATAGTGGCAGATGGCATGGCCATGCACAGATTGGCAGGCTCTTTCTCTGACGCCAGGATACATGAAGGGCTGAATTGAATAGACGCTGCAAACTATGGCAGGTGTTTTGAGATAGGAAAGTTAGAAGGAACCCTCGAAAATCTTGGATCCCGAAGCTCACCACTCCTAGTCACGTTCTCGTTCCTTTTTACCTACGTCTGTCGGGCTCTCGCATGACGTGGTAGCTTATGCTAATTTATAACTGAGATGACAGAAGCACTAAGCAGCTTTAGTGCTTAAGCGAGTAGGAGAGTGGACGTACACGAACAAGGGCCGGCGCCAGTTTCCTGTGTAGGCCTTATAAAAGGCGGAGCAGTTACTTTCCCCCCGGAAGTTTTTTTTTTATAGTTTTGTGGCTCCGAGTAAGCAATGTTTTGGGGGCCACTCCTGACGCACTAGCAAAAGCAGCTAAACTCTGTGCCTCTTGTTCGCAGCACCGAAATGGTTTGAAACACGCACAGTAGAAGCATATTGATTTGCTAGTTTAAGGAAGAGAAACATGCTACACTTAAAACGTACATTCCAATACACCAGAGCAATTTTTAAAAAGAATGCGCCTCAAGCACGCCCGCCTCTATTTGAAGCCAGGTTCTAAAAGCTCCCTTAATGTTTATTGGAAGTGTCCTCATTATTTAGGCGCTATCCTTAGCCGGAATATAATTTCGCCACGCATTTACATCAGCGAATGACTTTAGAAATAGTGCTGGCTTTACGGTTGTGACAAACGTCGTTTCCGAAATCTTAGCACCCTTGCTTCCCTGTGCTGTGAAGATGTGGGTGGAGCAGCCTCTGCTCTACTGCTTTTCACGTCCCGCTGTTTCCCTCCTTCAGGTTCGGCGTGCTCCGATCTTTGGCCTGGCCGGACTCACGGTCAATTACTTCAGAGTGATGCAAACCTGTTCCTTATTTATTTATTCGATACTGTCAATCCCATCAAAGATCGTAACAAGGAAGACATTCAAAGTTATGAGGCACAAAAGATAACAATGGTAATTATTCAATGTTCATAAAAAATATGACATGAAATTATACATAACATACGTAGAGCAACTGAACCAGAATGAGGAGCATGTAACAAGATTTTGGCGGACAAATAATACCACAAGCGAAAACACAAACAGAAAGAATAGCTTCGTAAAGACATAAGAACTCAATGATTACTGAGATATAAGTAGTTGATTTTCCACAGGTGTGCTGAAAGAATTTAATGATGGATTACTAACAATGAATGTGTTTAAGGTGTTCCAGTCGCGTATAGCATGAGGAAAGTACGAATATTTGAAAGTGTCAGTACGGAATGAAAACTCGTTTAGAGTGTGTATATCACTATTACGAGTTTGTCGCGTTTGTGATTTTGGTATGTATTTGTTAGGGCGCGCTAGTTTTGCTCTATTTTGAAGGGTTAGTAGTCCTGCATGTTTGAGTAGTTCTGTTGGTGAGTCGGTCAACCAGTGTTAATTGAATATTCCTCTGAACCGCTTCTATTTGTTTAATAAGCTTGTTAGTGAAAGGAAACCAAACAACATTGGAATATTCTAGAATTGGTCTGATTAATGCCTTATACGCAAGGAGCTTTGTTTCCGATGGTGCTAGTTTGAGGCATCTGTTAATGAAAAATAACTGTTTAAAGGTGGTTAATGTCACTTTGCTAACATGAGAATTCCATCTGAGATCAGAGGTCAGTGTTATGCCTAAATAGTTATATTCGGACACCGAAGCAAGAGGAATGTTGTTTAATGTGTACTGAAATATTGATTGGTGTATCTTTCTGGTTACGGATAAAGAAACTTTCTTTAACATTAATAGTCATCTACCATTCTTCACACCACTTTGTCACTGCTGTTAAAGCGTTATTTAAAGCTATATGGTCATTACACAGTTATTCTTCTGCTAAAGTACACAGTTATTGGCAAAAGTTTAATATCGTGAGAATTACTAGTATATAAGCCGTTTATAAAAACTAAAAAAAAATAATAATACTGGAGATAGAACACTTCCTTACACTGGATCTAAAATTGGCTGTTTCGCACTTCGCATTGTTAATTTAGATGAATTGAGTATGTTCAGTCAAATAATATAATATGGCCCACTCCAAAGGTCGCACTAAGTTTCATATTATGTTTGGATTGTGATGCGTGGTCGGAAGCTTTCGAAAAGTCTAAGAAAATGAGATCGATTTGTTTCGGCGGATCAATAGCGAAGGATATGTCGATTAGCTGTGTGACTGTATAAACTGCTTCCCGAAAGTCGTGCTCTAAAGATTTAAAATTTTATTTTCTTCTATGTAGGTTGTTATGTGTTTTAATATAACTCTAGTAACTTGTATACTGGACTCATTAGTGAAATTGGTCTGAAATTTGAGTGATCTGATTTGCTTCCTCTTTTGTGTATTGGTGTCACTTTAGTTATTTTCCATTGTTTGAGAAGGGTGTGCGATGACAATGACTTGTTAAACAGTATGAGTAAAACTTTTGCTACCCATTCGGCATATATACGCAAGAAAATGTTAAAAATTTTATTGAGTCCTGATCCTTTCTTTGCGTCCAAGTCTTGCTTCTGTTACAGTAAGGGGTGCTAGATCATTTCCTGAAAAAAACAACAGCCTAGTACGAGGCTTAATTCCTTTGTCTGTAGTGAAAATAGAAGTAATGTAGTGATTCAGCGTGGTCGCAATATTTCTGTTTTCCTCTGGAGAAGGATGGTTTTATTTTCGTGATTTGGGGTTCAAGTGAAGCCAGAACTTTTGGGAAGCATCTTTTGAGAAACGAGTCAGCATATTAGTAAAGTAAAATGCTTGAGCAGTTCTTAGTTTGGACTTTAAATCAATGATGGCCAAGGTTCAGTTTTCAATTGTCCTCGACGATGGATGGCATTTCTGCACTTTTTTCAGCAGTCGAACTTTTCGCTTGGCATGAATTGCGATTCGAGTTATCCATGCATAACGTTTGTGTATTCTCTTAGTCTTGGTAGGCACACAATTAGTAACGCAATATTACAGAAGGTTTTTGAATCTCTGCCACGATGTTTCTAAGTCAGTATTTATGTCATCTGAGAGTTACTGAAATGATGCTAGTTCGTGGGATAAAGTATCAAGCATGTTAGTGTCGTCAGCTTGGTTGTAGTCTGGGTACGTTATTGTTGATGGCAAACAAGGGGCATCATAATGATGCGGGACAGAACACACTACTAGTTGGTGGTCACACAGGCACTTTATAATTTCAACCTTTCTTTCTCGACAGGGGAAGTGAGAAGTCATGAAAACTAAATCTAAAATGTTAGAGCTGGTTCCTTGTACACGTGTGTGTTCTGTCACGATTTGCGAGAGGTTAAAAGAAAGCATTATATAAGAAACGACATCAGCGCAAGGTGAAGTATGGTGTAGTGTATTGCAGTTAATATCAGGAAGATTGAAATCCCCTAAAATTATTAGTCTTGCCCCCTTAACATGATGTCGCAATTACGTATACAGTGAGTGATGTATGATATAATCGGAACAAGGACTGAAATAGACGCAACCCACAACGATGGCAGAATCAGAACAGCAGAGTTAGCTAAATTGCTTCTACGCCCTCAGCATCAGGTAACGTAACGAAATGTATATCTTTTCTTATCACTAATGCCACGCCTCCGCCTCACGTCGGCCTGTCCTTGCGTACTATGGAGTAGTTGGGGGGAATTACTTCAATGTCTGATTTCTTTTGTCAGCAAAGTTTCTGTTATAGCGATAGATTCGAGCTTTAAGCCTAATAATAAGGATTCCAGGGGACCGAGCTCATTGATCACACTACGCCCATTAATGTTCACGAAAGTTATTTGGAACGTTGCGGATGGTGCGGGCATCGAGCCCGTGTGCCTGTGTTTTGGTTTTTGCCTCGGTTAGTGTAGGTGTAACCGGATAACCTGTAACTGGTGACACTTTCTATTTTTCGTTGAACAAAAAGTACAATCCACCGTTTATGTTTAGTTTGTCGTAAACCAGCGACACTTTTTCGCCGCAATCTTTTCTTAATTTCCGCATTTCCATAGCTTTTTTTTTTATTTCGCGGACACGAGGCGGAACATCTTAACTTATGGTAAACTCGGTCACCTTTAATTTGTGGCAGTTGCGCAAAATGTTCGTTTTGTCTCTGAAATCTAGAAGCTTTAGTATTAGAGGCCTTGTTTTGTCTTCTGCTGGTCTACCTAGTCTGTGAATGCGTTCTATTGCAACTTCTTCCAGTTTTAAGGATTCTTATGCCACCTTTTTGATTCACAGTTCGCTCCAGCTAGTCCCTATTTTCTTCTTCCTCTTGAGGCATGCCATAAATGATAAGATTCGATCTTCTCGAGCTATTCTCGAGATCGTCTAGTTTAATTCCAGAGATAATACGACCTGTTGAAAATTTGCAACATGCTCGGTACATGACGAAAGTTTGTCTTCAAGGAGAGTAAAGCATTCTGATTTGTTGTCTATTGATGTTACGCTTTCTTCTTTTATTGTTTTTATGTCATCGGCTATCTGGCGTAACGGTGCCAAAGTTTTGGATTTTGTCTCAACGTCACCCGCAAGCAGTAAAAATTTCATTACATGCCCCACATCGCACACTGTATCAAGAAGTACCGCAGGGCCCGCTAGCACAACAATGCAACGTTCGCTAGACCTAAATGATTTCCCAAAAAACTTAATGACGGTGATGCCGACACGACTTTATTCCATAAAAGGAGAAATAAACTGCACAAGAATGCTAAATTGGGCGAGTTGGTGCATTCGCATTTTAGGAAACGTAGCGCAAAGAAGACAAGGAGAAGCGCTCGTGTGTGTTTCCTTCTTTTTTGTCCTTGTCTTCTTTGCGCTACGTTTCCTAAAAAGGAGAAATCGTTATTTCCAATTTTGCCCCCTAAAGAAGTGAAATTTCACTGCCAATAGATGTCTTTAACCAAACATATTTGAGTAATAAATTTAATTCCACCAATAATTGCATTGCAGCTATCCAGAAACCGGCAATTCTCAACAGTTTACAAATGGATATATGAGACCATTTGAGAGAGCTCTTGGTGCGTTCTGAGCAGAGCGATGCGGGTAACCTGTTCTTGACTGAACTGTATGCTCAAGTGATCTAAGCAGCCTTTATTGATTTTAAGAGCGGAAGGTCACTAAACTGAAGTACGTCAGCATTAGAGATCAGCGTCTTTTTATATTTTCCGAATAGGCAGTGTATGCACGTGCTCTGGCAGTCCCGAAAGCCCGTACCTGGCCTGTACTCAACCTGGCCCGTGGGCCGGACTTGGGCCGCTCGGAAGCCGTTTCGCTCGAGCACGGGCCGCTGGCCCAGATTAAGGTGTATTTGCCTCGGGTGGGTCGGGCCGAGCCGACATCCCGATCGCGAAAACATGCAACATTTGCGAAAGAGTGAATTTTGCGATAAGCGTCTGAATGCACAGCATTTTCCCGCGTCCTCCCCACACGCGGGCTTCCGAGTTCTTTCCTGTCGTCTACACGCATTTCCTCCCCGCCTCCTCGTTGCGAACGCAGCTTTTTTTTTTTTGCTATCAGTTACCGAGCAGAGGGGCCGCTTTGTTTTCTAGTTTTGAGTTTCTCATCCCTGCTTTGGAAATAGAGCAAGATATATATAAAGAGAGGGCACTCGACGCCATTTGCGGCCCAGCTTGGGGTTCCACGACGCCGCCAGACGGCGTTGCGCTTACAAAAAAGAGTTTCAGCTTCAGGACTGTTTGTAATTAAAAATAGACAGTAGACAGGTCGGAGTAACGGAATATAGATTATTTGGTTCATAAAGTAAGGCAAGATTAAGTGCAAATAGTATTAATCGTCACGGTTAGGTAGCATGCGCCGCATCCTCCCGATTGAAAGGGTTCTGCTTTAGCTATAGCCCCATATGCCCGTGCGAACACTTTTTGCGTCCCTGTCGTACCCTATATATCGGGCGCGAGAGTGGGTTGATGATGAGCAACATCGTTCTGTATTTCTTCAGCTACTGCCTCCGTACTTTTAAAGAATGCCGGTAACTACTTCGCGCAAGTGGCACAGGCGCCTGTGTACCAAATTACGAGACGCATGCGTAAAACCGAGTAGCATTTCGGCCTCCGAGGTTTGGTATTTTGAAGCGCCCCGCTATGAGGCTGGCACGCTTCGCCGACTCGGCTGTGCCCCGCTATGCGCACAGTGGGCCTAGGGTGCTTTGATACAGCGGTGCTGACATCGAGGCCCCCTAAGTGGGCCGCTGGGGCCCTATGGGAGTGTCCCCTTTTTATATATATCTTACTCTATGCTTTGGCAACACCGGAACTGATGTTTAAGTATCGGTTTCAAGATTCGCGCAACGCTATTACGCGTTTCTGTAACTTACTCCTGCCTCGACATGGTTTCGTTTGAAGATGAACATAGCTCAAAACATCTGCGGGGCAAGTTTCCTCTTCGTTCTCTTCTTGCAAAAATTTCACATGAAAGGCACACGATGGGCCAGGCGAGCTCACCGGTAACTTTGCCACAAAATAAACTCCTTGTTTGGATTTAGCGTTCGCGCTCTTTTGCAGATCAAACAAGCTGCTAACCGAAAACTTCTTTCTCTATCAAATAACGTGTTAGTCTTTGCAGCCACAGGTTTTAACACTGAAAGAAACTTCAACGTTACCGGGTTCATTATCGAGGAGTGCTGTAGCCTCAATTCAATGGATAACGTGGTCTTTCTGCGCAATAAGTTAATTCTGCGTACCTGCTGTGCCCTATATAATAAGCAATTTTTTTAATTAAAACGAGAGAACTCAACACTTTAAGATCGTGGACAGAGTTGCCGTCTTGAAATTATTTTCTTCTTTTCCGTCGCTTCAGTTGCATTTATAGCATGACGAGCCGGTCCGGGCCCAGTCCTCTTCTGGGTATGGCCGAGCCGTGTTCGTGTTCAGAGTTCCGGTCGGTGCACGCCTTTACAAAGTATTTCAGTAATTTAATGGGAAAAACACGGATTTCAGTTCTTCAAGCTGGCTTTCAGGCATTGCACATTCAGAAAAAAGCATCTATTGCATTTTCGCGCATAAAATGCAGACGCCTTTGTGTATTTGATAATAGAGAAGTTAACCGGACTTTTGGGGACAACGTTAACAGCGCCGCTATGGGTCCTAGAAATCCAACTCATGGAGCTCTGAAATGCTGATTTTTGACATTCGGCATTACGAACCACACTGTCGTATAAAAAAAAATATGAAGAAACGACGCTTACCCTAAATTTTGATGTCCAACTTGCTTTAAACGCCCCGCTGCGGTTGTTTAGTGGTAAGTTGCCCGACTACTGTGCCGGAATACCCGGGATCGATCTTGACCTCGGTGGCTGCGTTTCGATGGCGGCGAAACGAATAGGCCTCCGTGTGCTGTACGATGTCAGCGCACATTAAAGATTTCTAGGTTATCGAAGTTTATGCGAAGCGCTCCACTACGGCTCCTCTTTCTCTCTTTCCCCTTTCACTCCCACTTTACTCCCTTCAATTACGGCACAGTTCAGGTGTCCACAGAAACAAGTGTAACAGATACTGCGCCTTTCCCTTAACCTGTCAACCAATTAATATTATTAATATTATTGCTTTAAAACTCAGGAGCACAAAAAGCAGATAAATATCTCACAGTTTTCGAGAAAGCAGTTGGCAAAGGGTTTAAAAAGTCGCCCGAAACGTTTCTGCCATAATGCATCTGCACAAATTTAAGAAAAACATATATGCTGCACATTACAGTGGCTCCACACAGCATATGACTACAGTGGTGATAGGAGCCTTTGAAAGTAAGCTGGTGCTTATAGAAATGTGACCGCTCAGTAAGGAATGACTGTGCTTCCACATTTATTCGCAAATATGCAAAATTAGACCTGCTACGATTAAGCATTACAGCTTACATAATATTTTAATACACGAAGTTTTATTTCGAGTTTATCGCTAATTTATACGCGTTTCATTGTGGGGAGATCAGCCACTACAGTTAACATTATCAATGTATGCGCTTCACGCCAAAGTAGTATTAGAACGTATGAACACCCAGCGTGTGTGCTTGCAGATGGCATATTTCGGTTCTAGTATTTCGCATGTTTCAATGCCGTGGAATGCGACCATTGTGCTCTGAATTCATGAAGGAGCCTCCGTTATTTAGGAAAGCAGCGCATACTGCAAGGTACATTGTTCCTGATTTACTTTCTTGGGAATAGCGCTTGACGTAATGCGAACTCCTCTTTGTTTTGCGTTTTATGAGAATCCGATGTTGTATTCGCATCTAACAAGATACCTTCAGAAGCAGACAGCAGATATCAGGCTCTAGTCATGGCGAGATTTGAAGCGCAGACTCCTTTTAAAACAAAACCCGAGCAGCTGCCTGGCAACACTTTGCGTAGTGCGTGTTCGTGAAACCGACTTTCATTCGTGCCTCTAGATTATCGAACCGGTGACTCAATGATCACAGTTGATATGGGTTTGATCATTAGTGCTGTCAGGTGCCCATTGGTCGTTTGTAGAATTGAAGGTTTCCATGGCGGCCTGCTTCCGCTGTCCTTGGTGAGATGCTGGGGAAGAATGCCTCTCGCCAAACAACCCACACTTAAAACGTTAATTTTTCCTGCCTCGAACGGGTTTTAGTAGCTATTCTCAAATGAGCATTATTAGTGTTCTTTCCGCATATCTATGGGCGCTAACGACAGCGAAATTAAGTGTACCATAGATGCAGATACAAATTTTTGTTTGCAACTTTACGCCGCACGACAAGTTCATTCTATCGGTACAGATATTCTTGCCGGGCGGGCGGTCCTTTCCTTGCGCCTGATTTTATGCTCTATTGTTAATCTCTTCGCAGATTACAATGCGTTATCCTAGTTGATTTCAGATGCAGAAAACTCAGCGGACATTCCAGCTCGCGTTTTGAATATAGCTGTGACCTGCTCTAACACTGCATTGTCACTCGCGAACGCCATTATATTTGTCGTTTAAGTGGGTCTGCGCGGGAAGAAAGGCGGAGTGTCTGTCTTAACACTCAGTCGACTCCTACACTTATCCACCGTAGTCTTTGTCAAAAGTTTAGAGGCCAGGGGGACTGTTTCTGAGACACACTGTGTGACCCGTAATGCATGCGTTTCAAAGCTCCTGAAGGTAATATTTTTTATCCTACCCATCTCAACGAGAAGGACATCCATGAACGATGAAAGTGCGAAGCTACACTGCTAAGAAATAGACCCCTTGGACTGTAAACTTTCGAAAAACACTGCATATATCATCGGTTCGAACTCCTATCGGCAACTGGCCTACAACGGAACTACCAGATTGATGCTAAATGGGAAACTAAACGGCATGTCAATTTTATTACGAAATCACGTGCATGGCTTCTTGGACACCGTATTTTGTAGGTTTGTGCTACGGCGACGGCTTTTCCAACGAACAAGATCCAGACTCTTCGCGTAAAATAAAGTTGTTCCTACCCTCTCCCCTCCTCCTGTTCATGACATTTGCGCGCGATGGGGCATACGTGCCTAGCAACACGGTGGTTTTTAAGGCTAATTGCCGGTGTGCATTGACCTCCAGGATTGTACACTGCGAATATGGGGGACACGTAAGCTCCGCCTTTCAGGATGCTCTTCAGTGTTTTGACTTTATGGAACACGATTATCCTCATCTCCCTAGCTGAGGAAGTGCTAGCTATTGCTCCCCCGAACACATTCACTTCGGAGAAAAACACTCTCAGTACAGTCACTCTGCGGGGAAACTGCTCTATCACCTTTTCTTGTCCCACCGGCGTTGGGCCGTTACTTGTGCTGTGGGAGAGCGCACGGCTTTTTAAAGCGCGAGTCTTCAGACTCGAGATTGCCAAAACGTGTTGAGCCATAGCACCAACTCTGATAACGGTTTCGGAATTCGAAAAACCGATATGGCTACAATAATGACCTGCTAAAAAACTGCAGACTGCAATTGGATGACTAAGTGAGAAAGTTATTAAGTGTGTTATTAATAACGCCTTTCAGTAATTAACCATTTATATTATTAATAATTACCCAGCTTGCTAGCGAACATAACCTTGTTTTGTTTTCTGATATCTGGTATTAAGGGTACGGATATACTGCAGAAGCGGTCTCCTAGTTTTTAAAAGGCTATATTTTAAAGGTTTACGGCTGCATTTCATAAAAAGATTGCAATACAGTGCCTATTCTATGCCATGTGGATTTTAGTTCATGATATTTACGGCGACCTTAAATATTCCAGTATTGTAGCCCGCACCCCACCCGCCTTTTTTCTTCTGGTAATACAAAGTCATCCAACAATAATGCTTGTCTCAATGAAATCCTTACTTTTTGCGCCGTCTTGAGTTTTTCTGCTTTTTCGTGCTTCGGATCATAGCTACAGTGTTTGCTGTGGCTGCAAGTTGCAGCGCCATGCGAAAGAATGGGGATTCATAGAGTGGGAAACAGTATTAATTCTTGGAGTTTTAATTAACAGCCATAAAAGTCACTGACGGTTAATACCTGTTAATTACGGAATATTGTGCTGGAGCAGTTTCTTTATTGCGTGGTTATGCTTGTTGCATATCGTTGTTCTGTCAGTTACTATGGCGGTCATATTTCTTCTATTGCACTTGCATATCACAGTGCCACTGTTCTAATATGCAATGCATTCGTTCCTTACATGGTTCTTCATAATGCAATTTCCACACGTACTTCTTATGAGCTTCGTGTTCTTTTTGTCTTTTAGCTGCGACATCGGTCACCGTTGATTTTCGCCACTTTATTCGTGTTGCCTGTTGCTGTTGGCGTCGTCGCGCAAGACTATATTTTTCATCAGACAACCCTACTGAAAAACCAAAAGTTCTACGGGGCAATAACCTCATGAAATCTCATTTAATCGCAGTCTCATACGGTGCACTTCATTATCATAAAATATCGTACATAATTTATGATAATGTACAAGAAACTATGAGAACTTATGCAATTATATGGGACTTGTACGAGATTTCTTATGTGAATTCAGTGAGATTGTGTGAGAAAATGTGAGGTTATTGCCCCTTACAGTTTTTTCAGTAGGGAATCCAGACACTCCTGGTTAGTGTCCACCCTAACACAAAAAGCAGAGCCACTGCAGATAGTGATGAAGCACCCCTAGCTGCGTATGCAAATGGAGACGATATTCTTCATGACCCCCGGCGCGGCGCTGTGCCACAGCGGCCTGTGCCATCGTGTTTTTTGCTTCACACATCTTCAGCGTTAATACCCCCTTAGTATTTTTCTTCCCGTGCTAGAGACTGCTCAGTACGTGCCGCAGCCTTTTGTCTCCCGACATGAGATGCAGGGATGTGCACCGCACTTCCTGCGCCACGCTGCAGGCTTTGCTAACAGGACCGCAAACACGTTCTATGATGAGGCAGGCGGAAGAGGTCCACTAGCCCCTCCTCGGTGCAGCTGCGTTCTTCCTCCTTCGTTCTCCCGTCTGCGCTTGGAAAAATCAAAGGTCAAATAAGCTTCAGAAGGCACGCTTTTCCGTGAAGCCAGTAATTATGCTGCTGCATAAACAACGGTGCTGAGTCGGTCAAGCCGTAACAGTCTTATTACACGTGAGGCTTCCCCGCAGCCGGTTTGTTGTCGCTCTTTCACGAAGGATACATCCGCGCTAGTACCAGTGTCTGCTGTCAGATCAAGGTTCTATACTTTAATAATTTAAATAGTTGATAATTAGCAGTAACGGCATAAAAAAGGAATTTGAATTATTTGCAAAAAAAAATGAAAAAATAATAGTGTGGTTTCAAAACATCAAGAAAACTTAGTCGATGGCAAGTAATTGATTGCTCTGAAACACTCTAATCGGCAGCGAACATATGTCGCCAAATGTACAAGGGTCTAACTAGTTGCCAATTAAATGTGTACTCTGAAATGGGTGTTCATGACGCCTTTCCCAAACTGCGCAGAGCAACACATGCGTGGAGATGGCAGGTGGCTCTAACCAGTTTGACAGTGACAGGAACCCGCGGATCCTAAGTCAGGCACGCCACCGCTAGGTGCCATAGGCACGTTTGTAGGGCACTTGGTTTCAACGGGACTGGTGGTCGGGCACAGAATGCAATAGTTTTCGATTACTGTAAGTTAATTATGCATGGCACGTTCATCCCTTGAAGATGTCTTTGTAGGTGTCCGTAGCGCTTAATACTGTGTTATGTTTTTCTTCTTAAATTAATGCGGTTTTGCTCGTGAGTGTTTTGATGCATCATTTAATTTATGAAACCTTTTTGTGCCACAGTGCTGAAAGAGAGATCGAAACCTGGACACTGGATGACTTCGATATTGGCGGGCCGCTGGGCAAGGGCAGGTTCGGGCAAGTGTCCCTCGCTATGGAGAAGAGGACCAAATATGCCGTTGCTCTCAAGGTACATTTAGAACCGTGCCTGGGCTTGATATTAGTACCTGTGCACTCTTATAAAGATAGTCTGTACCTTACATCACTCCACTGCTCCTGTATGGCCTCCACTATGTTCGAGAGGAATGCTGGTGCCACAGCACCCATACCAGCCCTGGTGCTTAAGATAATGGCTTAAGCAGATTCGCTAAAAGCAACAATAAATGGAGCAGTAAAGAGGTCGCTCTTGCTGATAGAAACAAAGAAAAAAAGCTGAAAATTCAGTGTTCAATATTCTTCGATTCAAATGAATTGACATTTAGGGAATTTGTGCATACAGTAACGGGAGAGCTTTAGAGGTCCTGTTTAATAGAAATTAAGCCGTCGATATTATCAGCGTTGTAAACTTGTCACTGGCAGAGAGTGGTTAAAAGGTGGCGAGGCCGGGCAGGCACTGGTAGATCGGCAGGTCATGTGACGTCCCAAAACCACGTGAAACGGCATAGTTGGTAGGCGAAGCCAACTAGGAAAGCTCCTCTAAGATAGGGTGAGGTGAGAATCGTACCGGGAGCCCGCGGATCCTTAGTCAGGCACGCTACCGCTAGGTGCCATAGGCACCTTTGTAGGGCACTTGGTTTCAACGGGACTGGTGGTCGGGCACATAATGCAGTAGTTTACGATGACTATACGTTAATTACGCATGACATACAGACGCACAACTTAAGGAATATATACATAAGTGATTAGCAAAATCTACGTACTCAAACGAGGAACCAGTGGATGACCGAGCAAGTGACGCTGCTGCACTATATCTTCAAAGCATAATTGAAGGTCCCCAAATTTTTGCCGCGTTTGTATGTTCCCGTGCTCTTTGTTACAAAGTTCGATAATCTCATCATTCTAACTAGCTTGGGTCTAACTTACGCTACACAACCGCCAAAGTTCTGCGTATTTAAGTTAGCGAAAAACAGCTGATTATGCAATGAGTGGTCGTATCAAACGACTAATCAATGGTTCCGCCAGTCGTCCGAGCAACCTATTTATGATAACTAACACATTTTCCGGCACCCGGTTCCTTATAGACACGGGTGTGGAAATTAGCGTGGTTCCACCGCCTAAGGCTGATCGTTTCAAGCTATCAGAGTATTTGCTCCATAATGCGAACGCCTCGTCTATAGTCACGTACGGACTAAGATCTCTCACCCTCGACTTCTGGCTTCGCCGCACTTTTCGATGGGTATTCGTCATTGCAAACGTGGTTCACCCGATTATCGGCTCGGACTTCCTCTCATACGTCGTCTTGAACGTCAACGTACGGCACCAATGGTATGACTAATCTCTCCATCTCGGGAGTCTTCACCGACCTTTCTCCAATGCGCATCCGCACGTTGATATCTTCCTCAAGGTTCGTAAAAGTTCTGGCGGATTTCCCAGAGCTGACCAAGCCATGCAACTGCACTCAGGTGCCGAAATGTACTGTGACACACCACATCGTACCCCGGGGTCCTCCCTCAGCTGCTCGACCATGCCGCTTCTTTGGATATCATATCGCTATCGCTAAACGTGATTTCAACCACATGCTGCAGCTCGGCATTACAGGCATTATCGGCATTATAGCGCATGGGTGTCTCCGCTCATCTAGTGCCCAAGCGGGATCTCTGTATGTGGCGACTATCGGACATTGAATGCCAAGAATGTCCATGACATCTATCCGCTGCCGAGATCTAGGACTTTACGTCGTGCCTCGCCGGCTGCATCATTTTCAGCAAAGTTCACTTGGTGAAGGCGTATCACCAAATTCCCATCTAACCTGCACACATACCTAAGACCGCCATTACAACGCCCTTTGGTTTGAACATGTGCGGATGCATTTTGAACTACGAAATTTGGCTCAAACCTTCCCGCGGTTCATGGCTGAGGTCACGCGTAGCCTGCCGCCTGTCTTCGCGTACCTGGATGATGTCCTCATCGCCAGTCCTACGGCTGAAGATCGTGAGCAACACTTATATGCTCTCTTCAAGCATCTACAGCAGTACTGCCCGGTTGTGAATTCCTCCAAGAGTGGTTTTGGTGCTTCTAAGCTCGACTTCTTGGGTCATCACAGATCCTCGGAGGGTATCCGCCCTCTCGCGTCCACCATCCAGTCCATAATGAATTATCCCCAGCCTACAACACTGCGCACTTACGACAATTCCTGGTTGTGATAAATTTTTCCAGAGGCTTCATTTCACAATGCGCAGAGCTACTTCGCCCGCTCACTGACCTCCTCCAGTCCACTGCTGGCCCGTCCTCCGCCATTTCTTGGTCAACAAAATGCCGGGCCGCCTTTACTGCCGCAAAACAAGCAGTCGCGAACGCCTTGCTTCTCATCCATCTGCGCAGCAACGTCCCTGCACGATTGATGGTGCATGCCTCCAGTGTGCCCGTCGGAGCCGTCTTGCAGCAGTACATTAACTCCGAGTAAAGACCATTGTCCTTTTACTCGCGAAAGCCACTTCCTACTGTGACCCGTTAGTGCATATTTGGCCGAGATCTCATGACCATCTTCTCCGCCATACAGCACTTTCGGCATTTTGTGGAAGCATACCAGTTTCACTTGCTGACTGATCATAAGTCCCTGGCGCATATATTCTTCACCAACTTCTCAAAGTACGCCTCAGGTGAACTCCGCTACTCGCTTATGTCTCGGAGTTACCTACCGACATTCGCTAGGCGCAAGGCGCCAGCAACACTGACGCTGATTCCTTGTCTCGTATTGCCGCGGTAGACACTCCATCTCTCACCATCGACTCGGCCGCATTCTCTTCCGCTCAGCAGAATGACCGTGAGCAGAATGAACCCTCGACTACGGCTTGTGCTTCATCCCTGCTTGGCTGAGCCTTTGGGGTATATTATTGTTACGATGCGGCAAGCCGATGAAGAAAGACGGCAGAACATGACCGATGGCGATGGTAGATGACGTTTAAGGAATTGCTAGCGGGCCTAGCGCGAGCGCTCCTGCCCGCGCCACTGCCCGCTTCTTCCTCGCTGGTCCGTAACATGACCCGGGGCCACCGAGCGATCGTTCTGATCGTGGACGAGAAAGTTGATCAATGTTGATGAGTTCATGCTATGATAATGGGCCTGTTGTCTAGATGCTTGAAGAAGAAGAGGAAGAAGGCAGAAGAGAACGGCTTGCAGGCACGATGATTCCCAATGAACCTTGGCCCAAGACGCTCTCAGGCCACACGTCGCCACGACCACATGGCGGAGGCCAAGGCACGCACTGCATGGCATAGGCAGAGAGGATGTCTTCCAGTGTAGTGGTGTCTTGGGTCGTGGGGCCGTTGGTCGGCATATCAGGTCAGTGGGATCACATATGGTCATTCGGGTCTCTCCTTGTGTCTTGTGGTCATGTGCGGTCCGGTCTCGGGTCAGTATCTCCGTCGTGTATTGTGGTCAGTGCGGGTGGGACGGGGCGGAGGAACGGCAAACTCTTGCTGGTTCCGGCAGGCTGGGGAACAGCCATGCGATGCCTCCTCACCTTCAACCGACGGCGCACGAAGTCGCAGGGCGCCGAAGCTCCGGATCAAGATGAGGGGGTGATGGTAAAGTACCCTGCACCTCCAACCAAATGTTACGATGCGGCAAGCCGACGAAGAAAGACGACAGAATATGACCGATGGCGATGGTAGATGACGTTTAATGAATTGCTAGCGGGCCTGGCGCGAGCGCTCCTGCCCGCGTCACTGCCCACTTATTCCTCCTCGCTGGGCCATAACAACATGTCAACAGACTTTCCCGCCATTTTGCTCCGGCTTGGCTACGTCGCCCCATCTACCATTCTCTACATGACATATGCCTCCGCGACATCTCACTCGGCACTATGCTTGGCCAGGAATTAATGCGTATGTGCACATTGAGCGCGCCTGTGCACATCCAGACGACCAAGGTCTGTCGTCATACCAAGACGCTTCCTCAGTCCTTCTTACCACCTGGCTGTTATTTCGACCATGTGCTTCTCGACACCGCGGGCCCTCTACCCGTCTCTCGAAGCTACCATTATATCCTAAACGTAGTCGACCGCTTCACTCGCTGGTGGGAGGCAGTCCCAATTCATGATATCCCCTCGGAGACTTTCCGGCGCCTTCATCTCTGCGTGGGTATCTCGATTTGGTGGTCTCGGTACCGTGACAACCGACCATGGCCGCCAGTCTGAGGCTTCCTTGTGTGATTCCGTTAATCATATTCTAGGCACCAAGCATTGCAGTACCACTGCACATCACCTGTGCATCAACATCATGGCGGAACGCCTTCACCCGCTAATTGAAGGCCGCCCTAGCTGCTTGCCTCAATCGCGCCCCCTGGGTTGACTCCTTACCCTTGTGCTACTTGGTTTACGGGCCGCCATTCCGGAAGAATTACAGTGTTCAGCTCCAGAGCTGGCGTATCGTAGTGATCTGCTTCTTCCAAGAGACTGCATCACAGCAGCTCCCAGCCCAGCCCCAAGAATCCCTCAAATTCTGTTGGACTGCGTTAAAGACCTTCGGCCTACTCCACCGCGTCCGCCCCGCCACCATAACATTTTTGTGCACCCTGACCTGGCCACTTCGACCCACGTTTTTGTGCGCCGCGATTATGTTTGAGCTCCACTAACACCGGCCAACGACAGATCTTTCCACGTTGTCCACTGCACTCTGAAAACCGCTACCCTCCTGCAGAACGGCCGGGCAGAGACCGTCAATCTAGATTAAGCCGGCTTACATGGAGACCTCACTAGACAGTTCGCATCTACACCTGACCTCCTGCTCCTATGCCATCGCCGGTTCTCCGTTCTTTTTGACTTCCAGTATAGGCGGGGGCACTGTAGCGCCCTCTTGTGTGGCGTTGGGAACTCAGATATCACGCACCGGCCGGCGAACAAAATAAAGACAGCGCCTGGTCATGGCTTGTGCAGCCTCTGCAGGTAGTGTTGTTCTGGTGCCAATCAATAGCAGTCTCGTTCGTTCGCTCCTGAGATTTCATGTTCAACGAAACACTGGCTATGTCAATGGCTGGGGTAAAGCATGACACGGGCAGGCGCTAGCTGACAGCTGACATGGCTGAGTGCTAACTGGCCATAGGTTGCCTGACCTTACATTTAGCAGGAGCTTCAACTCCGGTTGCTGCTCTAATATGTTAGGGTGATACCAGAATCAGCCTGCTAGAACCCTTTGTGTTCACGTAGCCTCTACGACACGAAGGCACGTCCATACGGCTTGATTGAAGCATGACTTTATATGTGGGCTGGTAGCTTACTCTCTCGCGTCATATCCTTAAAGGCCAAGTTTGGCCACAGGCGTAGCCAATCAAAAGAAGCTTCCGTTTCATTCAGGCTTAACCAGAGCTAAACCACCGCTAATTTTTTTCACTTTTCCACAATCAATCCCTAATCCTTCACATATCAACATTAGGTTCCGTAATTACCAGCTTTCGTCGATCCATGACTTCCCTTTTTGTGTATATCTGCCCAGACTTCTACGACCAACTTTCATTAGCAGGAAAACACCATGCCAGGGAAAACTCGAGATAAAGATACTCTCACAAAACTGGAGTGAGGGCACCACAAAGACCATTCCAGCGCTGTCAATCATGTCCGGGTATCAAGGCTCCGAGCCCATGAGATGAGGGGAACAGGTGACTTCGAGCATTATTTACTATCATGACATAAGAAACAACAGCGACACAGGGGCCAAAATGTACTGGCTAGACGCGACTGTCTTCGCACAGTGACGGCCAAGAAAATTCCACCACATACTCTTCGGGCCAGCAGCATAGCACGCGAGTGACGGTCAAGACGGTCTCCCCCGACAAGCAACAGCATCTTCGGTGACCCTGAGGCTTTTCTTCGGGGCACCGAAGCCGTAGGAGGCAGTACTGGGCCTTTTAGTGTTGCGCCAGGCGCTCGCCGGCACTCGGTCCGTTCCTGTTGCCGATCGTTGCAGGAGTCGCGCGAACCGCTCTACAGGAGCTTCGTGAAAAATCCACACGTACGTGCAGCCTTTTTTGTCAATAAATGACACTTTCTCGGTTGCAAGTATCCATATAGCCTATTTTAGGGCGGACACAACTTTTGCATTTTTGGGCTGCGTGCTGGAGTGGCAAGCAGAAATGAATGCAACAAGGCGAGGACAGGCTCAGAAAACTGCTATTGTGTAACAAGAGCGGCTGCCGCGTTATCATATCTTCACATGGGCGCATATACTTATGCATGACACAGTCCATGCACAAGTGCTCTTTTTAGCCACCCTAGAAAAGAGGTGTTACATTGCACATACCTGCCACATCACTCAAGGCATTCGAATGTGTGTATATGAGCTGCGGTCGCACCATCTCATGAAAAATGCGCATATACTTGTAGGCACTGGATGATTTCACTCTGCTAACTTGGGGGGTGTAGGTTCAGGTTACCTGACTGAGTAAATTATTCTACTGATTGTCAGCGTTCGATAGATTTGGTCGTTATGTTTGTTTTTGTAGACAAAGCACCTTAAAACTTCTTGTTCGGTGGATTGGTAGTTTATTTTGATGTAGGTGTTTTATATCGGAAACAATGAAGAGGACAACAGACGCGGCCGGCACACACACACGTGCATATATGTGTGTGTGTGTCTGTGTCGCGCCTACCTTTTCCTGGTCTGTTAGCGCTATAACACCCCTAAATGAGGGCAGACATTTAACCACGAAAATGGAGAGGAAGACAGATTGCGGTAACTTCCATCTGCCGGCGACAGGCCTTCCTTAAGCTATGCACCATTTTTCCTATTTAGAAGCTTGGGTACTCTACCTCTCCAACAATGAGTGCTATTTAGGATGTGAATCATTCATTTCACATTCTCATGTCAATGCCTGTTTTCTTCATTTTGGCTTCACATGCTGTTAAAGATATACTGACAAACATTCAGATGAGTCTGGTACCAGCAGATCTCAGTTAGCGCGTGTACCTGTCTTTACATGAGCCCCTTTCTGCTACATTATTCATTCCAAACGAATTTTCTGCATGTATTGAATGCGTGTTTATGGCATATTGGAAATTAACAAAACTGATGATCTTCTCCCTTAACTCTTCGCTTAATAAGGCATTGCTGTAGGCTCATAGGTCTTCTGACATAGCAAGGATCGGTGCTTACAAAAAGCTGTACAAGGAGTAAAAACCATAGCATAAAATTCTGCGGCATCAATAGCCTGCGGTGTTCACTCTGGGGAGCTTCTTTTTGTATGGATAATGGTATTTTCGAAGGTGTAAAAGAAAAACAGCAGTGTAGGTTAAAATTAATGCGCAGAAGACAGAGTTGTGTTCGACGGCCACAAAGAGTAACAGCAGTTTACAATATATCACGAAGCACTGGAACTGGTTGTCTGATTGGGTTCTAAGGATAGTTAGTAACTGTAGATGCCGACTACGAAAGGGAAATAACTAGGAGAATTAGTTTGTTATAGAACGCATTAGGCAAGTACTCGCAGATTATGACAAAAAGCTTACTGATATCGCTCAAAAGCGAAGTATATAACAGTTGCATTTTGCCAGAACTCAGTTACGGTGCCGAAATGTGGAGGCTAAAGAAAAGTATTCTACTTAAGAAGAAAATAGCACGAAGCTATGGAATGAAAATTGGTAGTTGATAGGAAGTGCGCAGAGTGGGTAAAAGAAATAACTCCAATAAATACATTCTGGCACAAATAAGAAGTGTGCATGGGGAGGACATGTAGTGCGAAGACATGACAACGGATGGTCGCTAAAAGTAACGCACTGGATTCTATGGGAAGGAAATGGTTGCAGGGGGCGGCAGAAAGATAGATTAGAGGATAAGGTTTAAGAGATTCGCAGGGGTCAAGTGCTTGCAGCAACCACAGGAACGGATTAATTTAAGCATATAGGAGCAGTATTCACCCTACAGTGGATATAGTGCGGCTGATAATTATGATGATGATGATGATGATGATTTTCGGAAATAGCTATCGGCAATGCTCTATTAACGCGAAACTCTAACGTTGGTTATGAAGCAGTGAGAGGTCGCCCTGTAGCCACTGTTGGTGAAATGCCTGGAAACCATGTTTTCCCGCTACTTGCGTACTCGAAATGTCTTTTGCCATGCCGATTTTTATCCAAGAATACCACTGGACTACTAAATATTCATCAACGACAATATATTGCATGCAGGTGGTGTCCAAATCAAATATTCAAAGGGAAAACATGGAGAAGCAATTGATTCAAGAAATCAAATTCCCATCACGCACGAGGTGAGCTCGTCCTTTTTCTGATCTGCATTACATTGTAGAGTACTGAAGCGCGCAGTAAGCCTGCTTCAAGACCTATGGTTTTTTGTGTGTCCGTGTATATTTCATATTGTTTTTCCAGTACATGCTAAAATAATTGACTGATCTCTGACGATCTTGCTCATCTGCAAATACATCACTTGTTTCTACATCAGGCATTTGGAAAACTTGTGCAAGCTCTATTGTCGCTGTCCTTTTATCTCGTATTATTTTGTAGTGTGACTAGACTGAGCAGAGTTAGATTAATACTTCATCAGGCAGTGAACAAAAATACTGCTGCTCGCCAAAATTTAAATCACACTCTTCTGCAAAAGCTTCTTTGCCAGCACTTTACTCAGTTTGCTGGCATTGCAAATCCTTGTTTTTATACATTTTTTCAGCCATCTTATAGTCGAACAATTGATGCATGCCTGATGTAGCAAACTATTTTGTGTGAGTTATCAGATGTGATTTATAATTGGTCAGATGTGACATTTTGTCTCCCTTCACAGGCATCCGAACACCCTGCGTCTGTACAATTGGTTTCATGATGAAAACAGAGTATGCTTGATAATAGAATACGCTTCTCAAGGCGATATGTTTTATCGTTTGCGCAAGGAGGGGCGATCCAACCACAAGCTGGCAGCCACAGTGAGTCCTCTGTCTTCTGTTCACTAATTTACAATCCCGCTTACTTCCTTTCCTCAGCTATAATTACAGCTGAGGCCTGCCTAATATTTTGGTGGAACAAAAAAACCCTCAATAAGCAAATCAGGCCACACAAAAACGACGCCCGGTTAATGAACTCAGAACACAACCCCTTCGCCAAGCACTGCAAACACTCCGACCACTAAACCACCTTTAGGAGGTAAGCGTCTTGGCTGTGGAAACTAATCATTCCACAACGTGGGAAATAATGTAAGATGGAGTCCAAAGTCAGCCTCCGCCTGCAGCACTAATGTATCGAGGGAGTTCCGCAATTGGAGAAATAAATAAACAGCCCCATCTGGACAAAGGTTTTTGATTGGAAGTTAATAAATAAATGGGGGCAGCTTCTTTAGCGACCCACAGCCGATGAAGTCGGCCTGGGGAGGCCCCACGTATTTCCCCTGGGAAGGAGCAGAAGGGATGGGTATGTAGGGTAAAGGGTATGCATGGGGATAGGGTTATGGGAGGTTGGAGGGGAACCTGGGCAGCGTAGGATTTTAATTTACAGACACTTCGAGTCGAGCTCCCATACGAGCCTCCGTAGAGAGCGATCACTTGCTCTTAGCCGAATATGCAGCCCTCGGCCCTTGATCATTCCACCACCGCAATGCGTTTGCCGGGTCTCCGGCGTCTGAGACAGGTTCCCTACATGAAGCCGCTTTTGAGGTTCCCTGTCCCCCAAGCCCGATTCACCCACCATGACTCTAGTTGAAGTACTGAGAGGTACTTCATGACACTCGGCAAGTGACCAGACTTTAATCTGGCGCACCCTGATGGATACTCTTCCCCAGTTTTCGCTCGGCAGTGCATGTTGGAAGGCACATTTCATCGATGCGTCTTGGTTCATCCGGCTCACAGTGGCAACAGTGAATAGGTAATTGGTAACGCTGCCCTTCCTGTAGACCAACGGTTTTCTCCACCTGTTGGAAAGCGAAAAGTGAAGACCGCTGCATGCTGCTGCTGGCTCGCACTTCAGTCGCTACTGTGGAAGGGACCGAGCTGGTCCCGAAATGTTGGGTTATAAAAAATGTGTCTGCTTGGTGTTAGTGTTTCCTAAAACATTTGCTTCAAGGACCCGAACAGACAGATTTCCGCCGAAAATATTCTCGTTTTGTTCAGAGTGCACTTCTTATGGAAGCAAAGACTGAAGGCCTCGCCTTCAGAAAGGAGGTCTGCAAGCCATGGTCTCACCCAACGGGGGACACTTAATTCCAGTCTCTTAAAAATACCGGTTTATTTCCGGATAAACGCAAAAGCGTTCCATAAAAAGAACAGCAAACAAAAGAAAAGCCACTGCGCTGGTGACATGCTGCCGACGAGCAGGACAATACACTGCCAAGGATAAAACCGAATGAGGATCAGGGCCTCATCGCGGCAAAGCAAAACACACTGCGGCGCGAACAGGGCGAGCGATAAGGCCAATGCACTAGCTGCGGCACAAGACATTGCTCCTCGCGTGGCAGCAACTCACTCGAATACACCTAAGCCGTTTCTGCAGGCACTCCTTCCATCTTCGTGTCACCGGCCTTCTTTCCGTCGTCCGTGCACACCCCGATGGCCCGTGACGCTCGGTGGCCGCCCCGCGCTGGCGCCGGGGGCAAAATGCCCCGCGTCTTGCTTCCGACGCGCTTATCTGCCCTCGTCTTTTCGCCGCTAACATCCCGCCCCCAAGATTGCCTGCTTGCTCATGCGCACTCGCACTGCCCGCGCAAACACAATAAAAACCGGACAACGAGCGCGCCGTTTAAAACATTTAAAGCGAGCAGCGGAGCCCCACAAGACAATGAGCTCGTAAATGACAGGAATGAACTCTGGTTCTTATCTCTGCCAAGGCGGCCGCGTTTCAGTGAAGGTGAAATGAGAAGTGCTCGTGCAGAGTGCGATGTCACTGCAACGTTGAGGCACCCTAGTTAGTCGAAACCAACGTTAATAGAAATAGGGTCAGTTGCCAAACTGGGAGCTGTTTCGCGGCGCCGCCTTCACTTGCTGCTTTTAATGGCGCTGCAGTCGAACCAGGATCCTGCCGGTAAGATCGGTGGCTGGACTCGTACAGTGCGCGCAGCATATAGTGTAGTGTGCTCGCGACGCGGTTGCTGTAGGTCGTTGTTTGTGCTGCCGATGCTTGCATACAGAGTTTATAATGCTCATGCCGACGAGCTGCGTGCCGGGCTGAGCGAGCGGTTGCAGGAGCAACAAAGCCGCGGGGCATTTGTTCTCGCGGCTCCACATTACGCGGGTCTCCGTGCGGCATGGGACCGCGCGATTCTGCGGGTTGAGAGAAAGCTTTCCGTCAAATCCCGTGTTTTCGACCTTTCATTTTCCCGAAGATATGCTGGAGACGTACACTCATGTTATCAAAGGTACAGAATTGAGAGGGGTATGGAGCTTCGTTGAAGGCTGCGCAAATTCATACCTATCGAAGCCGCCTAGCTACAAAGAAGCGAAAACTACCAGACAAGAAGGTACAGTCATGGAAGAAAAACAAAGTGAATCCGGACTGTCACTCTGAACAAGCATCCTTAAGCTATCGTCCCCACGCTGGTGAAAGATAGCGGAAGGTGACGGCGGAGGCAGCTTTGTGGCAATTTTTGAAGCCTAGGAGCTGGAAGTACTAAATACCTTCTAACTGAAAAGTGATAACGTGTTCCTGGAGTACGCAAGGGCCCTACAAGCTACTGAACTACTGACATAAAAAGTAGTCCGTGGTCGAGCGACAAACGACCGAAAACGTCTTTAGAGATCAGGTTTATACGATTGTGGATCACCTTTAGAGCAGTAAGCTACCACGAATAGCATGTTACTTCCACTTTGTACTGCTTAAGTGCAAGTGAGCAAACTTTATTTAGTAAACCGGATGCATGTTTACACAATATTTCTGTCCGAGAGGAATAATGTATGTAATGTCAGAAGGAATAATTAGGTCTCGCCTGCTATAATGTATGCATTCATTATAAAGTGCAAAGCGTACTGCGGAAAATTTGTACAATAATGTATATAGGCGGCTATGAATCAATTACCTCTGTATTTGTGTCTGCAGCATCGCACTGCGCGAATGATCACAAAATAAATACTTGCGACGCTGGCGATGACCAAGGACGACAAACCGAGAGTAGTGAATCCCAGAAAAGACAAATTTATTGTCTCGAGTTGTTTACACTGAAGCTACTCTCTGCGTTACCTCTTCGCTTGCGAAAAAGAGAGGAACAGACAACTCACGAAGCTGAAGGAATTCAGCGCCTTCGCGACTTAGGTTGCGCGGGGCGTGCAGATAAAAGTCCCTACATGCTCACTGACGGAATGAGTGCTGTACGCATAACCCGCTTATTCCAGACAACCACACTACAGTCATTGTAGTTACTTGTGGCCAAATGTAGACTGCCGCCAACGCGGCCCTTCGGGCTATGAAAATCTTGCTAATTGGTCTCTAAGCACATATGCGGTGGCGCAGAAACAGCAGAAACACGTGCCAGACCTTTGCACTGACCTAAGCTTATTAGTGACCTTACGATGAACCTTGTGATATTCTGATATCCGCCTTTAGTATAGATGTCTCCTACATGCCACTTCGGGAACGAAGCTCGTACAACCGCGTTCCATTCAAAAGATGACCACCGCCCATGTCAGCCAGCGTTGACGGGGCAGAGATCACCTGTACAGCTAGATCGAGTTGCTTTAGCAGAGTTTTGTAGCATGCTCGCAACACGGGGTTCAGACGACTCTTCTTTAGCGTAAATAACAGCAAGTGCGGCTTTTGGGACATCAGTTAATTTAACATTCCCGAAGTCTACATGCTCCGCCAGACGGCCGGGCCCGCGTTGTGTGCTTGGGTTTCGACGGCAACCTGGAGCCGAGTGTGATGGCTGCGCCACCTCCCTGTTAAGACTAAGGCGCCGATTCAGCAGCATGGAGAATCCGGATAGTTTGACAACTGATCTGAGTTCTATTAACGTAGGTCGAAACTGCATGAACGTTCGTCTACAGCGCTTTTGTATACTATGGCACTTTAGGAGGTAAAACGCCTGAACAAAACAAAATATTGCATGAGATTTACAAAACTCCTGTGAGTAGGTGCTCACCATGACTACCGCATTTACTACAGCACATGTCCGATGTTTACAGAGGTTCTTTACAGAGGTGTAAGAGTAATATTAGATCATTGTTTTGCACTGTATAGGAATGAAGGGCGGTAAAACATTCAGAAAGCCAGCTTGACTAGCCCTTGCTCCCCTACAATGCAAACATATGGGGTGTGAAAGCGCAATGTGTTTTCCCAATGCGCGAACTCTGCACGGAAAGAGAGAACAGAAGTAAACGCGAAACGAGAAATTATTCGGGCAACGCGGCTGAACTTACTTTACCAGCATAAGCAGACCTCGCTACGGGCGCCTTGAGCAGGATTGTGCGATTTAGACTGACTCTTGCGAAAGAGTGCAGACATCGATAGCGCAGGCACCGCATCATTCATGGCTAGACTACTGAAGCAAGCTTTACTTAAGCTGCTTATATGGCTTCACTAAGCAGTTGTTATATAGTGGTGACAGCACCGGTTTAAACCAGCGGCGAGGCGGATGAGGAGCGCCCGGCGTACTGGGTGTTCACGTGATTGCGAGGTTGATGTCACTCGCGGATTGTCCGGCAGCGAGCAGAAAAAGGACGCGCGCGCCACAGATGAATCTGGCGAATACACTGTAGCTACGTTACGCAGGTGTATAACCTTGGAAAATAGCCGTAGAGTACGCTAGAGTAAAATTATTACTTAAATACTTGTTTGAGAATACTGCCATCACAGCTAACATAAATGAAAAAGCTTCTTAAAATCATAAACGAGACTTAGCAGACATAGCCTTAATGCAGACATGACAGTTCATACACTTTTTAGCACTTCAGGAAGCCTAATTTTAACAGGTTGGTGCCCCTAACTGGAAGCAAAAAATTCGTCATTTTAAAACTGACGCATGTTGTACACAGACGCGCTTTTACTTAAAAAGGCTTCTTAAGGTGCGATCTGGCATTATTTATACTATAGTGTGAGGGCAACAGTGCTGCTCTCGCAGAATAGTGTTTTGTTGAGGGAACTGTGTGGCTGAAATGTCACCTGAAAATTCTGACCCTTGTCCGGTATCTTATGAGGAATTCGAAGAAGGCGAGGATTTTTTGACCTGTGCGGATTGCTGTCAATAGTTTCTTATAGGGAGATGCGCAGGGTTTGGGTGTTGAATAAAAAAAAGCTTTAAAACGCCTGATGTGCCGTTCATCGGCGTCTCGAAATAATAACATGTCTTCTACTGCCTTGAGCAAACAGCTTGATAAGATTAGCAGAACATTAGCCAATATCACAGCAAAAGTTGACAATTTAACTCTTCGAGGAAACAGTGTCAAACATTGAATTCTCTGTCGAACAAATGTGTTGCATATACGATAAATTGCTGAAGCGTCCAGAACTCCAATGAAAGAGAGTAAACGAGGTTGAAGCAAACCAGCAAAGGAAGGAAATTTGTAAACTGGGTCATGAAATGAATGAACTAAGCCAGTACAGTAGGTACCAAAATATGGAAATTCATGAACTGCCTGTTTACCTTTACTTGGAGCATGCGAAATTAAGGGGTTACATCGCCTTCTTTCGGAACTTCACAAAATGCCTGTAGTCTTGATCGTTTTGTCAATCAATCTGCAAAAACAGACTGGTTTTCAAAGCGGGAAAAATGCAAAGACGACCTTTGATTTTTTACAACTTGACTACTTTCAACAAAAAGGCTAAGAAAATAAACTACGCATTCGTCAGGTCGAAAGAAGGAAATATTTATTTTCGGAAGCAATCAAAGGCATGAGCCATAAGAATAGCTTACGAGGAGGACATTGATAAGATTGCTTAGGCGCATGTAGCTGCGACACTGAGCAGCATGCCTACTTAAAGCGGCCCAAAACAGCCTTAGCGATACAGTTTCCCTATGCCTAGTATGTGAAAGGATGTCGATGTAAGATAACCTTCACGCAAAAATTTTTTAAATGCGGCATTTGGAAGCAGAGTTATTTGCAATCAAATTTTGAATATCTGCGCCTTCGCGGCTTTCCTCCTCTCAACTTTTTAGCGCGCGCAAAAGCTGGCCCTCCTCCAAGGCCTCGCCAACTGACACGTCACAACTGACGCATCTGCGCTTTTACTTTTTTTTCTTAGCGCCGCACGCCGCAACTTCCGTTTTGTCGCGCTTGCTTGCGACGGGCCGCCCGGAGCCTCTTGTCGTCTGCTCTATCGTCATCACCCTTCGGCCCAACTCGAAAGTTTTGTTGCCACGCTATACATCCCTGGCGTTGACCTCACCTTCGATTTTGTTTTACGTCGTGTGCGCGACGGGTGCAGAACAGTTCTGGGCTAGACTGGTCACTCTCTTCAGTTCGCGAAGGCAGTTATCGAAGCGCTGAATTGTTGTTGTTGACGGGACATGAGCGGGAGGTTGTTACAGTGTGCAGTCCCTGGCTGCGAAGGTATTGCTAGTGACGGCAGGAAAAACATTCTGCATCAAGTGCTTCAAAACGCCAACCTCCGGAAACAGTGGCTACAGATCATCGGATAGCCAGCATCGGTGAAGACAGCGTTTACCTACGTTTGCTTTACCCGGATATGTGGTTCGCGATTTGGGGATCCCAACAAGACTGAGTCTGCGTGAAGGAGCGGTACCAACGCTGTTTCTTCCAACCCTGCCGGTAAGTGTAAAATGAAAAGATTGTGATGATACTGGCTTTACACGCGTTATCGCAGTACAGTGTGGATTGTTTTTTTTTTTAACTTAGGCGATCTTGCTCGGCGTTGTGGCATGTATATAGCAAGATTTGTCATGATCACTGTGAACTACACTGCTCAAAATAAACCAGTGACGAGCTTACGATGGGATTTTATTATTTTTTAATGTTATGCTAGTCGACCCCACGCACCAATGCACCCATATAAGCCGTATACTATCATCGTCGGGGTTCGGCAGCGGATTCTTCAACGGCGTGTACATGTGGGGGTCGAGTCCCATCTCGGTACTCATTCGCCGAGGTCGCTTTTCAAGCTCGGGGTCCATAATATCCGTACCGCAGCAAGGACATGAGATGTTAGCGAAAGATTAGAAATTCAGAATCGAGATCACAGAGTGCGGTCTTCCGGGCGTTGCGGAGGGAAACTCTCTCGTTCACCTTGCCCGAAGCTTGAAACCTCCGTGTTTAGGCTCCTCTTGCTTTTGACTATATGATGCCCCTTCGTGAAAGATAACGATCGATTGTAAAGAAAAAAAAAGGAAGGGGATGAGGAAAAGGGGACTGCGTAGTTGTGCGCTGTGGTGTAGTTTGTCAGCCGCGGTTCGGCGTCAGCTGACTGCAACGGCGAACGCGCGCGCCGACAGGAAGTAAACAAACTCTGTTCGGTGCCCGATTATTATCGCAGCATGACTCCCGCCCTGTAGCCTTTTTTTTTCTTTTTTTTTTTTTACGCCGTGTGGTGTTTGTACAGAGCACACCCTGAAATGTCGCGCTGATGGAGCCGCGTCCAAGTTCACCAACCGAGGCGGCCAGGAATTAGAAACACGTGAAAACAGATGGGCGTTGATAAGAAGAAAGAGAAGAAAGTCAGGAATGAAGAGATGGAAACAGAAAAAAAAAGTGCCAAGAGGCTTTACTCTTCAGCAGGAGGGGGGGGGGGGTCGCGAATAAAACGTTATCACTCGCGTGAACTGGCTTAGTCGCTCAAAGTTGTGCCTCTGTATCCCTAAGCGATCAGCTGCCGATCGGAAGTGTAAGAATTGGTTTTGACAGGAGCATAGACAGGAGTTATACACAACTAGATTTTTCCTGCGGAAAGGGCGGGGGGGGGGGAGAGATAAACCGCAACAAGGGAAGAGGACTTCTCCAAATGGCTCACCGACAGCAATAAGAGCAGGAGCCTTCTCCGGTTCCTAACGGAAAATAATTTGCACGGGTTCTTATAATATGCCGTATGGCAAGCTTGCGTAATAAAAAAAGAAAAAACAGTGCGCGCATGCAGTAGTGCAACGATCGAGTGACACAGTTCGGCACAATGTTACAAGTGGCTCACAAATGCACATTTATTTTTGTCCCAGCTTTTCCAGGAACAGCGGGTGCAGATCATCAGCCAGCTGGATGGAATGGAAGTGGACCTCGCAGGAGATGGGCGTTGTGACTCCCCGGGCTACAGCGCCAAGTACTCCACGTACAACGTTGTTATCATTCAGACTGACTATATTCTACAATGGAAAAAGGTAAGAATAGGAGAGGTAAGGCAATGCTGCGATATCAAAATTGGCAAGCTGCAATTCATATTAACTGTGTGAAGTCAGCTGCAGTGCCCAATAGTGCGAGCATGGGGCCTGGCCTCAACTTAACGAGTCTCAGTGCAGTCTTTAACAAAAGGCGACAATTTCTGCATATTATTAGGAGAAATTATTTTCAGCCTCACCAAGAGTGCTCTTGGCAAGTGCTGCTTGCATGTCTATACATAAAAAGAATCAAATTAATCATTATATAATACAAACAATTGAATTACAAAATGTTTTATTGTTGCAAAACATTGGTGAAGAGGTACATTTGCTGACATGTATTATTATGTAATGAGTTTTTAATTTCATCTATCTACAGACCGCCACCCAGCTATCTGGACATATTGCAAGAGCAGCAAATTGCCCATACAGCACTACTTTGATGCTTGGCGCATTACTAAAGATGCATTCAGTTGCTTGCTTTAATAATTAGGGTGAATACATGGCAATAACAATATTCTATACTGCATTTAAGAAGTTGCAAGCTGTGAGCAGGTCAAAGGGCTGTGAAGCAATAGAACCATGGATCCAGACAATCACAAGTCTATGTTGCTGCCCTGGGCCAGGGTAATGGTGACCTGATCATCAGCATGTAGTGCAGCCTGTTGAACCACATATTTCATTTCATTTCATTTTTATTTCCTTAAAGACCCCTTTTGAGAGGCATTACATAAGGGGTGGATACAAATTTTGGATGAAATGGTACAAAGTCATGTGCTATGATGATAAATAACTGTAGGCTTTTTGTGCGAAGATTATTGGACAGGTTGTTGTTGCAATCTCTTCGGGAAGGCCATTCCAGTTCGCAGCAGCGCGTGAAAAAAATGAGTTTGCGAAGGTGACGGTTCGTGCACGTGGACGGCTGATCTGGAGATGGTGGAGAGTGCGGTGAGATATGCGTGCTGGTGGGACCATATAGGGTGCAGTTTGTAGATGGCTGTAAAAAAACTTGTGAAACAGTGAAAGACTGGCTATATGCGGCGGCGTATCTCGAGTGGCTGTAAACCTGAAAGGGATTTCAGATATGATACACTGGTGCTGTTATGGTATGCGGAATGAATAAATCTGGCGGCGCAATTCTGCAAAAGTTCTAGTGCATTGATGAGGTAAGCTTGATGTGGGTGCCAAATGGGTGATGCATATTCTAGTTTTGATTTCACAAGTGATTCGTAAGCTAGTAACTTGACGTGTACGGAAGCATCGCGAAGATGACGTCTTAAAAAACCGAGGGATTTGTTAGCTGAAGAAATGATGTTAGTTATATGAGTTTTCCATGACAAATCAGCGCACAGAGTTAAGCCTAAATATTTGTATGATAGCACTGGTACCACGGGAACGGAGGCAATTTGGTAAAGGGATATGAGTGGGTTGCGGCGGCGATGAAAAGACAGTACACTGCATTTGTGAGGGTTTAGTTCCATTTGCCAAATTTCACACCACTCCTCAATCTTGTTAAGGTCGTTTTGGAGGTATAATTGATCAGAGGTGTTATTAACTGTTTGATAAAGAACACAATCATCAGCAAACATGCGGATTTTACAGGACACTTGAAAGGGTAAATCATTTATGTATATTAAAAACAGAAGGGGACCTAGTACGGAACCTTGAGGGACGTCAGATGCTACAGGAAGGGAGCTGGAATTATATTCATTTACGAAGACGGATTGAGTGCGGTTAGTTAGAAATTCGGTAATCCATATAACCACATTTGGATCGAGGTTAATGTGAGATAACTTGTGTAACAGGCGTTTGTGAGGAACTTTATCGAAAGCTTTTTTAAAATCAAGAAATATAGCGTCAGTTTGTAGGTTAAGATCTAGGTTGGCATGCAGGTCATGTATAAAAAGCGCTAGTTGAGTATCACAAGAAAAGCCTTTCCTGAACCCGTGCTGCGCAGAATGAAAAAAATTGTTTGAATCCAGGAAGGCAATGATATGGGAGAATATGACGTGTTCCATGATCTTACAAGGCACACTTGTTAAAGAAATGGGCCGATAATTTAATGGAGAGTTGGTGTTACCGGATTTGAAGACTGGAATGACCTTCCCAACTTTCCAGTCAAGTGGAAGTTGGCCTGTAGCAAGTGATTGCTGGAATAGCAAGCATAAATATGCGGCACTGATGGGTTTAGTACTCTTAAGGAATTTAGCGTTGATATTATCAAAGCCGGCTGAGGATGAAAGTTTCATTTTATCAATCAGCGATAGAATCCCAGAGGTGTTGATTTCAACAGGTAACATAATATTATCAAAAAAGTTGTCTAGCACAGGAAATGGCACATCAGATTCGTTAGTGAACACTGATTGAAATGCAATATTAAACATGTGAGCACAATCTGCATGACTAAGCACTTCTCCCGCTTCATTTGTGATAGTGACATCGTTTTTGTGTTTAGGGTTGATGATGTTCCAGAATTTTCGAGGATTGGTATTAAGTATTTTGGGCAAGTCCTTGTTAAAAAAAGAATGTTTAGCCTTCCGAGCGGTTGATTTATATGCCTTTTCGGCAGCGTAGTATTTATCCCAGGCTTTTTGGTTAGTTTGTGCTTTGGCGGCGCGAAAAAGACGTTTCTTTCGATTTTCCAAACGTTTTAGTGTTTTAGTGAACCATGGTTTCTGCGAATTCTCTCGAAAGCTGAACTTAGGAATAAACTGATTAGTCAGTTCAGTAATTTTATTGTTAAACATTGTCCAATTTTCTTCAATAGACCGCCTATGAAAATTAGTTTGGAAAGGTGGAAAGAAAGCGTCCAGTTCACGATTAATCTCTGTATAGTTGCCCTTGTCGTACAAACGGATGGATTTTTTTTTAAGCTTTGGGTTCGAAGCGAAGTTAGGGCTATATCGGCATGAAGTACTTCGTGATCACTTATTCCGGGAAGGATCGCGACTGATTTAACACTTTCGGGATGGCTGACAAGTAACAGGTCTAAGATGTTTGCGCTCGTTTGTGTTATTCTGGTTGGGGTAGAAATAACTTGTGTAAGGCCAAAGTTGAGACAGACTTCTATGAAATTCTTTGCTTCCAATGTGCCTGATGCTGTAACAGTGTTAGTAGTCCAGTCAATGCCCGGAAAATTAAAATCGCCAAAGAGAAGTATATGTGACTTTCTATATTTAGCAGTGAGTTCACACAGCAAGTTATTAAGCTTCTCAGAGAAGTTCGGATTGTTGTGCGGGGGCCTGTAACAAACACCAAGAAGAACCGACTGAGGAGCACAACGGCAGAAAAGCCACATTATTTCAAGATCAGTATGAACGGAAATGATTGAAAATGGTAAATAATCAGAAATAGCAATGAGCACTCCTCCGCCACGGGACCCTTGACGGTCTTTACGAAAAAGCCTAAAGTTCAGTAAGTCTGACAGAACCTCACTGTCGTTAATTTCGCTAGTTAGCCATGTTTCGGTTAAAACGAGGATGTTGCTATTGGATGAGCGAACAAGACTGGAGATTTCTTCGCGCTTGGAAATAAAACTGCGGATGTTAGTGGAAAGTATTGAAAAACAAAGAGTAGGTTGAGGTGTACGTCCAGGCGCGGGCCTGGAGTGATGTTGTGGGATGGCATTTCTAGGCAGCTGCTATATGATTTCTCTAACAGTGTCCGAGGATTCGTCATAAACGTACCGTGTACGGCCGATAAGCAAGGTTTTATAACTCAGCTTATAAGCTGTAGATTTGCTTTTTGCAAATGCGATAAGTTGCTTCCGTGCCTTCCTAACCGCATGCGAGAAATCTTCACCGGCGCTGTATTCAGTATCTTTGAATTTGTTTTCTTTGGACAGGATGTCCAGCTTCGTTTTGTGGGAGAAGAATTTTACAATTATCGGTCTGGTTTTTCCAGGTGCGTGACGTCCGAGACGATGCGCGCGCTCAATATTTATGGGATCGACCGTTATATCTAAAACTTCGGAACAAAGGCGGGTTACAGCTTCTTCAGACTGTGTGTAAGTTTCACTAGGGTCATTGTCAGGGATTCCATAAAAGAGTACATTGTTCCGACGTGACCTGTTTTCAGCATCGTCAACACGAGCTTCAAGGTTTTTTATATGAGCCGACATCAGCGCTGTCGCTGTCTCCATCGAGTCCAGTCGCGACCGCATTTCAGTGATTAGTTGGTTTTGCGATTCAAGGTTAACCATGCGTGTAGTTAAGTCTGCTATTGCAGCGTCAGTAGCCGTAAGTTGTTTTTTCATGTATTGGATCTCAGATAGAAGTGTAGATTGCCCGGTAGATAGTTTCTTTAGCTCAGCAAGCACGGCATCAGGTTCAGGTCCCGGGTTAGTTTCGATATCCCCGGCCAAAAGCAACAAGGATCGTACAACCAGAACACATTCTACACCGACACAAATACCGCTCTGTGGGCTCGGTAGCTGTAGCAAAAAATAATTGCTAGTTTTCTTTGCGTATAGGCTGTAGGAATTACCAACCTGCATGACGAAGACGAACGGGTTAGACTGTGCGGTTGCACAGCCACCGGGCCCACAGAGCGACGCGGACGGGCGTTGCTCCTTTATAGCTTGTGCTGTTGATGTCGCTCGCAGTCTCACTTGCCAGTGATGAAGTAGGTTCCAGTGCTGCGCGAAAGGCGTTCCGGGAGATGTTGGGACGATGACGGTAGGATTGCAGCACGAGCTGCTGTTGTCCCTTGTATCGGCGTTCGTGGGCAGCACTGGGGTTCCGGGATGCGCAGACAGCAGGACGGGGATAGCCACGCGAACGATGAACGAAAAAATCTGCATGACGAAGACGAACGGGTTAGACTGTGCGGTTGCACAGCCACCGGGCCCCCAGAGCGACGCGGACGGGCGTTGCTCCTTTATAGCTTGTGCTGTTGATGTCGCTCGCAGTCTCACTTGCCAGTGATGAAGTAGGTTCCAGCGCTGCGCGAAAGGCGCTCCGGGAGATGTTGGGACGATGACGGTAGGATTGCAGCACGAGCTGTTGTTGTCCCTTGTATCGGCGTTCGTGGGCAGCACTGGGGTTCCGGGATGCGCAGACAGCAGGACGGGGATAGCCACGCGAACGATGAACGGAAAAATCTGCATGACGAAGACGAACGGGTTAGACTGTGCGGTTGCACAGCCACCGGGCCCACCTACATATGCGATAAGCGTGATGGCCATGATAGACCATACAGCAAATGCCTTCATTAGCTCCTTGCAAACAGGCAATGGATGAGCAGAGGTAATCTGTTTTGTATATTTTTTTGTAAAGTTTTCACTTTGATGTTGTTTGGAAGGTGCACGGCTCACACTTGTGGCATTTGTCAACCAGTGATAAATTTAAGAGATAGGTAATGCGAATAGAACTTCACGGAAAAAACTTTGTACACATCCGCACATAACAGGAAGTTCACATATGACTTAGCCGAGAAAGAAAACCCTAATGAAGTGAAGAAACAAAATAGTGTAAATGTGAGTGCTGAGACTGCAAGATATTTTAATACTGAGGCAGCTTGTTATACATGCTAGTATGGAACACAAATACAATGGGATTTTCCATACTGTCCTATACTGACAATTTTAAAGAAGACAAAGTGTAGCATGTTTGCTCGACAACATGTCTTAGATTTCTTTTCACCGTAATATAGTGGTACAAGACCTGGGGTGTTTTTAAGAATATGATGCTAAAACTGTTTGCAGCTGCAATGCAGCAGCTGCAAGCAGGTTCAGCATCAACGATTGACTAGAACACACACCAACACTGCAACTCATCAGCCAAATATTTATATGTATTTTTATGTATATATATTTAACAGATTCATGTGCTTTCAAGAAGCTGAACTCCATTCTGAAGAACTCCCGGTTTTTGATTGACACTCGACAACTGTCTCCCAAAGCCCAAACATCTTCCCTTGAATCTTTTCACAACTTTGTCATCAAGTTTGCTCCTAAATCAATTGCATACTCGGATGGTGGGATGCAAGTAAGGTTTGTTGAATGAAAGTGAAGACTAAGACATTATTTTTCACTCCAGTGTGACTATGTAGTCCAACTTTTCTGCATGGCATGTGCAAACAAGCCCTTGCATGAAGCTTTTAATGTATGTACATAATGTTGTCATTATAAAAGGAACAGAGACCATAGGAAATAAAACACAGCGCGAAGAAGACAATCAGAAGTTCATATCATTTGCTCCATTTCCTTTTGCTCCTTTTGATTCTTCAACTTGCTAAGCAGCCCATTCGAACTTGCAACTAAGCAGATTGCTTTTTAGTTTGTGCTTTGGAATAGCCTTGGAGGGCTGAAAAATTGCTTTGTGACCAATATCAAGCACCTCAAAACAGTCTTTCTCATGGTCTAGTGCTGAGATTTAGAGAAAAAAGTTCAAAAGTTTTTTTGTTGTTTTTTTTAATGTGAGGAGGGGGAATCTGCTGGTTACTGGACGCATTTGGCGCCTCCTTTTTATGGAAGTTGAACTTGACTTCAGTCTCCTTAGTGCAGTGCTTGAACTGGAGCTCTCATGTTATCAGGCCAGGTAAAATGAGACCCTACAATTGCGATTCACAGGAGTCGACCTTGACATCTGCCAAAAAAAAGTGCCCACCACGTAACTCAATCCCAACTTCTGCATAAAGTAAGCACTCAATGCACCTTATGAGCCAGCTGCCACAATCCTTCCATCTTGATAGTAAATACACTGCTGTAAAATTAGCTGAACTTATATTGTGTCTTTCTTTTCGAAACTTGGAACACTTCCATGTCAAAGGTAGTTATCATACATTTGGAGGAGACTGCAGTCCACACGTCTGACATTCAAGGATGCTTCATATAATATGGTAAAAACATATTTGGTAGAATGGTAGCACTAGCTATTCTCTAATTCCCTTCCATGGAAAAAGTGAGACAGGAGGCTATAGACGTACTGCACGGGCCACCAAGGGTCCTCATTGAAAGTCATTGCTGTTATATTGGAATAGGCAGATGGGATGAGATAAAGAACAGTGCACCAGGAATACATACAGACAGAACTGACATGAGCTGAGACACTGCAATGACACCAAGTTGAGGGCGAGCATGGAGGGCTGGCTGGAAAAACACCTCGTCTCTCTTTTGTGCTCCTCACCTTAGTGCAGTTCCAAGACAAAGGTAGTTTTTAAAGAACTGGAAGTTATCAGCGCAAGTTTCCGACCCCTGTAGAACCATCTCGAATGTCCCGAAGCTAATGTATTGAAACTGAAAGAATGCTCAAGCTTCACTTGATCACTTGGACTAAAGATGATCGCTAGAATACAACAGCAGGAAGAATGCGGGTGATCCACGATATGAAGTTGTATAGCCCATGTCATACATTCATTTTGCGGCTTGACGATCATTGCATCACATTTTTAATTTGATATAAAGGCGCTGGATATAGAAGCTAAAACAGAAGCAATCTCTGCTGCAGTGGTGTGAATATAATGCATAATGGTTTCTTATAGTGCCTCTACTTGGCATAATTTTGCTAGTAGGCAACAAGAAACACATTTTTTTTTTCAAAGTATGAGAAATTCATTCATATTTACCTTCTTTTTAGGTCACATCTGGCTGTTATTCACTTCAATGAAAATTCTTCTAAGTTCCAGGCACAGAAAAAGAAAGGAGAGGACGGCTGGAAAGTGAAAATGGCAAAATCAAGAAAAGGACATTTCAGTGCCGCTTCAGTGAAAATGGAGCATACATTTTGCAAGTTAAAACTTCGTTTTATTACACAAAAACTAAGTGAACTGTTGTAATCACGATGGTTATTTCGCGCAGCGTACGTTCAGAGGCTCCTACAGGATGCAGAGAAACGGTCTCAGGGCTTCACACAGAGGCACAGCTGCAAGCATAGCTTCAGAGCGCCACCTTATGACTGATGCCAATGAAAGACCGTCAAAAGAATAACTAATTGCTGCACACAGGCACAGATTTGTGCTTCATCATGACTATTCAATTGCACAGCACAACTGTCAGTATACATAACCCAAATGCTCACAGACTGGCAACAGCGAGGCACAGCATTGGCCGCTGGAGCCAAAACAATTGTTTCAATATGTTTGCTGCGACTAACAGTAACTGGAGCGCAGTTTCATGACATTTTTGTCGTAGTGAGTGCAGTCTTGTACCGATGTCACTGTGTTTCGCTTCTGGCTGCGGCCAAGCAGACGTGCACACAAAACATGTTGCTGTTTGCTTATCGCGGCAACTCCATATGGTGTGCGACCGCTCGCAGGACCTTCAAGTATTGCATCAAAGCTGCCGCTTGAAACAAAAAGTAGGAAAGACAGAGCAACTGTGGGTTCAGGGTGTGTGTAAAGCTAGATAGCGAATAATTAAGCCGGTCAGAGTTCTTCAGTTTCTTGAGGTCAAGCTGGAAGTAAATGGAAGTAATTAAAGTGAGCCGACCTCACAAGTGACCATGTCACATCTCTCTTTTCACAGGCTCGCTGTTCCGCATCCGTTAAGGTCCACAGTCTACAAGACAACAGTGTAATTGCGCTTATTATTATTATGTGCGCGATATAATACTGTGTTCTTAGCGATAATTTATACTGCTGAGCGACTAAGAAAGCACAACGCTTCGCTGCGGAGAGGTTTTTTTTTAATAACGTAAATTGTTTGCCCTCAGGACATAATGAAATATGCTCTAGGACTTATCTAGAGAAATGCTGTAGGCCTTCTCTTGAAATAAAGTTGTTTTCTTTGTTTCTTCGGTGCCTCCTCATCGCTGCACGTCATGTGAAACCATGCAAGGGGCAGATACAGCATGCGAATGCTAATACGTGTTTACCGCGGCGTCTTGTATCTCTCCGGCCTAACCGCTCAGTAGTTTGTGGTGAAACTGCACACGGAGCTTTGATATTGCGGTAACTTTTATTTGCTCGCAGTAAGTAAGGTAAGGGTACTTAATTCGTTGCTGCTGCGTACAATGCGAACCCGCAATCAGCGTCAGTATCGGGGGCCGAAAGCAGCCAACGCCGGCACATGATACCACGGGTTCACGCACCGCGCACGGCCGAGCCAGGTAGGTACAGTTGTCTTAGCTAATTTACTATGAGCCAAAAGTTCAAACAGAAACGGGCGTTGCAGCTCACAGCTGGAGCAGCGGAATCATTTACATTTCGTTTTCAAGCTCGATCGGCGCTTGCTGAGACCATCGTGCGTCCGAAAAATTCTCCAGCCACGCGCTGCCAGGTTGCAAGTCATGTCGAAATCGCATGTACTTAATATTCAACATAAGAGCCTGCGCACTATACGTGCCGGTGTTTTCCTCGTTCACACAGTCCCACCACATCACGGAGTACATATCTATTATCACAATCCTTTTCATCTTTTGGATTGAAATCTTCAATGTCAGCAATTGGCACAACATGAAGGCGATTTCCTACTTCGTGCACGAAGCGCACAAGCGCAAACATTCTGCGTGTGCAATCAGCCTCAACTAGAAATGCAAAAAAAAACAAAAACAAAAGTGTGAAATACTATAAAAGCAGAAGAGTTAACAAACGTTTTTAAGGAAACTATGGCAAAAACTTACACGAGGCGTGAACCCACAACAGAGACCAAGCTCGCTGCTGCACACCAGTCTTCAGTCTTCACAATGTTGCCAAGGTAGCTCCATTCAGTGCTTTCTGTAGACGAGGCACTGCTTCATTCATTTTAAGTTTTATTAAATGAGTAATTTTTAGGCGTTATTAAACGCACACACACGCATATATATAATATTCGCAAATATATTACTTTTTTGTAGAGTATCCATGTATCCTGGTAAAAAATGGTGGCTGTGTCGGTCGTGTCGGTGTGGTCATTCGTTGTCATCATCATGACGACGTTACGTTACGATCGCCGATCGCCGTTCTCGAGGTGGAGATGCGTGGGCAGCATGGGTCAGCGCTCATTTTGCTTGTGCTACCTTGTGTGTTGTAAATACTTGTGTGCTTGTTTACGTTTCTTTTCGCGAGAAATGAAGTAGCGAAAACGGTACCTCGAATGCGGTAGTGGTATACGAAATACTCCGAAGGGTACCAAGGACCATATAATGAACGACCACCTGCGTGAACAACTGAAAGATGCACCAAACGACGCCCCTGGTGAAGATTTACCACTTGTAGGAGGTAGCGCTGCAGATAACCAATATTCACAGCAGGCAGACAGTGTTCTGCCACTGCCTGAATTCCCGAGTGCAAGGTTACAGCAGACGACTCAAACACAGCTCCAACCATCGTCTTCACCCTCACCAAAAGCGCCGGACAACAGTGCTGCTGGAACAGCACACTCGGAGTCTTCAGCCAGTAACTGCAACTCTGATGAAACACCGCCATCTGACGAAGGCAGTGCTTGTGAAAACGCCATTTCGCCGCACGATATTCTGGCGCTGACGCTCAACTTTGCGATTGAATCGGGCTGCCATGGAAAGGCGTCGAAGCGCTGCAGAACTTAATCGCACATTTCCTTAATCAGCAGGACCTTTCTCGAACGAAGTATCTCTTCAAAAAGTATGTCGGTGCTGCGGTCCAGGCTGCGCGCTTTCACTTTTACTGTGCCGAGCGCATGACACCATTACAAGAAACGTCAGGGAACCTCTCTGAAAGGAACAGTGTACATGGTTGCTGCAGACAATGTGAAAAAAGCTACTGTGGCAAGAAGCTACTCCAAGATGGTCATTTCTTCTTAACGCTGCCGCTGAATTCTCTGCTTGCCGATAAAGAAGTGTCAGGCGCCCTTTTAGGTCGGCTTGAAGCTATAGCCTAAAATATAGTCGATGGCATGACCGACTTTACAGATGGCCACTTATATAAAAAAACTCGAGCCATTCTTTCCAAATATGACATCACAATCACAATAAATGTCGATGGAGCGCCCATCTTCAAATAGTCGAAGTATTCGGTCTGGCCAAGTCAGGTCACCATCAACGAGTTGCCAGCACACCTGCGGTGCAGAAATATATTGATACCAGCTTAGTGGTATGGACAAACTCATGCTGACATGACTATCTTCTTACAAACATTTGTGAAAGAAATGAGTCAACTTGGACAAATGGGAATCAGTTGGAAAGCTGGGCTGCAAACCCTCCATTCAAAGATATTTTAATCGATGTTTGCCACTACCATTCTGTAATTTGTAAATTTTTTGCCTGCAAAAATAATTTCATGAATAATGTTATGAGGAAAATGCAGTGTGATGCTATAGTACTTATTCTAATCTGTCTGCATTTTGTCACTGCAGGTGTATTGCTTGGGCTGTTAAGCCTATTCTCCTGCAAGAGCACTCTTACAAAACATGGTCCAATTTATTGGCCATTATGGCTGTTGTTAGTGTCTTCACCCAGGAGAGAATATTGATGGTAGGCAAATGCTGATGTACCTGAATTAATACTTATCATTTTTGCTTATGTGGCTGGCAGTGTTTGCATAAATGGCTTTTTAGACTTGACAACATTTTGACTTCATTGTCTGCTTGAACTCTGTAACATATTGTCTAAATAATCAGCATTCTGTATAAACGAATTGGTTGTTCCACTTTGCCAAGGGTTATTTTTAATGTCGCCATGCATGATCTTAAACATTGACTTGTGTTTGCTAAGTGTACCTCGCTTTATTATAACTGGAAGTTAAATGAGGGTTATAGTATTAGCGTATCTATCCAATGCATCCTTATACTTTATATATTTTTGACAATGCAGGAACCATAAAGTACCCTGTTGGTGCCGCTGTACAAGAAAGAAGCAGCAGTGTGACCAAGGAACAAATAGCCAATGCTGCAGTGTCTAAACAAGTCATTGCTGAAGTGAAGGGGCCATCACCCTTGATGAACCTTAAGCACTTTGATGTAATGTAGACATTTACACCAGATTACATGCACTGTGTATTGCTAGGGTTAGCTCGCCAGTTCACTCAGCTGTGGTTTAAAGAAGTGCATGAGCCCTATTATAGTGGCTCCCCTCGAGTTTTGGACTTGTTAGATCGTCGCCTGCTAATGTTGAAGCCACCAATATGCTTATCTCGAATTCAACGTTCTTTGCTGGTTAGAAAATTCTGGGAAGCGAAGGAGTGGCAGCAGTGGCTACAGTACTTTGCTTTGCTGTGTCTTCACGGAATACTTCTCCCAGTGTACTTGAAGCATTTTGCTCTTTTAGTAAAAGGCATCTACCTCTTGCTGAAAGATACTATAACTAGGAAGATGTAACAGGGAGCACTCATGGCGTCGTTACATTTGTTGTTGACACACAGTATTTATACAGTAAGAAGCAGATGACTTTTAATGTTCATCAAATTATGCACTTGCCTAAGAGTGTGATGCTCCAAGGACCACTGTGGGCACATTCCTCCTTTGCTTTTAAATCAAAGATTGGCTGCTTGAAAGAGCTTGTGACATCAGCCAAGGGTGTTCCACTGCAAATTGTAGAACGCTCACTGATGATCAGTAAGAGCAAAAGCCTGATGGCACTGGCCACTGGGCATACTCCGAACTTTTTATCAAAAGGTCCGAGATTGAGAAGCAAGAATGCAGTGCTGCCACTCGGCAAACCACGTGAAGTGCATATCCCGCTGCTTGCATTTGTTCAAGTTAATGTTGCCGGCATCATAAATGGACCAGTTCTAGAACATGATCGAGTCATACTCTGCGGACACATTCTCCATAGTGAGCAGCACTGCAGGCCAAATAAAACAGACTCAACAGCTATGGTAACCATTGGAGGGTCAATTGTGAAAATTAAGCACATAGTAGCTTTTTGTGACTGTTTTGATAAGATGAGGGTTTTTGCAGTGTGAAAAAAGTACTCCTTTACACCAGCACTCAATACAGTGCACATTGTTAGAGCACACCTGCAGCTGCAAAAGGCTTTAGTTGAGATAGTCCCCGGAAGTGTTCCTTGTGTGCATTTAGATTTAGGGAATAAAGTCTACTTCGCAAAAGTAGCATAAGAGGTTTTGTCAGCTACTGTTAGTGGCATTGTGAATTCTCTGTGGCTCTTGTCAATAATTATTGTTCTCAGCCCAGCAGCATACACAGCAGAGCAACTGTAGCCTGATGGCCTTCAGTTCATCTTCGCTGTTATAGTTGGATAGAACTTTTTTTGCAGGAACAGCTGCACACAATTCCTCCGTAACAGTGAGTGGTCTGCTGCAAAGCTTTTCTTGTACCTAAATAACTAGCTCACCATCTAACCAAATTATATGCTAAAGAAGTTCAATGTCTGTCTTGTTTGGACAATGAAATATCAAAAATTGATTTCATTTACTATTGAACAGAGCAATTCACATGTTGCATATCATGGCGCATTGTTACCACTGCTACTTTTTAAGTTGTATCTACTGTAGCTGTCTTTGCAGCATTCTCACAAACGTCCTTATTCTTGTACTGACCCGACCCTTTTCTGCCCCTGCTAGGTTTTCCCTTTATTGAAATCCACTTTATTACCCTTTGCATTGCATGTTCGACCCATGTCCATTTTATTCTTAAGTTTATTGTATTGGTGACATGATTATCAGCTACTCTATTGTTGGCTGGTGTCAGTGGAAAAGCTATTGCTTTGCCTTCAAGAATATGCCAGTAAAAGCAATTGGAGGCATGTGTAAAGATGTGTCCTTGGATGTAAATCAAACTGACTGCCTGGCAGTATATATTTACCCGAGCTGGAACTACTCCGCGCCAGTGGCCTGTCATTTCTATACACATGTTCCTTATTTCAGGCACACGCGCCCTCAAAATAAACATCCAAAGTTTGTCGCTTCATAAACTCCCTACTGTGCAAATTACATCACTGCCCTGGTCAAATTTCTGGGTATGCCCAAGTTGTATATTACCTGCTGCTTTATCTCTTGATGTAATCCACACCATTTTATGTTTGGAACTTTCTGTAGTACCTTTATGTAGTCTAGTGTAAAATTTCGCATTTCGCAGGCATTTTTCCAACTTTTGCATGCTTTGGTTTCATAGGTCCTTGCTTTTAGGATAAGCCAGGGCTGTTTCTTCTGAAGCATATTCTCTCTCTTTTTCTAGCATATACTCTTTTCTTTTTAAAAGTGCATGCTAGAATAGGATCTCTATGCATGTAGCCTATCGTAGTATGCACATGCACTTTACAATGAACTTACTACTCTATCTGAATAAAAAGCTAGATGTCTGGTCCTTACTATGACCTCTACTGTATTTTTTGTCTCGTTCATTCATTTCATCATTCATTATATTATATTACTGTGTGAATAGTTCCCTTAATTTTATTTTGTGAAAGTACTAAGCTTAGTAACATGTCACATCAGCTTACATGAGGAAATTCATAAAAATGTCTGCAAAAAATGTGTCTAAATGGACAAGAGCAAGATGCTAATGCATGCCACAGGGAGAAAACAGCATATTGAATTATGCCACATATGCATAAAGCTATTCCCATATGTACTGCCCCTTATTGTTGACATTGATATTTTTTTTACCTTTCCGCAGGGGGCACCTGTTAAAGCGGGTGTTTGTGTGTACTCTGCGACACCACGGACCCCAGCCCCTATGCTTAGCCATGCATGGCATCGCCGTGTCTGGGGAAAAGGGGATCCTGGTGGTTGAGCTGATACTGAGTGTTTGGACCTTTGAGGCCCCTCGGCGGAGGCAACGCACCACTTTGGCCCACGCTTCCCATAGACGGCACCTCCAGGCTGACCCACCTGGGGGAAATCGGCAGTCGCCTTTTCCTATCCTCCCCTCCATCTTTCGCTTTCTTATCGTCTGTCCTAAAGCTCTCCTGTCCTCTACTCTCTGCTTAGTTTTTCCTTACTTCCCGGCGGCGAGGGTTAACCTTGTGTGGAGTAACCGCCCTGTGTTGCACCATATTAGGTTATAGTTAAGATGTACAGCTGGCGTGGGCAGGGTGCTTGCTCAAGCTCCTGTCTCGTCCCCTTGTTGGACTTCATGGGGGGTGGCTGGCATCATAACCGAACAAATATTGAATTACATGGTCTCTTTTATTTCTAAAACTGATCGCCCTCCCAGTAAGAGAGGGCGCACCGATGTGACAAACACATTCTTTACGAAACATGTCAACAGCTTTCCCCGCTTCCACGTCGTGCACTCGGAACACCCAGAAAAAACTGCCCGTAAGATCTCGCCATTCCTAGTGACAAAGACGCTCACAGGTGCCATAGGTCAGGGCTACAAAATTAAGAAACTACCAAATTGTGACCTCCTCCTAGAAGCGCTGTATAACCATCAGAGTGGAAAGCTAACAACCGTTACGTCGTTCAGGGACATCCCTGTCTCAATCAGCCCCCACAGGTCACTCAATACAGTTCGTGGAGTCATTTCAGATAATGATCTCAAATACCTGACTGAGGAGGAATTACTGGAACGACTAAGAGACCAAAATGTAACCATTGTCTATCGAATCAGAATTAGGAGAAACAATAACGAGCTTCAAACTAAACACATTGTGCTAACATTTGCACTGAGCACCCTTCCCGACTCAGTTGAAGTAGGCTACCAAAAACTCAAACTCAGACTGTACATTCCCAAACCACGCCGCTGCTACAATTGCCAAAGATATCGCCACAGCTCCCAGAGCTGCCGAGGCCGCCTCACCTGCGCAAAATGTGCCTCCAACGAACATGGCACTGACAACTGTCGCACCGAAACAAACGTTTGCGTAAATTGTGAAGGCAATCATTCAGCCTACTCACGATCTTGCCCTACATGGAAGAAGGAAAAAGAGATTGTAACCTTGAAAGTCACGGTAAATATTACTTTCGGAGAGGCAAGAAAGCGGCTTTCGTTGGTGCAGAATCCAACTTACTCTGTGATGACGCAACAGGGCGCAGCGTCATCGCAGACCTCGGCATCTGCCCAGGTCACGTCTAGTGACCTTGGTATAGGGCCATCCGCGCCCTCTCTGGATGTAGCTAGTGCTACTCCACTACCCCCAAAACAGGTCACGCCGACCCCCAGGTCAGCAGGCCTAAAGACCTTGTCATATGGGACAAGGTCAAAAACAAGTGTATCCGTGCCTTCGGCATGAAGGTCCAGCACATCTGAAGATGTGATGGACACATCGCCCCCCTCGCCTCCGCAGCAGCGGCGGCAAAGCTCTCTTGAGCGTAAAAGAAGGAACAAAGTCCCAATCACGGGTCCAAAAGACCCAAAAACATAGATTTTGAACCCTATCCCCAACTAATCCGCCACCATGGCATTTCTAGTTCACTTGAACTGTCGCGGGCTTTTACACAACTACACTGATATAACTGACATTTTAAATTCATTTTCTCCAGTTGCATTGTGTCTCTAGGAGACCAATCTCGGACCACAGAACAAAACCTTTCTTAAAAAATATCAAGTCTTCCGTTGTGACCGACAGAATTCAAGCAGGCTCTCCGGAGGCACTGCTGTCGTGGTTCCAGGTGGCCGTTGCGGCACGAGGAATCAACCTTAAAACCTCAGTTGAAGCTGTTGCGGTCACCGTGGTGCATTTTAAAACAATAAAATATGTTCTTTATACATCGAGCCTCATTTCACTATTACACTTAATGATTTACAAGCAATTTTAGTGCAACTACCGGAGCCATATATTTTAGTAGGGGATTTTAATGCTCATTTATCCTTTTGGGGAAGCGAAAAAACTGACGCCAGAGGTGGGATTTTAGAAGATTTCATTCTCAACAACAACGTTGCCTCCTGAACACGGGCAAACACACTTACTGTTCTTGAAGCACTGGAAAAATGAGTTGCATTGATTGGTCCTTTTGTTCACCAAGTCTTTTCACTGATTTTAGATGGAATGTTATTGACAACTCTTATGGAAGAGATCATCTTCCCATCATTATCAGTCTAACATCGTCACCATTATTCACCTTTACTAAACCACGGCGTTGGAAATTGTATCTAGCCGACTGGGCACTCTTCCAAAAACATGCCGCTTTAGAAAAAATCTTTTCGGACAGCCTCGATGTCAACGAGCAAAATGAAAAGTTCACAGAATGTATCATTGCCGCTGCTCATTTAGCCATCCCCCAGACTTCGGGAATAGTACGAAGGAATGGAAAGATATGGTATACAAAGGAATGTAGAGAGGCCAAAAAGAAGCCGAACAACGCCTGGGGAATTTTTCGCCGATACCCTACACAGGAAAACCTAATTAAATATAAAAAGGCAAGGGCTGAGGCTCGAAATATCCGACGTGATGCTGAAAAAAGATCTTGGCAAGATTATGTGTCAAAGCAAAAGCAACCACGAGTTGCTTTTGCTTTGACACATAATCGGTGTCAAAACAAAATGCCTGATCACGAAGTGAACAGGCGTTCGAAAGTTCCGTCACAGCAAAGAAAACATGGGAGCAAGTCCGCAAACTCGATGGCAAATTCTCTCCTTTTGCAGTTCCTTTCCTTACACCCCCTGATGCACAAACAAGTATTCTCAAGCAGGCTGACCTACTGGGAGAATACTTCTCTCATGTTTCTAGCTCCCTACACTACACAGACTCCTTCTTAAAGTAGAAAAACACAGCAGAAAAACAGAGACTTAATACAAATGGTTACACCAACGAACCCTACAATAACTTAATTACTGTTCAGGAACTCCACAGAGTATTCACTAATGGCAAGAAAACTGCACCAGGCCCCAATGAGATACACTATCAAATGCTAGCCCATCTGTCCGAACCTGCAGTAGAAGCACGCCTGAAATTTTTTACAAAATCTGGGTGTCAGGTAAAATTCCTGATGCTTGGAAGAAGGCTGTCATTGTACCATTCTTGAAGCCTGGAAAACTGCCAAACTCTCCCACTAGTTACAGGCGAATAGCCCTAACTAGCTGCCTTGCCAAATCATTCGAAAGCATAGTCAATACAAGGTTAATGTTCATTCTTGAAGCTCGTGAACGCCTTGATGCCCACCAGTGCTGCTTCAGAAGAGCTTGTTCAACACTGGATCAGCTAGTTCGGCTTGAAAACACAGTCCGAGAAGCCTTCATACATAAACAGCACTGTCTCGCCGTTTTCTCTGATATGAAAAACGCGTACGACACCACCTGGCGATTTGGGATACTTCGCGATCTGGCAGACCTTGGAATCCGCGGAAGAATGTTAAACTGCTTAAACGATTTTTTGTCCAACCGCTCGTTCCGAGTACGCCTCTGTTCTACCCTTACGGAAATGCCATATCTGGACTTATAAAAAAAATCTAGATCAGGTATATCAGGAATTGGGCAGATATGGTATATTAGGACAGATCTAGGCCATATAAGGCATATATGCCCCATTCCTGATTTCGAGTACCAGATAAGGCATATCTAGTTGTATATGCCTGATCTGCCCAATTCCTGATTTTGAGTACCAGATAGGGCATATCTGGTCAGATATGCCTTATCTACCCAATTCCTCATTTAAAGAACTAGCCCGCATGGCATGTAGGTTTTGAACTATAGATCTATATATCTGCATATCAACATAACACTTTATTACAACATACACAAGACAATTTCAGTATTCCAGCTAAACACATGCTCAATCAAGTTTGCCAAGGGAAACCTGAATTTCCCCTTCTATTTCAAACCTTACAGGAAAATAGCTTTGAAACCACAGGTTTTCTTTTTCCCTGCCTATATGGAATCTCTCAAAGACGGGGCTGATTTACGTGTGTATACCGAGGGTCAAAGACATGTTCATCCGTTAGTAAATATTGAGATTCTACTCATTTAGGCGCGATACTATAACAAACTAATGGGATATCTGAACAGAATAATGTCTACACGAGAAGCTAAAGTGAAAGACATTAACCTATTAAATGAGATATTACATTTTTATTCTACTCTTTTACACACAGAGCTTTTAGTTTGAGCTGGTTTACTTGCGAAGCTGAATAAAATAAACGGCTAATAATCGAACTAGACTATTGAAAGGGCATTTAAAGGTCTGTCGATACCCGGAAAAGGTACCGCTAAACCGCAGGGCGATAAAAAACACTGCTGGGACTGCTGATACCTAAACCTTAGCAAAGTACATATAGGCTGTCGGGAAGTACTGGTGTTACCTTGAGCAGAGAATGAAGTGCAAAATGAGCGAACGCGCCTAACTCGTGGTTGCTTTTAAAATTAAGAGAGAAAACAAAGAAAAAAGCATGTCCGATGGCATTCGTCATGACAGCGAAAGCTCTGCCCCTAAACCAAATCAAGCATGAAGCTACTTAGGTAGTGCAAATAATAATAATAATAAACAACGAAGGACCCTATCCACCCACTGAAATTTGTTAACATTGCTGGAGCGAAAGACAAAGTAGCAACGAAATGTACGGAAAAATATCACATAATGGCAATTACCATCCAATTTACTGATTGGAAAATTTTTCCATCAAAATACTAAAGTGAACAGTATCCTAAGGCTGGCAAGTGCTAGTTCCCGACAAGAAGTCTCACGCTCACGGTTTTGGTGATCGGGCGTGAAGATGAGGCGGCACGATGAGGATGCGATCCGACGCAATGATGGATATTTGGCCGCGCCACCCAGGACAGAAGCCTCGAAAAGCTCAATCGACCATCAGGTTCGCTGCCAAGGCTGGGGAGGCAGCTTCCACCCGCAGTGGGACACAGTAATTTCCTCTGTGCCGACAGTCAGACTGAAGCTCTTGTAGGTTTGCTGTAGCATTTTTGTTACATGCACACAGCTAATAGCGAACAGGCGCTGGCACACACACACCAGCATACACAACATGCAGCCCGCCCGCCAGCGGCACCGAACTCCGATGTCTGCCACCGCGAAAGGAACGAGACAAGTGCTTAGGCGCACGGAGTTGAAAGGGGGAGGGGAAAGAAGCAAGCACACACAAAACGGAGAGCTCGTGGCGTACGCGGTACAGAGCGTGGCAGCGAGGAGATGAAATGCGAGCCCGAGACGCAGGGGCCGCCGCTGTTTGAGAGGGAAGAGGGGAACGCGGGAGAGGAGGAGTCACTGTCTAGCCAGAGCGGCCCTCCACGCAACAACCGCCAGCTGTCTCTGAGGGTGAGTCACTGTCTAGACAGCTCGGAGGGGGCCGTATACGGAACTGCCATTATTTTCTTGATATTTTGAATCGCTCACCTAACCGACCATGCGTTTGTGCACAGGACTGCCGGCGCATTTTAAATGAAAATGCGAGTTAGTAGACGGAAAGAGGAGCATGTAACCATAACCCAGCGCCCTCCTGGATTAAGGAACACATGATGTAATAATTATAGTACAGCGAAATCTGCAGAATATTTGAAATATTAGGAGTCGTAGCTATTTTCTAAATTGGATACAAATAACACTAAGCATGCAGGCCCTGCTGAGTGTAGAAAAATTGAAGCTCGACCACATGATGCCAATATTGAATATTTGCCGAAGGTAGACGAAAACCATATATTGCTAATATGCAATCACTATGGTGCCTACGTAATTAAGGCCCCGATGAGGTTATATAAAATCCTGTTGATGCCAGGCATATATGGCCCTGGTCTGTCTATATAAGGCCATGACGATGCCATATATGCGCTTTATCAGGCCACATAAGGTCGCGAGGATACCATATATGCCCCTGATCAAGCCATATAAGGTCCCGTTACCCGTTCAGATATGGATTATATGTTGCATGATATGGCCAAATCTGAGCCATATAAGGGCTACATTTTGCACATATATGACCTTATCTGGCCCAGATAAGGACTTATTTGCTGCCTTATATTTTTGTATCTGGCAGCATATGTTCCATATCCGGAGCACATATGGGATTTCCGTAAGGGAACACTCTCGAGGAACTTTACACAAGAGACCGGAGTACCGCAAGGATGCATATTAAGTACTACACTTTTCATTGTAAAAACGAATTCCATAGCCAAAGTAATCCCACAGTCTGTTATGTACTCACTTTATGGTGACGACCTCCACATCGCATGCACATCATTCAGCCTATCGACGTGTGAACGACAGATACAACTAGCATTAAAGAAACTTAGTAATTGGGCAGAAAAAATGGATTTAGGTTTTCGCCTCAGAAAAGAGTTGCCGTTCTTTTCTCTCTGAGGAGCGGCCTGCAGCTCAATCCCACCCTGCACCGAAATGAAACCATACTCCCGATAAAGCAAGAACACAAATTTTTAGGACTAATATTTGACAAGAAGCTCACATTCCTCCCACACATAAACAGCCTGAAAGTCAAAGCCTCTCGAGCTCTCAACATCTTTAAAGTATTCTCAAGGAGACACTGGGGCTCTGATAGGACATGTCTTCTCCATATCTATCGCTCAGTAGTACGCTCCTGTTTAGATTACGGGTGCGTGGTCTATGGGTCAGCAAGACCGTCATATCTTAAACGGCTGGACCCAGTATATAACCTAGGTCTTCGTCTTTCAACTGGTGCATACAGGGCATCTCCGGTGACAAGTCTGTATGTAGAAGCAAACGAACCGCCACTAGAATACAGGAGGACCATGCTTACACTTTCATACGTCCTGAAAATTCGTTCGTTACCGAAACATATTTGTTACTGCATACTTACAAACTGCCCCTCAAGAACACTGTACATCAATAAACCTCGATCCATCAGACCTCTCATACTCCGTTTTGAAGAGCAGTGCCGGGAACTCAACTTTCTGGATGCACTTCCTCATATTGCACGGGGACCTGACCCACGGTCACCTTGGTACAACTTGACTGGTGTATGTGACTTCACATTAACTGAATTTCGCAAAGCACAAACAACACATGAACATATTATACAAGAGTTCTTGGCATTAAATGAGAAATACAGTGATCACAAAGTATTTTGTACAGATGGTTCAAAGACAATGTTTCATGTAGGCAGCGCAGTAATAGAAGACAAACAGGAAAAAACAGTAAGGTTACCACAGTGTGCCTCAATATTTACTGCCGAATTGTGCGCCGTATCCCTAGCAATAGATAAAATAGTCAACAAAAACATCAACAACAGTATCATCTATACAGACTCTCTGAGCGTACTCTCATCACTACATCAAAAAAAATGCTACAGAACCTTTAGTAGGGGACATAGTCCATTATGTAGTGATAGCAAAAACACAAGGACTTAATATCAAATTATGCTGGGTGCCAAGCCAAATTGGAATCAGTGGTAATGAGAGGGTTGATGCATGTGCCGCGGCCGCCTGCAATGCTCAAGTACAGAAAGTGAAAATTCCACACAATAATGCCATAAAATTCATACAAAGAACACTGAGACAAACGTGGCAGGCTGCATGGGATAACGAAGTTAACAAGCTACACCTAGTAAAGCCAGTTATAAACGAATGGAAAACAAGCAGCCATCAAGAACGTTTTATTGAAGTAATCTTATGCCGCCTTCGTATCGGACACACCCACCTGACTCATAACTTCATCCTAGCAAAGAAAGACAAACCCATATGCGAACACTGCGGAGAGGTGGTCACCATAAACCACATCCTAATATCCTGTTAAAACTCGATCAACTTAGAAAAAAGCATTTCCCACAGTTCTATGACAACTATATTCCCCTACATCCTAGCTTACTCTTAGGAGAAAATTCACTGGTTAAAACGTCTTCTCTCATTGATTTCTTAAAAGATGCCGACATCCTAAACCTACTCTAGTGTATTAAAATAATCGCTTGCTTCCTTTCACCAAACAGATACGTAAACCCCGAGTTTGGCGCATGATGGCCTTAGCTGCCTATGTGCCATAAAACACAACACAACACATTTTTTTTACCACCACTATACTGGTACATCAATTTTGAAACAGTATAGGAGACAATTCCATAAACTTGTTGGCAAACCAGAATACTTGGAATATAGATTTGTAAGTTGCATGTGTAGAGTGCATATATGCCCCTATATATCTACCTCACAGTTTTTTGTTATTTGGTGTGTAAAGCTTACCTTTACACAAATAGAGACTTGGTATATGCATCAATACTTTCAATAGGGGTCTGCTATAATCATCAGAGTTGACTTGGAATATTAGAGTCAAAAGAAGAATGCATTCTTTTGTTGTAGGTTGTGTTCAAGCTTATTAGTTTTGAGACTTCATCTTGCACAAGGAAATCTTCTGTCCGATTAACCAACATGTGCCTTCCTTAGATATGATAAGCCTTTAATAAAAGCACATTTGTCTTCTAGTTTACTTCCATATCAAAGCTTTTCTGACTGTAACCAGTTACTGCCCATTTAGTGCTTGTAGTTTACATTTTGCCTGCAGATCACCTCACATTTTGTTTCCAGCAGGGACAATTGACCTCATTGTGCCTCAATGGGGTCATTTTGTTCACAGTTCTACTCCCTAAGGGGGACCAGTTGATTCCCATTTGGTATCCAAAGGGGACCATTTGCTTGCTCAATGGGGCCAGTTAATACTAATAGACTGCCAGCTAGCATACCATTGGGACCAGTTGGTCCCCATTGAGGCCCTTATTGGGACCATTTACTGAGCCAATTGGGCCCGTTTATTCCCCATTGGTTTCCAATGGGGACCCATGAAGACTCATTGAAACCAGTTGATCCCAGTTGATTCCAGTTACATTCCCTATTGAAGATTTTCGCCACAACATGTATACATGTTGTGAGCATGTCCAATAAATCCTACCCTTTCCGCTAACCCTCCCCCCTCCCGAGATGAAGAGGCGGCCAAACTCATTTTCGAACGGGCTCAGATCAAACGGGTCAAGGCCGGACAGCGGCTTTGTCTGGCGCGGTTTCGGACTGTCTCAGATCAAACGGCTCAAGGCCGAGCGGCGGCTTTGTCTGGCAGGGTTCCGGACTAAGATTCCACTAATGCAAATGCCCTTTTGGGCATGCATGCACTTTTTTTAATTGCGGTAGCAATACGATGCGCCAGGTTTCGAGCCGTCGCGTGGTCCCGGCGGAGGCCACGCTTGACCTTGAACAGCCGAGGAGGAGGAAGAGCAGGAGAAGAAGACGAAGACTGGTAACTTACGCCCTCGCGTCATACTCTTAAAGGATGAGCTTAAGTGTCCCCAATAATGTTGCACCTTACATTGATAGGGCGCGATAGGGGAATAATGCATCAGGCAGAAAAAGCTCCCGCCGTTGCTATCGCAATTAAACTAGGTTTGGTTTGGTTTGGTTTTGGGGTTTAACGTCAAACAGCGACTCAGGCTATGAGAGACGCCGTAGTGGAGGACTCCGGAAATTTCGACCCCTTGGGGTCTTTAACGTGCACTGACATCGCACAGCACACGGACGCCTAGCTTTCCGCCTCCATCGAAAGCGGCCGCCGAGGCCGGCAATTAAACTAGGGTTAAAAGGATGTTAAGCCAGAACTACGTTTTTCATTAAAAGTCTTTACCACCACCACCACCTTCAAAGGCACAAATTTCCGGAATAAAAAAAAAGTGGCACATTATGCGCCGGTCGCGCACTCAAGGGAAATACAGCAACGGGCTGACCTAGAGTTAAGATCAGGTCATCCTCATGAATAAAGGTGTTTGAATTGAATTGAATTGGGTTTTTTTCATTACCCGGCGATAGGAAGTCGTGCTGATGTAAAATATGGTAGACTAGTTAGCTGCATTATTTCTTTTTTTGTTACAAATAAACTGCAGAGTAGAGCTGTATTCATTTTTTACCCCGCGTCACAGTTTATGGCAAAAGCTTAATTGCAGCATTTTTCTCAATTTTCTTTTCCTACAGCGGTCGGGAAAAAATCCAATGATTACGTTACTTTGTAATACGAAATTTGAGCGCAACTCATCATTAGCTTTTCGATAGAGTGATGCGTTTCGGCTTGGGTGGGGCACATTTCGCGATCAGCCACCACCGATCCGGTGCTCTAATTGCCGCCGCACAAGGGTGGCGCATTGGAGGAGGAAGAGAAGAGGGGCGAAGAGAGCAATTCAGTTATCGAGAGGTTGCGGGAGGAGTCAAGTCAACGTGGCACTGCGTTTCGGCTTGGGATGCAGCAGCGGCAAACGGTGCAGGAGCGCGCGCTGCCAGCGCTGCCCCCGGCTTGCGGAGCTGGTTACAAGGAACAACGCCGGGCCGGGCGACGACGACGCGAAACGCAGGAACGGGCGCCAAGGAACTGCGCTCTAAAATAGCGCATCCTGCCTCATTTTGTCTCAATTGAATATCCCGGTGAATCAAAGAGGCATATAAGGCGCGCCTTTGCCACAGCCAGTTTGAGGAGTGTATACGCCCTAAAACTGATTATATGGTCGACTGAGTGTTTAATTTGTTTACTATCAGCGATATATTTTTAAATGCTAAAATACACCCGGGTGCTGTGCGATATCGGCCGCTGCGCGTACGTTAAACAACTCGGTGTGGCTTCTGGATTTATAGTTCCCGCGATTAAGATGATGCGCGCGCAACGGTGAAAATGGAAATGTTGCAGGTATAATGAACTAGATTGCAGGTTATATGCACGTTGCCACTCTTCGTCCGTTTCATTGTGGACAGACTACTCTTATGTTCGAGTATTAAAAAAGAGTATTATTTTGACAGTCTGGTGCTGCCAGTGATGACATGGTGGCAACTCGCGACCTGCATGGTTCTTCCACCGTGGTTAGCGGTAATAGCGGTAGTTCGCCAAGGTAGCAATCCTTTGTTGTATGCATTTGTGACCTTGTGCCGGCTTTCTGCGTTACACCAGCAAGCGCGTTTAGCTGCTGTTATCTGCTGAGAATTCGAAGGCCAAAAGGTGCACCACAACTCGAAACAGCATGCCGCCTAAAAAACGGTACTTGGCTTAATTTGAGCCCGGTATGTCATTATCTAAAGTTCCCCGGCAAACCATGTGGAGCCAGCGACAGAGGCATTCAGCATGTGGTGAAGACTCAGAGGTAAGCCGTCGTGCGATCCCGGGCGCAGTTCTCTCCATTCTTAAGAAACGAATGTTTCTTATTGTTTGCTTGTGTGTAGTGCGCGCGCGGAGGGGGGAGGGGTATTATGTAAACTGAACGGACTGATAGAACGTGCCGGACGATGGGTTGTGGCGAGATTCACATTCAACTTACGCCATACTGGCACTATTATATACGTGGATCATTTTGTGTTACCTTATTGTGTTGTTCAACGTGACGAGCTCATGCGCGGAAAAATCGTTGCTGTCCGTCGGAAATAGTGATTCTAGGTTCGAGAAATGAAGTCGTCAGAGGAGCATCGAAATGAAGGGAAACGAGCTAAAGCAATTAATAAATACATCTTGCGTAATTTCAGGCGCTGGGGATTGAACCGCGCTATACACATAGGCCAGGCTTTTTTTGCCCATCATTGAAATTTATTTCGCAAAAACTACAGGCTGGCAGATTTGTCAAAATTGAGCTGGTTGACATGCAGTACATCTAATTATAAAAATTCAAATTGACACTTTATTCACTACATTGATATACTCAGGTACACGTGACTGAGTTTTCAAAACGTCAGTTAGGACAGAATCCGCAAAATACTTTCGGCGAGGTTTGATGTGGAGATCAGCCTAGCGAAGGGCCATAGGAGATTTTCACATGCTGCGAAAAACTAATAGCATTATCGTGCCATAATGAACACCGTCATCATTTTCTACAGGTAGGAACCAGATTGCATAGAGGTTTATAGGGAAATATTTGTGCAGTCTGCTATAGAACATACCTAAAGAAACCCCAACCCAACAATCTATAAACACATATGTTGAACCGTCTCTGGCTTTCTATACAAAATACAGTCACCCCATGTCACAATATTGTTTTCCTCCATACATCTCGTTACTGGCAGAACGCTTACACGAAATTAAAAAATAAATTCACAGCAGGCTGTACAGCCATTCTTTTTACACGTTTCATAACATTTTGTCCTGTTCCAGAAGAGTATGATTGGTACACAGGAACAGGCAAGACTATTTCAATTAGGTCTCTGCAGAGCCATTTTTTGATGATTGTTGAAATATATTAATTCAGCATCGAGGAATAAATGGGCTGATAAAGTTTGTTGGTTGAAATTAGAGATAGGAAGGGGTAGAGGACGCTCTGTGATATGTCTGTCACATAGTATGTGCGTGATTACCGTAGAGGCATACAATAAAAGAAAAAAGGGGGGAATGGCCTTTCACTTTTAAGGTGAAGCTTCAAGGAGTTAAACACATAATTCTTGGGTGTGCATTTTAATGTTTGTAATAATGGGCAATTACAGAGATGGTACTTACCTATGGCAACTGAAAAGTTATACAATTCATTACGGAATTTCTTCTTTCATGTGTTTCAGCGGTTGGGCATTGCAATGATGTCAAAGTAGCATATTGTTGGGGTCAGGGATAGAAAAACTGATATAATTGCTGCTTGTTCACTGTTTGTAATTCCAGCTTTTGAGGCAGGCTAGTTTTATTGTGGTACTGAACCAAAATGTCAATGGAGTGAATATGTCATTCTTTTCATCACGCGATCACAAGTCGTGGGTGGAAGTGCTGCATTTGCTCCAAAGTGCTTTCCCTGCTCCATCCGGCTACAAAATGCAATATTGCTCTAAAACGGCTCCAAACTGGCTGCCTTGATGCTCTGCCATCAAATTTAGCAGAACGCAGGAACAATGTCGCAGCACCAGCAAGGTTATAACGCATCTTACACTGGGCTTAATGCAAATAAAATTTTTGTAAGGGAGGGAAGCATGAAGTATAGTAAATATTTGTTCCAAGTAAATTTAGTGTGAGCCACAGGCAACTGAAGAGAATTAATTTGAAAAGAAGCACTGTGTGTGTGACATAGCACTTCCTTTCAGCCTTTTGAATCGCCAGTGGAGAGAGAAGCGAGAGCAGCAAGCGAAGCAGATAGCGCAAACTACTCTGAGCCATTAGAAAACTTGTCAGAGTGCATGAACGGCATGAGTTTGTCGAAAGGCTGGTTAACATGCAAGCGATTGAGCGAACTGAGCGGCGAGCGCCAGTGACAAGAGCGAGAAATGTCCAAATGGGAACTACGTCGCTCTCACCGCTCAACCTGCCGCGACAACTGAGAACAGGTTTTTGCTCCGCCGCGGCACAAATCGCTAGCGTTTTCGCTTGCATGTGCAACAGGCCTAATGGTTCTGCTGTGAGAACAACCATCGAACCTCTTTGTCAGTGACAAGCTTATCAGGCCTATGGCAGGCAAAATCCTACTTGAAGCATTATGGGTTGTTACGCCAAATGTGTCAATCGCTAGGAAGCTTCTCAAGAGTGTTGTAAAGCCATACAGGGCCTATCTCCAAGATGTTAAAAATGAGCCCCAGCATTGCTCAAGCAAAGAATGATGAACTATTGACAAGAGGCAGTGAAGTAAAGATGCTGAAGGGTGAAAAGGTTGCCCTCCAGTGCCATCTATATTTCCTGAAGGCATTGCTGACCAGTGCTCAGGAATTTATCAGCACAGACACAGGACCAAAAAGGATATGCACAAGATAGAGAGCGCAAATATCGTGCCCATTAATTCGAGCTCCATATTAGTGGCACTGCTTGAGCGCATCGAAGTGGCAGACATCGGCATTGGAATCTAAGTCAAAATAGGCAGATGATTTAGGTCACACTAGGTGTTCAGTTATGAAGTGCATCAGCAAGCATCCTTTTTGCTGCTGTTCTGCTCCAAGTTGGTCATTTGTCTTGTCAGAGATGAGTGCAAAATTGGAAAGGCATTGAACTTGCATAAAAAGGAATCAGATAGGAAATTTTGTATTACAGAAAGAGAAAACTGCAATTATCAGAGGCTTTTGACCTTAGAATCCTGCTCCAAAGCATAATTCAACTGCTCCAAAACTCTCGTTTCATTGCTCCAAAGCTGCTCCGAAATGGCTTCACTACAGCTCCCAAAGCTGCTTCAAATTTCTCGAGCCTGCTTCCACCCCTCCAAGCTCTATATATACCACTCTGAAGGCAGCCATCGCTCAACTGGTGAAACCAAAACAAATCAGAGAACAAAATTCACTTACAAATATTTTAGTGGTCGTATGCCAATACCACGCGAGGATCCTTAATGTCTTATGTGCCATTAAAAAGAAAATATGCAACCGAAATTCGGTGCCTATACTGTTTTCATGTAGTTACCACCAAGTATTAGTTGCCTGTAGTTCCTGCTGCTCAACAGGGCTCTTGCTTGTCCACATGCTTGGGCTTACACTGCAGTTGAGCAGCTGGAAGTTTAAAAATAATAGTATTTGTGGCTATGATCTCTTGTTGGGCCTTGTGTCAATTGTTGTGAACTCTGCTTGATGAACGTGCCAATGCAGAACTGTGTGGAAACTTTCAACAGTTTTTTTTCGTGCTTGGTCCTGCATCATTTGGCACTTGCTCATATAAAATTTAATGAAAAGAAGGAAAGTATGAATAGAATTGAAACAATGTTAATGCAGCATTGTACCTTAGCCCTGATATATATTAACACTCTACAGGTATTTACGTGACTGCTGTATTTCTTTTCTTTTGTCGCTGATTGTTTTTTTTCACATTTTTTGCAGGAAGCTGGAGATGAGGGGCATGATCGCACCCCTACAAGTCATCCCGACTTAAATGATCATCTAAGCCTCCATCTTGAAGGCAGAATGCCTAATACACAGCCCCTAATGCCTGATGAGGAGGCTGTTGTGCTGGAGGACCCTGATGAGGACTTGACAGAATTCATTCGAATAAACTCAGAGTCAACACTACCAAACCAAGAAACTAACCGCCTGCAAGCAATGCTGCTTGTGCTGACCTTTGGTTTTGCTGCTGGCTTCCTTGGACCCAAGTTGACAGCTTGTCGAAATTATTGAACGCTTTATTGGGCCAGAACATATTCCCATCAACAAAATACGGTCTGAGAAAGTTGTGGGATTTGCATCTGATAAAGATGGTAGGAATCCATACCTAATGCCCAACATGCTCATGCTTGACATCAGGATGTGGGCTAGATTTGCAGCGCTGTGATACTTGTGCTGCCATAATAACTGCAGCACAGCTAATAAACAAAGGGAGCTTCTTCCTGACAGTAGATCTAAAATGTCAGCTGCAGCGCCTCCTGAAGAACTTTGGGGACATAGTTGGCAGAAACCTCCTGAAACTGGCTGCTGCAACTCATGAAGGCACATATAAGGATATTACAGATGGCCAACTCTACAGAAAGATTCGCTGTGAGAGGAACATGAGTTGGAGTGACCTGACTGTTACGGCAAACAGCGATGGAGCACCAGTATTCAAGTCCAGCAAAGGGTCGATGTGGCCAAGTTCAGCTTAATGAGTTACCTCTCCCATATTGCTGGAAAAACATTCTTATCGGTGCCACTTAGTTTGCTAAAGAACACCCAACTGCACACATCTACTTAAAGGTATTTGTTGATAACATCAATGCTATAGGCAGCTTCTCATAGTCTTTTGCCGGTCAAGTTGCGCTCTCAACAGTGAATGTCTTGTGCTTCTGTGTCGACTCACCAGCTCGTGCATCACTGCTGAATGCGAAGCAGTATAATGGGCACTACGGCTGCTCATGGTGCCTTTAAAAGGGAACTCTTGTTAATGGTGAGACTTGCTTTAATTACAAGGTTTGCTTTATTTGCATTCTACATGCCATACAGCTCTAGAAACAACTTTGTCTTTTGTTCTTTAAATGCATTCTTAAGCAGTAGGTTCAACTGTTTACTGTTGGCTAGTGTGCTTCATATCATTTCATCTATTGCAAAAAAAATTCTGCAACTGGCAAACATAAGTTTCAGGCATGTCTTGTGTGTTGTCAAAACTAAACTTAAAGGTTCCTTGACAAGGTTTGGATTTATCAAACAAGTCTGCGTATATGTTGGGCCATTCAGGCCATCTGTGCAAACATTTAGGTGTTATGCACACCTTGACGTAGTAAAAGTTCAAATCGTCTTATTCTTAGTCCCTTTCTGGAAAAAGCCAACTTCGCTGTTCTTTTCACCATCACCTAAGGCTTCTTTGATGGCGCAGAAAAAATGAATTTTGATTATCCATTATTCTGATTAGTGGGCGAACAACACTTTTCTTTTCACCTGCTAGTCACCCCCTTTTCCATTGTGCTATTCATTTTGATACAAGAAATTTAACTTCTTCTATTTATATCTGCTCGAAATTGGTGCTATGCTGCATGTTTTTTGTCCCTCTAGTCATAGCTGCGGACATTACTGCCTGCAACCAAAAAACTGAGTATGTAAGCGAGATGTTTTGGCTCATTGCTATAGTACAGAAGCTCATTTAATTTCAAACGTAAAAAGCCTCATTTTGTAAAGTCAGCTTAGGCAATAAAATGTTAAACACTATTTTATGTCTTTGAATTGTAACATTATTTTTCCATAACATGCCGGTTTCATAGACCAGTTGAAAAACCTCTAAGGGAAGTTTCTCTGTTTGACAAAGATTCCTGCACAATGGTGGATGCTTGACTTGGTGCAATAGTTAGAAGCAGTGATGACACATCACCTGGCAAGCAAACATGCATATGTTGGCTCCGGACACACTTTCGGCACCCTACACTGTCAGCATCCCACTTTATTGCCACCTTAGCAGTGGCCAAAAACCTGGTCTAACACAGTGGCCTGTGCACGGGAGGTGTGGGGACCACGTATGCATCTGTGCGAGTGCAGTACATACAAACACTCCATTTAACTATTGCCTTTAAATCAAGCTATGCCGACACTGTGCATTGATTTCTGGCTTACAGACATAGGCATGTGCAGGCTTCTACATTAGGGGGAGCGACATTTCATAACCCCCCTTCTTTAACTAAAGTCCCCATGGCCAAAACGCGGCGCAACAATGATTTGTTATGAAAATTTATTTTGAAGTGATGTAATTGAAACATGGAAAGAATAATGTGTTTAAGATTAAAACAAGCTTCGCCATGGACAAGGAATTTAAAAGTACGCGACTACGCACTCTCACAATGGTTCCTTGGGTTCTTGATTGGCTTCCCGTAGGTAAAGATGGCAAGTTTTTGTAATGCAACACCATGGGTCTTCAGCTGCCAGTATAGTAAAAAAAAGCCTGCATGGAAATAAACTTGCACGTTTACTACTGAAGGTCTGGCACAATAAAGGTTGGTGCTCCCTGAGAGCATTAGAGATGGCGGCCGCACTCCCTGCCCTCTCTGTGTGCATACCTATGCTTAAGGACAAGCTGGCTTGCAGGTTTTTGCAACTGGTCTATTTTTTTTCTCTATATTTAAGCACGGGATTTCATTTACCATCTGTAGTGTTAAGGCAAATTTTCTTTTTTTAGGAACACTGAAGTATATCATGGAGGGACACGTCATGGTGGAGCGGTGCCACGACAGTGTACTCGATGCAATGAATCTTGCAGCCACGCGAAGCTGCCCTGTGCATGGCTTGAAGGGGCTCTCGCCAATTCCAAACCTAAGAACACTGGACCTGGTATGGGGCTTTCCTCCAGATTATATGCACTGCGTACTGGAAGGTGTCACCGCACAACTTATGGAACTCTGGTTGTGCGCATCAGGAAGTGTGTGGTACATTTGCAACCATGTCAGAGAAGTTAATAACCGCCTTTTGAAAATTCGGCCTCCAATTTTTTTCACCACGTTGCCAAGGCTAGCCACAGAACATTCATTTCGGAAAGCCACTGAGTGGAAGTACTGGCTTCTTTATTACAGTGTGCCCTGTCTGCATGATTTGCTCCCGCAAAGATATTTTGCTAATTTTTGCTTTATTTGACATTGTTTGTACATACTCTTGAATACAGTTGTTGAAGAGAGAGAAATATGTTTTGCTGAAAGGCTTCCTAAACAATTTGTTGAGCAGATGTCAGTACTTTATGGTGAGCACACTTTAACATTTAATGTGCACCAGCTTGTGCACCTTGCGAAATCGGTGCTCATGACCGGGCCACTTTGGGCCACCTCTACTTTCCCATTTGAAGGAGAGAATGGGGACATATTGAGCGCTAGTTTCTGCTGCCAAGGGTGTACCCCATCAGATTTCTGAGCGTTTCATTATGCGAGACGTCCTGAAGTCACTGAAGCGTCTGGTAGCACTGCCACCCTTTCTGAATCAGCAACAAAAATTGATTTTAGGAAGGCAAGGTTATAAGCATCAATCCGTTGTATTAGGTGCCCCACGGCACTGTGACAGTCTTGAAAACCACATTCAGGACCTAATTACCCAGGCCATTGATGCTGTGTCTGTTGTCACTGAATACCTCAGAGCGCGTGTCAGTGGGATCACTGTGCACAGCGCCAGTTACACGAAGACTGAGAAAATATGCTCGCAATACATTGAAACAGATGATGGCAAGTTCCTGAGAGTGCTCAGAATCTTTTTGGTTCAAAATAATGTCCTATTGCTTTGCCAAAAATTGACAACTGAGGAGAGCTTTATACCTTTTATGTTCATTGTTGAACACCCTCCAACTGAGGTCGGGTTGTGCATAATTAAGAAGGAAAAGGTTAAATCACCATGTGTGCTTGTGGCACAGAAAGACCAGTCGTATATTTCAGAGGTGCCGAACCTGTATGAGATTGATTAGAAAATGGTAGCTGTAATTGGAATTCGCCGATATATTTTGATTGCTGCTTAGTTTTATAATTAGTGAAAGAGTACTTTCAATAAAATAGAATGTTCATAATTTTTGAAAGATTAGAAAACTAAACATCGGTGTCACATTCAAAGGCTATGTACACATTCCTTTGATTATTTGTCATTTCTAATGCTACAAGTTTGAATCAGACTTGTAAATGGGCTTATAGAAAAATCGCAGTGTTTGTCACATTTCTTAGGGTCCTCTTGAATTACACCGTAACCAAGGGATAAAAGCAAGAGCGAGGAATAAAAAGTGTAGTGGAGGTCTAAGGAATAAGTTCAACCACTCGGGGACCTTTAAGATGCACTGACATCACACAGCACATGAACGCTTTTGTTTTGTCCGCATCGAAATGTAGCCACCACAGTCGAGTTCAAGACCTTGTACTTCAGTTCAGTAGCCAGATATCTTAACCACTGAGCCACCGCTATTGATTTGAATCAGAGTCTTGTGAGGAACATATGAAATATTAACTCAGTTTAAAACTATATAGCATCCTCTTATACTGTTTCTCCAAGAAGGCTGTGTAGGTGTGTAGCTGTGTATGTAAATGTACTTCAGGGATTATGAATGAGTACTTATTTTATGAACTGCTGTATACATCAATGCCATGTTGCTGGATGCTGATCTACCTATGAATATGTGTGCAACCTGTGTGGGGAGTTACTAGTTGAGTTTGCAGAGCGCAATAACTTACGAATCATGAATACCTTCTTCAGCAAACGGAAGAACCGGAAATGGACATGGAAAAGTCCTAACGGAGAGACTAAAAATGAAATCGACTTCATAACGTGTTCAACCCCCGCCATTGTGCAGGATGTAGAGGTAATCGGGAAAGTGCGATGCAGTGACCACAGGATGGTGAGGTCCCGAATTAGCCTAAATCTGAAGAAGGAACGCTATAGATTAGTAAGAAACCCATCAACGAATTAGCGGTGAGGGGGAGGGCAGAAGAGTTCAGGATCTCGCTACAGAATAGGTATTCAGCTCTAACTGAGGATGGCGACATTACCCTAGAGGCAAAGAACAATAATTTCAAAAATATCATTACTGAGTGCGCGGTAGAGGTAGGCGGTAGGATAGTTAGAGATGATACCGGTAAGCTGTCAAAGGAGACGAAAGATTTGATTAAGAAACGCCAGAGTATGAAAGCTTCCAATCCATCAGACCAGACCGAATTGGCCGAGATATCAAAGCTAATCAATAAGCGCAAGGTGGCCGATATAAGGAAGTATAACATGGACAAAATTGAGCATGCTGTAAAAAACGGGGGAAGCCTTAAAGCGGTAAAGAAGAAATTGGGCATGTGCAAAAACCAGATGTATGCGATAAGGGACAGGGCGGGCAACGTCATCACTAATATGGACAAGATAGTCAAAGTAGCCGAGGAGTTCTATACAGATCTCTACAGTAGCCAAAGTAGTCAGGACCGTAATGAGATTGGCGGTAGGAAAAAACCGTCAGACGTTCCACCAGTGACGAAGGACGAGGTCAAGAAAGCACTAGAAACTATGAAAAGGGGGAAATCAGCTGGAGAGGATCAGATAACTACAGATTTGCTGAATGACGGGAGGATATCGTGCTAGAAAAACTGGCCACCCTGTATACGCAGTGCCTGGTGTCATCGACGGTACCGGAACCATGGAAGAACGCAAAAATTATCCTCATTCACAAGAAAGGGGACTCTAAGGACCTTAAAAATTGCAGACCAATCAGCTTACTGTCTGTTACGTATAAGGTATTTACTAAGGTAATCACTAATAGAATCAGGACAACCTTAGACTGCAATCAAGCAAAGGATCAAGCAGGGTTTCGGAAACGGTACTCTACTATCGATCATATCCATACCATCAATCAGGTGATAGAAAAATGCTCGGAATATAAGCAGCCCTTATACATAGCATTCATTGATTACGAAAAAGCATTTGACTCAGTTGAAACCTCGGCGGTGATGCAGGCATTGCGAAATCAGTGGGTAGACGAGCCGTACGTGAAAGTGCTGGAAGATATATATAGTGGCTGCACAGCAACCATAGTTCTGCATAAAGAAAGTAACAAAATTCCCATAAAGAAAGGTGTTAGGCAAGGAGACACAATCTCCCCAGTACTATTCACAGCTTGTTTAGAGGAAGTATTCAGAGACTTGGAATGGGAGCAGTTAGGGATAAGGGTAGATGGAGAATACCTCAGTAATCTGCGATTTGCTGATGGCATTGCCTTGCTAAGCAACTCGGGGGATGAACTGCAAATAATGATTGATGACCTAGACAGAAAAAGTAGAAAGGTAGGCTTGAAAATCAATAAGCAGAAGACTAAGGTAATGTTCAACAGCCTCGGGAAGGAACAGCAGTTTACATTAGGTAGCGAAATACTGGAAATAGTAGGCGAATATGTCTACTTAGGACAGGTAGTAACCGCAGATCCGGACCATGAAAAGGAAATAACAAGAAGAATAACATTGGGATGGATCGCATTTGGCAAGCACTCGCAGATTATGACTAGCAGCTTACCGGTATCGCTCAAGAGGAAAGTATACAACAGTTGCATCCTGCCTGTACTCACCTATGGGGCTGAACCGTGGAGGCTAACCAAGAGAGTTCTACTTAAGTTGAGGACAACCCAGAGGGATTTGGAACAAAAAATGGTAGGGGTAACATTAAGAGATAGAAAGCGTGCAGAGTGGGTCAGAGAAATAACTCAAGTTACCGACATTCTAGTGGGAATTAAGAAGAAGAAATGGACATGGGCAGGACATGTAGTGCGAAGAGAGGATAACCGATGGTCGCTGAGGGTAACAAACTGGATTCCAAGGGAAGGAAAGCGTAGCAGGGGGCGGCAGAAAGTTAGATGGGCGGATGAGACTAAGAAGTTCGCAGGGGTCAAGTGGATGCAGCTAGCACAGAACCGGGTTAGGTGGAGAAATATGGGAGAGGCCTTCGCCCTGCAGTGGGTATAATCAGGCTGATGATGATGATGATGATGATGATGTGATGTGTGCACCCTAAAACTGTCCTGTCAGTTTATTTTCTGGCTTATGTTATTTTTATGCAATAGTGTGAGATCCCCATGTCGAAAAAAAAATCATCTTATATGGCTTATGTGGCCAGCTTATGGGGCTTCATTCATTCAGATTCCCCAAGAATATTCACAATACGCATCACAGAGATGCTAGGGAACCTTTAGTTGGAGACATAATACATAATATAGGTAATAGATGCAGAAACAAAGAAGCAGTGAATTACGTTTTGCTGGACCCCGCTGCAACGAAAGACCTGACACACGTGCTGCAGCAGTTCTTAATCATGAAATACAACCAGTCATCGTGCAACACAGAGGTGTTATGAAACTCGTAAAGGGAAAACTGAGATCGAAATGGCGGGCTTCATGGAATAGTCAAATAAACTATAAATTACACTTTCTCAAACCACTAGTCAAAGAAATGACATCGTGCAGCCACCAAAAACGCTTTGTTGAAGACATTTTATGTTGGTTTCACATCAGGCACATTCACATACTGTTGTTGTTGTGCCGGTAGGAAGAAGGAAAGGAAAAGGCACGGGCCTGCTACTGGCTTTGTAGCTAAGCCACCTCCGCTGCCTCATGCGGACAGAAGAGAAAAAGTGAAGAAAAAAAAGAGGGAGAGAAAGACGCGCGACGCAACAGCTGTCGTCCACCACTTAAGCGGTGGTGGGTGCAATGACGGTCTACAACAGATAAAAATTCGGTGGCAGGCTATCCCCTGCAGCAAGCGGCGTTTACCTCTCTGTCCCAGCTCCGTAGGGCCAGGAACAGCCATCCTTCACCACCTCCCCCTCCTGCGCTCAATGCATGCATGCACATATTAACACATGGCTTCATTCTTAAAAAAAAATAAACCTTTATGTGAAGGGTGCAGAGGTGAACAGTAAATCAATTTTACTGTCACCAAGCTAGAGATAATAAGAAAGAAATATTTTGCATTTTACAACGAGCAGGTTCCTTTTCACCCCAGCCTGCTTTTGGGCGAGGATGCACATTTCTCGTGCTATTTATCATCGACCCTTATTGGCTTGTGTGGTCATGTACTGCAAATGGTGCTGTGCTCAGTTATCTGTGTGGGTGCACCCTTATTAGTTGCTATTGAATGTTGCTAGCTTTTAAACATCATTCTTGAGTTAACGTTCTTCGTTTGAGCAAGGTTCAGGCTGTCACATTAAGATTAAGGTGCTATACAGTTTGTGATTCAGAAATTGTTTTCATTTTTTGTTTACCATGGTTTATCATCTTTGATGTGTTTTGGAAATTTGCTCTTCTCTTCTTTGAAACAGACAACGGCACAAAAAAAAATAACAGGTAGAGGCGAGAATATATAAACTCGTCTTTTCTATGTCTGCCCATCTCGCTACCATTTTTCATCAGCTGTATTTTTTAAACCATGTACCAACATTTCCACTTCTCAGTCTTAATGCTTTCATAATGCTCATTTATTGGTAAGCTGGTCTGGTGCATGTTATTGATGCTGATAATTGATATAGACCAGCACCTGATCTGTGATATTAGCAAGATCTGGTGTCACTACTGTCACAGACTATGATAAAAGCTGAAGGCAAATTCAGGCCATAAGGATGCATGTAAACAACATTTTAATTTCTCGGTTTACCTATGAAGTCACCCCTTTTTTGACAACAGCCTTGCAGGCTCTAGAAAATTTGAGAAAGCTTTGGATGTTCCTTCAAAGCCACTGTATATTTAGCAACAGCATGCGTGAACAGAGCTACCCCAAAAGATGAGAGGGGGGATTTACTGAAAAGGAAGGAGCATGCAGCTGACAGATATTGCAGTGCACCTATGAATTTGGATGTCCATGAAGAGAAAGCAAGTACTGCAAAATGCAAGAGTATTTTGCAGTTGACATTGTTTTGAACACCATAATGTGTGTTTTGATGGTGGGCATACCCTTCTAATAATGTTTAGATGGTCAGTCAGTTGCATGTTTTGTCAAGTCGGACAAGCTGGTATAGTTCGATGCGCAGCTGCATGCGCTACATTTGCAAAGTTATATTTCACATGTTACCCAAGAATGCAGTCACGTTTGGATGGGATTATCTCATCCAATGCACTGAGTTGTTTGGAAGAATGCAATGCCTTTTCTCTTAGTGTGCGCATTTATTCGTGGGAAGCAAGACCAATGGTTGGGATACATTTTCATGGCCCTTGGCTAGAAGAAGGGATTTAATTAGTTTGTTTATTATTTTCCCGCGGATCTCAAGTTTATAACTGGCGATCATATTTCTGCTGACATATCAAACCCGTAGAAAAAGCCAGTGGCCTCATCAAATACCTGTTGTCCCCATTTGTAGAGTTACTCATCACGTATCGCCCGAGTGCACATCAACTTTCGACTGAATGGTATCTCATCCATTGCGCTGAGTTGTTTGGGTTCAACTTTGGTCATTATTTTTGCTGTGGCTTCAATGAATTGTGAAATATGGGAATAATCTATTGTGGATTGTGTCAGCCAATGCAATGAAGTTAATGTCATTTTACATGAAATTGCGACCTTTGTTTACTGCATTTCTTTGTCATCCCATTAGCAGAAGTGTTGAAGCATGCCTGTTGCCTAGTAAGGTTTATTCATCATCACATTTACTATACCAGGCCGGGCATCAAATGCTAACATGTGTCTAATTCCTTCTGCAGTACCAGTGCCTCCTTTATTTTTACAATGCCTGCTGAAAATGACCGATCTGGCCGTCCATGGCCCTCTCCTGTCCTCCTTTCCTACTTTCCCTCAATGAATAGCTTTCACACCTCGTCTACCTTTGTTGGGGAGAGATACCAGCTGAGTGGTGCCACACGGCGAAAAGCAGGGAATTCAGTTTTTTGCAACATTCTTTCTCTCTTCATGAGGCAGTACTCTGCATCCCTCATGATCATCAGGCTGCCTGTTAGAAATTGGCACGTCATAGAGTGTGCTGTCCGTGAAAGTGCTTTCTGTGGAGCTGCTGCAAGTGCTGGTTTTGAAAGCAGGCACAAATGGTGGGGTGCTTCTTGGACTCATGTATGTCTTTTAGCCACAAGATGTAACATTTCAGCAAATGCACTGAAGCTGCTGGGCAAATATATGAAATAGTAATAAGTTTGTTTAGGAGAAATAGGAGAATGAAATAAATAAGCCACGAACGCAATCTTCCCTGCGGAGGCATTTTTTGTGACTACAAGGTAGCAATAGCTTTCAAGTCATGGCTAAGCTGCCATCATTATGACAAATTTTTTCTCCAGGCTGCCATCTATGTGAATAGGCTGATGCCTATCCTGTATCTGTTGGATAATAACATTTTACCACCAACCCACGGTATCCTACAGTTATGATTGCTACAAGTAGTGGAAAGTAAATTCTGTTCTTGAGTGGGTGGCTCTGCAGCTTAATGGCTTCCAATTAAGTCATTGGCTTGCCATCTTTTTTAACAGCTGCACTAAGGTGATTCATATGTGTGATTAGGTTGGGCAAAGTGTTTCATAACAGACACAAAGAAAGAACTATGTCATTGAAACGCTTTTGTGGGCGAAGTGAAGAAATTTAACAACTTAAAAAACTTTTTGTCTCACAAGGAGCTGCAGTCAGTGACAAACACGAAGCAGCGTCTCAAGGGTGCCTGCCACCACGTTCAAGGGATAAGTAGAGCCAACTTTGCCACGATATGAGCAAAGCTTCCCCTCCAGCCGATTTGTGTTTAAAATGTGCTGCGCCACGCGTGAAGCGAGAACTACACAAAGTTGGCGATTAGGCTGGTTGTGGACGGATGAAGGATACACGGCACAAGCTTGTGTCGTTTATTGTCCTTCATCTGTCTCATAGTCTAGCAAGTAGTGGATCAGTCCCCAACATGATCAGCCAACTGGCCCCCGTGTTAGCATTGTTAGCAATTAGGCTGTTAGGAGGCACTGGCTAGGCTCTATAAACTCCTGATCAAACTTAAGTGGCCTTTACAGAGTACAGGAGGCCATTTTTGAACACTGAATAGTGACAAAAAAGCTTGGAGTCTCTGTACAGTAATGGAATATTATCGTATGTTTTTTCTAAATTTTCCGCGCAAGTCCACATTTATGATCTTAATATTACTGCCTCTCCATTGATGTACCTATATGTTCCCGATATTTAAGTTTATAGCTTCCCTTTAATTGTTTTACTGCTACTAGTTAGAAACAGTATTTCAGCTGCTGGATGGCTTGCGCGTATCTCAATCCTTGCTCTTTTATTTCATGAGCTAGTATATTGAAAGTGTTAGCTTACTTTGAGGCCACTGAGTTCTGTATTGTTTCTAACGCCGCTTTGTAAGCAGTCAAGCTCAATATTTTACAACTCTCCTTTGTCCTTGTGAGGAGAGCAAAGCTTGTAGTAACCACTTACTTAGTTTTCTAATGAACTAGGTTAATTCTGAGGATGCCAAGCTATCTATATCTGAATGAAAAAAGTGCTTCAAGGGATCAGTTCCTCATTCTGAAGTATTTTGTTAAAACAGCAAGCGGCTAAATAAGTGTGAGGGAAGCATTTTTTTTGCCTAGAACATTTGAGAAATGAGAAGCAAATTCTTGTTAGCAGCAGTCTGCCATAATCAAACTGCCACAAAGCTGCAATGACTGTAAAACTTATAATACCAGCACTCATTTGCAAGGTATAAAAAAGCTAAACTTATCATACCAGTATCATGCTAAAACACATCCCTTGGAGCTGCTGGTAGATATATATTGAATATTATTTCATTAATAATCCCTCAAAACGTAAATAACACAGACTCAGATATTAATCTGTTCCCTTTTCAACCAGTGTTGATCTATATACAGTATGCTACTTATCAGTGTCTTGTAATTAGATTCTGTCAATTACTCTCAATAAAATTTGATTCTGAAATCAGAGGGCAAGTATATGAAATTTGAGGCTCTCCATAGGAATACATGTCATTTTTACCTGCTTTGACCATGTCTTTTTTTTGTGATATAAATAAGCCGCTCTGCCCAATATCCATTCTTGCTTACTCTTTCCAGAACTTTTCTGCACCTTTTTGTACAGAACAGTAACTGTAGTCGTTCACAGGGTCTGCCCACCTTTGCTGTACATGTATACATACATATTATGCGTCAATCGTCAGTCGGCTAATCGCTTTTATTGTGAGAATGTCAGTGCTCTTTGGCTCATTTGTTGAAAATGTCAACCTTTACTGGTTTTCGTCATTTGAAGTACTTATTTTCTTGAATATTATCATTAAAAACTTTATTGAGGATTAATTCTGTTGCTCTTTATTGTGCTACTTTTTTCATTTGGTTCGAGGAATGTAATTGTACAGATGCACTGAATTATCTGATTATACTCTGATGAACTTGTACAAATAGTGCTTCATTTTAGCATGTGAAACTTAAAACACACTAGCACACTCTGATGTGGCCATAACACACCAAACCAGTACACCCCTATTGCAAAAACCAGCGTCTCCAGTGCGAAACCAGTAAGATTTTCGCGCTGGTTTTGCACTGGATCTGCTGGGCACGCTGGAGGTCTGCGATATTCACTGGAGCAGTAACGGGAAGACACTGGCTGCACTGGTGCGATGGGAGAAAAACGCTGGGATTAGACTTTTGACGCTGGGTGTGTCGCTGGCATCCGCGATGCACTCGGAGAAGCGCTGTATGTGCGCTGGGCCGCACTGGTCCCAGTGCCCCAGTACAGCCGGTGCGGCCTGCGGCGTCAGCCGGAGTAGCATCCCTCAGGGGCCAACAGGGCAACAGCGTACTTTCAATCGACCATCGGGGGGCATATGAAAAATATGGTTCAAGCAAGCGCTTTTTGCTGAGAAGTCGTTGCGCATTTGTAAGAAAACAAAGGCAGTATCTTTTTTCTAGAGTTTCCATGTTTCGATAGGTCGTTTCGAGCGTTTCGAGAGCGACAACGATCGCCGCGCCTCGATCTCATGACAGACTGACGATTAACGCACTACTAAAGCTGGAATTGAATAATGTGGGCTACCATGCATAACCAACTTGACAGCTGATCTTATGGGCACTCTAACACAATGATTACTGCCAAAATGTTCAATGCGGGCTCAATCGCAGGCGAGCGTAGCCTGCACCACGGCCCAGTATCAACAGCAGAAAGAAAAACTAGAACGAGGGTGAGAGTAGTTTACCGAGCGATGGGTCCATGATAGAAAAAGCAACAACATACAGCGCTTGTAATACATAATATTTGGCGTGTTTCTCAAGCTTTTGCGCTCCTTCTTACTCTGCGTATCAAGCAGCCGAGCCCTCGGTCATCGCAACGCTTCCCGCAATGTTTACATACAAATAAGGTTTAGTTACACGCAAATAGGGTCATCGCTGCGGCGCTTGCCGGTATTGAAGCTTGGTCGCACGTTTTTTCTTGAAGGCTTCTACTAAAGCTCCGTGTTCAGCGAAAATTACGCCCACGGTAGCAGAGCACCACCCAAGAGCCGGCGTTGGTAAATTTGCCAGCGATGTCAAACTCCACATGTTAAAATGATTCCAGTGCACAGAATAGCGCGCATAGGCACCCAGAACATTAGTTGCAAGTCGTGAGAGCAGACAGCAAGCTAAAATGATCAAGAAGTTGCAATTGTTAGAGCGGTAGCACAGGTGTTCCGTGGCACAACTGCACCTCCGGTACCTCGCTGTCTTCCTATTTACAATATGTCATTCCCCACAATTGCACCACTGTTCACAGTGGTTCACAGAAACCACTGCACATGCTTAATTTGCTCTTAGCCACCAAATGCTTTCTGCAACTTGGCCCTCGGCATGCTCTGAAATGTTGCCAAGGTATCTGGTGATGATTTGAAATGTGCCTATACCACAGTAGCGCAATGCGATGTTCAACTACAGCATTGAAATCTGCAACTGACGATAGTTATCCATGCTCAACATCAGCCGCAAGAACTTAGGAGGCTTGTCTTTGTCATACTTGAAACGATGTTTCAGTATTTTTGTGTCAGATAGAGGTTCTCAGAGCACATGCTTCAAAGAGTGGGTCCGTGAGTCCTTATTGTATCCACTTTCATGAAAGGCTCGCTATGCAGCAGAATGAAGTCCGCACAGTGTGGGAAAGCGGCGATGCTTCATGTTTGCAAGTGGAAATCTAGATGTCCCCGTAGTAGTGCCATTGCCACGTTTAGAATCTCAGTTTTCACCTGCACTCGAGGAGCAGTTCAAGTGGAGCTTCATTTCTAAAAAAAGAGGGCCTCGATGACCGCTTGGAGTAAAGGTTTTAGTCAAGGCATGTTTGTGATTATCAGTTAACCTGATCCCCATGCACTGTTTCCACTGCCTCGGGTGGTTAGGGTATTTCTCAACACCTTATTGGAAGGAAGGCTGAGGGGCCATCATGAATCCTAACCAAGCCTTGAGTAAACTTGGAGGGAGTTGTGCCACTTCTACATGGCATTCTCGATCACCATTGAAAGATTCCATCATCTCACAGTAAGCTCTTGTACCCCCGCTGTTGAAATCGTTAATTCGCTGCTGGGCTCAAGTAATACTAGTGCAGTTTTGGAGAAATGTTATCAGCTGTTTTTGTACAAGTTGCAATGATGATATTCTTTCCGCACTGTTATGTGTGCATTTTTGTTTTCTTTCTATGATCATATATGTAGGATTGCATAATCTTTCATTTCAGGTTTTATTTTCTTCCTTAGCCTTGTGAGCCAAGTCATATCCTAGAATGCACACTTCTATTTCTCAAAGGGCATTTAAATCTCCAATTCTGCACTGCTCTGTTGGCTCTGTAGTAGTTGTATCTTTCCATGAAGCAGTGCTCAGATGTATTTGATTGGTAGGATATGGATCAAAGACCCTTGAAATATCTGTTCAACTGAGGTATTAGATTTTGTGATGGACTGATGCTAAACAACCTGTATGCTTGTGTCAGTTCCTCAGATTTCTGTAGTTCAGATTCGAAACTTTTTGATTTGCTATCAATTAATAATAGAGCACCTACTCACCCATTTCTCAGAATGTTTGGTAAAGACACGAGCTGAATTTTCGGGTTTTGGAATATAGTCCTGCCTTTTTTGCATTTTGCAGACGTCGCACTGTGAAAACCTGTACCCAAGTTCGAATCCAACAGGCCAAGAGCAGCTGGAGAAGGAAACCTGTATCCAAGCTCGAACCTGGTGGACCGAAAGCAGATGTTTTGTGACCACGGTGTATCAGCCAATAAAGCCAATCCAGGTGACCACATGTATGTCTTTTGAAGCTTGCATTCTTTATACTTGGGGCTCATCTCATGGAGAGCATCATCCCTGCAAAACATTTTGCTTCACAACTGTAGCAGACAATGATCGAGGCCTTGCACAAGGCCTAAAGCTGGCATATTTGTGTCATGCGCCACACGAACTTGAGGTGTGATGTAGGAGCCTTGCGACCATGCAGAGTATCACCATAGGATGGTAGCATTCCTATGTCGAATGTCTCTCGTCTGAGATCAGACTAATTTCTTGCACCTTAAGAGTGCACTCGTTTTTTGCACTCATTCCTTGCACATGCACTCTGAGTGGTGATAGCTATGCACCGATTTTGCCGCACACACAGTACACGGGGACAAAAGTCCTCGCAGTGTGCACGCCTTCTTGCCGTGAGCACGTCGCAGGTCCTCCCGTCGGGTGCACACGTCGCACATCCTCGCGTCGCACGTCCTCGCATCGCACAACCTTGGGTCGCACATCCTCGTGCTGTGCGGGTCGATACCAACGCACAGATTACCACGCAGAGTCGCGCACAATATTTTCAGTAGGGGAGCCTTAGAAATTTGAGGGGACGCCACGGGATTGTCGACATCTACACCTAACCAGCTCAAGTTTAAGTTTTCAATTTTTCGTCTTTGTTATTGTGCATCGGTTATAAATCTCCTCCTTGTTAGAAAAAAACAAGGCAATCGAGATGGCAATGCTGTCGTCAGCGATCCTACGGTAAGCAAAAAAGCGCGGCAGCGGCCGCGCAACTGTGGCCAAGCTTGACAAGTCCGTGCTATTGTTATATTCATAGATGGAAAAACTGCACGTGCACGGCGTGCAGCGTGCGGACCCGCAAGCCGTACCTGACGGAGAGGGGGTTCAAAGCGCACAGGAGTAGTATTGCGGCCTTCCAGGGAAAATGAGCGATGTTGTTATCTATTTTCTGTTTTCAGCCAGACGATTAAGCACGTAACGCATCGAGAATGACAAAGCTTCGTATGCTTACAATTACTTTGCGTCGAGTAAGTACACGATGATTTTTATCACTCGCAAAAAGCGAAAACCCAGAACGCAGTAGTGCACTCGAAGCATCACTGCATTCTCGGGTGATTATTCACACCGAGCGGAAAATGAGCGTTCTGGGTGAGTATGTAGCCCCGCACTAACATCTAACGGCGGTATTGTTGAGAGGTTCTTGGTAAGCATGTCAACAATAGCCTTGGGACCGCATAGACTTGCTTATCCTTGCGTTTTTCGTTGAAATCACAACGCTGCGCGCCGGTTGTATCTATCTGCTCTAATCATGGGCGGCTGTAATCGATATCGTTAGCTATTTCATTATGAGTTGTCACGATTCTAGCTTGCATTACAATTACCATCATCATCATCATCAGCCTGATTATACCCACTGCAGGACGAAGGCCTCTCCCATATTTCTCCACTTAACCCGGTTCTGTGCTAGCTGCATCCACTTGACCCCTGCGAACTTCTTAATCTCATCCGCCCACCTAACTTTCTCCCGCCCCCTGCTACGCTTTCCTTCCCTTGGAATCCAGTTTGTTAACCTCAGCGACCATCGGTTATCCTCTCTTCGCACTACATGTCCTGCCCATGTCCATTTCTTCTTCTTAATTTCTACTAGAATGTCGGTAACTTGATTTATTGCTCTGACCCACTCTGCACGCTTTCTATCTCTTAACGTTACCCCTACCATTTTTCGTTCCATAGCCCTCTGGGTTGTCCTCAACTTAAGTAGAACTCTCTTGGTTAGCCTCCATGTTTCAGCCCCATAGGTGAGTACAGGCAAGATGCAACTGTTGTATACTTTCCTCTTGAGCGATACCGGTAAGCTGCTAGTCATAATCTGCGAGTACTTGCCAAATGCGCTCCATCCCAATCTTATTCTTCTTGTTATTTCCTTTTCATGGTCCGGATCTGCGGTTACTACCTGTCCTAAGTAGACATATTCGCCTACTATTTCCAGTATTTCGCTACCTAATGTAAACTGCTGTACCTTCCCGAGGCTGTTGAACATTACCTTAGTCTTCTGCATATTGATTTTCAAGCCTACCGTTCTACTTTTCCTGTCTAGGTCATCAATCATTATTTCCAGTTCATCCCCCGAATTGCTTAGCAAGGCAATGCCATCGGCAAATCGCAGATTACTGAGGTATTCTCCAGCTACCCTTATCCCTAACTGCTCCAAATTCAAGTCTCTGAATACTTCTTCTAAACAAGCTGTGAATAGTACTGGGGAGATTGCGTCTCCTTGCCTAACACCTTTCTTTATGGGAATTTTGTTACTTGCTTTATGCAGAACTATGGTTGCTGTGCAGCCACTATATATATCTTCCAGCACTTTCACGTACGGCTCGTCTACCCCCTGATTTCGCAATGCCTGCATCACCGCCGAGGTTTCAACTGAGTCAAATGCTTTTTCGTAATCAATGAATGCTATGTATAAGGGCTGGTTATATTCCGAGCATTTTTCTATCACCTGATTGATGGTATGGATATGATCGATAGTAGAGTACCGTTTCCGAAACCCTGCTTGATCCTTTGCTTGATTGCAGTCTAAGGTTGTCCTGATTCTATTAGTGATTATCTTAGTAAATACCTTATACGTAACAGACAGTAAGCTGACTGGCCTGTAATTTTTAAGGTCCTTAGAGTCCCCTTTCTTGTGAATGAGGATAATGTTTGCATTCTTCCATGGTTCCGGTACCGTCGATGACACCAGGCACTGCGTATACAGGGTGGCCAGTTTTTCTAGCACGATATCCCCCCCGTCCTTCAGCAAATCTGTAGTTATCTGATCCTCTCCAGCTGATTTCCCCCTTTTCAGAGTTTCTAGTGCTTTCTTGACCTCGTCCTCCGTCACTGGTGGAACGTCTGACTGTTTTTCCCTACCGCCAATCTCATTACGGTCCTGACTACTTTGGCTACTGTAGAGATCTGTATAGAACTCCTCGGCTACTTTGACTATCTTTTCCATATTAGTGATGACGTTGCCCGCCTTGTCCCTTATCGCATACATCTGGTTTTTGCCTATGCCCAATTTCTTCTTTACTTCTTTAAGGCTTCCCCCGTTCTTTACAGCATGCTCAATTTTCTCCATGTTATACTTCCTTAGATCGGCGACCTTGCGCTTATTGATTAGCTTTGATATCTCGGCCAATTCGATCTGGTCTGCTGGATTGGAAGCTTTCATACTCTGGCGTTTCTTAATCAAATCTTTCGTTTCCTTAGACAACTTACCGGTATTCTCTCTAACTATCCTACCGCCTTCTTCTACCGCGCACTCAGTAATGATATCTCAGAAATTATTGTTCCTTGCCTCTACGGTAATGTCGCCATCCTCAGTTAGAGCTGAATACCTATTCTGTAGCGAGATCCTGAACTCTTCTGCCCTCCCCTTAACCGCTGATTCGTTGATGGGTTTCTTTCTTACTCATCGGTTGCGTTCCTTCTTCAGATTTAGGCTAATTCGGGACCTCACCATCCTGTGGTCACTGCATCGCACTTTCCCGATTACCTCGACATCTTGCATAATGGCGGGGGTTGAACACATTATGAAGTTGATGTCATTTTTAGTCTCTCCGTTAGGACTTTTCCATGTCCATTTCCGGTTCTTCCGTTTGCTGAAGAAGGTATTCATGATTCGTAAGTTATTGCGCTCTGCAAACTCAACTAGTAACTCCCCCCTGCTATTCCTAGAACCAATGCCATAGCCACCTACTACCTTGTCTCCTGCCTGTTTTTCCCCTACCTTGGCATTGAAGTCGCCCATTAGTACAGTATACTGCGTCTTTACTTTTCGCATTGCCGATTCTACATCTTCATAGAAGCTTTCAATTGCCTGGTCATCATAACTACATGTAGGTGCGTACAACCTTCAGTTTATACCGCTTATTAAGCCTAATTACGATGCCTGCAACCCTCTCATTAATACTATAGAATTCATCTATATTACCCGCTATATACTTATTGACAAGGAAACCTACTCCTAGTTGTCGCCTCTCTGGTAAACCTCGATAACACAGTACATGCCCATCCTTTAGGATGGTATATGCCTCATTTGGCCTCCTAACCTCACTAAGGCCTATGAAATCCCATTTCATGCCCTCTAGTTTCTCTGCAATTACCAGATGACAATTACCATATTGCCATTAAAACCATAGTTCTCAATAAAGAAAGTGACAAAACGTTGATTAAGAAAGGTGTTAGGCACGGAGACACGATCTCCCCAGTGGTGTTTACAGCTTGCTTAGAAAGTATATTCATATTCATAGGATTGGAGCAGCTAGGCATCACGGTCGATGGAGAATATCTTAGTTATCTGCTATTCGCTTATGACATTGGCTTGTTACGCAACACAGGATACCAACTGCAACAAGCGATAAATAACCCAGACAGCAGAAGCAGAACTTTAGTCCTAAAGATTAATATACAGGAGACCAAAGCAATGCTGAACAGCCAGGGAAAGGAACAGCAGTTTAAGATAGATAACGAAGCGTTAGGAATGGCAGGCGTATATGACTATACTTAGGACAGGTGGTGACAGCGGACCAGGTTCATGAAAAGGAAATAACTAGGAGAATGAGTTGGGATGGAGTGCATTTGGAAGGCACTCAGACATAATCAGTCGTAGCTACCGGCGTCAACCATGAGGAAAGTGTATAGCAGTTGAGTCCTAGCGGTGCTGACCTATGGGGCTGAAACATGGAGGTTAACGAAAAGGGTTCTGTAAAGCTGAGGATAGTAGGGAGGCATATACATATCATGTGAGCGCTTGGGCACTCATGCTGGCCTCGTTAACTGTCATCGTGTGCGAACCTGGCTGGTTAGGCTGCTTCGTACTAAGACTGTGCCATTACAGTTTCGATGTCTTGGTGCATTTTATTTCAGGCGCCGGCTGGCCATCGCCGAGTAGTCGCCGTCATACTCAACATCTGAGTCGAAGAAGCAAGATGACCCCAGTATCCTCACAGGAATATTCACGCAAGACCCGCGATGGACTTCATTGGTCGATACTGCTACCCGCAATACCCAGCAAAGACGGTGGGCCATCTGCCATTCATATGGATGGCGAGGTTGTCACAAAGACTACAGAAGCACAAAATGTAGAAAAACTGCATACCTTATTTGAAACTGCTGTTCAAAGCGCTCTTCGCCTTTGCATTACAGCACCCAGCAGACCTAACGAGCCACTGGAAGTTTGTTTGCAGAGAGGTAAAAAGAGCCATACAGAGAGCATTTATTAACTTGCACTGGCGAGAAACAAATAAATCATTTATATGTTTTTCATAGCTAACAACAAACGTCAAACCTAGAAAAAGTACCATTGCTCTGTGCAGGCAGATTAGACGTACAGAAACATGCACTTTACGCACAGGTCATTAGGCACGCCATTAAGCGAAACTCTAAACAATTGAGAATTCTAAAGGTTCCTTTAGTTGGGAGATCGCTATAGACCATTCAACCATGAACGGCCCTGTAGTTGGCTCCACGTCGCAGCTCATCCACGAATTGTGAGGTCGCGCCTCATTCACCTGGCCTTCTATTGCTCGTGAATGTAGCGAGGCGAAATAGTGCATACATGCCTAATCTCGTTTGTTTCATCAACAAAGACGAAGGTCAGAAGTGTGGCTATAAGGAAAATAAGGTATGACGGATTTTCCGCCGCACGCAAGCTATTCTTGTATGCCTTCCCAATACAGAGCTAAGTTTCATGTGACGCTGTCGCAACAGTGAACACCTGGCAATACAAAGTCATGCCATTTGCACAAACAGTTGTAGTTCAACAAAGGTTCATAGGCAAATAAGGTGCCTTGTTTTTCACTTCTACCATTCTTCACAGGCACAGCAGCAGAAGCAAGAAGCGGGAAAATGTGCATTGCAAATCGACCCAAATGCACTTAACGATACAAGACAGGCAGTGGCGTTCTTCACTCTATAACTTTCAGTTTCATGCTGGACCACGAAAGAAAGCGACGTTTAAATCTTCAAGACATGATTCTAGGCTAGAGCTGTCAAAGTAGACTTCGCGAGTAGAATTAGGCTAAAACGTTGGACACCTTCAGGTAACGCAGAATTGCACGCCAGCAGTAAACATTAAGGTCATCACACTGAGTCTTGCCACTGGCCACAGGATGACAAACGAAGGACTGCCGGACAACACCGGTGATGATGAAGTAGTGTTCCCGCAAAAAAGTTTCTGCTGCGGCTATTGCCTGCATTGTCTCGCGCTCTGTTGGTCCCGAAGTCTGCTTCACGTGTTCAAGGAGGCAGTGTTTTCCTGCAAACAGCTCAAAGGCCTCCGCGCTTTGTCTGTCCTTACGGCATTGCAGCACAAAATCCACGGCACGATTTAATGTCAGCCAGTTCCTTCGCGGAGCATCAGCGACAAAGGTTTTCGGTGATTCGAACCCACGGTCCGTCTCTGCTGTAAACTCAATAACAACTGTATTCATTACCATTCCTCTGGACACGTTTTCATGGAACCTTTGGAGGGACAAGTAGTAGTTTGTGGCCATTATTAAGAGACTGAATGATGAAATGGTTCTGTTGCCAATACAAAAGTCTGATAGTGCAGAAGCTGCCTGACGGTGCAGCTCATAGACTGATATCTCCACTTCGCTAATCCGCCTGTTTGTGTCGAAGACGTTGAGGAGTCCTGGGAGAAATTGTCGGCAGTCGTGGAAGTCAACTGCTAATCTTCTGATTAATCGATTTGCTTGGAGTGCTTTCCATACACCTGTCGCCTTTCGTTGAGACATTTCGCGCATGTCGAGTCGAATCACCTCCACGCGGGTGCTCCTCAATGACAGGGCATCCAGTAGAAGTTTCAGGTTGATATCGGAGACGTTTCTGATATCAAGTGTTCCGACGATCTCGGGGCATGACGTAAGGGAGGCCAAGCATGTTGACAACACCTGAAGGTCAGGCTCTGTCAGATCGCACAGCCACACGCGGCTATAACCACCGCACTGTGCCACCTTCTCCGCCAACACAACTCTGAAATGCAGAACAGTTGTACAGCTTATTATGCAAAACAATTAATAAACAGAAAGCCTTTTGTTCGTTGCATCAAACAAAATGTGCATGCTTTCCTCTGATAGGAGAAAACACTTATAGGTGACGAATGTGAGATTCAAGGCTGACTTGTCCAAGACACCACAGACCCGGGGCTGTGTTGGTACAAAGCTAGCCATGCCCAGTCCTACGTAGGCACGTACGTTTACAGCGTTATGCCTACACTGGGCATAATATTTGTGATGCGTGACGTGCCACTGTTTTGAATTTGACGCACGAAGTGCACGATGTGCAGGAACGGTAGAAAACAGTATTAGCACTCTGCGTAAGGAAGCATGTATAATAGCGCAAGAAAATATCAATTTTAAGAGTTTCCGAAAGAGTACGGCAACCTCAGAATGCTTACAACGAGAAATTTTGTGTTCAAATACGTGAGAATAAAGTAATTCTTCCGACAACTAATGACAATTGCAAGATAACTTTCGTACCACAAAGGAGAAGAACGGAACCACTAAACCACTAAACACTAGAATTGAAATAAACAGAAAGAGCACCCAACACTGTCTTCACGAATCTGACATCATATATTTGTAAACTTTTAAGTGTTGTTCGATGAGGAGTGTGGGCAAGAGCAGCGAGCAGCGGGCTATGATATGTTTTTACCAGCAAAATTCTAACACCTGTGTTCGGCATTTTCTTAAAATATATATAAATTTTAAACAGCTGTCGAGTATTTCAGCATTACATAAAGCCAAAATTGCGCATAAACAGTATGTATCACTTTGAGAGAAAACATTTCGCGATATTTTGTTAGTGTGTAGCGTGAATATCTGAGAGAAATTGTGTGCGACGTTCGGATTCACGTATCATGCGTTACCATTAGAGAACACGAGAATTCATTCGACGGAGTGTTAGTGCCAATAATTGATGGTTACAGAGGAAAGAATTTCCTCCGCTTAAACTCTGTGTAATACTGTGTAAACCGATTGTTCAGGTGACACGAAATCTGAAGCCGGAAGTTATTCACAGAGGCTGCCTCCCTAAATGTGTTCACGAACAGAAGTTTCTGTTACGTGACTGCAGCATTAGGAGGGTCGACACCTAGATTTGTTGAAAAATTGTGATATGCACACGGCAAAGGCGGTGACATCCCCTCCAATCATGCACATGGAGGACCACTGGAAGGAGAAAAAGACGATGGCTACACAGTATGAAAGAACACTGTCCAAAGGGAGAGCCTCAGTTCGCAAGCCGTGCTAAGGTTGCTGCAAGTGGACTTGTCTTTGTTAAGGCCACTAAGAATTATATGAAGACAATATTACACTGTGCGGCACTAGCCCTCGCCTCTACCTAGAGGCTCCGTGAGTCCAGAAAAAGCGCTCTAAGGAGGCACCTGTCGTATCTGGGGAAGGTGAAAAGCACATGCTTTCGCATTTCATTAAGCAGGTTGTGCAGTGCTTTCGAAGTTTTTGCTTCGAGGTGATACCTGCTCTACCCGGCATAAAAACTGCCTTGACCATTGTCGTGTTCCCTGTGAGTGCGACACGTTCTATTCTATCACACCTTCCCTGTAAACATGCATCTTGCACTCGAGGCGCCTCGTTTAGGCCAACCCTATGTACAGGGTCGTCCACTCTAAGTGCGAACACGGCTCCGCGTGGCCGCGCTCCGCGGAGCGCCAGCGGATCCGGCGCGTTCGCGCATCGAAGCAAAGCCGCGCAGGCGCACAGGCGCCCGGGGGAGGAGCTTCGTGTCGTCTGCTTTCCAGCAATGCAAGCGAGGTGCGCGCCAGCGCTGTAGCAGATGACACGAAGCTCCTCCCCCGGGCCCCTGTGTGCCTGCGCGGCTTTGCTTCGATGCGCGAACGCGCCGGATCCGCTGGCGCTTCGCGGAGCGCGGCCACGCGGAGCCGTGTTCGCACTTAAAGTGGACGACCCTGTACACTCCACAAGCACAAACTGGTAACAAACACGTCACTACATTACTGACCCTCAAAATCATGGCGCGCCACCATGGTCGGTGCTGTGGCCGATGCTAAAATATTTCAAAGAAATCGTACTGAGGAACAAGTGAAACACTAGCTCCCTAACCATAAAGGCGTGTCCTGAAAACAAAGGGAAGTTCACGTACCTCTGCTCCTGCGAAGTGGCAAAAACAGGAAGCGTCATCATCTTTACCGTCGTGTTGGTGCGAAGTGCCTCGCACAGCGCTAATACACCGTTCAGTGTGCATTTATGGGAGAACTGAAGCTTTTCTATCAAAGTGTTTCGAGAAATACCAGCGGCCATTCTTTTCATACACTCTTCAGAGACATCACCACTACAGTGGATGACCTTTAGCGAAGAAGTCTTGGACGCCAGTGATGCCAAGAATTTTCCAATGTTACTATCAAATATGTCCAAGACGAGGAACAGTGTCTTCACGCTGGTGTTCACTTCCAAGGCAGCAAATAACTCTCTGAGAGAGCTGTTAGTCTTGTAAATTTCTATATCTAAGGCCGTTAGGCTTGCATTGCTTTTAAGTAAGTCAGCAAGAGCCCTTACATAAGAAACATAACATGTTGAGAGCCGGAGCCGCGGTTCCTTCAGACGCGGCAAGCTGTATAACAGCTGCTGTATTCTGTCTGGGTTCCATGCGGTGTCATGGAAATTGTCAACGCAAGCCAACACCGCTAGGTATTCGCACTGCGAAAGACATTGGATAGCCTCGACAACACATTGTGACAGATCGCGCACGATCACCTCGACATTTGGCGTTGGCTACAAGCAGCTGAACAAGTCCCAGCTGTTTACTTGGCTCACAGCAGTGTATCCTGATCTCTTCGAGACCCAAGAAAGAGTCTTCATCCACCAAGCATAGAAAGCTCGGCCTGACTGCAAGCCGCGGATTACAGACATTTACGCTGAGGCAACGGAGGCCTTTCCTTTTCCGCGGTCGCAGGCGGATGACGGCCGGAACTTGCCCAAGTTCATAGTCACGCACCGGAACATAAGTGACATGTATTTCTTCTATGCAGCTGTGGTTTTCCATCAGCCATGTTAACAGAAAGGCGGTCTCTGATGCTGCAGTCAACCGGCGCTCGTTTGAGACCTCAAATAATACGTGACTGATACTTAGTTTTCCCGGAAAAGTCTCAACTAGCTCGTAGTTGAGTCCGTTGAGCACACGGTTCCAAGCATTCAATTCATTTATAATTCCACACCTTTCCTCAGAATCCGCCAAAGTACAATTACTGTGAAAGTTCAGCATGCCCTTCCACTTTGCTGGTAGATGATCACAATCCTGCAGTCTTAATTGAAATGCAATTCAAATTTCTTCGTAGGCGGCTACTTACAGTGGCCTGTTCGATTTTGGCTTCTACTTCTTCAACATTGATAAATGGAACAGTACAGGGTTGACTACCAAATGTACTGCTAATACTGAATTAGTGTAATAAATCAATTATCAACTAAACAAAAACCTTAGATTTCAGATAATGTAGATGAATGAGAGCAAAAATACTGAGCAGTTCCGCAGTGTAAACAGGAATTACAATTAGCAAGAGAATCTGTCCGTAGGTTATCCGTAGTTATGCATATAATCAATATTTCAGGGAACGCAACTCTCTTGCACTTGCACCGAAGGAGCGAAGCGGAACCAGCAAAGTATTGATATTTGGCCAAATGAAATTGTTTAATGTACCCTTTTCAGAATTGAAAACATTCGGCAAGCGAGAAAGAAGTATTCAAAAGTTTCAGCTCTACTCAAGCCTCAAAAAGGTTTGTTAGACTGAACCTGCATGTACTTAAGTAAAAATTTAGGCGGGGAATCTTGCATTGCATAAGGGTTCGCATTACCTATCACTGCCATGATTTACATGAACGAACTTATCATGAGCCAGCTGTAGATAAGAAGGGATTATTATATTAGAATGATTTGTATTGTAGCACAGAAAATGATATATTCCGAAAATGATGACGTTAGGGATGGCACATAGAGCAGGTGCATGAAAACTTGATTTAGCCAAGTTGTCTGCCGCTTCATTCTGGGAAATACCGCAGTAATCGTGGAGGCAGATCGAGTGTATTTCATCCACCCCAGCATTCAATACTGTAGGGAGCGGCTCTAAACATGCTTACTCCACTGACAAGACAAGAGTCAGACAGTCAGATAGAAAAATTTTGACTAAATGCCCAGGACATTTTGAAGCGCAAGGCCAATTGCCATAAACTCTGGTAAAATATTGGTGTGTAATCCCTGACATGCGCCGGAGGACTCCAGGAAAGCGACTGAAAATATTCCAACCGCTGACTTCTGTACAGTCGCAGACGCATTAGTCGAGATTATAGTGAGATCCAGGAACTTTGATAGGTGATCAGATAGGAGACATGATATTGAACTTGACGGTAAGTGATTCCCAGTAGAAGGAAATATCGAATCAAAATTGATATCTCTTGTCTCGTACTGCGTGATTCCACCTTCTCGCCTCTGTAGTGTCACACCACGAGAATGATGGATTCGCCAAGGTTTAGGGCTGATGCAAGAAGCTAATACATGATACCGACTTAGATTATATTATATAGACTATTATTTAGGAATTAGTGTTCGTAAAAAGTCGTGAAATAATTTGAGCTAGGGAGTAACACACGGTTTTAGGGCATGAGATTTGACTGTTGTGCCAAAAACACAGGAGGGCAGGAATTGTAAGCGGCAAGCCTGAGCGAGGAAGAGTAGTTTTATAGTAATTTCTTTCTGAGGAGCATACCTCGGTCAAGATAAGATGTAACACACTATACGGTTTCGACGTCCTCAAATTCTCCAGCGAGGAATTTGCAACGGGAGAGCGTCACGGAGACCTCACACTACCTGGAGCTGCCACACAGGATATTTTAATGAGAGTTTAAATGTTCAGTCAGCAGTCGCTAGAACAGAACATGGCTCAAGGAGTGCAGTAACACAACACTGCGGCTTCTGGTTCTTCTCTCTAGCCTCTTCTTCCTTTCCTGACGTCGCGAAGCACGTGACAATATTCAGCAAAGTAATATTACAAGCGACACTTGCAACCGGCACAATGATATCAGAATTTGCTAAGAAATCGGCTATTATATTGGCAATAATGCCGAAGTGTTAAGAACCCACTGAAAAAGTTGTAGGAATTTCCACTAAAGGCCTGTTTTTGGGGTTTCCAGCGCTGCCAATGCTGACAGGCAGTTAGAGAGTGTGAGAGCTAAAATAACCGCATCGAGTGCGGGCCAAATGAACAGAATGTAGCACGAGAGCGAGGTGTCGGTGCTAGTTGGTATGGTATACTGATACAAACTCTAGCGGACGACAAAGCAGAGACAGTCAGTGGCTAGTTGGCGTAGACGACAAAGTGGTTGCTGGTTGGCATTGACGACGAAGTTGTTTGCCTGGAACCACTCGGACCACTCTCGGACTCAGGGCGTTTCCTGGACTTTAGGCGCAATACATGTTACAGTCTGGTGGAGGTGCTGGGCGCGATTTCCCACGTTTACACGCTTCACGACGGATCTGACTCCGGTCCGCCCGCAACTCAGTCGCCGCCTCCGGGGACTGTCGCCTAAGTTTGGGCCCCTTTCCACCTCCACAAGGATGACGCAGCCGCAACTCTTGAGCCACCTCGACATGCGCACTGATCTCAGGCTCTCAGCTCCGATGCTCTGCCACCCGCAGCGAACACCACCATTTTTTTCACAGCGACGTCTTCAAAGAGGATGAGGATTGGTTGGCGACCTTCGAGCGAGTGGTGCGGTACAACGGCTGAGTGCCGAGCGCAAGCTCAATAATGTTTACTTTGCCCATGAAGAGTCTGCCCGTACGTGGTGCGAAAATCACAACGGCGCCCTTACCGCCTGGCAAGCTTTTTGACGTCAACTTCTGACGCCCTTCCGCAAAGCCGACTGCCGCGAGAAAGCTAAACCTGCAATTCAGTACAGAAACCAGTGGCCAGATGAAAGTGTGCGCATGTACTTTGAAGACATGACCCATCTTTTCCAGCGCGCAAACCCCAGTATGGCAGAGGAGCAGAAGCTTCGTCACCTCATGCGTGGAGTTAAGCATGAGCTGTTTGCGGGCCTCGTTCGAAGCCCACCGCGTACCGTTGCTGAATTCCTCGCGAAGGCAACGGCTATGAAAACGACGCTCCAACAACGGGCCCGGCACTACAATCGAGATGTCAGCAGCCTGGCGCCAGCCGTTTTTTCTTCGTGCCATGGAGGCGGTGCGGACGCCTTACGTGACGTCACTCGGTCGGTTGTTCGGAAGGAACTCCAACGTTTGCGCCTGCCTTAGATTGCGCACGTGACATCACTGACCGAAACCTTCAGAGATGAAGTACGCCAGGCTGCGCACGAATTCCTGGTCACCAACGCAGTGCAGTGCTTCGATGAGATCCCCACATACACATCCGTTGTTCGTCAGGCAGCTGCCTACGAACATGTCGCTACAATACATCCACGGGTCGACGACAAATGAACGTATGCTTCCGTTGCACATCAAGCAGCTGTCTGTGGTCCTATTGACCCGACACCTGTGGTTAGGCACGTCAGTCCGTTTGACGCATCGGCTGAAGCTGTGGCGCCTGTTCCAAGCCCTCGCTAGTCGGACGGGTGCGCACGTGGGCCCGCGGGCCATTCTGCTACCACTGCGGCGAGGCCGGTCACTCTCCGGGCATGTGCGTATCGCCGAGTGGGACCTCGCGGCTTCGGACCTGACGCGCTCTGTCCACGGAACGGCAAACGGCTGCTTGAAATTTACGCTCATCTGTCGGCCCGTCAGAGGCCTGGGAGATACAGCCGCTATGACTCTAGATCGTCATCTCCACTGCGGCAACGTTCCTCAAGGCCTCGCCAAGACACCAGCGATTCTGAGCGGCGTTCTCCCAGTCCACGCCGGGAAAACTAATTCCATTGGTATCCGGAGGCAAGGATGCTGCTGACGGAAAAACTGACGATCATCCGCCGCCGATACACCGGTACACTGATTTCTCACAGGGGCAGCGTAACGACAGCATCCAACGCGCTACTTCTGATTTGTGCGGGTCACTTGATATAACTAACGCGATCGCTTTACTTGATACTGGTGCAGGCTATTCAGTGATGAGCCACGCTCTCGGCCATGAATTTATCAGTTTCGACACCATACTCGCACGACTGAAGGTCACCTCATTAGCTCGGCCGGCACAGCCCTAATCGGCATCCGCGGTTTCGTCTACGTCGGGGAAATCGTCGCCTTGCGCAACTGTTCGAGAGATTTGATCATGGGGCTCGACTTTCTACTGGCAAACGGTGCGTAATCGACCTACACAAGGTACGAGTCACATTCCCGACTAAACTGGCAGTGGCACGCTTCGACACCCGAGATCCTTACAACCATGCTCTGCGTATCGTGGAGGATGATGTCACGTTGCCACCACGGTACAGTGTCCTGATGCGCGTGCAGAATGACGTATTTGATGACTTTGAAGGCATGGCGGAGGGCCATATCCCACTGCTACTTGAGAGGGGTCTCATTGTGGCCCGGGGTCTCATCCACCTACGGGATGGCTGCACTGCGGTTCTGCTCACCAACTTTTTCGAATTTCACCGAACGAATTTCGCCACCTCGTCAAAGGCACGGTGAGCTCGTTGCTCGAAGACGTCGCAGATTGTTCACTTTTGTGCGACATGGAAAGAGCCCTTCAAGACGATACTGGACCGTGTCAAGTTCTGCCACCGGTCGAAATAAACACCGTGTTATCGCCGGCGCATAAGCATCGGCTTTCGGCTGTCTTGGCAGATTTTCCTGACTGCATCGCAACGTCTTCTAAAAGGGGGCCAAGCTCCAGTCGCCTAAGCCCATACCGTGTTTCTCCGATGGAACGAGCAGCGATTCAGAGACAGGCCACCGAAATGCTTAACAACGATGTCATTCAGCCGTCTACAAGCCCGTGGGCTTCGCCGGTTGTTCTCATCAGAAAGATGGATAACACTCTGCGGTTCTGCAGAGTGTTATCTGCAGAGTGTTATTGCAGAAAACAATCTCGTCACTAAAAAGGACGTTTACCCGCTTCCCGAATAGTTGACGCACTCGATCGACTGTAAGATGCCCGATACGTATCGTCGCTAGACCTAACACGTTGGTACTGGCAAATAGAGGTGGAAAAGAGAGACCGGGAGAAGATAGCTTTCTTAACACGCGATGGCTTTTATGAGTTTAAGGTGCTGCCATTTGGCCTATGCTCGGCACCGGCCACGTTAAAACGCATGATGGACACCGTTCTGTCCGGGTTTTGAAGTAGCAGATATGTCTAGTTTACCTGGACGATTTTGTCATATTTTCAACTACCTTCGACCAACAATGGTTATGCCTTGTGTTAAAAGCTCTCCGAGACGCCAACCTGACCAACCAAAGAAATGTCACTTCGGCTTTTAGGAACTGCGCTTCCTTAGTCACGTAGTCAGTGCAAAAGGTGTTCGGCTGGACCCTGAAAAGACAGCTGCCGTTTCTGGTTCCGCGCCCGACTGATAAGAAAGCTGTTCGACGGTTCTTAGGTTTGTGCTCCTATTACAGACTTCTCGCGCATCGCGGAACTGTTAACGCAACTGACTCGAAATGACACGCCATTCCTGTGGGGTGGTGAACAAGAGGACGCTTTTCTTGAGCTTCGCAGCCGCCTACAGAATCTCCCGATACTCGGCCATTTTAATATTTTAATGAAAACACCGCAAATGACGTCCACACTGATTCCAGCAATGTTGAAGTTGGTGCAGTACTAATTCAGTGGCAAGACGATGCAGAATAGGGCGTCGCTTACGGAGCCGAACAATTACCCGCTCCGAAACCAACTATTCAACCACTGAGAAAGAATGTCTGGCGGTAATATGGCCCTAACCAAGTTCCGACCATACCTCTACGGCCGACCTTTCCGCGTTATACGCGACCACTATTCATTATGCTGGCTCGCGAGCCTCAATTACCCCTCAGGACGATTGTCTAGATGAAGCCTTATATTATAGGAGTATGACGTAACAATCCTATACAAATCAGGACAGAAGAATCAGGATGCTGAATGTCTGACGCGCTCGCCCATCGCCATATGTCCAGAAGATGCGGCTGGCGATGTTCCCTTTTTGGGGGCTACTATAGAACCCAAATGGCGCAGCTTCAGAGGAGACACAGAGTAAGTGCCATTCGTAGACTACCTGAGAAGCGCCAACACCCGTAGCTCCGTGGTGTTCATCATGGGCTTCAAAAGTTCACTTTGCGTGGTAACGTTTTCTACAAACGAATTTTTGCTAACATTGAAGAGACGTTTCTTCTTGTACCCTCTAAGTTGCGCCCGGATATATTGAGTCCCTGTCATAATGAACCCACCGCCGGCCACCATGAGGTCAGTCGCAGGAATTCGCCAAAAGTTTAATGGCCCAGGTTACTCCCAATAATGCGAGCCTATGTGCACTCATGTCTTGACTGCCAACGTCGGAAGTCTCCGCCATTGAAACCTGCTGGATTTCTTCAGCCTGTTGCTGCGCCGAAGAACCTTTTCCATCAAGTGGGCATGGACCTTCTCTGTCCTTTTTCGATGTCTTCGTCTGGCAACCATCGGGTAGTCGTAGCGACCGACTACATAACACGGTACTCAGAGATCGCGTCCCTTGTTATAGTTACTGCAGCCGAAGTGACGCAGTGTTTTGTTCATAATATCGTCCTACGTCATGGCACCTCCGCCGTGGTAATCACTGATCGAGAAACAGCTTTTACGGCTCACCTAGCCCGATTGGTCATGACTCTGAGTCACTCTAGCCATCGACGTGCGGCGGTGCATCACCCTCAGAAAAGCGGGCTGGTGGAGCGCCTCAATCGCACCCTCACCGACATGATTTCTGTGTTTGTGGAGTGGACGCAGGACATCGCACCTGGGATTATATTTTTCCTTAACACACTTTCGCCTACAATACCGCCACTCATGAGAAAGCGACTGAGCCCGTTCCAGCTTGTCTTCGGTCGCTAAGTGAGCATGCCGTTTGATGTCATGATGCCAGTTGGTCCTTCTTGCGGCTCAGACGCCGAACTTGACGCCGACACCTTTGTTAAGTGTGGTGAGGAAGCGCGGTAACTAGTACGCCTCAGAATCCGCCGACAACAGGCGAATAACATTGCTCGGTATAACCTCGGCCGAAGAATCTTCGCTTACGAGCCGAGCGACTTCATGTGGGTATGGACACCTGTTCGTCATCGCGGCCTATCGGAACAGTTACTACGCCGATACTTCGGCCCTTACGAGCTTGTCCGAAGTATCTGTGACGCCACCTACGCCGTTATTCCCGTAGCCCCAGCTCCATCCCGAAGGTGACAGTATCCTGAAGTTGTGCACGTGGTTCGGCTGAAGCCCTATCCCGATCGTGCATGACTGAACTTTTCGTCAATGCCGCTGAGTCCTTGTGACACTTTTGTGTACCTTTTCGCTAACTTCTTCCTACTAACAACGCATCGCATCGAGTCGATGCTACAGAAGAGGGGGGCAGTGATGCAAACAATAGTAGACGACGAAGCGGAGGCGGTCAGTGGGTAGTTGCCGTAGACGACAAAGTGGTTGCTGGTTGGCGTAAACATTAAGTTGGTGCCTGGAATCGTGCTCGGACCGCTCCTCGGACCACTCTCGGACTACGGCAGTCTACTAGGCTCAGGGCGTGTCCTGGACTTTCGGCGCAATACCTGTTGCAATACCTAAAGAACAGCGCTAGGAACGAGAGAAACACGAAGAATGAAGAAGCCGCGCCTATGTCTGTGTTTCTTCGTTCTTTGTGTTTCGTCTCGTTCCCAGTGCTGTTCTTTAGATATTCAAGAATGCAGCACTTCGATAGTAGTATGGGTATAGGGCAAGAAATTGAGAACTTAGTGGCCTTACTTTAGGTGCTCACGTAGGTTTTAGGAGCAAATTTTATGCACGGCTCTAAGAATACTTGCATAATGACAATGCGAAATCATTCAAATTAAGGGTTGTTTATAGTCTAGAGACCTTCAACTGAAAAGTCTATAACATAAATTTTTTTTACTATGAATATCTTTACAAATCTCAGCACTGACTTTTTCATTATTTACTAATGACTTCTATGAAGCCGTTCACTCTGCAAAACTTTGACAAAAAGAAGTAATCTCAAAAACATTCGACCTAACGATCCTAAGCCTTGGCAAATTTGACCTAGAGGCATTCAAATGGCTTTATCATGGTCATTATAGGCCTCATTTATTGCTGATTGTTACCACCTATTCTTAGTCATTACAGCCACTATCTTATGAGGGCTGATGACATCACCGGGTTTCAGGAGGCAACCGTTTTCTCTACGCCAGTGTTTTAAGTTACCAAAGAGACTGATCATGCCTCTACATTAAAAGGTTGCGCATGTTGGAACAGCAAACGCCATGTCCCTGTCAAAAATTCCGTCAAAGTGCACACTACCGTTACCTTCAAAATTAATATTTTGCAGAGCATTTTGAACAGTAGCAGCCACAAGCTAGTGTAATATCCACATTTCGATTTGCAGTCTTCGGAAAGCGAAGTCGGTGAATGATGCCTCGAGTGTTACCATGTACGTGAAATTTGTGAAACCTGCGTTTCTTACCCTGAAATTTAGTGGAATTCTATGAGAAAGGCAAGCGGAAATGAATTTTCGCTGCCTATTATAAACTGGCCATCACACCGTAAGCACTAATGCGACTGGTCCCGCTCTTCTCTGGAGCATGATGCTGCAGTTCTGCTTTCCTTTGCAAGGTTTCTCTCAAAGGAAACTAAGACATTCGGCTAGAACTGGCAGGAAGGATTTAGCAGGAATTCTGATCAGTGCTTTAGTGCGCAGGGTCCATGTTAGAAAGATTACATAAGCGTCTATCACCCAGAGCGCGCGCCCGTTCAGAAAGCAGATGCCCAAACGCCATGAGGTAAACAGTCTGCTTCTTTTGGGCATATCCTCGTGAAAAAGCTGACTGGGAAGTTCTATGAGTTATTTAAAAAAAGAGGTGTACCATGCTGAATTAAAAAAAATGACACCAAAGAACAAGGACACAATACACGATATATGTAACGAGCGTGAACTTAAACTCTTACAAACTGAGCAGCCAAACGAATAAACAGTTGAAAGTTCTCGTTCGTTACCTGTATCGTGTCCTGTTTTTTGGTGATAGTTTTGTATTAAACTCAGCGTGGTAGTATATTTAAAATCCCAACTACTGCGTTTTAAAAATGTAGATTGCGATAAGCCCTGTTCAAGAGCTTGCCGATAAAGAAAATTTTAAAAACTGCGCTCCATTGCTATGTTGACTGCCTTAACGTTTTAATATAGTGCTCTTCCGCAAAGCGAAAGGTAAACGTTTGCTACTTACTTTTAGGCAACCAATCACTTCTTCACTGCGGTTTATCACGTACATAATGCTAGCCTTGCTATACCATCCATCGACCAGACCGCACCAACGAATCTTTTTCAGGATGCAGAGGCATATGATGCCCGTCACAACCTGACTGAAGGGCACTCAAGATTGCAATTGAATGTAGCGAGTGCGCAGGCCGCCGCTGTACCATATCGTTGTACCAGATATTTCGGATTATTTCGCAAGGTTTGTTATCGAGGGCACCTCACCGCCACAAAGCGGCTTCGGGAAGATGCAGGAAACTAAGGGTACAGCCAGCATTCCTTCCGGCGCGCCTGTGTTCTCGCTTCAAAGGAAGGAAGAATACCGGTTAAAAACACAAATGATTATTATACAGACAGCTGCATTACAGACACCGAACTGACCCTCAGACCTAGTTGCAACCAATAGTCTTGCCGGAGAACACGACAGAGGGGCCGCAGCGCAGCGCTCATAAGACAGATGCCCACAAAGGTTCACAGCGGAGCTGAGGGCGCTCGCAGGCCGAGCGGCCAAACAAACGATTAAAGCACGCGCGACACGTCACGAGTGAGGATGAGGGATGCGCGGAGCATATTTTCAGAGGCCGCAGGTAGGTAGCTCATTGGGTGTCACCGCCGGCACTGGCGGAGGTGATGGAAACCAACCAAATAGGGCACTCGGGACTCAGAAGCGCCGGCCCCACACAAGTTGGCGCCGGGTTCCCCTACAATGTGGACTCGACCAAGCATATTTATTTTATCTTCAATACCTCAATTTCCCCTGCGAAGGGGTTGTACATTAGTGGTGGGCCTTAGGTGATGCAGGTGAGTTTTTCAATAAAGTGCTTGAAGTTGACATGATTGCAATGACTAACAGCAGCAGTCCGTCCAAAATGAGAAAAGATGGGCTGATGATCGGGATGAAGGTGGGTATACTTCTTGTCATGGCTGAGGCGAGATGAGTGGCGGTGTGCTGGGAGAATGGCAGAGTTTCGAGGGGATTAATAATATAATTTATGGAAGAGGGTGGGGCAGTCATAACCTGCAATTTCCGAACAAGGCCAGGGAACCCGGGTAGAGGAACGTATACTTCTGCTGTCCGGCTCGGTGGCGGTCTCCCGGTCGCTTCCCACGTGCGGCCTCGCATCAAAATAAAAGCCCAATAGGTCACCGGGAGGGGGCACAAAGGGGAGGCGAGACAGACACGGGGCCAATGGAACGGAGGTTGAGCGAGACAAGTGCTCAGAACAGCTCCCTATGGAGGGGCCAGCAGTGCAACTGCCGTCTTCGCCCTCTCATAGGAACCCAACGGGTCTCTGACGAGCAAAATGAGTCGCAGCGATCCCGTGTTCCTCGTCACTCTCGGAGAACAGTACAGCCTGTAGGCTAAGAGGCATTTACACCTCTAGACTACTAAAGAAAACTGTGTGACTGTCTACAGCAGCTCTTCACAGCCATGTGACGACCCATTGTGGATCAGTGGAATTGCTGAGTGACCCCTTGAGACCGAGCTATATTGTATAGTATACTGTCACAATTACAAGAGCAGGTCGCGTAATTGCGACTGTGTTGAAACTAAACTGGCATATTGCGCGAAATATTCGAATCTTTGTCCTTTTTAGACAGCCGCTAGCACGCGAACTTTTCACTGTGAATCTAGCGCGCCTATCGAATATGTGTTTCTTATATATGCATTTTGTCCTGAGAGATAATGCTGTATCATTTTACCGCTAAAGATGCGCCGAGATGATTCCCGTAGATTCCGACCACTCGAATGTATTGCTTCAATGTTGCAGGTTGTGCTAGTCACTGCATCTCGGTGTTTCTTTGCAGCCTTAAATTAAGCGTTCACGGATGCGACGGGCATTCTTAGTTCGACGACCGCCGAGCATGATTGTTGCTATCGCCGCCGCCGAATCGCTTAGTTATTTTGTGGGTGCATGTCAGTCCAGTAGAGAGTTTTTTCAGTGCACTCACAGATTCTTCATTTGTCTCATCGACCGTGTCACCATTACGTGACATCTGGTCGAGGTGCTGCCCTTAATTCTTCAAGCGAAGGCAGCAGTATTATTCCGGTCGACCTGGGGCAGCCGCCTACAGGCCATTGAGCCAGCCACCGACTTCAAGGGCTCCAACCCGAGCTCAGTCTGCTGCCTGATGGGTTCGACCCCAGAAGGCATCACTTCTGGAAATGGCCCAGTCTACAGCACCGGTTGTCTTCGAGCAACCCCGGGAGCGCCCCATCTTCCCACTACTGTCCACTGTCAATGCGGAAGACTGGGTGGACCTTTTTGACCATGTGGCTCCATTCAACAGCTGAAACTCAGGCAAGCTAGCCTACTTTGCTCTTCATGTAGATTCCCGAATTTGGCTCGAAAGTACGGGACTGGCATCCCATTTCCGCCATTTTATAGACATTTTGCAACTATTGCTGCTCCCCTTCATGACCTCACAGCACACAGAGGTTTCGTGTGGACTGCATAGTGCGAAACTGCATTCAAAAACCTCAAGCACGCCCTGACATCGGATCCTGTTCTTGACGACTTTAGCGACACCGCTCCATCCATCCTGACACCGATGCCAGTGGTTGCGGTTGCGGCGCTGTATTTCTACAGCACGACGCAACTTCCATTGTAAAAGTGAATGCCTTCGCCAGCCGGACGATGACTCCTGCTGAGAAAATTTATACCATTACCAAGCAGGAATGTATTGCTATCGTCTGGGTGGTTCATAAATTTCGTCCTTATCTATATGGTCGCCACTTCACAGTTGTGACCAATCACCATGCTCTTTGCTGGTTGTCTTCGCGGAAAACCTTGACACGCCGACTTGATCGTTGGATTCTACGCCTACAAGAGTACCAGTTCGACGTCATTTATAAATCGGGTCGCCACCGCCAAGATGCCGACGCGCTTTCTCGCTGCCAACTTTCGTCATCCACCTGCGGTTTTTCTACGCAATGTATTTCCTCCTATGACCAGAGCAGATTCTCTCTGCCTGCGACGCATATCACAGCAGTTTCGTTTGACGCCTCTGACAACAAACACGCTCTCCGCTCGCAGCAACTAGCCGACGCCTACTGCCGTCTCATCATCGTCCGCCTTAATGACGTTTTGAACCCACCCAATGCTTGGCTCCGCCGACAGTTATGCAACTTCAAGCTCGAAGATGGCATCCTACTCCGTTACGTGTATTGCCCTGAGGGAACCCGCTTGATCCTAGTCGTTGCGCGTGTGCTTCGCCCAAGTATCCTAGCGGCTCTCCACAATGACGCTACGGCAGGTCACCTTGGTTTTCACAAAACCTACGACCGCATGAAGAGACGGTTCTTCTGGCTTGGCCGGTCCTCCAGTGTAGCTAAATGCGCCGCTTTCTCCCCTGTGCCAACGTCACGAAAGGCCGAATTCTCCACCTGCTGGCCTCCTACAACCCCTTCCCTGTCCCGCCACACCATTCAAAGTAGTCGGCATCGACTTATACGGTCCCCTGCCTTTCTCTGATAGGGGCAACCATTGGGTCATCACGGCTGTGGATCACCTTACGCGCTACGCGGAGACAGCACCAGTGCCCACCGACTCGGCTCAACAGGATGGAAATTTCTTTTTGCGAGATATTTTATTGCGGCATGGCACTCCACGGGTGCTACTAAGTGACCGCGGGACGACCTTCTTATGGACAGTCGTTGCCGAAGTTCTCCACGCATCATCCACCCTTCACAAGACCACTTCAAGCTACTATCCTCAGACTAACGGTCTGACTGAAAGATTTCATCGCACTTTATAGGATATGATGTCCATGTACATCACACCGCGGATCATCGAAATTGGGACACTATTTTACCATTCGTCACATTCGCCTATAATACAGCAGTACAGCGGACTACCTGTTACTCTCCATTTTTCTACGTCTATGGCCGCCCTCCCACCACAATTCTCGACAGTTCGTTCTTCTCTACGTCCGACTGTTCCTCCACATCAGTACCTGCCCAGTTCGTATCCCGTGTGGCCAGATGCCGTCACTTTGCTCGCCTCAACACAGAAGCCTGCAAGAAGACCGCAAGATTCGCCATGATTCTACTTATCGTGAGGCCTCTTTCCGTCCCGGTGACGAAGTACCGGTAAAATTGTGTAAGCCATCCAAGAATCTTCTTTCACATGTACATGCCAAGAAGACCGCAAGATTCGCCATGATTCTACTTATCGTGAGGCCTCTTTCCGTCCCGGTGACGAAGTACCGGTAAAATTGTGTAAGCCATCCAAGAATCTTCTTTCACATGTACATACCATCTTCATCATCCTGCGGCGCCACCGATGACACGCGCCTCGGTTGTCCATCAGAATAAACGCCAGGCACGGCATCCCTTGCCTTGCCGTCTCGACCTTGCCGCCTTTACCTGGCCTTCTTCCACATAACTGAAGATTTTTCCGCAGGGATAAAGGGCTTTCACAGAGAAGTCGTAGCGAGTGTGAGGTTTCTTTCGGCGCGGGTTTCAAGCGATAATTTGTCAAGAGTAAAACGAATGAAATTGTACTGTGCATTGTAGAGGGTCTTGTACAGTGGAGACCCAGGCGCAGATGTTTTAAAATGTAAAAAGAATGCAGGTGCCCCAGGGAGCAAAAACCTTCCTTTTTAAATTTCATACCAAAACCTTGTCGGTAAAAACATTTTTGGAGTGAGAGTACTTATAACCTGGGGATCGCATTGTCTAATATGCAAGAAACCACAAACAACAGATCATGTTTCTTAACACTTTTGGGAAGGGTTTATTTTTGGGATGTGTTGCAAAAAACGCTAATAATACATATTCCGCTAGACCCGCATTTTTTCCGTTCCACTGTATATGGCGCTCAAGAATGGCAGGTTACGCACACGGCTTGCCAGTGTTTATTTTCGGGAAAGCGTGGACAGGGATTTGGTAATTCAGAAAGCTGCTGCAGAACCTCCCGAGAGCTCTCAAGATTACAGCCATTATTTCGTATGCGTGAATATTAGTTTGTGATATGGAAATAGCATCTAATGATTCAAAGCCAGGCAACACAGAAGAGAAAAGAAAAAAAGGGCAAGTGTTCTGATAATTGCGCACCACTTTGGAAAAGCTGATCTAATTGTTCTTTTTTTATTGCGAAAGCAATACTACGCCAGGTTTCGCCTTTTCGCCGTACCGGAGCCTACCCTTCACGGTTGGTGGTCGGTTATGTGACAAGTGACGTCATACCAGAGCGAGATACAGGGTAGCTAGTCGGCTCTTCAGCGCGCCGTAGTTACGCTTCACGGTCGAGCGACGGCGGCGGTCGGTCATGTGACTACTGACGTCATAGCAGAGTGAGAGACGGGGGACCAACTCAGCTCTTCACAGCGCCGCAGCTACGCTCCACGGCCGGTCCACCACCTGCGAACGGCGGCAAGTGATTGATTTGGTGTTGTATAGACAATCCCTGGACGATGGATACACCATACAAGACGTGAAGACAAAGAACCACTACCTAACTTATCATCGGAGTGTCTTCATTGGGCTAAAGAAAGAGGAATCTGTAAATGAATAATAAAGTTTGGAGATGTCTAGAAAATATGCCTTTCATTTCTTTCGTAGACAGGAGATTAGCAATGTGCACCACCACAAGTGAAACTCTTTGCGTAGCCAAGCGGACATTGCCTTCACAATTTGCAGGCTTAACTAAAGCTAAGCTTTTCAGCTAATGTTTTTTACAAAGAAACGAAGGGGAGCAATTATTCGAATGTCGGAGTTGGACCTAATTATTTCTACTGGAAAGAAAACATTCACCAGAAGGTATTATTTAACTTTGCTGATCTCCAGTTCACAGCCTGCATACATCGGAAAGCCCTTTTGGATGGGCATGTATGGATTAAGGTATAACAGAGGGAAAAAGGTAACCATCACCTAGTTACTCTTTATTACAGTGTCTTGTCCCAAACTGTTATATGCTATATAACCTGTTAGTGGTTGTGCTAATACACAGAAGTGTATGAGGTCGCAGTTTGTAGTATGTGTGTATGTTTATGTGCGTAATGTATGTATGTATGTATGTATGTATGTATGTATGTATGTATGTATGTATGTATGTATGTATGTATGTATGTATGTATGTATGTATGTATGTATGTATGTATGTATGTATGTATGTATGTATGTATGTATGTATGTATGTATGTATGTATGTATGTATGTATGTATGTATGTATGTATGTATGTATGTATGTATGTATGTATGTATGTATGTATGTATGTATGTATGTATGTATGTATGTATGTATGTATGTATGAGTGCATGTTTTTTTGTTTGTGTGCTTGTGCGTATTTGTGTGTGTGTGTACGCAGCGTCGTTTTATGCCTAAAACACCTAATCTAGCCAATGCTGAAATATAGGCTGTATCAGTGCTGAACGTCTCTGAATTTGACTCGGCACATGGTCTACACTGATTAATTTTTTTCTAGCGAGAGAACATCCATGCGTCGATCAGCCCAGTAATTTCAATAAGAGCTGAACACGAGAAAAAGTTGAAGTAATGTTGAGAAAGCAGAACTCCACCACAGTGGCGACCTTTCCGTCGAAATTCAACTCTGCCTCAATATTCTGCCCAAAGCCTACCCTACCTGATTCCAACGCAAATTCAAGACAGCATGCTGAGGCTGCCCAGCGAGCACCAAGGAGACAGCAGGACTCGTTTGCTAAAATACAGACGGCCTAGCACACCTGCAGCACGCGCTTTGGACAGAGGTATGTACCTGTTCCTTCAACATTCATCTAATAAAAAATTAGAGCCAACTATGCATAAACAAGAAGTGGTGTGAAGCCTATTACTCCGCGCAACACTAATTATGACTGCTTGGTAAACAGCTGCGATTTGTCAGATCAACAATTTAGACCCAGCAGAAAAATGTTTGACCAAAATTGAAGCCAGCTATATAAGGCGGAGCCAAGCTCAATTGGTCGCCAAAGCTGTTGTCCCACTGCATTGGAAATTAAGCTCGACCAAATTGGACCAACAATGACATGCAGACGTGTCATTCCACGGCAGTTGATCCGCCGTTTTCCTTTTACCTTGATGGGTTTCGTTGGGACAAATCTCACAGGATTTCAACTCCTAAAGGCACTAGGAAATGGCTAAAATTATTGGTGTAAACATTTTGAAGGCGTAAAAGGAATGCTTTTGGGCAATCGCCCAAGGTATAACTCGTTAGAGCAAAGCCATCAATTTATTATTAATTCTTAAAAACATGCTTTTTTTAAATTTTGCAGTTCACGTGCGATGGGATATGGAACAAATTCTCCCTGGCATTATGCGTCACAACTACGGAGAGTGACAGATGGAGAGAGAGAGAGAGATTAAACTTTAATTGGTTAACGGAATAGCGTGGGTGGTTTCCTCAGTCCAGGATAACATTGGCTTGGGCTGCCTCTCGGGCCCCGGTGAGTGGGCTGCGCTGCTCTGATAGACCCACTTGGCTGCGTGCTCGAGCTTTATATTTCTCTAATTGCTCTTTGCAGTTCCATATCATGTGAAGGATGTCCGAGAGTTCACCGCATGCAGTGCATGTATTATTTTTGAATATTTAGGGCCAGAATTTGTGGTACTTTGCTAGGTTTGGGAACATTCTAGCCTGTATGTTCCTCCAGGCTACTGCCTCCTGTCTGCTGATGTCTTTGTGAGGTTCTGCGTATCGCTTTCTTTCTAATTTGAAGTATTGTATTAGTTCCCCGTATGTGAGATGGGTTGAAGGCTCTGGGAAGCTGGCGCAGGTGCCCGAAAAGTATGCCCTCGGGCTATCCTGTCGGCAGCCTCGTTGCCGTCGATTCCCTCGTGCGCCGGTATCCACAGGATTGCGTGCTTCATGTTGCCCGTCTTTTTTTCCTGCTCCAAAATTGGGTGTACCTCTCTTGTGCCAAGGATGGCCTATCTTCCCGACTTCCTAAATTATGCTGTGAGTGTCCGAAGAGAATGACAACAGCGGGTTGTGTGTGTACAGTTTGTGAACGCAGTTGTGTGTGCGTGAGGTGTTCCTGTTTGCATACGCGTCCCAAGAGGCTGCCATTCGCTGCAGCCGCAACGGACACGGCATCACGGACGCGCTTCCGGTTGCAGCGAAAGTCGTCTGCTGGAGTGCTGTATGCACTGCATGCGTAAATCTATGAGCTCGTTAAACTTGTTTCAAGCATAGTTTAAACTCGACAGTTGTGTCCCGTGTTCTAATACAGGTTAGAATTACGACAAACAATTTTTGAAAACGGCCTATTTTGGCGCTACTGCTGTTATTTGTAATCAATCGTGTCTAACTTTGGCAATTTTCCTGAGGGGACCAAAAGGAGCTTCGTCCTCTACAAACGTTAACCCTCGAGCGAATCACATAAAACAGGTCAAGTACCGTGAAAACAATAACGGAAGAGGTAGCGACAATACCAAGTGTTTGGGATTTGTGGACAGATTTTTTATTGTTGTCTTATCGGGTGGTCCTACCTGATTTTGACTTGCATTTTGCAGGGAAACGTTTCAAAAAGCTGAGATGAGATGATCAGATGCATGCGCCACCAATGACATGATTATTTTGTAGAAATTTAAATCCTAAATGACACTCTCCAGGCGCCGTAAAATCAATATGCAATAAGCAATTGCTATAGCGCATACCTTTTGCTGGGAGACTGGTTGCACATTGTGAACCATAAACTCTGGTTGCCCTCTAAACTTGTACGTGAGACATCTAGACTCCATTTTAATTTCACTACCGTATTCATTGCTCGAAATTCTACTTCCTTTGACTTTTAGGGCCATATCTTAAAAAGGTCGTCACCCGACATTCAGCCGATGTGGGTTGGCCTGATGAGAGCACTCATTGAATTTGGCAGCGTGCCGGAGTTGACACTGCACTCGTTTCACCCAGAGCAGTTAAAGTTGTATTTCACAGTACATGCAATAAACAAGGGTCGTGCTGCAGACGTTATCTACTTTTCACTACAAATTAGTAAGAACGATATGTTTATCTACCCAAATCCTCGTATCTTTGCCTCGCCGCTTTGATCCAGTGGTTAGCGAGCTCGACTGCTTTTTACAAGGATGCAGGATCGAATCCCAGCCTTGGCGTCCGCTTTTCAGTGGAGGAGAAAAGCAAGGCGCCTGTGTGCTGTGCGATGTGAGTGCAAGTTAAAGAACCTCTTGTGGTCAAATTGTCCGGAACCCTGCACTACGGCGTCTCTCACAGCCTGAGTCGCTTTGGGACATTATTTCCTATAAACCAAACATTTTGTCATGTCAAGCAGGAAGCACAATTTTAAACATGCCTCTCACGCTCAAAATGTACAGATGCGCCAAATGTGTAATTTATTTTAAATCGTTAAACTAAAGAGCCACATCTTATCACCTTTGATACCTGAATTGCTACCGCAAACTGAAACATTAAGCGGCGACAAGGCATTCGTATATATTACTAAGAAGTGAATGCAAAAAATTTGTCTGAAAAGTTTAAAATTTATTTTTGAAAAACTAAAATGGTGGCCGGTATTGTAGGTAACCGAAATTTCCGCGAAATATTCAAGCACGATGTGGACCATTTATAAGGAAGGACGTGCGTAAACATTACTTCTGCCCACCGCCCAAGGGGCAGCCATTATGTCTTAAAACTCCACACGTACACGTAAGTGCACTCAGCTAGTCCAGATAGCCATATGGCACGCCTTATTTCTCTGCGACTTCTTACCTCTAAAATTTGGCAGACAACCGCAATTGGCATACACGACGCCCTGCGTCTACCACATTATCTCCTGATTCCGTCTTGCTTGCCTTCTCTCTCCAAGCGAATCAAGAAGAAGGCATTCCTCTCTCCACTTTGCTTCCTCGCTCCGGAGGCTTCACATGCCCAGAAACATTTTGACAAAACTTACGTCATGGTGTTCGCACAATAAATGTTTATTATGTCCAGAAAAATACTGTCTGCGAACTGCCATCCTGTATACAAGCCGGCGTTAAATAGTTCATATGAAAGTTATTTTTCCGTCTCTCAGACCTTCAGCTGTGGCGTAGAGGTTCAACATTCGCCTCGCATGCAAGAGGATCATGGTTCAAAGCCCGGTGCTAAGCAATTTTCCACTTGAAAAAATCCGCGTGTTCATTGAAATAGGTAAACAGGTTTGGGTTGCGACGTGATACCGATGAACATCTTCGGCGACGTACGTCATTTAAAACTGAATTTTGCCACCCTGGTACAGTAATTGGCCGCAAGCTCCTATTACGCTTTAATAAATCCCCGGCCGCAGTCACCAGCGGCTGCGGTGCAGCTGACCACGGCGACGGTGAGACCTCTGACGTGTCGGAGGGTGGTAAGAATTTCTGGCTCCGAACAGACTGCGTTTAAACTGTGCGGTTACTTGTGTATTAGGGCTCCTTACCTAAATGATCAAGTAGAAAAAAGGAGACATTTTATTCGGCTTTTGCTTACGAGGGCGTTTCTTTCATTTCAAAACGCTATAGCTGTCCGTAGTTCTCCGCCTCACAATAATAAATAAAAGTGTGCGAATTGGCAAAATCAAATTTTTTCGTGAAACATTTATTAGTGGATGGAAGAATAAGGCTTGCCTGCGCATTTACATTCCAAGCCACCACATATTTTTGAGATGAACGAGGTGCGCAGACATTCTTAACTTACTGCCAAGAGGTCAGCATCGAAATTAAGCTGTCCTGTACCGCAGCTCCATACAGACAGGAAATACCTGACTCGAAAATCAAAACATGAGGCACCGCACTTATATCCACAAGCTTTCTCTTGTGCGTTGCTGGAAAATGTAATATTATTCCGTTTGTCCACAAACTGCGGCCTATAGACCGTAAACCTCTGCTTACACATCACTTATTAAAGGTCCGAACGAATTTTTAAGAGTCAATGACAAACGTTCTCCTTCTTGCATCAATAACGTATCCCTTAAAAAGGTATGCCTCGTTTCGCAACAGAAAAACTATAGGCAAGTGAAAGCGTTTGCCGTCAGTTTTTCGCCTGCGTGAACGGCATCTGTATCTATTTCAAGTATGACGCATGAATAACGTAAATTTGGTTCTCTGGCCAGAAGAGAATATTTAGCCGCAGAAGTACTAAAAACGTTTGGGAAATCTGACAGGCCTAATTTCCAATGAGTATAGGGGTGCGTGTGTGTTCATTAGCACAAACGTTAAAAATGCAGTATTTATTGCACTCTCTATTTTAACCCCAAACCTTTACCCGTGTTTGCTATGAAATGGCATCCATTAAGATACGTTACTGGCCGCAGCTATCAACCAGAATGTATTACGTGAAACTTTAACCATGGAAAAAATAGTTGAATAAATTTCAACAAGACACCTGGTGATCGATATACAAAAAGTTCTTACCACTGAAATCCACAAGGAAGAAGAATGAGAGATGCAGTAAAACTGTCAAGGAGACCAGAACCATTGTTGTAACTTCAAGCAGTAGCTTTATAAGATGACTCTCCCCATCTGTATGTGACCAACGCGGCGATAGCTGGTTGAGCTAAGAATGGGCCATAGTCCTAGAGTAACAATTGTCACATATTGCTAACACCTATTCCGAGATCACAACCTGCGTTACCTGTGAAGTTGTAAACGGCGTTTCATTACTATGTATTATACTAGGAGAGCATAGAGCTAGGGGTAAATTGCAGCCCACTTGCAACCATTATTTAAAGGAGTTTCAAGCGTAATCTATGGTGCAAGGGCAGCTGCGTAAAGAAGAAGCAAGGACTTCATATTGTTTAACTCTTCATTATGGCTAGCAACGAAATTCGCAAAGTACTTGCAAAATGATGGCCTATCTTCCCGACTCCCTAAATTGTGCAGTGAGTGTCCGAGGAGAACGGTAACAGCGGGTTGTGTGTGTACAGTTTGTGCGCGCATTTAAGTGTGTGCGTGTGTGCGTGCAGTGTGTGTGTGTGTACAGTTTGTGTGTGCATGCGTGCATTTGTGTGCGTGTGTGTGCATGCGCGTGTGTCTGTGTGTGTATAGGGCACGTGCGACATTACGTAGGCAAATAGAGAATGGAAGGGGCCAGGGAGAGTAAATAAAGTTGTGCCGTGAAGAAAACCTTCACGGCGACGGCGAATATTCCGTGTAGTGGCAGTTACCTTTTAAAGGTCTTTAAAGGTCCCATAAAAGCTGTTTACTAAAATTATAAAGCGCGCTCGACCAATTGGTATCCCATCAGTGCTCTCCGCAATGCAAAAATATTTAAGCTAGCCTCATTGTCGCCGCACATGTGGGCGATCTAAAGCGATACTCCTCCTCTCCTCCTCAATTCAATTCACACCAGCACGCAAAAATATAATGCCGGCGCCACACAACGTCCCGTCCCACTCGCGTAATTTGGGAGCGTCCAATAGGTGACCCGCCCAGCAGCCCCACTGACGCCAGGGGGAAGATTGCGTGCCATGATGTGTCGCCCAAAGTGGCTGCGAGCCGTGATCATGAACACATTTTAAATTTGATATGCAAATGATCAGCTCCACGCAAAGCTTTCATATTTGGCTCGAATACTCCGAAAGACGACCTCTATGAATTGCAAGCGTTCAAATTTTACCACACGCAGTAGTTCAGGGACACTGTGAGTGCGGGCCCATCTTCCGCTACTGGATATGCCCAAACATTCCATTGGTGATTCACTTTTTTGCGCAAGATTAGAGTTAGAACGCATCAGTTGTCTTCACGTTGTGCATGTTTGGAAAACGCTCTTCCGTTTCCGTGTCATTTTATTGAATGCAAGGCAGCAAACTTTAGAGGCCACTGCACGGAAAGGTTATGAAGGGAACTGGTTGAGTCTACTGGACTCGTTTCATGAAAGTTCACACTGTGCTCCTCACAGTAGATTTACCTTTCAAGAGTGCTGTCCTACTGTGTACAAAACACCTGACTTTTAAGGCTACTCGTGCCACTATTCACTGCTTTTTATGACTTCTTGGCTCTTCGTCGCGATAGCACCTTTTATTTTTGACAATTTCGCTGATTAGAACATGTTTTCATCGCGATAGTAAATGTAGTCATTCATTGGTTTCCTTTAAAAATATCAGAAATTATTCCAGCGATATGAAATATCAGGCTAGATGTCGAATACATTTCTTTGCAGCAAAAAATACTGAACGACTGACGCCGCGATCGCACTATGCTTTCTTGAATGAGTTATCTCGCATTCTCGTATGTACAATTTCGAAATTGAACACATCTATTCAATAATATTGCTCATTCACTACATTAAATGTGGACAATCCCATCTATTGTTTGCCTCTCGTAATAGGGTGGCCGACCTCTTAGTTTCTAGCCGCTAGCGAATTGCGCATATTCTCCCTAGATCGCCTCTGTGGCTTTTTTATTTATTGCCAGGCTTTCACAGACGTAAAAAAACATTGCGAAAAAAAACAAATAAAAGCTGCAATCTTCTTCAAGTATGGCTAGCGGAGGGCTTTTTCTCTTTCAGGCATTGACTATGGTTCCTTTTCACTGTTTTTTTCAGGGCTAAGATGCCTTATCTGCGTCATTTAATATAAGTTGTGAAATTTTGCAGTAGAGAAAACAAACTACATTCTTAAGCTCAATAGACAAAACGCCCCCCTTTTTAATGAATAGTTTCTTGCGTACATTGGTGTATTATATCCTTTTTGTCTCTTCTTTAAATGACCACATCACAAATGAAACAATAAGGCTGTTGCCTCAATGTCGGAACCAACTATGCAAAAAAAATGTTGTGGAGGCACGAATTGTTCTGTTCTTAGGCTTGAGCTAGCGCCCAGTTGGTGGCCTAGGAAAAAATAATTTCGCAAAAGTGACTTTATCAATTTAGAAAAGGGCAGCGGCACCTGTTCAAGCTTTCCGATATAGGGAATCGCCAGTCATTCCTACAGGTGATATGCACCTTGTAAGGCCAACATGTACGAAAAAGTTGCTGCTTTCCGGAGTTTACGCAACGTGTCTAGGTTCGCGTGCGTTCGTACCATCATGCCTGTGTGAATTAGGAAAATAAATAAATTTTGAGTGTTCTCAGTCTCGCATGCATTTCCTCATCAAGGCCGTTGCACATTCGTTATGCATTCTGAAGTAGAATGTGAGATGATGTTTTGAAAAAGCTCACCACATGCTTCTGAGTTCACAGTGAATAGCAGATGATTATCTTAGTGTCTTATGCTCTTACAGTTGCATTTCACCTAAATAACAATAATGTATATCCAGGTTGCCATTCATCAAAATTTTATTTTTACCTCAAAAGAAAACTTAAGAAAAGCCACACCAAAAATATTATCTCAGCATCTTTTCGATAACTGCACCGTACAACTGTGAACATAGCAAATAAATGGTAGTGTCCATGTGAATGCCCGTGTGTAGGGACGTAGGAAAAAAGCTAGGGTAATGGCATTACGTTCGCAATCTTAGCAATTACAATTTTGCCGTGTGGAATGTCCTACAGACAAGCGGCACATATGTCCAACACTCACTGACACGCACACACACATACATTATATATTTCAAACTGTTGATGCCTACTGTACTGTGTCTGCTTCTGTACGCTGTTTGGCGCGGCGTTCGAGGAAGCGGCTAGTGAAAGGCGCCACGCGAACGCCTGGATCGAACGCCGGCGGGGTCAGCGTTTTGTATGTATGAATCATCTGGTGACGTCATTACCAGTCGCGACGCCATGAGCGGGTGTGACGTCATTATGGCGTCACTTCTGTTTATAAGCCATGGCCGGGTTTGAGGTCATAATGACATCACCGGCTGATGACGTCATAGTCACAGTCATCTCTGTCATTACTTTTAGTCATGACGAATGACTTCTTAAAAATGCGCCGCTGACTAAAAATCATCATCACCATCATCCTCAAGCTAGAGGAGAATTAGAATGCGCTACTCACGACCCTGTGCGTGACGCACTGGGTAAAGCGCTCTGCTGGGGATTCGAGGGATAAAGGTTCAGTTCCCACTGGACAGGTTTTTGTTTAATAAGGAGACAGGCCCAGCGGTGTGACGTCATGCCAGATGGCGCAATGGCTGGCAAATGGCTGCGAGCGCACGGCGCCCGCTAGCTGTGGTGGTTTGCTAGCGAACGGCTCTATTCAAATACATGCTAGATAGCGACGAGGTGGTTGCTAGGCAGCGGCGCTGAGAGCGGTGTAACCAGGGTGGGAATTGGTGCCCCGGAGAAATTGCTGCAACGCGGCCAGTGTAGCTCTCGGTACAAAACCAACTACGGACATCTCGAGTGGATTATAACCCGCCATGTAGCTTTTCCATGCTTCGCCGGGTGACACGAAAGACAGCAACTTTGGTTTCAGCAGACAACGCTTGTTTGAAACTGCAGCGTAGCTCTGGCTTGAATGAGGAGCGGAGAAGCGAGCCCAAGGTAACGGGCAACGGTAGCTTGACGCCAGAGTGGCGCCATGTGCCGTGAACGCTTGTCAAATCGATTGAAGCTTCGCATAAATTATGCACATGACCCAGTCTTGTCACCTAACGGTCATCTCTCGCAAATTTCTGCGTCTGTCTCGCATGGCGCTTTCTCTCGGCGGTAAAATAGATCAATTTTCCAAACGCTCAAGCAGTGTCGAACCATCTAGATAGAATAAAATCACAAACAAGGAGCAAGTCAGTCGCAAAACGAACTATAGACCAACACCGATCTGTGACGTAAGCACGATGCGGTGGCGCTTCTATCGCCAGCGTGGTTCGACTGGGGATGAAAAATAGGCTTAGCGCCCATAGGAATCCATGGAAGCGAAATGCTCCAAAGGAGTTTTCTAATTTGGCGGGTCATCTATGATGTCGTTATTCAGTAGAGAACAACCATGAACATTCTAGAACAGATCACGAAAGTATCAAATCTCATTAACGAGGCGAAATATTTTTAAAAAACCGCGAAACGTATGCGGGTGCGAGTTGGGAGGGCGACCTATAGAAACACATGTAAACACAACTTACCGCAACAATTTACTCGGTTCAGCAGTGTTGAACCCTTCTCATTTTTTTTGGTGAATGTCTTGTATCACGCCCTGACATCATGTTGCATGGCACACTACATTCCCTTGCAAGTACTGCAAGTCTGACGACTTGCGGGACAGTTCACAGCACGATAAACTGACCGCGCACAGTTGCAGACGACCATGCACCACCCGCTGTCGCTAGCAGACGCTCCGGAGCTGGAGGCGGCCGCGGTGGGTATCGCCAGATAAGCTGTCGTCTGCTGCAATGCGCGAATCTCGTTCGGTTCATATTGTCGTATGGCGTTTGACAACTGCTTTTATAATGTAATTCTGTCTAGCACGTATCACTGGAGCGACAGTATTATCAAGCTTATTTACCCTATGCGGCAGCATATCAGAACGCGATTCGCTACACCCAGGTTGCCTTCTGGCGGTGTCTGGATTCATAACACAGGTTATTTGGGGAGTTTTAAAAGTAGACTGCCTCCGTAATGACGCACCATACTTTATCACACACTTCTTCAAAGCACTGGTCAACGTTTAAAGACCGGCCACCACTTCTGATGCTCTGTGAAATGAGACAAATGTTTCGGTAAGTTGTGTTTACATGTATTTCAACGGGTCGCCCTCCCAACTTGCACCCCCATATGTTTCGCGGTATTTTAAAAATAGTTCTCCTCGTTAATGCGATTTCATACTTTCGTGATCTGTTCTAGGATGTTCATAGTTGCTTTGTATCGAATAACGACATCACCGGTGCCTCGTAAAATGAGAAAACTGCTTAGAAATATTTCAGTTCCATGTATTCCTATGGGCGCTAACCCTATTTTTCACCCCCAGTCGGCTGCGACGCCGCGAGCGCCCCCTTTGTTTGTAAACACGGTGTTGGTCTATAAGACATATTGCGTATCAAGGCTAGAATGTGACCCGCGTACGTTATTCCGCAGGCCGTCTAAAAGACGAAACGAGCAGAAATGCAGCTGCAGTACAATGTATAGACCCTATTGTTTATCAGATTTAGCAGGCAGCAGTTGTGACAACCCTATATTGAAGAGTCACCATAACGTTGGGTGGTTCGAAACTAAAAGCCCCCCCCCCCCTCCCCCCCCCAAAAAAAGTGTTTCGCACGCATCGGCGCCCGTTTACCAGCTTCTTCCATGCTGCGCACCGCTCATTTGTCGGACACTGGAAACGATTTGCAACGCCGTTAAACCAGAGCTCGGATTTCAGCGACGCCGTGCCACGATTGGGAGCAGGCCTTCTTTCTCTATTCTGCTTTCACCCTCTCATATGGTGCGTTCGGTATCCCATGATTGGCAGTATCTCTGCAATGACGTAACGTGAGTACGGTCTATACGGCGGCCGCCTTGAATGATGGACTGAAGAAAAGACTTTTAAACATACATCTAAAATTCAGCTTTTGAATGCATGCTGTCTCATTATTTCACTTTTTTAATATGCATATTTCCTGGCGAGTGCCATACATTTTCAGAACGTTCATTTTTTTTTATATTCCTTGGCCTACGTTAAGAGCGGAAGATCGGTTGTTTTCTTTTCTCCATGAACAACGGTCGTCAACAGGATTCAAGGGAGATTATCAGCACGAGACCCGAAAATTTCTGTCGCTATCAAAGCAGGGTGTGCGCCGCTGCATGAATTCAGCCAATTGTACCACGCTTCGCGCGCTTCTGTGGCCCACATACGCTGTTTGTGTGCGGTTAAAGGCGCTGCTGAAGACCTCTTACGGGTAAGGCTCACTCCCATTCGTCACGGCTTCCAAGGAGACGACTGCAGGGTGGGACCTGTAGAGCCGAGTCCAAGCCTGGGCAGGCACGCTGGAATAAACGAATTCGCAGATTCACCACAGCGCTGAAAACGCTAGTTTCTTTGCGCCTTCGGTGTATGCGAGTATGCATGTTCTGGTGCACTTTTTAGATCTTAAGCGGCACCACTATGATCCTCAGAATGACTCACGGCTGCTTTCCTTAGACCTTTTCCGAGAATATGAAAGACTTTTGGGCTTTTTACTCAGAAAACAATTTCATAACTGCGGCGAAGCTGACACTGTGAATCAAGAAAAATGACTCCGAACAGAACGCATATTCCCAGTTAAAAATCTGCAATGTAAGGAAAGCAACAAATCATCATCGACGACGAAGAGCTACCACTTTCCATGGGATTCGCCTGGTGGTTGGAGACCAGGCAAAGTCAGTTTCACCAAGCAACAAGGCGTGTGAAAACACGAATGTCGGTTTTATACTGTACAAGGAAATTCGGGTTTGACCTCGAAGACGCTCGCCTAAGTGATCGGCAAAGACACAGTTTTGCAGCCTCAGTCAGACGCGGCGGAAAATGCCATCAACGCCTCACCTACTGAATATCGGCTTCAGTCTGGTTGGCTTGGCTGGTTTATCAGGTTTAATGCCATAAAGTGATTCAGACTGAAATACGCACGAGCTTTAGCTGGCGCGGAGGCTCGAGCGGCCGTAGTGGGGGCTCAGTAAATGTCGACCACTTGGATTTCGTTAACACGCGTTCGATTCCGCCCGCCGGCGGGCGTGTTTGGATGGATAGGCGAAATGAAAAAGCGTACGTGTACTGTGCGATCTCAGTGCATGTTAATGATTCCCCAGGTTGTCTAAATTACTCCGCAACCCTCCGCTACTGCTTATATTTTTTTCCCCCTTTCACTCGCAAGTCCCGTCCTTCCCTTATGGCGTGGTTAAGGCGTCGACAAAAACAAGTGTGGCAGATACAGCGCCTAACCCTTGCTCTGAACCAATTATTATTTGTTAATTATTCCTTTAACATTCAATGACTGCGCATAGCACACGGGCGGATCGCTTTTCGTTTCCATCGGAAAGGGCTCCCGAGGTCGGGATTTGGTACAGCGTTCTTGGGCACACCAGTCGAGAGCCCTATCCACTACACCGCCACCGTGGTGTTCGGGCTATAGTACACATGGTGCCCAACCGTATCGTGTATAGGCCCTGTTTCGCAAGCCTCCAAAGGGTCTGCCTGCTGCTTTTGCTCTCTGCGAAGAACTAGATTTATTAGTTCTGCAGAGCTACTACTCGCTCTCTAGCAAGATCCTGATGTCTGAAAGCGATTTGAGCTTTGTGAGTGGGTGTAGGAGAGATGGAAGAAAACATCTCCGGTGCAAAGGAGCGCTTGTCTACATCAAGGACAAGTTGATGATCTGGGCCCGCTTGCACAAAACAATCTTAAGACTGTCTTAGCTAAGTCCAGACTTAACTGGAGTCTAAAGAATAGGCCACTAGCATGGCCGCTTAAGACTGGAGTAAAGACTGGGCTTCAGTCCTGACTTGAATAAGTCGCTTGTATGATTACGACTCTAGTGCTGTCTTGGTTAAGGCACGAGGATGCCAGGTATCTAAGTAGAGGAATTAGGGAAATACAGGGATGCGCTGACACTCTCCCTGCTGTAAGATGTGCACATTCCGTCAATTTTGCGTTGTGTAAAATCCGCGTTATTGCTTTTTGTGGCTTAAGATTGTGTTACGAGGAAAAATGCCCCAAGTGGTTGCTGAGGCCGTTCTGAGAAGCCACTCTGGTGAACATGAACCCGAAGCGTTCGACGTTCGGAGCACGAGCCGTCTTAAATAAGCTTGGTCTTTCTAAAGACACCATTTAAGTCTGGACTTAGCTCGGACTTTATCGTGCAAGCCGGCCCTGGTGATCAAAATGAATGCTATATGGTGCAGCAAAAAAAAAGGAAAGGCATCGACACGTATCGACTCCCGAGACATCTTTAACCGGATAAGAAATACGGGCGGGGAGGAAGGGACGCGCCCTTCAGTTGTAAGAAACCAGTATAAAAGTGAAGCGAGAAGGCTGCTTCGTAGGAGCTTCCGCACTTGGGGCAGAAGGAAATCACGCCACTTGGGAATCGCAGCTTGGCCTGATGAACAGCTTTCTGCCTTGTCTCTGCTTCTCGGGTTTAGCGCGGAGAGTAACCCGGGGCCGTCCGGGTAGTGTGGCCATCAGTAACCTCGTGCATGATGACGGGAACAACGATGGGCAATACGGGCAGCGCGGTTCGATCCCCAGTGCCGCCGGGTACCCACCGGTTTCCAATGGGTACAAGATTTCCCCCGGCCTGTTGCTCGGCTCTTCTGGGGGGAAATGCTTGGGAAAAGGGGCCATGAACCAAAATGTTGCTTCAAGAGGCCAACAAGTACCTGAGGCAAACAAGTACTGAGGCAGCACGTGCGGAGAATACGTAAGCATGAACTCGATGGTGAAGGTCAAAGGAACAGTTGTATAGATGCTGTATTTCAATGAAATTGTTCTTGTGGAGGACGCCAAGGCCCCGCAAACCTAGTTCACTGACAACTAAACTATGGTTGCCTAAATATGATAGAAGGTAATTCGTTTGCCATGCCACTGTGGGAGAAAACATTTCTTTAAGAATCTCGCCTATGTGATGCACATGCTGTATAAGGAATGGAAACCAGCTGATTCAAGCTGATTTTTACTGACGTCCCAACATGGCGCTCAAACGTTTGCTCAAGCCCCACTTTTTTGAAGTTCTTCCTTTTCGTCTTTCTCATGCGTCAGGCGCAAATCCTCAATACACGCCGGGTCCCGAGGTGACAATCACTAATAAATAGGGTTGTTAAATATGTCTAACTTCCTCCGATCTTTGCTGTAAGCGAATCTGTAATGAGCAGGCTATCCTATATATATCTTTACACATTATACATTACACGATAATAATTATTCGCTAAACAGCTTTCGCGCACTGTCCTGTGACAGATTTCGAACGTCTGTTTGTTGCGGTTCATCACGCCTTTCTGGCGTTAAGAAGTGACGATATCTCAACAAGAAATTCGAGGGACACCTCGCTCATTAGGAAGGTAGTAAATGAAGGAGATTGGTCTTGATTTACAACAGTTTGTTTCAGATAGCGATGGGAGAGGCCTTCGCCCTGCAGTGGATATAGTCAGGCTGATGATGATGATGTTCCCAGCTGCGGCGTATCTATAAAAATATCATTTTCAAAGCATTTTCCGCAGGAAAATCTTTACGATTCTGATCAATATTTCCCCTCCCCACCAGGCAACTGTCTCTCTGATAAAATTATACGTCATGCTATCACTAGCACTGTAGCCTTTCACATGTTGCTGTCTAATAGAAGTTTGAGGCTTTGCTACGTCCGTATATGATCTTTTGACCGACCAGGAGAATCAGCACTTGTGACATCAAAAGATCGAGCGATCGAGCGTTTTGTAACCTTTCGCGTGGAGGAGGTGCTGTCGGAGCAGCAGCTGCTTTCAGCAGAAAACGCGCACACACCACACATTTGTCCAGGACGCGTTTAATGCACTGACGAGCTCATGCCATCTAGATCCTTCCTCGCAGCTCGGTGCGTTTGTCGTCTGTACCACCATAGAGGACATTGCAAAGTACATGAAACACTATAGGCGTGTTGACGGGTCTTCACAAAGGGGAAACACAGGCGGTACTTCGGTGGAAGTCGCTGCAGCGTGCTGAAGCCGGCTCTCATCCTCCGCACAATGGCGTCATCGATGAAAGGGTGAAGACCTTGTAGCTTCGTGGATGGGTCAAGACTCTTTTCCTTCGTGAGCAGGAGAAAGCTCCATAGCAAAAGCATCTTTCGGAGCTTAGATGCGCCAGACAATCTTGGCCTCTCGCAGATCTTGCACATTAAGGGAAACGGTACGACCAGTGATCGTTGAACGACAGTGATGTAGTGGGATATACGTGCTGTTATTCGAATAGTTCTGCTCAAAATGCTGAATCGATTTAGTTGTTAAAATGGCTCCCTGGTCACGTTCACTAGTGTCTTCACGTCGCGCTTTATCTTGACGCAGGGTAGGGATAACCACGCCAACGGATCGAAAAGGCGTTCTAAAGTCTGTAAAACGTGACCCTTCATGTTTTCTTTGCGAGTTAGCAGTTCCAGCACTGCGTCGGCAATTAGATGAAGCCAATAAAAAGCGGTATTTTAGAAGGTGCCCAGCCCCTTCGTGAGTGCAGAAGGTGAATCTGATGATGCATGTTTATCGATGTGTTCTTGTTGTGGGGTATCATTCGTAGCCCACTTCTGTAGCTTCATGCAAGCACCGCTGAAAATATTATTTGCCTCTTCACATAACTCAAAGGCTTCTTTTGAACTCGAAACACCGGTTACGAGTTAATCGACGTAAAAGGAAGTGGAGAGTAGATCAGCTGGTACTTTGCAAAAAGGCTTCAACGTGTTGGAAATGGGGCAGTGATGTTGTGCCCCCAATAAACGAGCTTCCAGTCGTCCCGAATGGCACAGGGGGGCGGGGTGAAGGGTGGCTGCTCCTGGCCCTACGGGGTTGCGACGGTATGTCAATGCCGCTTGCGGCGGGGGCTAGCCCTCCACCCAAATTTTTATCTGTTGTAGGCCGTCATTAATTGCACCCGCCACCACTTAGGTGGTGGACGACGGTTGCCGCGGCGCGCGTCTGTCTCTCCCTCTTCTTTTTATTTTTTTCTCTACTTTCTTCTGTCCGTATGAAGCAGCGGAGGTGGCTCAGCTACAGAGCCAGTAGCAGGCTCGTGCATTTTGTTTTTCTTCTTCCTACAGCCACAACAACAACATCCGAACGGCACACTCGTCATTTTGTTCTCCTGAATGGCCGGCAAAGGACTCTCATACCGCACGTGTCGCAGCTGGATATTTTCGGGAAAACTTTCGAAAACTACGCTGTCTTGCCAAGTGCTCTTTGAAGTGTCAGATATGGCAATGCTGTCCAGACCTCGGAAACACTGGAGTGTATTCGAAACTTCTGCGTCGACAGAGCTCTTTCGACGCACGCATACTGTCCCGACTTCATATAAATTACTTCCATTGTATGAAACAGGGCCTTGCAAAGCTTACCGAGTCCTGTTGTGATGGCTGCTAGGATTTTGTCGGGGTCATGGGAGCAGATTTTATTAGAAAACAACTTGGAGATTTGGTCTGCCCCGTTAAGCAAATCAATTTCTTTTCCGCCCTTCAAGCCTGGGAAAACCATCGCGTAAGCAAAAAATTTATTTGCCACCGCCAACTGTTTAACAAACACGTGGGCACTAGGAAATTTAGCAAATACGTCGCAAATGAACGAAACTTCGACGGCCTCGATTTCGCGTTTGATGGTGTCTAGTTGGTTTTGTATAAGTAAGCGCAGTGATTCCGTAGCTGTCCCGAAAGATTTCATGGTCAAATCAATATTCATCACATGTTGTAGTACTAATTTCATTGAGCCGTCGGTTCTAATGAAAGTCCGTTGGCTCCCGTTATCAAACATACCACTGATATACATCGACTGGGTCTCTGATCAACCCTGCTCTAAATATTCTCTAAACGAGTGATCCTTACCTTATTCCCTTCGAAATACCGGCGCTTAGTTCTAAAATTTAGTAGCATTAAGAGAAAGAGAGATTATTCCAGGGGTGACTACCCATCAATTAACAACGAACTAGCAAGCTTCACAGAGAGCTGCATGCCTATCTTTTTCGAGAGAACAGTTGAACAAAATTGGGCTTTATTTAAGAATACAGTTTCGTCGCTAGTCGACAAGTACGTCCCAATGCACCGAATTTTAAAAAAGTCATTTTCACCATGGTTCACCGTCGCCACGAAACGACTTTTGAATAAGAAGTGCTTATTTGGCCTTGCAAAACGTGCGCGAACTGCAGAACATTGGTGTGCATGCGGCGATTTCTCCGAACTTACCAACTAGCTATCAAAGAAGCCAGGCACGTATTCATTAATAACACACTGCCAGCACTCCTTTGTAATTACCCATCTAAGTTCTGGAACATTATTAGACAAAAAGAACGAACTGTCATTAAACTTTCTGATATTACTGGGAATACAATTACAAATGAAAAATATTGTACTGCCTTAAACCTTGCCTTTGAAAAATCATGTTCTGTTCCTTTCATGTTGCTCCAGAAGGGCTTAAGTACGATTTCTATCCGATAGGCCCCATTGTGATGAATTTGCGTGGCATCGTGACGTTACTCGAGTCTCAAGTTATCCAATTTCAGTGTCGAAAACATGAATTCGAAGTTTTTGAAGAACACTCCTGTCTATTCCAACATATATTTAGCGCCCTTTTCACCCAGCCTGTCGAACACGCCACGATGCCAGCTGACTGGAAAGTAGTGAGGGTGGTTCCACTCTTCAAGCAAGGTAATCCGAATTTTTGTATTACCTACCGACCAATTTTATTAACAAGCATTCCTTGTAAACTTCTATAGCACATTGTATTGTTACGTGGCGACAGAGTGAAAGATCATTTTATGGCTGGCCTAGTGCGAGGGATCCTCTCGCGCCAATGCCGATCTTCTTCGCAACACTTCTCGGTGCCAGATCCTCCTGATCGGTTCGTTGAAGGCAGCGGTGACGTGACAGTGAAGTTGTTGAAGAAAATATAGAAGGGAATGAATTGAAGGGAATGAATTGATTGCCACCACAATGGCGATGATCACGATGATGTTTGAATGATCCGCCTACCCTGGAGCTCCTAAACCACCCGCCACCAATGTCCAATGGACCAATGGCTCGAGGTCGCTTCGGGCGGCTCGACGGGGGTTGCGTGTACATGTCCTTGGGTTCCTACGGGACCTTCGAGTCGTTACTCTGGTCTCGGCTCTGGTTGCTACGCCTGTGCGCCTTGTCTTCAGATCCGTGCTGGAGGCGGGGCGGCCGTAATTGCGGCTGATGGGGTTTGGGCAGGAAGGGCTGGAGTGAAGCTGTGCGGCGATATCCCTGGGCTCTCAGCCGATGGTCCCTGCGTACGATGGCGTCGACGCTCCGAGGTAAGACTGATGATCACACACACCGCACCTCCGACTAATAATGTAACGTAGATGTCCGTACACAAAGTCCGTACACAATATAGTTACAGATATTTACAGAGGGGTAGCTGACAACACAGCAGACGAACAACTTCAGGTCAGCGGCACCCTGCACGAACCACACAAAATTAGTTGTCCTCGCTGTGGTTGTTGTGCCCTCGCGTTCCACACACGAGCCCCTTGACACTATATTCTAACCTCGCTTCTTTTTTGGAAAGTAACTTTTCTAAGCTCCTGTCAGCATGGGCATCGGTAAAATGTTTTTTTTGTCACTCAACATTTACCTCTCACTAATATCTTAACGTCATCTTTTGATAATGGCTCGCTAACTCCACCTTTCTTGATTTCGATAAGGCTTTCAAAACGGTATTGGAGCAGTTACTCCTTCTTAAAATGAGTTTCCTAAATAATAACCCTAATCATAAATGTTTTGAATGTTTCTTGACTAACTATACCCAGTTTGTATCAGCTAACGACTCTATCATCCCCACGTGCCATAACATGTAATCTTCCTAAAGGCTCCGTTCTGGGTCCTGTACTCTTTTTGTTATATATTAATGACCGTCCGATTGACATTAACTCTTTCCTTAAGCTTTTTAGCGATGACTCTGCTCTCTTTTGTGCAATACATAACGCTAAGGACCATTTTTTCCTTCAGTCTGATCTCGATAAAGTCTTAATTTGATGTCAGCGATGGTCTATCGTTATCAATCCATCTGTAAGGCCGCAGTGAAAAGCGACTCGCACGTGCAGTCGCGCTGGCGGTCGATGCCCCCCCCCCCCCCCCCCACGCGCCGAGGCAGAGGAGCGAGCGCTGTTGTTTTTTTTTTCCTCCCTGTCCCCCCTTTTCTTGGGCGCGGGCTCGCGGGGCGCGCTGGAGGCCTGGTTGGTTTCACCCTTTTTCTCGAGGCGTCGCCAAGACGCGAACGCAGCCGGGATCAACAGTGGTACGCTTCTGCGAACCAGCTTACGGTCAGCAGAGGGCGACAATAGGCGCGACACCTGCCCCCCTCCCCCGAAGTAGGCAATCAGCCCTGCGTTCTCCCGCTGTGCCCGGAACATTCCAAGCGACGGCGACTATACACTGCTCAGGGACAGTGCCCCTTGCCCCCTTTTCCTCGAACGGGACGGCTGAGTGACCTCGGCGTTTCTTTCACAAAGACGCAGCTGCAAGGTCGCGTCGCAAACACGCTGAGGAGTGGAGACAAAGACAGGCACCGTGTGAGAGGGCTTGGGAACCGGCGAGTGGAGAGAGTGTGTGTTTTGAATGTTGTATTTTTTATTTGAAGTAATTAAGGACCTGGGTCCGAGATTATTCCCAACCCAGGGGGGTTGTGGCATGTTTTTCAATAATTTGATTGGTTGCTTTATTTACGAGGCGGGTCACCTAAGGTGACCGCCCTCAGGCCTTTGTTGATGTTTGCCATCAAAAAGCGGTCCTAGGACCATGTTTGTCAGTCAGGTTTGAGGCTCCGTGCTTAGCACGTATTTACAGTCCCTAGGCTTTAACCGAGATGCTCGGTAGAAAAGTAAGGGCTTGTAGTGACTTCTCTGTGTGAGAGTCTGTTTTTGTTTTAAGTTGCAGTGTCTGTGTGACTTGTTACTGTAACTTACAGTTTGCCAATGTATAATATTTTTCATCTGTAAATATACATCCCCTCTTGATCATCATCAGATCCTCGTCTACTGTTCTCGTCGTCTGCTTCGGTACCCGCCGAACAACGAACGCTAACATCACTGGCGCAGCCGACAGGATTCGGCGCCCTACCACATAGAAGCAAGCAACAAGGCCTCGGGCAGCAGCAGCGGCAGCCAAAGGACGACTGCAAGCTACCTGCCGAGGACGACTAGCCAAGGCGTGACTCCCGGGCTGTGTGCTACTACCCGCAGCGACGCTGGTGACGGGTGAGTGGGATTTCTCGCGTCTGGTCGAGGTTGGCTTGGCTTGTGCTAGGGAAAGTGAGGTACTAGGCAGTAAGGACGCCAGATATGATTGAAAGCAAGGCTTACGCATATCCCCTGACAGAGGAAGAGCGTCTGGTAATTCGGCAACTTGAATTGGATTTTGAGCGAAAAAAACGGGAAATTCTAAAAGAGGAAGAGAGATTGATGAGGGCGCTCATGCGTGAGCAGGCCGGCGGCGGAAAGGCTAAAACTGCATCCGAAGCAACGGAGCAGCAACAGTTAGACCTTGGCCCCGTGGCAGAAAGCGCTAGTGCAGTTGCGGGCTGCCCCTCCCGGTATTCGACGAATACAGAGAGCCTGGACGAGCGAAGCGTTGCTAGCTCAGGGCAGGGAGCGGCGGAAACTGCTAGTGCAGCCCCACAGGCGCAGCTAGAGGAGCTAGCGTTAGGGGGCGAGACGAACTGCCCGAGCAGTGTCGTGGCGCGATTGGTAATGCGCGAAAAAACGGACGAGCCGTTAGCAGGATTGGAGCCCGACAGCAGCGGCGCGGATCACGGCACAGAAATTTCGCTACCGAAGTGCGAGCAGATCAGCTGACGGAAACGGAGTGCGCTCCTTGTGTGGATCTACGCGCAACAGGTGTTGAGGCTGAGCCTACGATGAGGGTGCCCGCCCCACCTGAAACGGAGGGCGCAGTAATGGATTCTGGCCAGTTCGATATCTCTGGTCAAGAGAGCGAACGCGCTCAACTACAGCACAGGAGTGGCGAGGAGTACGCAGGTGGGCCTCTCAAAGTTCACGCAGGCAGGACAGCAATGGGCAGCCTCCGAAAGTTGAGGCAGGCAGAGGTAAGGTGCGACGACGTGCCGGTTGTAACCAACAATTCGCCAGTGAGGGTCAGTGAGAGGATCTCAAGCGCTAGGGCCGCGAGAGGTGACAACGGTGCACCGCAGGCACTGAAAACTCCTAATGCACGACAACGCGTGCGCCGAGGCGCGCACGAGATCGTACCGGCAGCGGGCGCCTGCCCAACTCGCTTCGCCAGCGCAGGAAACTGCATGCGCTAGCCTCGTCATTGGAGCCCCCGTACAAATCTTGCGCAAAGTACAGGGACGAAGAAAGCCTTACTGTCCAATTCCGGATCTGGTTGTTGGGCATTGCCATGCTGGCCTCACCAGGCGAGAGGGTCCCTGCTTACCCGACGGGTGGCGTGCACGGAACTGTTTGGCGGCACCAAAAAGTGGTGTAAAGACAGTTGCATGACGGAGCGGGAACTGTGCAGTGGCGCGAGTGTTCCCGCCACCCGCCATGTTGTGTGATGTGACCAGTGGAGTGCACGTGAACTTCGACGTGAGGACATCCAATTGCTCGCGCGCGGGACTTTCACGAACACTGTCCGGTCCACCGATGCGAATGTGTTATTTGTTCTGTACTATACCCATCTTGTGACGCGAGTTTCATTTGGTGTTTCATTCACGTGCGAAGTGTCTTACATGTTTTGTTTTCTTCGCGGGTTGTTGCGGCCTTTGTTATATTAGGCTGAAATGACCGGATTCCAAGCTCATTTACCCTCTTGGGAGGGGCGTGTAAGGCCGCAGTGAAAAGCGACTCGCACGTGCAGTCGCGCTGGCGGTCGATGCCCCCCCCCCCCACGCGCCGAGGCAGAGGAGCGAGCGCTGTTGTTTTTTTTTTCCTCCCTGTCCCCCCTTTTCTTGGGCGCGGGCTCGCGGGGCGCGCTGGAGGCCTGGTTGGTTTCACCCTTTTTCTCGAGGCGTCGCCAAGACGCGAACGCAGCCGGGATCAACAGTGGTACGCTTCTGCGAACCAGCTTACGGTCAGCAGAGGGCGACAATAGGCGCGACACCTGCCCCCCTCCCCCGAAGTAGGCAATCAGCCCTGCGTTCTCCCGCTGTGCCCGGAACATTCCAAGCGACGGCGACTATACACTGCTCAGGGACAGTGCCCCTCGCCCCCTTTTCCTCGAACGGGACGGCTGAGTGACCTCGGCGTTTCTTTCACAAAGACGCAGCTGCAAGGTCGCGTCGCAAACGCGCTGAGGAGTGGAGACAAAGACAGGCACCGTGTGAGAGGGCTTGGGAACCGGCGAGTGGAAAGAGTGTGTGTTTTGAATGTTGTATTTTTTATTTGAAGTAATTAAGTACCTGGGTCCGAGATTATTCCCAACCCAGGGGGGTTGTGGCATGTTTTTCAATAATTTGATTGGTTGCTTTATTTACGAGGCGGGTCACCTAAGGTGACCGCCCTCAGGCCTTTGTTGATGTTTGCCATCAAAAAGCGGTCCTCGGACCATGTTTGTCAGTCAAGTTTTAGGCTCCGTGCTTAGCACGTATTTACAGTCCCTAGGCTTTAACCGAGATGCTCGGTAGAAAAGTAAGGGCTTGTAGTGACTTCTCTGTGTGAGAGTCTGTTTTTGTTTTAAGTTGCAGTGTCTGTGTGACTTGTTACTGTAACTTACAGTTTGCCAATGTATAATATTTTTCATCTGTAAATATACATCCCCTCTTGATCATCATCAGATCCTCGTCTACTGTTCTCATCGTCTGCTTCGGTACCCGCCGAACAACGAACGCTAACATCACTCCATCAAAGTGCACAATTATGTCCATTTCACGCAAATCTAACCCGCCTAAAACGTTCGATTACGAGAATAGTGGAGTTTCATTAAGGAACGTTTTATCTTATAAATATCTGGGTGTTCACATCACTAACAACCTAACCTGATGCATACAGATAGAATATGTTATTACCAATGCAAGCCGTGCCCTTGGTTACATACGCAGAAACTTCTCTCAGGCTCCATCGCATTTGAAGTTACTTTTATATCAAGCATTAATAGGGCCAAATCAATATGGGACTCCACGCAACTCACTTTATTCGATGCTATAGAATCTGTTCGCAATCGGTCAGCTCGCTTTATCCTTTTCAATTATCCTGGCATGGCTAGTGCTTCTTTAGTGAAATCTAACCTTGGTCTGACTGATCTCGCAGTTCGTACAAATATTTCGTGCGGCAGTCTTTTCCACAGCATTTTTTTTTCATAACGAGACACTAAAACAGAATTTCTTTTTTCTTCTGTGCCATCCTACACATCATCAAGTGTTCATCATCGCCTAAAGTTGCCATCCAAACTTGTAAAACGAATGAGCTTTTTTCTCATTTCTTACCGAAGACTAGCACTAAGTGAAACCACCTTCCACCCTATATCGCCTGCACTGCAGACGCGTCATCTTTCAAGCCAATTATCACCAAGTATGACATCGAACAAACATCTGAATAATGAGTTTTGTCTTTGCCTGTGATTTTTAATATCTATTTATTTTATTTTTGCACCCACCCTCTCTGTAATGCCCTGTGGACCCTGAGGGTATTTTAATTAATAAAGAAATACATAAATAAATTGCACTTCTTTCTTCATGTTACTTGACGTTGCATCATTACCTACGGCATGTAAGCTGACGCCGTTTGCCGGGAATGATCGGCATAATTGCACATTGAAGTCGCATGCCAGCCTCAGCAATGCAAACAGCGAATGTTACGACGTCACTATTTTGATCTGTGCTCTAAATTCGTGCATCGAAAGGAACGAAAGGATATGGCTAAAAGGCTTCTGCGCTCTGGCAGACTCATGTCACATGCGCAACACTCCTTTGAGTGCGTCGCCAAACACCAGAAGAAGCCCTCACCGCATTGGCTAGATGTGGTGCTGTACAGAGCAGAAGCCGAAGGCAAGGAGCTCCGATGCCAGCCGCATGCTTTATCGTTACCACTACTTAAGGTCACGACCAGTAGGCTGTGACCCGCCACTTAACTGCTCGATCGTCCAAGAGATCCAGTTATTTTCGAGATTCCGCTTCGATGCATAGGTCCTCTAGCAACCATTGAGGCTCGGAATTCTGTCGAATGAAGTTCAGTGCAGTTTGGATCGATCCTCGTCGCTTGTAGTAGTCTATGACGACTTCACCCGGTATTACTTTGCCAAGGATGTCTGCCAGCATGGCAGACTCAGGCACACCAAGCGCATGCAACCTTCTGATGTTTATGTTGATGTTGACGTAGTCCACAAGACTGCATAACGCAACCACGTCGGCATGACACTTGACGGGATTAAGTGTCCGGAGGTTGGCCAAGTACCGTTGAATAATAATATGTCGATTACCGAAGTGGGCCTTTAGAATGTTGATGGCGTCGCCGTGTGATGTTGCTGACATTTGAGATCCGTTGATTGCTTGCGCCGCCATAATATTGAGCAGGTTCTTCAAGTAATGAAAGTGATTTATATTGCTCAGTTCTGCATTAGTGTGGACGGCATGTTGGTATATGGTCCGAACGGCTGGCCAGTAGACACGTTGTTGTCAGAGTAGAGAAAGTCGAGCTTTGGCAGGCTGGAACCAACTCGGCCTCTGGTTACATGTTCAGCAGCAGCCATCGCAAGGACGAGGAAAAGCATAAAGAGCGCTAAACATCAACTGCTGTTTTACTGCGACCGAAGGCATGTACATAGGTAAATATAGCACAGTGGCGCATGCGCACAATTGAATACGATAAGGCGATAAAATATTCAGAATGCTGCAAACTCTTTCGCAGGTATAATTTTTTTCCATTTTTGCCAATGCAAGTGACGCCGTGACGATGCAGTTATCAACTTGTCCAGGCGCTTCTCTTTTTTGAATAATCAATATACACTAACTAGCCCAGCTTTCTGCCTTGAAAGCTACTACATAGCTGAAAAAGTGGGGACTGAAGACTTCTAACCAGCTCTGTAAGATTAAACATTTGGTCTTGATTGGCTGGTGGATGCACACCATAATGTCGTATAAAACAAGCTGTTAATTCCAACAGCACGATTCAGTCGCCAGTGCAAAGACGATGGCGCATGAACAGAAGCGCCGCACAAACGATGACGAAGACTACATAGGTGTGGCAGGTGGGTGCGTGCTACTTCGGACATGCGGACATGCTCTGCTCCACGCACCACCTTTCACAGCCCCGCTGTCTATTGCTGACTGCACGGGAAAGGCGCCGACCCCACCTCCAGCCTTTCAACTCAGCTATGCGGAGGGTCTGCAGCATATGCCTAGGCATCGTCCGGGAAGGCAGCAGTGACGACAGCGAAGAAAGGAGCGGCCACTGTGGTGCAGTGAGCTTAACCTAGTGCGGCCACGTTATCCACGAGGCTTATTCGCAGATCTGGCTGGAGAAGGGCTGGAACTCACCGACTTGCCTAAATCAGACCGGGTCGTTCGACTCTTCGTGGACAGCGAAGATGATCAGCTGCTTGCAGATGGCAGCGAGGTGTAGGCAGAGCGGCTGGAACTGGCCGCGGCCAGATCGGAGCTCATCGTGACGACAGGAAGTAAGAGGCAGTGACGGCGGAGCTTCGCTCCAACCTGGACCGCGATCAAAGGATCACGCGGACATGCAACGCGATGTACTTGAGCCCACTGCAAGAAAATTCCCACTTCAGGGCTGACCTGATGGCCCTGAGGGAAGAAGCAAAGGACACAAAGAAGCTCCACAGGAAGAATTCGGAGCTTAAGGCGGCGCTTATCACCAAAGAAAGGTGAGGGAGTTCCCACAGGACCAAACCATTTTCTACTTAGGGCAGGCCTTAGTGAGTCCTCTCTTAACGTGCTTTACTGCGGAAGCAGTTGCTCTTTTCAGTGTAATGTGGTAAAGTTACAAAATGGAATGCTCATAGAAATTAGGCTGCGGGGCTTGAAAAAAATTCTTGCTTGATTGCTGGGAGAAATTTATCTGCCCTGAAACGTAGAATATCATCTGCATAGCACACCGCGGTCTGGAGGGTTCCTGAGTTCAAGGCAATCATGACCGCCTTTCATCTTGGAAACGAACTTGTCACGTTTTGACAAGAATAGCAATTATACGACCTCATTGAAATGACGCCGGCGAGGTAATATTCAAGGCGCCCTACTCGCCGGCATAGTTACCAGCGAATGTTCCCGTGCGCCGGAGCAGGAAGGACGCTTTACGGATGGACGGGACGTGTTCAGGAGGTGTAGGTGAATATGAATCAAACTTGCATGTGCTTGTAGCTGTGAATTATCCGCGCGCTAATTTGTGTGTTCTGCCGCGAATCACTCTCGTTTTCTAGAAAATTCGGCTATTGCACAGATCTGCCTTCCAAGAAGAAACTTCAAATCAGAATTAACACTATTTCGTCCAGAAGATGGGTTGTGATAAATAGCTTCTAGAGGCTGCCTCGATTATTTAGTTAAGTTCATTTTGCGTTGCTAAATACTGTCCCATAATTGTGCATTACATAAGTCAGTTTTTACACAAAGACGGATGAAATCATGGAGGGTGTTCGTTGAACGAAACGACCAGGTACGATTAGCGTTAAAAATGAAGATCGACTTGAAGCAGCGATCTCGCGAAAAATGTCCTTCCTGTCTGAGGAGGTTTGAAATAATCAGGACGTGAAAATAATAGCTAGACAACATACTGATAAGCTCTCAGGAGACGCATGACACGATCACGAAGCACCAATACATAGAAGACTCACACCATATTGATATACTAGAGCTGCCAAATCGTCATAGGGTTAATAGCAGGACTGAGGTAAACATTATAAGGAAATATCACGTCGAGAAAAGATGTGGAAGTAAAAAAATAGTCTTTCGAAAAAAATCAGATGGAAACATGATGAATACTGCGTGAGCCTGCTCTATATTGCGGAGGCCCACTGAGCTCTCCCTAAGTTTCTGGCCTGTGCTCCCATAGATTTTAGCCTGAGGCTACTTTTTAGGTAAAAAGACCCCAAGCTTTACATGACGTTCCCAGTTGCAGGCTGGAGGGGCGAGCGAAATAAGGAGCGAGAGCTGCTTTACTAGCCACTCTCAGTAACTATCGTCTGTCATGATCTCGGCGCAGCTATCGTCAAGAATAATCCGGCTCTCCACACTTCGTGGACGTCGATGCGATAACCAGTTTCCCACCGTTGAAGCATCTCACACGCTTAGATCAACTAGTATTGATTGAATTGCTTAGGTGGCGGCATTCCTGCAGAAGAGAACTGTCAACTAGAAACTGCCCACTACAGCGTTCATCTTGAGAGTCAACGCGTGCTTTGCTTTATAGAGAATGCAGAACATAAGAAGTTGTGCGAGGAAGTGGTGGCTTGCAATGGAAAGTATCTAATGCAACAGCTCACACGTGCTGCCGCTGTTATCAAGAGAGCTTGCATCCGCGGAAGAGGATAGCGGTCCATTGCGGCTTTTCTGTTTTAAAATCTGTGTCCGAGCGAAATGCCTGCGCCAAAGTTCTGAAGAATAGAAAAGTGCGCATTACTCTCTAGGAGCACGACACGTATCTTGACAGCACCCATGTACCGTCTGCTAGCACTGACAAAGTATTTCCAGCCCTTATGATTTCTCAACTTTTGCTTACTCCTGTACACTATAAAAGACGAGGAGGATAATGTCATTAGCAGCATAGATAATATACGACTGTATCTATAGTCGAATAATTCTGCACAGATCTGTACAGTAGTCGAAACGACAAGATTCTTATTGATGAATGTATGCGGTAATGCAGATGTGCTGAAAATCTAGTCGATAAAGAAATAGAGAAAGATACGCCTAATGTAAAAGGGAAGTGGCTGGTGAGCGTCAGGATAAATGCAGATTTGTAGAAATTGGAAAATTTGATTCCCTGTATCCGTAGTGGCTCACGACGTAGGGAAAATTGGGGATTTTGCAAGAACATTACAATTATCTTAATCTCAAAAATGGGCGCGTAAGAAACTCGAAAAGCTACAACTGGATAACTGCCGTCATTTGCAATATACTTCCCAGGATAATTTCTAATCGAGTTGGACCAACTTTTCAATGCGGTTAACGAAAGAACAAGACTGGCTTTGGGAAAAGCTACTCAACAACCGAGCACATTCATGCAATAATTCAAGTGATAGAGATATGCAGAAGAGAACGTACATCTTTTGCAGATTATGAGATATCACAGACTCCGCCTGCATGGCAGCAGTAGTAACCAGCAGTTGCGTAACCAGGGTGAGGACGAGGCTTATCTAAAAGTGCTGGAAAGTTTCTACAGCGGTTGCACAGTGACTCAAGTATTTCATACGGGAAGTTTTAAGGGTTGCCTTATTGGTTAAGACTGACTGGAGAGCCGCGTTTGGCGGAGGCGGAACACAATGCACCCGCGTCGTGTGCGATGTGGAGCAGGTGGTCGAAATTAATCCGGAGCTTTGCACTGTGCCGGTCCTCGCTGTTCAAACGTAGCTCTGAGATGCTAACCCCCATAGGTCGCACCAACAGTGACACTTACCCAGCCACTTTCTGACAGCAGTCGGGGCAATAACACCATGCGCGAACTGATATTCGCAGCTGCATGAACCACGTGGCTGCCCTAGATGACTCGCTAAATCAGCTCGAGGCCCAAATCCAGGCACAGGAGCTGCACGTGCGCGACTTCGAGGAGGAAATTCAGCGCCGCCAGAACATGTTGCGCTGCTCGGATATGAGGTTGAGCGCCCTACGGCAGGAGAGCCTGAAGAGGACGCTGGCCATCTCCGACGCCGCCAGGTAAGTGCGGCTGGCTTATGGCAGAGCAAGCATGCACGATTCTTCTACAGAGCATGCATCGAAAGGTTGTCAGCATGCACTGAGGCGAAGAGCATAGAAGAACAAACTGATTTGGCTGCCTCTTTCAAAGGGCACTCTGCAGTTGAAGTTATATTCGATATTTATTCATGAAGTACCATGAAAGTTAGCAAATTAGGAAAATTACAAAACAACATTCTATTTGGAGAGAACTGTGTAGACTGCACTCGTAAAGTTGTCGCCAAAGCGCTAGATTTCTAAGGACAAACTACACCAGTTTGTTATGTCAGGCAGCACCATTACATAGGTCAATATGGGGAAATGAAGCTTGTTTACTTTTTTTCTGTTATTATTGCCACTCGTGAAAATACAACATGGTCTGCAGAACATGTATATTTACTTTTAGTGTTTTTTGGGGAAAAAATATTAAGACCATCTGCACTAACATATAGAAAAATCGATAGAATTCGATAGAATTATGGCATTTTTCGCGTCCTGTTCGGGAGTCATGGGAAGAAAGAAGAATCCGTCTTGTGTGATTCACTGATATAACTGATGGTTCAAGGCAGACGAAGTAATTGGAAAATAGTTTGTTCAAAACGAAAAAACATCTCCAGGAACGAACTCTGCTGAGACGCGCACAATATGCCTCAAAATTGCTCTAATTATCCAAAAAAGGATAAGTACTTCTAGTTATCGTCTTAATAATCGTAGTTGGGTCGTTAATATCGATAGAGAGTGCGAAGCTTTGAGAACGACGATGCCATAGGAGTTTTTAAAAAACTGAAACATAATTTCTAGTGTCTAGCAGCGCGAGAAAATCCGACGTGTTTTTTTTTCCTCAACCGAAACAGCGCGAGACGAGCAGAACGTTTAGCACAGGAACGACATCCGGTGATGAACTCAAGCACTAGCAACGACGCAAAATTCGAACTGCCAGCTATCCTGGGATATTTCACGCACATGTTTGGTTCCGTTGCCTTTAAATATAACTTTCGTGCAGCTTGCCAATGAATCGCTTTAGTTTTGAAGCGAAAGCTTCACTACCCCAAGTAGCTCAAGCCGTCGGGTATGCACAGATTTCACCTTGAGGGAGATTTAGCGGTCACATTGCTCTATTAAGCTTGGTGGTCGCAATGTGACTTTGGGGCACAGTTACGTAGGCCACCAAGTGGCCCGTGACTACTGTCAAGGTCACTGGAGGTGACATCACTGTGGCGTGGAAGTAGAGGGCGCTCGACGGGTGGTACGTGTATAAATAGGAGCTTCCGGGCTCCTGCATGCCTAGGTTACACAACTGCGCAAGATTGAAGAGGACGAACACCCTTCTACAATAGCGCATCGGAACTCAAACAAGGCACGTCGGAATGAGGCCCTGAAAAAGCGGCGGTTCAAAGAGATCGGATGAAGAACGGGCTTTACATTTGGAGAAAAGCCCGATGTGTTTCATCCAAGCTTGGCAATGAGCGTAGCCACGCACGTGAAGTCATCGCTTCCCTCTAGGGTTGACAGATAAGCCATCAGCCCTTTTTTTTATTTGTTTGATGCCTTCAATTTTCCTGATTTAAGTCTAGGCAGAAGTGAGTCTATTAAAACAGTTTGCGCATCATGTCAAAATGAGCCAGAAAAAGGTTTTTATAGGTACAAGGCCGACCGAAATATGGGCGAACGCGGCGCAGCGTGGTCGCCCTGCAAGATGCGTCAGAGCATCCGGTACGGCCGCGGATCAAAGAAAAGCGGCGCTGGCGCACATGGCCCGGCAGGCAGTGCTTTGTCTCGTCTGCTGAGGCACTGCAGTTTGCTTTCGTGCGGTGTGGACGCAGTTTTGAGGCGCTTTAGATACAGAAGGTGCTGATAAGAACGCTTGATTCCGTCCTCTCAACGGTAGGCTTTAAGGCTCCTCCATTTTTTTAAAGGTAGGATGGATGGATGGAATATAGGAGCGTCCCCTTTGAAACAGGGTGGTAGCAGTAGCTATCATGCTCACTTTTCTCCCTATATCTTAATTATTGATTTAGAATGGGTAACTAAACCATCATTCTATTCATTAAATTTTGTTTCTACATTACTAACCTTATGTCACTTCTCTGCTTTTAGGCCACCAATCTTTCGGTCGTTTTTTGCTAGTTTCCACCGCCGGTTTATTCACCCGGTCACGGGTATCTCTAAACCCCAGAGCTTCAGGAACAGTGATTGCGCCTGCATCAACTTCCGGACGGATATTATTACATTCGAGTATAGTATGGTCAATTGTTTCACTAGAGTTACCACATACAACACATACGTCATCTCCATTGTTAAATTTCTTTTTGTAGCTGCGTGTTCTAAGGCACCCCGAACTAGCTTCAAAAAGTAGGGCACTGCCTCTTGAGTTATCAAAGAAAGCTTCCTTCCCGATCTGTATTTTCCACTTTCGGTATTTCCACACTCTGTTTCTTTTCCATCGAATTTATTCAATTTTTACATTCTGTGTTTTTCACCTGCTGCTTAGTGCTCTTTATTTCTCCGTCCTTTTGACTCGTATACTTACTAGTTAGTTTCCTAGTTCTTTTCCTCCATTGTGAGTCAACGCTTTTCAAGTACAGGTATTTAAATACTTTAGCTGCCCATCTGTAACTGTCCAATTTCCTCAGGCGTTCCTCATATAATATTTTACTCTGAGCTTCCCGTACTTAGAAAGATGCCCAGCCCATATCTCCCTGTACCGCCTCATTTTTGTTTTGCCGTGGGCACCTAGTGCTAATCGTCCAACGGATCTCTGATTTATTACTAATGTCGACTGTATCTCTTATTTTAGGCACAAAACCGCATTTCCGAAAGTAAGGCCGGGCACCATAATTCCTTTACAAATACCCCTCAAAACCTCATACCTATTGTATCCCCACAATGCCTTATGCTTCATTATCCCGCCATTCCTTCGCCCTTTGACCTTAAGTGATTCCTCATGCATTCCAATGTATGCCAATCCTTCGGTTACCCATACCCCCAGATATTTATATTCTGCTACTCTGGGTATTTCGTGGCCTTGTATTTTAAGACCCTGATCAGTTGAGCCGTTGAAAATAATCAGCCCCGACGTAACCGCGCTAAAACTGAAGCCTATAGCGTCCCCTTCGTCTCCGCAATACTTAACTAGAGTTTGCAATTCTTCCAGACTCTCAGCTAGCAGCACAATATTGTCTGCATACATCTAACCGGGGAGGCGCTGCTCTACCACCTTTCCACCTAATCTATATGACAGGTTAAAACATAGGTTACTTTCTTATATCCTCCGTTCCAGGTTTATCATATAAAGCATACACAGCAGCTGTCATAGAGGACAGCCTTGTCTGAATCCTTTGCATACTTTGACATCTTCCGTACTTCTTACCCCTTCTCACGTAATTTCTACTTTTTTATCCCGGTATATTTCCTGTAGGTACTCTATTATCTCATAACCGATACCTTCTTTTAATATGTTTCACAGGAGTTGCCTGCTTACGTTGCCGTACGCCCCGTTTATGTTCAGGAAGGCCAAATACAAAGGTCTATTTTCCACTCTAGATATTTCGATGCATTGGGTAAGCACGAACAGGCTATCATCTAAGCGCCTACCATTTCTAAAGCCGTTCTGAAGTTCTCCGAGTATCTTGTTACTTTCTACCCATGCTTGCATTTTTAATTCCACCGCCTGCATGGCCAGCCTGTACATAACAGATGTTATGGTAATCGGCCTGTAGGATTTTATGTGCATCCTTTCTCCTTTCCCTTTATAAATCAAATTCATTTTACTCTGCCGCCAGCTGTCCGGAATTTGCTTATTCGTTATGACTGTTTCCAGAGCTTTTAACAACATTTCCTTACTTTTTGGACCAAGTTCATTAATCAGCTTGATCGGAATTCCATCTATTCCCGTAGGTGTGTTTTTAGGAATATGTTTTTCTGCATTTTTCCAGTTTAGATTGGTCAGTTCTAAACTGCTTTGTATTCTGCTACCATGTGTTGCTTCCTGCGGAGATTACGCTGTCGTGGCTTATAAAAGACTCGGCTATAACTGGTGTGATGTTGTTCACTGCGTTGTCTCCCTTTAAACAATTCTTGAATCCGATCCTGCTTTCTTTGATTCTTCTTCCCTAGCCAGCTTATATGGTTCCAGAATTTTCTTGCTCCGTCTCTAGAGGCATCGTGTACGTCAGCCATCCAGCGATAGGTGGACTGCCTTATTTTACTTGGGACGAGGGCCTGCACCTGAAGTTTCTTTTGTCGATATGATTCCCATTTTTGGTCGATTTCCTCCTGAGATACCTGTGCTTTCTTTGCCACTCGGCGTTCCCTTGAAGCAGCCCGTCGTTGTTCAGTAGCTTCTCTGATTTCCATATGCCACCAGCTCCGTGGCTTCCTCTTTCCATTCCAGCGGTTTGCTACTTTAACCTTCTTAATTTTCCTACTTATGAGTAGTTCTACCTGTTCATAATCCCAGTCTTCCATGGGGCTTTTCACTATTGCCTCCTCTATGTCTGCTGCTATCTGCGCTATTTGATCGTCGTTTAATTTTGCGTTTACGTTTTGTCTAAGTTCCATTTCTCTTTCCATCAAGGGCCCCATCTGCAGACTAATACATTTGTGATCACTTCCCACACTACACTCTCCTTCTTCGTCTATTTCCATTTTTGTGACCTTGCTATAAATTTCCTGCGACATTAGACAGTAGTCAATGGTCGTCTGCCTGTTGCGGAATTCCCACGTGATTCGGCCTTCACATTTTGTTTCTCTATTTACTATAACTAAATCGTGTCGCTCACAGAAATCTAGCATTAGCTTCCCGTTACCATCCGTGTATCCATCCAGATCGTCGATGTGGCCGTTCATGTACCGCAGCAGAATAATATTGGCCCCGTTTCCAAACTGGCTTATATTGCCACTGACACATTCAACAAGATCCTTGTTTTCTTGCCTGCATTGGTGTCCTGTTCATAAATAAACTACCCCTAGCGACAACTACACGAGCGCCCTCTCGAGGGGTCCATGGGGCAGCGCTAGCAGACGACGCGCCGCACTCTTTCGTGCATACCGCGTACTCATGAAGCCGTGCTCGGTGTACACATAAACGGTTTAAATCAACAGATTTGTGTCCTATCCTGCTCAAAAAGCTTCAAAAGACAGGAATAATAACTTAAGCATGCGTGTGCAGCATAAACCTCGAAAAAAACAAAAAACGCGTGCGTTAAACGCGCCAGCTCATTCATCTGAACCGTTCGCCTCAGTACAGCGGTTAGGAAACTGTTCATTAATTATGCTTTGAAATTAGTAGTGAACTTAAAGTAGAAACAATATTTCACTAAACGTAGTGAGCTTGGTTCCTTACTAAAAAAAAAAGTAGTCTGCGAGTTTTCTGCAACTTTTGGGAACTTCGTTGCGCATAGAGCTCTAATGCAAAATGGGCGTCATTGCGTTTGTAACCGTTCGGGTATACTCCGTTTTACAAACCTTTTCGGCTCCAGTTTATTTCATTTACACAGTATTTCAATAGCTTTATTTTGGAGAAAAAGTCAGTTTCTCGGCAGCTGTGCATTGCCAATGCACGTCTATCTTCCAACAACTACAAAAACAACTACGGGTATAATGCGATGCAAAGCTCACGTATAATGTTTTCTCACTTTTATATTCTTTATTTGCTTTATATTGTTTTCCTTATAGCCTACCGAGCAATAATGTCACCAGTAATCTTGGATGCCGCCTCTTGAAACTTGACGAGTCCCTGTGCGCGTTCAGAGGAACTCGTTTGCTTTCGGTGCAACGCCGGACTCCTCCGTGTAAAGAGTAGCTAAGTAGCGTTTCACACACACGGAGGTTTTTATACTTTTTATTGTACAAATTTTTGTTTTTTATTGTTGTTCTTTTACTTTTATACACCGATATTTAGCATAGGCAAATATTGACTTTCCATTTCGATCATTTTGACGCATTTGCACCCTCTTCTTTTTCCAATGTTTCATTTTGCATTTATATCAATTAACTGATCAATTCTTCAAAATATATTTTCATAATAGGCATTATAAAGCATTTCCTTTTCATTCTTAGCATTTTGACCCCATTGATTCTGCGCGTTATATTGCAGTTCTGATCTGTTCGGGGAAAGTGAGGGGGCGCGAAACGGCAGTGAGTTTTACCTAGATATCCACAATACAAGTAATGGCTACATAGCATAGCGTCCTTGATATTTTGCTGATGGAATAATATATGCCCAAACAAAGGTCATTCCGGGCAAGCGAACTGCTCTTGAAGCAGACAGGAAATACTTCTCATAGTCGGGTGTTTTCTGTGGCCATGAAAATCTGACGCCCAATCCTATGAGGCCATAGCTTCCTTCTGTTGCTATTATCGTCACCGCGAGGAATGTAAAATGACTTTTTCACGTCTTCCGCACGGTTCCTGCTGCCGAAAGCACAGCAGCCCGGTGCAGCCGCATGTCACGCGCGCGCTTCAAAATTTTTGTTCAGAGATGTAATTCTTGCGTTAGCTTAAGCATTAAATACTGCATATACCGTCCTAAAATGCAATAGAGGTGTGTGAAGTACTTTCTGCTCAACTAATCAGCCAATATCACGCTGACAAGCGCAGATCACAGTGCATTTCAACGACGCAGCGGGAACCGCTGGACCCTTTGGGCGGAGCTTGGCAGCGAAGAGGTCACGTGCTGCCAACCGGCCTATCGGAGGGAGGGGCGGCTGGATCAAAACCTCTCGCTGCCTTTAAAAAATAGAGGAGCCTTAGTAGGGTTCTCTGAGCAGCATCATCTGGCGACAGATAGCGGAAATATCGTCAAAACTAATCAAAGCGCATTTAAAGCTCGCCGTTCCCATCGCTTCTTAGCCGCAATGAATTATTACTACTTACAGCACTGAAATATATGTTCAAATATTTTGAGTGCATTTTTTCCATCTTTTTTATTCAGGGTGTTAAAATAGGTTACTAACATATTTCCTCGGGTACGTTCCTCTTTAGGTTGCCTTATGCGACGTTTTTGATTCCCAATAGCCTCAAAACCAGCAGTTTACAGAGCCAGGATGTAACATCACGGCAACGATTACATCGCGCAAATGCCATCGCCGTAATCATTTCCTGCCTTCAGTAGCGTATCTTACCTTTAGGTTGCGTTCAGAGGCACCTCTTAGCAACAATGGCTGTTTAACTCGTTGAGAGACAACGAGTGAGGATAAAGAAGTTGCGGGATCCTACCATTGAGAAAACGCAATTACGCGACCGGGACCAGGTTGGTAGAAATAGCGAAGGGACGTAAAAGCACCGTATGGATGAGTTGTTTCTTTTACTTTACCTATTACAGTTGCCTATAGCTCGCTGTAAACTGAGGATGCAGATAGGTGCCCTAGCGCCTAGGTTACAGAAGTGGTCGCTCGGCATTGCAGGGAAGATGCGAGTTTGAAATTGTTTTAAATTCGTTACTGATAATTTCCTGTCTAAAGTTTTTGGGTGGTAACATGGTTAAAAAGAAACAGGTGAAGTGCATGGAATTCAAGGTGTGGGTTATTTTTGATGACATCTGCTGCAAATCGGTAGACGAGGCGGATAACCATGCAGTTCAGGTAAGAATGTTGCGTACTCTGCGTACGCCCAGGAAGATTAGAGAATGCCTGACTAGTGCACATTTGGTTGCTGTATAAATGCAACTGGAGCTGGAAACAGCGGAAAAGGGTAGGCTGAGGAGGCAAGTGGCCTATATGAGGCGAAAAATGGCGGAGCCCGTCTTCAAAAACAAAAAGCGTGCTCCATGTGGTGAGGAGCGTTTCGGGGCGGAAAGGGTCTAGAAAAGGAGCAGGATTGGGACAGAATGCGCAAAGGCACAGAAGAGACAAGATTATCTTTGGGCGACATGTACAATAGCAGGGTGGATCTCTGCAAATGTGTAGTGGGGGGAGTTAGTGAGGGGGTGTGTAAACAACGCCAGAACCATCTATCAAGTGAAGCAGCGCAACGGCACAAGGCCAGAGGAAGAAAGGGACAAGCACAGCGCTGAACTGACAACAAATGTTTATTCCGTATGCTATTAGCGTATATATATACTTTAACACAATAAAAAAAAGAAACAGAGAGAAGCGGAAATATTCAACCCAGTCACTATGCGCATGCAACCGCTTCGCGTGTACAACGATTATACGATATCGAATAGTTATGCTTTTTCTACGATATGGCTATGGAAGGGGTGCTGATACAATAATCACCCAGCTTCATGATTTCAGACGCTTCGATAATCTCTCGTGTGTGTTTATCCTTGTGCTTGGTAACTACCTGGCTGTTCTTGAAAACTAGAAATCATAAACAATCCCGACAGTGAATACCTATGTTGCGAGCAGCGTTCTTACGTTGTTTCCATGCTCCCTAAGTCTATCATTTACACAACGGCCAGTTTGGCCAATGTATGAACCACCACACGTCAACCTGACTGAATACACAACGTTTTCGTGGCATGACACGTATTTCATCTTGAGTTTTTTCTTGAATTCCGAGCGTAGGGCGTCCAGTGAAGCAGAAAATGTCAGGCTAGAGAACAACTCCAACCAATCGATCAGGAAGACGCATGCAAAAAGCTAAGAAATTAAATTTAACTCCATCATTCATTACTTAAAATGGAAACGGCAGAAGGAAAGCGAAGTGGTTAGAAATAGAAAAGCAGTAAGAGATGGTGAAGTCGGTGTATATTCTATGTGCGAGCAACACCTCAGGGACCTGGAAGAATCTACGGGTATACAAGGCTATGTTTGGGAAGGATTCAACAGAAGAACGGAGAAGGATGGTGGGATTGGTATGCTGATATATCAAAGGACCAATTTGCATAGGGTAAAACCATCTTGGGAAGAACATGTCCGGGTTTCAGGAACAGTAACAGTAACAAAACCCACCTATGGGGCTGAAACGTGGAGGCCTACCAAGAGGGTTCTACATTAGTTGAGGACAACTCAGAGTGCTATGGAACGGAAAATGGTAGGGGTAACATTAAGAGATAAGAAGCGTGCAGGGTGGATCAGAGAAATAGCTCAAGTTACTGACATTCTAGTGAAAATTGAGAAGAAGAAATGGGCATGGGCAGGACATGTAGTGCGAAGAGAGGATAACCGATGGTCGCTTAGGGTAACAAACTTGATTGCAAGAGAAGGAAAGCGTAGCAGGGGGCGGCAAAAAGTTAGGTGGGCGGATGAGGTTAAGAAGTTCGCAGGGGTCAAGTGGATGTAGCTAGCACAGAACCGGGTTAAGTGGATAAATATGGGAGAGGCCTTCGCCCTGCAGTGGGTATAGTCAGGCTGATGATGATGATGACGATGAACAGGTAAAAGGTATTGCAAAGGTTAGCCTTTTATGAACAGGGGACAAATGCAAATGTGAAAACAGGAATCTAGATAAATGTCTTAGAAAAAAAAATCAAACTCTTTGGAGATGGGGCCTAGATGATAATATGTTTGTGTGATTGAGGATCTGGAATAATACATTGATGGCAACGGGAAGTTAATGCTAGAAATCTAATTGTAAATAGAGAAAGAAATGTGAATGCAGAAAGAAATGTGAATAGAGAAAGAAAATGTGAAAAACAAGGTCAGATGACGTGGGAATTCCGGAATAGGCAAACAACCATTGATTACTGCTTGGTGTCACAAGGAATTTACAATAATCTCCCGAGGCTGGAAATAAATGAGGAAGGCGCGTACGGCATGGGTGCTGACCATAAATGTACTAGCTTGCTGAGGGGACACTTGGTCGAAAGAAAACACTAGGAAGCACAAAGAACAAATCAAAATTTAACCGACAGACTACTAGACCCTATAGCATCGGGCACTGATAAAACAATAGAGAAACACCTCATGAGGAGTGGGAGTGTAATAAGTTAGCACAACTCATCTGTAAGTGTACGTTAAAGAACCCCAGGTGGTCGAAATTGCCGGAGCCCTCCACTATGGCGTCTCTGATAGCCTTAGTCGCCTTGGGACCTTAAAACCAACAAACCAACCAACCAAATATTTGGCAAGTAAAAGAGTCAAATTGTTGGAGATGTAGTAGGACTCTTCGAAGCTGGCGGAATAGTGAGGGAAGACAACCAGAGAACGTAGATAAGCTAAGAAAGCGCAGCTATCTCAAGAGGGAATAGAAAATGTGAATCCTATCGGCAAAATAAACTGGAAGTACAGACACTGGTGCTGATTAAAAAAAAAAAAAACAGCACACTGATCGCTGGATGACAGAAGTGCCCGACTCAACTAAAGGGTGGCAAAGAAATTCTGAAGCCATAAAAGCTGCCTGGGTAAGAGAAACCATAGGAAACAGGAACAAATTGAGGACACCGAGTGAAAATATTTAGCCGGTGATGACGCTATAGGCTATATTACACCAGTTATTGTCAAATGATTTACGCGAGGTGATGCGGTAATCTCCGCAAATGAAGAACTATATCAGACAGCATGAAGGAAAGGAGCTTACAATTGACAAATCTTAACTGGAAGATGGTGGAGCCAAATATTCTGTGTACAGCCATAGGGATGGACAAAATTCCAATCAAGCTAATTGATGACATTGGTCCAAGAAGCAAGGAGAAGTTGTTAAAGGCATTGAAAATTTTGATAACAAATGAATTCCGGATTTCTGGTGACTGGATAGGAGGATTTTAATTTGTAAAGGAAAAGGAGATAAGAAGAACATTAAATCATTTATACCGATCACGATAGCGTCAATTACATGCAGGCTGGGAATTCAGACTGTGAAACTAAAAATGCAGGCATGGATAGAAAGTAATAATGAGTGGGGGAACTGCAGAACGGGTTCAGGAGTGGTAGGCGCCTAGATGATGGCATTTTCGTAATTACTCAACGCATAGAAATAGTCAGGGCTTTCTGGACATCAGTGGTGCATACGACCACGTAAACAGAGACCTTATGTGGAACATGCTCAAATCTGAAGGCATCGATAAAGAAGTAAATGAATTTTTCTAAAGGAAATATACAGAGGTAATAAAGTTGTACTTGGATCGGAGGGTTTAAGAAGTATGTCTATTGTCGAGGTTTCTAAAGGACTAAGGCAAGGATATCCGCTATCACCGCTGTTCACGAAATATATGAAGAGTATGAAACAAACAACCTCGGTTTTAATTTCTCGTTGATGCTGGGTGGAAATGAACGTACAACAAACACTTTTAGGATTAATGTATTGTGCGACATTGCTGTATGAGCCAATAGCCAGGAAGACTTACAAGCAATGATTAATATTTGTGAATACGAGGGATATGTAGTCGGCTTTACCTTCAGCGCACTTAGGGCTGGTCCGATGGTATTGAATAATTTCAGCGATAAAAAGCTGACAATACAAGGGAGCGAGATTCCAAGAGTGGTAGAATATAATTACCTCGGAGTATGGATAAACAAAGGACAGATATACATGAAAAACATACACAGGACATTAGGCCGAAAGGGTCAATGGATGCAGCGGTAATGAAGCATCGGGCAGTGTGGGGGAACATATAGGAAGTATTTAAAGGTACTTGGAAAGGAATAATGGTATTAAGGCTTACCTTCGGGATCGCGATTTTTTGCTTAAGGGCAGAAGTCCAGTCGGGGTTAGAAATAAAACTGTGGGAAGGTTAGCACTTGGAGCCCACGGCAAATCTACAACCGAAGCAGTACAGGGAGACATGGACTGGACGTCGTTCGAGCCACGAGAGGCTCAGAGCAAAATATTGTACGAAGACCGCCCCAGGAAAATAGAAGAGAATAGATGGGCAGGTAAAGTACTTAAATACTTATACCGAAAAGGCATTGACTCGCAGTGGCGGAAAAGGACCAAAAAACTAACCAGTAAGTATTAGAAAGGCTGGACGGAGAAATAAAGAACTGTTAAGCGGGGATCCAGGCACTGGTAGTGGGCACTGGTAGCGAGCAAGACAGGAGAGGTGGTAGCTCAGCTTGTAGACAGCTTGTCCGCAAAAGGCACTTCCTCTTTCTCGGCGATCTGTCCGCCTGATTGGAACTTCTTTACAATCTGGCCCCCGCAGAAAAGAGGAGCCATCCTGGCGACTCAAGGAGACGAAAGGATAGCGGGATCGTAATAGGGTTTCAAACGGTCCACGTGAACAATCTCACGCCCACGGCGACGAAGGTCGGTGGAAGCGGCTAGCGGTTCAACTACGTAATTGACGGGAGACGTCTGTTGGAGCACTAGATAGGGCCCGTGGTACTTCGCAGTAATCTTGCTGGTCAGACCTGGTGGTGTCGATGGGACCCAGAGCCATACATGAGCACTGGGAGAGAATTGGTGCACAGGGTGGCTGCTGTCGCTGTGCGCTTTCTTCTGGGCTTGTTCGTCCGAAGTATGCGAGCGAGCCAGCTTGCGACACTCTTCAGCGTGCCTGGCAGCTGCTGAAAGTGATGTATACTCGGAGATATCAGGACGGTATTGGAGGATGGTGTCCAGTGGAGATGAAGGTTCACGCCCGTACAGCAGAAAAAATGGTGAGAATCTGGTAGTTGCTTGAACGGCGGTGTTATAGGCATAGGTTATAATTAGGAGAATCGTGTCCCAATCGGAGTGGTCGGAGGCGATGTACTTGGACATCATGTCACCCAGTGTGCTGTTGAAGCGCTCTGTGAGGCCGTTGGTTTGAGGGTGGTACGCGCTGGCAGTCCGGTGGATGGTCTGACATTCGCGTTGGAGAGCTTCGACAACATCGGATAGGAAAGACTTTCCACGATCAGTTAGAAGTTCACGAGGGGCCCCGTGCCGCAGAATGAAGTGATGAAGTAGAAAGGACGCGATATTGGGTCCGGTGGCATCCTAAAGTGCTGCTGTCTCCGCATAGCGAGTAAAGTGATCGACGGCCACCATGGTTCAACGATTCCCAGCAGGTGTATATGGCAGAGGTCCATACAAATCGATGCCAACACGATCGAATGGTCGGTACGGGCGCGGAAGATGCTGTAGTGGAGCCGGCGGATGGAGAGGAGAAGGCTTGCGACGCTGGCAATCGATGCATGAACGCACATACTTATTGATGAAGGTATACATACCGCGCCAGTAAAACTGCTGTCGCAACCGTTCGTAAGTCTCAAATACACCCAAATGACCACACTGCTGATCGTTATAGTAACATGCACATATATCACTACGGAGGTGGCAAGGTACGATAAACAGCCACTTACGGCCATCTGGCATATAACTGCGTCTATAGAGGAGACGGTCACGAAGGGCGAAATGCTGCGCTTGACGACGAAGGGCGCGAGGAGCCGGTGAAACTGACGAGTTCGTAAGAAGATCGATTGGTGATGCTAGCCACGGATCCTTGCGCTGTTCTGATGGCATGTCGCTGATGGACAGGGAAGACAAGACGATGCTGGAGGCAGGTGACAACGAAGCGTCAGGCGGCACCGGCGAGCGCGATAACGCGTGTGCGTCGGAATGCTTGCGCCCTGTACGATGGATAACTCGGATAGCATACTCTTGCAGTCTAAGCGACCAGCGGGCGAGACGGCCGGTGGGGTCTTTTAGTGAAGACAACCAACTACGAAGCGTGGATGTCTGTAACAACATCGAATAGGTGCCCATACAAGTATCGCCGAAATTTCTGAAGCGCCCAAACAATGGCCAAGCATACCTTTTCTATCAGCGAGTAGTTGGTCTCGGCCTTGGTCAAGGTTCGACTTGCGTACGCCAGAACGTATTCATTCACACCGGGTTTTCGTTTGGCAAAAACAGCGCCGAGGCCCACGTTGCTGGCATGGGTGTGCACTTCAGTAGGAGCAGCCGGGTCAAAATGGCGCAATATGGGGGGTGAGGTAAGTATCGTGCGCAATTTCGTAAAAGCAGCATCGCAAGCCGGCGACCAGGCAGAAAGATCTTTGTGAGCGCTGAGAAGTCGCTTCAGAGGGGCAATGATGGTCGCAAAGCTCCGAACGAAACGCCTAAAATAGGAGCATAAGCCTATAAAGCTGCGTAATTGCTTGATATATGTTGGCTTCGGGAACTCAGCGACAGCGAGAGGTTTAGATGGATCTGGAAGGATGCCACCTTTGGACACTAAATGCCCTAAAATAGTGAGTTGGCGAGCAGCGAAATGGCACTTTTTCAGATTGAGCTGCAGACCGGCGTCGCTAAGGCATTGCAAGACAGTTTCAAGGCGAGTTAAGTGGATCGCGAAGTCGGGTGAAAATACAACGATATCATCCAAGTAGCAGAGACATGTGTGCCACTTAAAACCGCGGAGAATATTGTCTATCATGCGTTCAAAGGTGGCGGGCGCATTACACAGGCCAAATGGCATGACGTTGAACTCAGAGCCCGTCGGGGGTGACAAAAGATGTCTTGGGGCGATCGTCCTCAGCCATCGGAACTTGCCAGTAGCCAGAACGTAAATCAATTGAAGAGAAAAATTCCGCTCCATGCAAAGTGTCCAGCGCGTCGTCTATGCGTGGTAGCGGATAGACGTCCCTTCGTGTGATCGCATTAAGGCGTCGGTAGTCCACACAGAACCGAATGACCCGTCTTCCTTCTTGACTAAAACGACCGGGGACGCCCAAGGGCTACTGGAAGGCTGAATTACACCCCTACTGAGCATCTCGTCGACTTGCTCATCAATAATGCGGTGCTCTGAGGCTGATACACGATAAGGGCGTTGGCGTAATGGGGCGTGCGTACCAGTATAGATGTGGTGACAAACAGTTGATGTACGACCCAAGGATGGCTGCTGGATGTCAAAGAAAGCTCGGAATCGGTTCAGCAAGTCGAGGAGCTTGGCGCGTTGATCTGGACCGAGAGCACTGTCGATGGCTTTGTCAAAGGCAGCCAGGGGCGATGAAGGAGACGAGGAACGAGGTGGGCTGAGGGCACTGATGTTGTCGGTGATTGTGTCGGCACAGGTGGAGAAAACCGGTGGGACGGTCACAACGACAGGTTAACAACACAGAGGATAAAAATTCAATAATTCAATGGAAAAGAAGCCGACCTTGGACTTATATAGAAAATGGAAAGCTCGGATTAAGAAGACAACCTTCGATGACAACTCAAGAGGCAGCGGTTTTCCTTTCTTCTTTTGAAGCTAGATGAAAATGTCTTAGGACCCGAAGCTAGAGAAGGAAGTTTATTCAAGAACATGAAACTCGTGCTATGTGCGGTAAAGGCCCAGAAAAATTTACCATTTTATACGGGAGTGCGGCAGTATTTATCCAGATGTCAATGCGGGCATAGTCACTGTAGCCGAGGCCTTGGGGTTTAGAGGTAACAAAGCAAGCGCAAACAAATGGTCGATAGAGGTAAGCAAGACATGTCTGGGAGATTGGTGGATGAACTGCAAGGAGGAAACGCATGGAACCTAAATCGAAATTTAACACGGATACTCAAAAACACCCAGGGACTAAAAGGGAAGTCGTTAAAGTTGACGGATTATCTCAGTTAAAAAAATATAAAAGAAAGGTTCAACATGGTAGTGACTATCACCACTCCGTTTAAAAAGGGATGCTTCTAGCATTCACCCATTCATGCTGCAGCGCGGAAGACAACATCTGTGCTGGGAAAACCCAAACGCGCCTCGATTGCGTTGCCGCGCTTCGCTCACCGCAGCGTCTTGTTCTGTCCTATGGAAGCTTAACACCCGCCGGTCATACTAGCTTGTGCACGGCAATCTCTTATCCGCTGGCGAGGCTGGTAATCTCCTGCAAATAAGTGCCAAGCTAATAGGCTGGTCTGACGTAGCGAGTGACTCTGGGATGATTTGTAAAAGCCGTATCTATTAGACGTCTTTTCTAATGTTCGTCTTCTGACAAACGACAGCGCTGCCAATTTTGAAGTACCAATTGCACTTTTTTTCTTTGCTGCAAATTTGCTATGATATAATTTGAGTGATAAAAACGCTGTAACAATGAAAGCATGGTGTGCTTCCGTGCTCTAGCAGACGACAATAAGCACCGCATCCAGGCCCCTGTGCGCCTGCTCCACTTCGCTTTGTGGCCTGTGCTGACGCTCCATGCAGCGGGGCTACGTTGAACCGTGTTCGCAAATATTTTGGATGACCTGGTACGTAGCCCAAGTGTGATAAATCACTTAGTGACGTAAACAATAGAAGCACATCAGCGCACAATGCATACAAGGATAATGAACTAGGGACAAATAATAGCGCGCATCACTAATTATTTATTAATTTGCAATACCGCAAGCCCTTCCGGCCTGTTACAGGAAGGGAAAATGAAGAAGAAATACAGAAGAAAGGCACGCACATTACTGCAAGAAATACAATTATAGTTTTTTCTCGAAAGCTTCAGTTGGCTGGTGTTATGAAAAATGCCGGAGGGGGGGGGGGGGGGGGGCTTCAGGTTATTAAATTCGACAATGGTTTTCGGAAGGAACGAGTATTTGAACAGGTCAATTCTAGTTGTGTACGGCATAATGGCAGGTGATTGTTGGTTAGTGCGGGCTTATCTTCCTGGAGGTCGGATATACAGAGTAGAGTCAAAATTAAACTTATTTTCCCGGAGCATGTAAAAACACTTGAGGCGCGCTATTTTTCTACGTGTGGCTAGTTCAGGTAGTTGAGCTTGGATGTGTAGAGCAATGAATTACAGTGTTTTGCGGTAAGCGGGAAACACAAATCTTAAGGCTAATCTTTGCACCCTCTCAAGTTTATTGATCTGGTACTGGCAATGTGGGTACAGTATAATACTTGCATACTCTAACTTAGGTTGCAGCCATACTTTTAAATGCTTGATGTTTAACATAAGGTGTTGAGTGTTTCAGTTTACGTTTTTCACGGCAAAAACAAGAAATTCGGCTGAGGACAGGTTAGCAATTTCTTGCTTTAGAACATTCCACTCTACTATCCTGCTCGGAAAGAACGAGAAGGATAAGCGATAGTTTTAATCTATTGCACATGTGTTTTGCTATGCTAAAACTAAAGGTTGTACTGGATGCCTCTTATGTTTGGTTATTCACATTAATAAACAAAGTTTTTTAGAAATGCAGTTTTCGCAATTATTCCTGTGCTGGGAGCCCGGGTCGTACTCGATTATTAGAGAAATAATTAAATCCAAGAGCTTTTTGTATAATGGATGTCGGTCTTTTTTATGGGGAATCCCGTACAGTATCGGTGTATTCAAGAAACAGTGTAAGGATCGCTTTCTACGCAGCCAGTATAGGTTCACTGGTAGAATGATTCAAGCAGTGTTTTTAGCGTTGCCGAAACGACGTATTAAACGCGAGCACTCCAAGTCTGTCTCGACTCCTTTGCTACGCGCAGATATTTGAACCCGCATAATTCCTTAATTATTTTTTCTTTACGTGAAGCCTAATGGTGCTTTCTTCTACATTGTAAGAATTTGTGTGCACTTGGGCGCACTGAAATTCAAGCCCCAGAACCGACACCATTATTTACTGCTTTAAGGTAATCATTTGTAGCATTCCGGTAATAGGGTGCATGAGTGATATGAGAAACAATGCAATCACTAACGAACAATCTAGTCTCGCACTATGCTGCTAGGCAAAATAATGTACAGCCGGTCAATTCTTACCAAGCGAGCGTCGGCTGCCCGGCGCTGCTGCACCGGAAGATGCAGAAGATCAGAAGGCAAGCGAGGACAAGGGCATGCGCACCATTCCTGCTGCTGCAGTGAGCCTCGCCTGATAGGCTGTTCTGATTAGTACGAAGCAACCCCTGCCAGAATAGGCTGGTAGGCATCGGTGCCCGAAGGAGCTATCACTACTTGTTTTCATCTGCCATATTGGCATATGGTGCGAAAAAAAGCTTGACACTATTCGGAGTAAAAAACCTAAAGTGCCCAATGATTCTTTACAATCATCACCTTGGCAAATTATTGTCGAGAACATTAAAATATCGTAACCTTGGTTACTTCCAAAAGAAACCTCGCTACAGTACCAGCAGATGGACACAGGCACAAGCAATACTGGGTACGTTGCAAGTTAGCACCAATTGAAGTCAAAATCACACAGGAGTTCGAACAAGCGCTCGCAGGACACAGGCATGAAATTTGATTCAAGCGGTTGCGTCCGACGAGGCAGAACAGCCAAGCAGACGACACCCGCTCAATCAGCATGATTACGCCCCCTTGCTCGCTTCCTCTCCCATTTTCCGCTCTGCTTCGGCTCGGCGCCGCTGCACCGGGCAGTCGACGCTCGCGCGGTAGAATTGACAGGCTGTACATACATACTTGACCTGGCGCAGTACCGCTTGCAATTGGAACTGAGCGCCGTTTCCACGTCATCAGCAGGCGAGGTTTCTTACAGACCTCGCGGATCTCTTGCAGACAGTTTCGTACGGGAAAATGTGTCGAATTTCTACCCGCGGCAGGGCTTTAAGAATTTGTTCTTCGCTCCAAAAACTGTTACGACATCGTCTTGTTCACGGCTTTGAAATACCGCATTGGGGCCAACCACCCAAATGCGATAAGCTAAAAGTTAATAATTGGTCTTAGTGTTTATACAGATATCAGATAGGTTTTGCTGCATATCGTCGGCGCCGAGAGAAAGAATTTGGTCCTGGAAATACTAATTTATTACAAATCCAGTATATTTGAAAAATACATGAAATCCACCCTCGCACCCTTTATGCCGAGGAGTTATAAGTGAAGCAATTGCAGATTAAAAGGCGATAAAATCAAAAGAATTTTTTCTCGTATGCCTCGTCTTGCACCCGGTCAGAGAAATACTGAAACCCTGTCAGATGAAGCTTTGAACTACTATTCAACTTATAAAGCCCGAAGGGTTAGTTTCCGTGGTACGCACACTCGTGCTAGCTGAAATTGTGCGAATTATGCCTGTCACACTCACACACGAGGGTGTGGTAGTTATCGTTGAACTATTTTCGGACTGATTTGCAGCTTCACTTACGTAAGTCGCGCATGAACTTAGTAGAAAGAAGTTGATGAGTTTCATGGAATGCTACCGACGCCTGTCTCAATACTGACTAGATTTAGATTTACGACACCCATTACTGTACGTGTTTTTCACAAGCGTAGGCGCACATTTGTGGCCATTCCGCTTTCGCAGCCAAAGTCCAATAAATCAGTATGCGTCTACGCTGTGGGGTACACTTAAAAAAGTTTAAAAAATTATCGGTTATAAGTTTGTATTACCCCAATGAAGAATAAAACAATCGAGTTTTTTTTTTTGCCCTACAAAACAAGCTAAAAGCTCTGGAATCTTTAAGCTTGTAGTCTGGCCTGGTGCTCAGCGTTTTATTTCTTACCAGGAAAGCTTTAATAGCGTCCTAGTTCTTCTCACGAAAAAAAAATTGTATTTGGCAGTGACTTTAGACGAGTTGTATCCGACTGTTTTATGCATGTGTTCTGCTAAATATACCCAATGTTCAAGGCGCGCTTTTTTTGGAACACATTAGCTTCGTTAAAAGTGCCCCAACTTGTAGGGGTTTTAGAAATCATACTTGTTTTCACATTATACTGCGACTTGTGTGGTTAAGTTAGTTCTTTACAAAAGCTATGCTGAGCATGGCCCTTTAGAAGAGGTGGTGGTTTTCTTTCTTGCTGTGCCGCCTTCTTTGCCCGGCCCAGCATTATGCGGTAAATGTAATTGTGTCCTGCTGCTCTCTCTTCTAGCTCTCTTCACTTCCGTAATTCGCATATTGTGCTATTGAGGCTTGGGCATAAAATGTTCCTCCTATATCATTACGCTATCGCGTTATTTCTTATTCTAGTCAATATTACGGACTTTACACATTTAAGGCTGCCATATGGAGCCTCTTTCTAAATACTTATATTTCATTGAATCTGCTTGCGCTGTTTTTATTTCCGCAGCAAAATACGTTTAACTTTGTTTTTCTTTTGCTGCCTAAAGTCCAATATTGTTCTGTAGCTGTGCTGTATCATGCTAATGCATTTCCTCCCAATCTTCTCTCTAATCCCTTCTGACCTCGAAGGCACCTGAATCAATCAATCAATAAATATGCATAATTTTCACAGTGTCCATTACAGAACTGCGCAACCATAGAGGAATACCCTGCTGCTCTAGTGGAATGGTTAAGGCGCTTTACTGCTGTACCCAAGGTTGCGCGATCGAATCCCAGCCGCGGCGCCTGCTTGACGATGGATGTTAAAGCAAGGCGTCCGTGTGCTTTGCTGTGGTATTCCATGCTAAACAATCCCAGTAGGTTGAAATTTTGGGAGCTCGCCATTTCTGTGTTTTTGCCTTAGTCACTTTAAGACGTTCAACCCCATAAGCCAAACCATCTCTTGAGGAAGAATCGAAAAAAGGTTTTCTATTCAAACATTCAATTCCGTAATTCCGGCGACCCTAAATTCTGGAAGCCAGATAACAATACTTTACAGAATGGGCCCCCTACGATGACTCGAATGTGAAGGAAGCAGTAAACGACAGAACAGCCTTACCACCATGTTCGTGTTGCTTATTTCATCGTTTTCGAACACATTCGTGATGGGATGATGTTGCGGTGGGACGATGAAAACGGCATTGTTAAACTAATTCCGATGATGGGTATGACGGTGACCTTTTAACTGTAGTTAGGTGAGTAAATGTTGTCTCAGTGTAGCCTTGGAACTGTTATCTTTCAAAACGTAAGCTTCGGCATTAGTACCCCATGCCAAGCGCCCATGAAATCCCAAATACGTAAAACTAAACTGGACAGGACGGAGGGGGAGGGGGGGGGGGGAGGAGGGAAATGTGAGCTGAAAAAGAGATCAAAGTACAAAGATGAATTCACCTCACCATACTGTAATGCATGAGCATTAGTACCTTCATGCCGAAAAAAAACATTTTGGCACCATCGGCGTAGACTGTTTGAGGGTTTGCAGCCTCTATAAATCAGCATTGCTTTGGCACGTGACATGCAACATCAGGCATTGACGACTCACTCATTTCCTTACATAGGCGATGCGACAATCAGACAATCATTTAGCATGCTGTAGAGAAGCAACAATGACGAGGATATCCCGCAGGAAACTTAGGCCTGGACTGCGAGTTCTGCACCCACCGTCTTTCTATTGAGATGGGCCAACAAAATTCTGTGATATTATGCAGTATTTTAAATTGACAATAGAAAGCATAATAACACGTAGGCCGGTAACGCTTGACCGCATATTGTTTTTTTCCTGGGGGGTGGGGGATGCGCAACGGTGATTTATATTACTAGATGAGCTATACTTCCGCTTCGCTGGCCCGCATAGAACATTGAGTGTAGCCAACTATATTTAATTGGAGATCATTTAATTTTCTAGCTCCACTGTGTATGACAAAAAGCAGCAGCTACTAAAATCCTCTCCATAACTTGTTGACGTTCCCTCACCTACTTGCGATTTGCAGCGTTCAGTCACTGTTTCTTTTTGTGTGTTGCGAAATCTACATAAATGTTGGTGTGTGCTCCAAATTGCGTCTCAAGTTCAGCTCCGAAATAACCACGTGTGCACTGGTGATTGGAGCTCGCGGAACGAAAACGGCATTGGCGTGCTTAAGAATATTTTCCTTTTCTATTCTCTTACCGTCTTCGTATACAGTGCTAGTACAAGAGCAACACCGGCTGCTGGTAACATGCCCAAAGCGAAGTGATATCTACAGCGAGCACATGTGGAAAATTTGACAGATGCCGAGTGTGCATCTATAGAGTGGATGGTCGACAACATGGTTGAATATGATCTCCAAGAACAGCGGTGTGCAATAAAGTCAACTGCTTGTCATATGTGCTACAAGTGACGTCAGCGCCTTTTCTCGTGCGCTTGTATACATGTAAGCGTCTGGACAAAAGTCCGTGGAAAACAAATAATGAGTAAGACGTTCACAAAGAGTATAACAGCATGCTGCAAAATTAGTGGTGGTCGGCAGTAATAGGCGAGATAAAGAGGACGTTAGCAGGGCACCTACAGGCGGCGCTAGACTGAATTCCCTGGAAGTAGCCAAGGCAGAACCTGAGGCGAAAGGAGCTTCAGCAAACGATTCTTTTGCTCTACGGTGACATAATAGACTCGCAATTCGAAAGACCCATACTGCTCTTTGAATTCACTACCTTTCCATTTAGTATGTGTCAACATTTTTGAGCTGAGCCACCATCTAGTAATTTCAAAGCGATTAATCATTAAAGGTTGGCTAAGTGCTGGTGACGCCTTTTGTAGTTCAAAACATGAATCTTTCTAACGGCCAGTGATGGTCCGTCGTCGCTTTCCACGTAATTGATAAAAAAATTATTATTACTACTATTTCCACTATAATTTGCTTGGGTTCCACTTAAATTATGTCTCTCGTTGTTTATTGGAGGAACATACTCGCCAATGATGCTGTCCAGAGTATCACCAAAGAACGTTTATACTACTATTGCAATGCTGCATTAATTTTCAATATAGTTTAGTGCGACGTCCATTACCTGTTTGTGTAGTTGACAGTTTCGCTAGACTTGCTTGTACAATATGTCGCTAAATACCCGCATGAATCCCATTGCTCACATGGCTTTGTGCGTTTCCTCCTTCCAGATAGCGGGCACACTCGAAACACTGCATATTGAAAACCATGCAGGGTGATGTCACATGACGTCAGAGCGTGCGGGGTCGGTCTATAGTAGCCGGCACGCAGCATAAAAGATGCTATCACACCAGCCCGAGGCAGTTAACCTTTACTTGCCCTTTTCAGCCCGGCCTCTAGGCACAGGGCGACGCGCTCTCCGAGAGCAGCAATCTGTTTGCAGCACTTTGTATGCCACAAATCTTATATGAAAAGCTGGTGTTGTGCTCTAAAAACGCGGCACAAAAAACCACCCCAACTTCTAAGAAACAGTATAGATTTGCTTTTATCTAGTCATGATCATAAACCTACTCTCGTTTTTTCTGTCTGTACTCATATACTGGACCGGGCGCGAAAAGCAATCAATAGAGGCCACAGTCCGCGCACTATAAAGCGTCCCAGAGCTCAATCGGCTCGAGTATTTTTTTGCGTTTAGCCTTTAGCTATAGTAGGATATGACCTAAATAAAGCTGCGTTTGCTATTTATGGTGATTGTACGCAGCGCGTGTATTCCTTCACTGAATAATAAATAGAGCATCTTTTGTATATTTTATCACAGCAAACGACATAAGCATCAATTTTCTTGTTCTAATAATTTTATCTGATGATTGGCTTCATAAAAGGAAAGCTTTAACAGCAGACTGCGTTTCTCCTACGGAGGAACTGTGCGTGGCGGTCACTGCAGACACGAGTTTTATTACGCTATACAGAGCTGAAGGGAAGACCTCACTTCGCAAACTTCGTTGCGGTTTTTGGACTTGCAGTGAGCATCCCCTTACTTCAGATGTCACGCGTGCCTTGCGACATCTAAAGGGGAATTAACGCTAAAGGCTAACGCTGCTGGTGGCTGCGATGCACGAAAATAATCTTGAATAAATATTTCCCCGTTATCGGCTCACTTCTTTGTACGCGACTTGCATCATAATTGTAATTTGCTCTCCATGGTGCATGCATATATTATTCATTTCTTGAAGCTCTTTTCAGGGACCCTCCCCACCAGGCTGACGGGGACTAGTCTTGCTGCGGTTTTTGTGTTTTATCGACTCATCTGCTTTATTTCCAGGCGCTGCCGACGCTTGAAGAAAACGAGCGGGCACCTCTGTTACACACAGCCAACGCAAGTCATCGCAACTCTGCGCGTAGTGAATTTCGATCCACTACAAATAAAATGAAGCTTTAGAGAACAAAGTTTGGTGAACATCACTGTCATTTCAGGTCCGCTACATGATCCTTGTTTCCGATAACGGCCAGTTGTTCGGCCAAAGGTGCAACTCTCCACAGACACTAGTTTCTTTCCATCGGGAATTTTTTCGCTGGCTTTGTTAGTTTCGCGTGATTTCCAGGGATATGGGAGCCACACTTAATGAGGCCACAGGCAACACGGCGGTCATCTGCTAAGAAAGTACACTTTCACCTGCTCTTAAAGTTGGCAACATCCAGCGCTACGCAGTATCTACAAGCAACTTGGCAGATTTCTGCACATCATGTTTTTAACGACGAAATTACGCCATATCGGGATTCACACCTCAATGGAAAAGTTCTAAGCGTCCCACAAATAAGGCAGTATAGCGTTGTAGATATATAAGAAAGCAAAATATATTAAAGTGTCGACAGCCGATTGAGCAGTATAGGTTACTGGTTAGGGCGCTTTTCAGGCTGCGTTTCGATAAGGCGAAGAGCAGATACCGCTGTACGTTGCAATGCCAGTGCATGTCAAACAACCCTCAGTTCAGTTCAGTCGTTCAGTCGTGTCCGACTCTTCGTGACCCTATGGACCATGTCACGCCACGCTTTCCGGTCTCTCACCACTGCCTTGTCGTGGCGGAGGGGCTTGCAAAATTCGATGACGTCGTGAGCTCTGCTGTGTAGGGCCACCCAAGATAGACAGGTCACAGCAGAGAGTTCTGACAAAATGTGATTCACCGGAGAAGGTAATGGCAACTCACTCCAGTATTTCCTGCCAAGAAAACCCTATGGCCTATCACAAACAACCCTAGGTGATCAAAATTCCCGGAGCCCTCCACTAAGTTCTCATTAAATGGGCCACTTTGGCACGTCACTAAACATCAATTCATTTCTCTGATTTCATCACTCCAAATGTAACCTCAACCCCTTTTGACTAGCGCGCATTTTCGGCCATACTTCGGGCAAGGCAGGCGCCGCTGGGATTCATTCGCATAAAAGCGTCTCCGGCAGAAGGGTATTCGTGTTACGGACGCCACTTGACAACGCGATCAAAATCACAACCAAAATGCCAGAAAATGTTCTGCAGTCGGGTCATAAACTCAACTTTTATGCAAGTTTCTTTAGTTTTGTAGCACGTGTTTGCTGTAACTACGAAACGCTGTGATGTTACTACACAAAATTTTTTGTTGCAATACATTTACGCTCGAAAGCTGCAGAGAAATTCTTCTGTTAGAAAAGAATATTTTCTGTACCTTTTTCCACGTGGTAACGTCGACAAGGATAACGCTCCTATATAAGGGTACAGAAGCGGCTGTCACAATTATTGCCTGTAGGATAACAGATAACCTACACAAGCCATCACGAGGACTAAAAGCTTGACAATCTGCAGAAAGTTAATTCAATCAGTCAGCAAAGAAGGCCTCTGATGTTCTGAAACATCTTGGAGTTTTCGTTTTTGGTTAGTTTGTGGGGTTTAACGGTCCCAAAGCAACTCAGACTATGAGAGACGCCGTAGTGGAGGACTCCGGAAATTTCGACCACCTGGGGTTCTTTAACGTGCACTGACATCGAACAGCACACGGGCGTCTTGCTCTTCGCCGCCAACGAAAAGCGGCCGCCGAGGCCGGGTTGAGTTTTCGTTTTTGTTCGGTCAGTGAATGCCATATCATTCAGAGTGACAAGCCTATAGAAGGACGGCGAACACCAAGGCCGCCTATGACTATCTCTAATCTCCTGTTGTCCACATGATTCTCAGTGTGCCAACATGGCGCTTTGTTGCTGGTACGCGCTCTCACACACACCTCGTCTTCCTTCTCTTCGTTCTTATTGAAGATTCTTATGCGAATTTGCAACAATGCCTAGTTAGGCTGCAGCCAGAGTCTGCAGAGTAGAAATTCCACATGCAATGAAGTTTCTTGTGGAGTTGCTCGCAACGTTCATCAGGTGTAATAAAGCAGCACAATGCAAGAACAAACTGGTAACGCGTTGCCGAAGGGTTTGTTTTCTATGCCCTGATCACGGGCCATATGTGAGGAATATGCAACAATTCTGTGTGCTCGGTAATGCAAGGCTCCGTGTAGTATTTACAGAACTAAATCGTTTCTTAGGAGACAGGTGGATCGGTTTGTTTCTTAAAAGCTGTGTAAACCTCTTGTCGACTAATTATGAGGACCGTAGACACCATAGGACGATTTTTGTATGCTACGTACTAAAAAGCTTCGTATAATGTGCAAAGGTCAAAACTTGTTTTAATGGAGACCGACTCTTCAGTTTTCGTCTTACTGGAAGTAACATAATATGCATCTGTATTGCCTCTGTCAGTTATTTGAGCTCGATCAGAAATGACCTGTTTTTAACCAGTTAAGCACACATTTATTCGTACTGTGTGGCCACAAATACAGGCATTACGATCAAGAGGTAGGATCTTTTATTGAGAAGTATACTGAAAGACCTCAATACAATCTGCCAATAGCATCATCATATAATCCATTAATGCGGCCACTTGGCGCCAATAAATGACATGACCCACCAATCATCAAAGATGCAGTGAGCATATTATAGTGCAGTTTTTTTCTCGTCCAATTTAAACCATTTGGCCCAGCTTCGTTACTGATGCAATAGACATGTACATTATGTAACTTCCAGTAACTAAGCAGAAGCTCCTGTCCCAACAAAAGCTGCTGAGTCATTGCACACATCATATAAACGTCAGCTGATTACATTAGGAACTTGTAATTCATGCATGTTTTTCTGATAAAAGTGCCATATAGCATTCACCAGTTGCATGTACATGGGGAATAACATGATGAAGTAACAAATGTCTTGATTTCTAAAGACGGCATGTGCCGTGTCTTGTGCCCTTCTATGTGGTCAGGCTAGAAAAAAGCAGAAATATTGTCCGTAGTCATTGCATCATTTCATAAACGCATTGTAAAAACAGAGAAGCAACGTCCAGTGCAATAAAAAAAAACTAGCACGTAAATTTACTAAGAAGACATCAAAGGATTTGTTCTGTGACCATTAGATTATCTGTAGCACTACTTTGAACCCTCTATTTCATCATAGTTTGAGGGCATATATGAATATTGCGCCAATACTTACAGCAGGACAGTATGCCATTCTCGGCACCAGGAGTGTACCGTTAGCAGAAAGAGAAATGAATTAATAATACCGTCTGACCAAAGCACACATGACAGCTAAGTCAATGAAGAACATGTCTATCAGCTTTTTTCTATATCAATGTAAAGAATAACATTCCACAACGATGAATATAACCTCCGGTAAAAAAGAGAATACGCAGTTGAATTTTTTTCCACAAGTAGGATGGAAACTACTAACAGAAAAAGCAAATCAGTTAGAATTTAGATGGAAGAGTCATGCCTATAGATTACATCATAAAATTGTCCATAGAAGATGTATGTTAAAAAATGAAGTAACTGTGGGATCAGAACAGCTCTAGGCATTAGGAATGGCACCACTTTGCTGAGCTACAAGGAGTCAAAGGCAAAAAACATATATTGGCTGAATTTGCTGAACTACATGGCGTCAGAGGCAAAAAACGATTAGGTTGGCTGAAAATTAAAATTTGGTGAACATGTCTTACCCCTTTTAAGCTTCTCGAGGTTCTAATAACGGCACATAATGCTTGAGCTAATAAATTCTCAGATGCCATGAGAAGTATTGATGGCCAGCACATGAGGAAATGAGGCCTTGGGCGTAAACAATTATGCAAAGACAGTTCAGTTAATGAACACAAGAAAATTGGGTATTTATTCAGAGCTTGTCGGTCGCATGGAAATTGGCAACTAAAGTGATTAGTGAAAAAAAGTTGAAAACGAGTGCGACACAGGGATAACAGATCAGTGAATTTTAGGGGTTACAGCAAATGGTGGCTAGCATGCCGTGATGAAAGAATTTTCTTTTAGACAAAACATAATGTTATCATGAGAAGCATGGTTTTCACTTCATCGAAAAGTTTATTATTCTGCAAGAAATTTCTGGCAGAGGGTCATGGCCTTGGTGCATCACAGTGAATGGATAATAGGGGCTGGCGCCACACCATCTGGTGCGCGGCATACGTAAATACCCTCTCTACTTCCCCTCTTCACAGCATGTAGCTCTTGGCGCAGCATACGCTCCAAGCAACACCTGAGTTAAAGGTCAAAATGCTGCATTAAATCACTTTGACGAATGAGAGCAGGAAAGCGAACTTTCTTTTCAGAGCGTAGAGATTGAATTTCTGAATAGCAACGAACTTTTACGTCCAGTTATAGTTCCTTTTAGTATAGTACCTCTGGCCTTTCTGTGTAACCTTTAGCGTTACCCCAGCAATTTCACATTTAATTAGCAGTAGTTTCAATCGAAAAAATGATCACTTCTCTTCTGGCAAAGGCGTCAGTAGTTTGAGTGCAACCTCTTGATGAACGTGCATTTATTCATCTCCATCCCCATGACCCATACAATCTGTCCTATTACCTCGTCGTGCTGCCTCGATAAACGGTACTTAGGGACCAGACCTGGTTTACATTAGCTGCTCAAGAGCGCTGGTGACTGATATCAAGATTGCACATTCCTGCTTCGAGTAAAATCCATGATGAGCGCTAGTAAGTGTTCTATTGTGCTGCTGCTATATTTTGTTTTAGGGCTTAAATTTGTAATATATGAGATTACTAGACCATAGATTGCACAAGCGGAAAAAATTCTCGGTGATCATGCAGGTGTGTAACATTCATTACTTCGGAGGCCAACTGGAGCTTAAGGCGACTCTGGGATAGTGTAGGCCATACTCAGCTACTTGTTATTGGCGCAAACTCTAATTGAAAGTTGACTACCACTGAACCGTTGCGCCTCCTATCGCGTTTTCAAGCCAGGAGCGCTTGTTGTGTGCCGCATCTTTCGCCTGAGAAATGATTCATTTCCCACCCAGGTGAGTGGGTCAAGATGAATTCGCACATGCCAATGTCGTAACTGGCAGCGAAATCTCGGCGCTCCCCGGCGCTGAAGTTTCGCCGGTTAATTGCAATGCGCGAACACCGAGCCCAGCGGTCGAAGAAAGAAAGTTAGACAGGCGCTAGATTCAACGCCACTATAAGTAATGTTAAGAAAAATGAGCATCTTCCTCTGCGGAGGCTCTATACAGGTCCGTACACCAGTTCACCAAAAGCAGCTAGGGACGCTCCGTATAGATTGTCTTTCGACATGCCTCGTACTTTAAGAACATAAAACGATCAGTAGTATAGTTTTGCACTAGGTAGACTGGGTTATGTAGGATGGAGTGAAAGGGGCAACCCATCGTGAAAATGCTGTCAATGGAGCGTGATCCTACCGTCGCACACATCACTTCTTTGTCGCGTCCTGCACTTCCACCCGACGCAACATCAGGTCAGGGCCGGCCGCGGCGGCCTTTATGTGCTGCAGAAAAAAACGCGGAAAGGCCTGCTGCGCAATGTCAGCACAGACGAATGAAGCTATGCAGCACTTTCTGAATATATTTCTATTTGGGTACATATGCCCATATCGGCTTTTAAGATAAAGCCTTAAGTGTGTTTCGGAGCAGCGTCGTGAGGTACAGGGGCTAAGAGCGTGAGTTTCCCACCAAGTATCGAGACAGTTTGGCGTCTTTTGTAAATTGGTAAAGGAATTTGTAAAGGAAAGGTAAAATTTGTTTGTAGGAAAGGCGCTGCAACTAGGGTGTCGAACGGGAACTGGAACTGAACCAAAAATCGAAACCCAACCCATATTTTAGGCCCGGAACCGGAACCTAACCGAACGCGAAATTGTTTTCGCCATCTTGGAACTGAACCTGAACCGGAACAAATTGGAGGATTCGTTCCGAACCGGTTCGCGCTACGGTTCAGACACACTTTTGCTGGCAACTTACCTTGATTTTTTTTTACCGTTGCTTGTAAAGCTCTCTTCTCGTTTATTTACAAAGTGCAATACACACCGCAAACATCACAACTATATTGAAATATTGTACTGGGATTATACCAAGCACCTCCACCAAGATGTTCCGTGGAAACTCGATGTATTTACAGTGTATTTACATCAGCCTCAAGTGGCATAGCAACAAGCAGCAACACGGAACCAGTCCCACTTCTTCGTCATCACCTTGTCCTTTCCGCGAGGCAAGAGAAGGAAATACTTCGTCTTCCTAATCGCGTAACAATATCGTCCCCTGCTTAAATATGAATAGAACAATGAAAAAAAGTGTTCGAGAGCGAAGATGTATGGCTGCTACACTGCGCAATGGAGCCGTTCATGGAGAAAGTTGCCCCCATTTGAGATCTGCATATAGGCAGTGAAATAGTAACATATTTATTTATACAATAGCATTAGCCTCTAGTTGAGGCTGTAAGCAGGAACGGGAAATAAGAAAAACATAGTGTGACAAAAACAAACAGTTCGTAAGTTGAGTTACATGTTTAGGCAAATAAAAATATAACCACGCACAACTCAAACATTACATTACGAATATTTAAAAAAAAAACTTCGCACAAATAATTTCGTTTTCCTAGCAGCAGTATGCGTTGCGACGCGAGCCGATGCAGTTTGGTTGACCGAAACTTCAGAATAATAAGCCGGCGCTGACAGCGAGAAGACTGCCTTGGGCCGCAATTTATAGGTCTGTTCTTGAGTTGCATCTGAACTTAGCGCAAATAAGATAAATCAAGTCGATTTCCCCTTTTGCACCTAACGATGACTGCTTTATTGTTTTATTTCTCATGAAAGTTAACCTATGCCAGGAATGAAGCTCCGGTGTTCATATGTCAAGACTGGGTGGAGCAAGGAACTAAGTGAAGTCCCTAGTAGAAGTATTAATTCACGAGCTACATTTGGTGCGCTATCGTTTCAGCCCATACAGTTACGGTGTCGAAAAGTGCTTTTCATCGCATTATCCACTATCACTGATGTGAATACCTAAGACAGTCTAAACAAGTCGCACTGAATGCTAGAAGTGCACGACTGAGAGAAAACGTAACTAATGAGTAACCTGGTCTACGTGTTGTGCGGTGACGTAGTAGTCGGGCCAAAATCCTTTAAAATTAGGAAGAAAGACGAGGTCAAGCGGAACGAAGGAGCCTAGGATTAAGTCTTAAAGAAAAAAAACTCAAGAGGGAATGGGAGTAATAGTGCAAGCAGTGAAGTGCAACATGAGGCCTTTGATACCACATTACGTTGACCTCCTAGCAATGGTGCCGAACAAAACATAATTGGGTCACCACATGGAAGCAGCTTCACAGGATCACCGGCTGCGATCAAATACCGCTGCATGCAGCAGCAAGCTGAGAATGAGATTGAAGCGTTTATTATGGAAAGAGAACTCTGCATTCGAGAGCTATAAGATCGCGGCAGTCCTCTGAGAATTCAAGTACAGAGCCTGCTCTACAAATTTGAAAAGGTGCCCAAAATAAGCATACTCGAGTGTTTTGAAATTTTTGGAGGAGGAGACTACTAGCTACAGTAGCGCTTTCTGTGCCCTCTACAAAAGTCAGAGCTGAGAGAGGATTTTATGGACTAAAATATATTTTCTCTTCTCAAACTCGGATGACATCGACTATCCTCTCGACAATGCCCTCTTATTTCAGTCTTTCTATGCTGGCAAAAAATTTCCGAGAACCATGCAGAAACAACTCTGGAGAAATGCGTAAGCCTGAGCGTTGCATTGTTGTGCGAGAGATTTGTGAGCGGGATACTGCGTGTGACAGATATAGCGTGTTTCCTTTCCTTTAATGCAATTATAGAACGGTAGTGAATTTTGACGCGTTCAACGGAACGCTGGCTGAATTCGACAAGGGCGCGCGATGTACCGTGTGCAGCAGCGGCGCTCAGGCTTTCGCATTTCTCTATTGCAGATTCTACAGTCGTCTCGGAATTTTTCAGACTGCAGTTGGTTGATTGCCTCTCTTCACACATTTTTGAACTCTTCCCACCATTTTTGCGAGCAAATCACTCCTTTCCCATTTGTTCACGCTCGCACATTTCAAATTTCCCGCCACCAGAAGTTAGGCCTACGTCACCTTAAGTCGAAAACCACGTGATTTCGTTTGGACATCATTACACCTCTCGGCTATTTAGACGTCTGATTGACCTAATTTTCTCTAATTAGTTGCCTAATTAAGACACGTCCACCAAAGTTTTACCCAGCGAGATTGTTGGTTCTAATGCAACCATTCTTTATCTTACAACTCGCTTGCTTGCTTGTTTGTTTGTTTTTTTTTTGGGGGGGGGGGGGATTTAACATCCCAAAGCGACTCAGATTGTGAGACATGCCGAAGTGGAGGACTGCGGAAATTTCTACCCCCTAGGGTTCTTTAACGACACCGCACAGCACATGGACGCCTCTCCGTTTCGCCTCCATCGAAACCCAGCGTCCGGTGGTCGGGATCTAACCCGGCTGCTGAGGCACAGTAGTCTGTCATCTTAACCACTGAATCATCGCGGCGGGGCTTAAACTCGTTTCGTTTGAACGTAATCGTGATGACAATTTTGGTGAATTAAATAACAGTGCCAACGTACCTACTTAGTGCTTACGCAATAACACAAAGGTTGCCAGCATTTACAGAGCACATAATAAGCGTTTTGCGAGTCGGCATGATGTCATGCCATGGGAGCCGCATGAAACATTGTTGTACAAGTAGTAGCCAAGGTTCCGCTCTAAAGTTCATGTGAAATTTTGTTCACCTGAAAGGCGTGCCAGGAAACGTAATGTTCTTTTAACTTTCGGCGTGTGTCAGTTTTAGTCGGTTATGTGCCAATCAAAGTAATCATTATTTTCCCCAACCCTGCTCTGATTGTCTTATCTAATAATTTACCAATGCCCGCACAGCAAAGTGGAGCTCGTCACACCTGACGACAAAAACAATAAACGGACTATACTATATGAATTTTTAGTTTTTTATATACTTGAACAGGAAGAATAACTCACTATTAAGATTGAAGTAAAAAATACACCAGAATTTTTTTTTTCTGAATCTGTTTGCACCGGCTAAGGCAGAGTCTAACTGGTTTGCACCGGAACGAATTATGTCTCCGGAGCCGAAACCTAATCCGAATCCGAAAGGAGTAAACCTGCACCCAAACCTAACCCGACAAAATTCCGGTTCGACACCCTGGCCTGTAACTGTGAGGTCATATGACTGATAGAGGTGTGATGCAGGTGAGTACGTTTTGACGAAATTGTGTGACACTTGACTGAGCACTTCGTGTAACCCAATTTGAGATCCACGATTAAGCATTTTTACATCCCACAAGTCAGGATTATGACCCATGACTTGTATGACTCAATACAAGCCCTTAACCATGTCTTTATTATTGACCCTTAGACCAAGACTAATCATGACTTATGACTTAAACTACAATTGCTCCCATTACCATGAATCACATAGCATTTATGTGCCACATGTCATACAAAATCACACATGAGTACTTATTATACATTGTTTGATGACTATATCGCGCGTAAATTGTGCATGCACATTTTGTTTCCGCTTTTTGCGGAGAGGATTGGTGTCAAAATAGCGTCGGGCTTTCGCTTAGAAAGGGAAAGCCCAGCTTCATACCGCACTGGGAGAAAACAGTTGCTCGCCTTCTCAATTTAAAAACGTAAATTTATTTATAGGAAAGCGCTGTATAGCTGCAACTTCTCGGAGGACCCACCGCGCCCCAGGGGCAGGGTGGAGGGGGAATTTAAAAAGATAGAGAGAGGCGCTGTATTAGAGGGATACGGAATAATTTTTAACCATTGGACATCATTACCGTACAGTGAAATCTCACAGCAGACGGGTGCCTCGATCCCCGTACAGCAATAGGTCGCGGTCAAGCTTTAACCGGAATACTTCGTTTAGGTTACTTTTGTATTGGCTGCGAGTTTGGGGGTACACCATGAAATTAGGTACACGTATACGCCCCCCCCCCCCCCCCCATGGCGTCAAGGCTTCACTCCACATCACTGTTTGAGAATCTCTTAGGCCCTAGTCGCAGGTGGCGAAGACCCAGAAAGTACAGCATGGCGGAAACTGAGCGCTGAAAGTAGCACTCTCATGGTGTGCCCTCTGGAGATGGAACCGCAGCCTACCGAGAACAAATTGCGGCCCTAATGCGACTCAGGCACTCCGAAAATGTTGAATTGTATAAGACAAAGCTGGCCGGGCACTTGCAAGACGAGCCGCCTTGAGAGGTGAGGAAAAATTTAACACAAAGGGCGACAACATACCAGCAGAAAGTACAGCAAAAACTTGAGCAATAGACAAAAAGGCTTTCGCCAGCACATTCTTAGAGCCGGTCTGCACGTGGCACTAAATTTCTAGTTTATGTGACCTTCACAGATATTGGTCCTTTTAATGGAAAAAAAATATGAAAGCATGATCTTGACATGCTTAGGTGTAGCTGTCCAGCATTTTGTGGTGTTTACCTAAAAGTGAGTTTCTTCTATTATCCACGTCTGGCAGTCCACGGGTCGCCTGAATAGCCGGAGCGCAGTGCCAGCCGTTCGGTCTTTCTGCGTCCCTCCGACCACTTCCAGTTGCTGCCAGAACCAGTTCGTTTTTCTCTGGCTGGGCGGTTTCGGGCTGCTCGCTGGCTGTTAGACTCGCCAGAACGGTTTTGTGCTGGCAATGCTGGGCGATTATCGAGCAGTCAGCAGACGACGGACAGGTGAAATGGAAGAGGGAAGCAAGCACCGCCATTTTACATGACGGATCGCGGTGCTTCATGACACGCCTTGTTTGACCTTGAGGGCAGTGCAGGTGCTCGCTTTGGCTTCTCCAGGGTGCACACAACCTCTAACGTCTTTTTTTGTGCGCGTAATGCAACGGATCTCTTCACGCCATTTACAAGCGAATAAAGTTCTGCTTTTTTAGTGAATTCGGATTCGCATAAACGCTTAATCTGCCCGTAGTCTCGCCTTATTTTATGATGCTGTACCTTTTCGAGCCAGGCCGCAGATTCCGGCCGCGAATACGTGCCAGGGCAATATTGCATGCATATCGTCAGCACTAGGACTGGAAGCGCGGGTGTGATCTGATTTTCCGCTGCAGTGGAAAGGCAGAATAATTTTGGAAAACGCTCATAAATATTTGAAACGTACCGCATGCCTGCACTAGCACCCCTCACTTGATTCATTACAAATAAATCTCCCCATTGTGAGCCATATCATATATGCACGCCGACACGCTGGCCCGGATTCTCACGCTATTATGCGAGCGCTCGATTTCCGTAGCGAAGGCGTAGTACACAGATACCACACGCTGTCTTTGTGTCGTCCCTATTGAAAATGAACTCAATTCAGGGATACGCAGCTATACTTTTATTAACGGTGCAGATTCTTCCCCAGACAAAACTTTCTACCCTGCTTATTTATGTATTTATATACCCCATATACATCACTTATATACTGAGCGAAAGCATTAGTCGCGGGTCACCGAGAGTTCTACTTCTCCATCTGTTTAAACAAGGACACGGGCACGGACGCGGCACGCAGCGACGAACGGTTAGACCTGCCGTAGTATTGCTTTCGCAATAAAATGCTTTACCCGGCTGATTTATTTATATACTATTCATGCATTACGATAGGCGACAGACGTACTACACATGAGCGGCCGCTCAACCTCACCCCCGCCGAACACGGTGCTCACGCACGGCAGAATCTGGACTCTCAAGATTTGTGGGGTTGCACAATACGCCAAATACTTGCTTTAACAGACAGCCCCAGCGAGGGCTTACTGCTCAGTCACAGTTCTGTGACCACACTGCGCGAGTCGGCAGACGCGATAATCAGAGAGTACAGGGTGTCTTAATGAACAATGCAAGCGAAATTTCTCAGATACGGTGCCAAATCCGCAGCTATAAAAGTACGAAACACTTTGGCTACTAAAATGGTAAAAGGCCAAAGCCCGAGTGTCATATTCTGCTGCGCATTTGTTGTGAATGTGGTGGTGAATGATGCTTCTATTAATGAGAATGATACTGTTTCTCAATCTTTCTTTCCTTTATGGCTTGGTACATGTTTACGCGGAGAGTTGTGACAGATAGTGCGCCTTTTATATCCGGTAAATCAATTTGAAACGTCGGTGATGCCTGCAGTACTTTCGCCTTCTAGACATTCGGGTCTGCTTCTACTTGCTGTGTGGGGAGGCGTTCGGGGAAGCGGCAAATGAAAAGGCGCATGGACACCTGGATCGGACGCCCGGTGGGGTCAGCTTCGTATATGCATTAATCGCCTTGTGACTTCATGATGTGTATTGACGGTACGTTGTCTGCCCCTTGTCGAACACAACAAGCATTTTATTGAGTGCATTAAAGTTCACCGGTGTTCTATAATTCGTCTACAGGAAAGGAAAGGCGCAGTATGTGTCATTCGCGAAATCTCGCTCTCATTTCCACTGTAGACAAGGCGAATAATAAAGGCTGTTTCACAATCCGAAGCGTGGTAAAGCGCTGGGCTAGGGATTCAAGCGAGAAGATTCGATTCCACGGTGGCAGACAAGGTTTAATAATTTATTTTTTAAGTGTTAGAGCCGCCGCAAAAGCGTTGTAATTTTGCTGACGACAACGATTAGCCAATAAAGGCTTTCACACTAAAATCATACTCCTGGTTTTGAAGACCTCTTGAAGCTCACGTGTACGCTTAATTCACAACGCACCGAAGTCCATAGTCTTGCGTCATATCGAAGCGCGAGCATCTATATCTTCTGTCATGTTTCGCCGACCACGATACCTTGTGTCGTTTCTCTCACATCCAAAGAAGCCTATAGGCTCCATAAGCACCGAGCCGCGGCACTGCTACTTCTGACGAGAAACGACATTTTTGTACAAAAATAGGAACTCATAATATGGGGGCCACGCGGGCCGGAAGTTTGCCTTGCACTGCCGCATTCACGCTACCTTGCGAGCACGAGCAAAGCTCTCGCGCTGCATCTCCGGCGCGTAGCAGTGTACGTCAGCTGTGCGGCTTCAAAAAAATCTGCTTGCTTGACTTTTATTTACCGTAAATCGAACCCAATGTGCCCTCTCTGATGCAGACCGCAGAAAACTAGCATACATGTCGGACGCGATATGCGCTTCGGAAGTCAGGGATCACATAGTGAGAACCACGTCCTTTGTGTTAGTCATTTTAAGCGATGGCTTGTACAGCTCGTTTTCACGAAAAGCTGCCGTCGTAGTAGTATGAGTAGTCCACATCACGTTACGGAAATAATCAAGGGCCTGCAAAAATTTTTGATCATTGTAATTGCTGTTTATAGAGATTGATAATTGATTGCTGTTTAACCTGAGATGTGAAGTTTATGAAATCAGTTTAATTAATGGATGAATTAAAGAAATAAAAAATAAACAATGAAAGCAGTTTTAAAGGTCTCAAATTGTTCAGAATGAAAGGCGATGCTTCGTTTATATTTAGTTTGTCTTTATAGCTCGTTTTGGTGCTGGATTAGGGCTTTGGTTATAGGTCCGTACAGTGTTTCGTATTTCTTAAACTTTTATGAGATTTAAAAGTAGATGATGTCTGTAAACCTTTGACCCTCTTTAATACCAGAGACTTCATTTTAACAAGAAACGTCGCAAAGGGAAGCATTTAAAATGCTTACGTGTCATTTACAGTCCCATTTCTTCCTCGCGTACTTCAAAAAAAGAACTCCGAAAACGAATTTCATACTGTTGCAAGCAGCTTGAACGAAATGCACATCTTGTCCTAATAGAAGATATACTGGAAAGCGTTGTTGTGTACGCTATCTGCTCCAATTCGAAGGCCGAAGCTTACCGTTTGAATACCGAAAAGAACCTTAGGCCAACCTAAACTACGTGTCTACAGTTACGACGGTCAAGGAAGGTTGTAAATGATGACTTGGAATTGTGTAGGCACTGTAGTTTCAAGGAACCCTCGAGCCGCCTCCCTAGATAGTCTCTACCCTAAGGAACATGTATCAACACTGCATAAAATGTCTTTATTCATGCACACCGGTGCTGATATTTTATCTCTATTTCCGCCGATAAGCCTCGGTAAATGAACGATTTCGATGTCATTTTAAGAACGAACAGTGTTACAAAGCACACATCATTACTCTTGGAGCCCTCCCCAGGCAGCACAAGCCATAGGCCTAATATTGGGGATTGATTGGGGATTACTGGCCCACAAGTGGCGCAGTGGTGCCATTGAGCTACCAATACTGCGCAGCCATGCTACAGCATAAGCATTATTGGCCCAGTGAACTTCACCCATATCCGTTATTGGCATTCAACCGGCTAATAGCGGTCAATAATGCCCACGCATATTGAACCGCTTGCCATTATTGTATACACAATAAGACAATCTGGTCATTATTGGCCAATCAGCTACAATGGTTTGCCAATATCTTCCACACCATGGTATAACCTGGTAAATATTGTCTAGTCAGTAACAACGGCTTCTACAGTATTGAATATATCTAGGCATACAGTGGTCAATAATGTCCAACCAGCTTTGGTGGCATACCGACATTGCACATATCTTGGTTTATAGTGGTCAATATTGTCTAATGAGCTTTGATGGCTTGCCAGCATTGCACATAGAATGGAATAAATTCGTTAATATTGTCCGGCCATTATAGTTGTCTCGTCAGCTCTAAATAAATCTTGGCATATATTGGTCAATAGTGACCCGCCTGTCATGGCGGCCTGCCAACAATGTATACATATTGCATTATATTGTTCAATATTGTTCGATGGACTGTGATGGCTAGCCAGCATTGCACCCTAATGGCATAGGTTGGGCAATAATGTTATGCCAATATGGATGGCTTGTCAACATGAAATATATCTTGACATAGATTGGTCAATATTGTCCCATCAGATTTGGTGGCATCCGAATATTGTATATAGCATGGTTTCTATTAGTCAACATTGTCTAACGAGCTTTGATGGCTGGTCACCATTGCACATTTCAGGCTGCGGCGGCGCTAAAAAACAGTAGAATCAGAATCAGTAGAATCACAATATGACAGTGTTTTTTGGCTAATTTCGTCCCAACTAAATTTTTCGCTGGCCCGGACATCAGTTTTCGTTCAACTGTAGAAGATATTCACATGCCATACGTAATTTGTGCCCCCATATATATAATGTTTTTGGGATTAATGTACAGATTGTCTTAAAATTGTTTGACTGTGCTGACCACACAAAATGCTCAGAAGCGCCCATCACCGAAAATGTAGAATATATTTTCCGTGATTTACTAATTGTTGCGGATGACCTGCGATTACATTTGACGATTTTGGTAGCGTACTCTTTTATGTATGATTTTAGACACGAATTATTAGGTAAAATTCTGCATTTAATGTCTTCGAGACAATTCCTGAAAACTAGAGGGCCGTATGTCGATCACGCGTGGACGTAGCTAACACAGATAGTGTTCAAAAATTTAGCAAAGTGTTGAAAAAATTCTGACAGCACGTGGGATCTACACCGCAGAAATTTGCTAAGGCGAGATTAATGATGCTGCATAGGGTGCATCACGTATCATTATCGTTATCAACTAAACGCAGCGTCATTACCATTGACACTGTCATCATTGTCATTACCACTAATTGCGGCGTCATTCTCGTCGCTATCATCACGGTTGACAAGGAGAATTATATATGCGGCTTGTTTCGCGATACAGGGTTTAGCGCAGTTGGTTAAAGCGCTAGCTAGGCTAGGAGTCCGATTCCCGGTGGAGACGATTTGTTTTTCTGATCTCGTCAAACCAGGATGATTGAAAGTGATAGACACATCAGTGCACAGATGCTGAACACATCTCGGCAACAACTCTCATGCATGGAATTTCGTTGCATGGGCCTATATATACGCATACGATTGCACAAGCATACGCACACGCTCGAGCACACATCTGAGAAGCAAAAGTTTAATAGATGCGTGTCCGCGAAAAAACTGCGCAGTCAAGAAACGCAAGGTACTCAAATGCAAAGAAAGCAACAGAACGTGTGAGTCGCCTGAACAAACATCAGTGGCTACGTTTGGATAGTAAACGCAGAAACGATTGAATATATCCGGTGAATCCACATCCTGTAAACGTTTGTCTATGATTGGAAACACGCACGCGTAGCATCATTATTTTCGCCTTTTTTGCGCGATAGAAAGAAACCCTACATATGTTCAAACGATAGCAGAGGTGGGAGAGATCGATCGTGCTAGCCAGTCAAACACTCACTGCATGATTCGCCATTACGCTAGCTGTTTCCGGCATTGAGCATCAGCACCGACTATACCACGCCTCACTACTAGCTGTTCTTATAGACAGATATGCTGGGCTGCTTTCAAGGCCGTCGAGTTCTAATATCTACTAAACACAAATTTGCATCTTATTCCTGTACTCCTTAGCGCTCTGCTGTGGGCTACAGCAACAAAGACTGAACGACTTTGGCCATCAATGTAGCAGCGCATAAAATATTTCAGCTCAAAGAAAAAAATACAAGCAATTTATATTCTACGCTGTCTAGTTAATTCACTTGACAAGAAAAGAAATCTGAACTGTACTGGAATGGTTCGTATTCTAATGCGACGTAAATCGCACACTGCCGAAACGTTGTGTGCATGTGGAAGATAATAAAAAAAAAATCAACAGCACTGCATGTGGCAAGGTAAGCGACAAAATAAAAATTTAAAACAATTACCTACAGTGCAATGAATGCGCGCTCATGTGTCGCCAGCATATATGGTAACAAACTTGAAATTGCATAAGAACGATGCTCTCTATGGAAGTTATTTTTGTTCGAAAGCTGCAATACATGGCTCATAATGATGCATTTGACTACTGTTTTTGACAGCGTTCTCCTAAGCACTGATCAGAAACTATTCTTCAAGCATTCTATGCCTTATTATCCAACCTTATAATCACCGCACCGAAGGCGTTTCCCTCCAGAGAACTAAACAATTCTATCCCATCGTGTCAACCAGGTAGCTAATGGCAATTCATATATATTGAAAGTAATGCAAATGCGTTCTTAAGGCAGTTTGGGGCATTTTTAGAGAACACCACTCTCGAAGAATTTAACACATGATTGAGAATTAGGTTTCGCCTCCGTAATATTCTGCCGCTTTGACAAGCGCAGCTTCCGCGGGCTGAAAGATGATCTTACCGAGATTCTTTCTAAGGACTACACCTTGTCCCAAGTTCGTAGATATAGTTTCAATGTTGACCCTTGCTTTCTTTCTATTCTTTCTTTACTGCCAATTTAGTTCTTCAGATCCTAGCTCGCCGAGTATTTTGCAATTCTTGCTACTTTATATGCCCACGCTTAGTTTCTTGCTTTAAACTTCGGCCTGATTTGAAAAAAAAAAATTAAGAACATGATTATTTTAACCTTGAAGAACCGGTAGTTATGGTTGTTTTCGCTTTTCTTTTCCTTAATAGGAATACAGCAAGTATACTGACTGTTGCATCGCACAGTTGCCCGTGATGACGTTTCAAGAGCACTGCATCATAAACCTGTGTGCCATCTTTAGTAAAAAAATATGTCCATTTGTTCGAATCGAGAACGATTCCGTGAAAACTGAAGAGTGTTTTACGTATGTGGTTATTACTGAAGCACATAGGTAAAACGCATTTTACATTAACAAAAAAAATGTAGCGAAATTATCGTGCCACTGAAAACTTTATTGAGCCAACAGTCGAGGCGACCAAAGAGCTGCGAACGCACTTCTCGTTGCTTTAGCGAAGCCGAGGGCAAACCTGTGCGCATTCCTCCTCACAAGCTTGGCGCAAAGAACATATGGTTTCCATTCCCTCGTGTCTTTCGTCGCCTCTCCCCCCGAGGGCCTTGATTAAAGCAATTTTCCAAACCGCTTTCAACTTCACATCTTGTAGCCTTTTCTCCCCGTGAAGCCGTCATCGCGGAAGGGCAGCGACTTTCATTGCCCTTTCTTTCTTCCCGGCTAGGCATGCGTTGCTCACAGTGCCCCCCACGCTACTCCCTCGCACTCTTCCCTTCCTTCCCGCCAACTTCTTCTTCTAGGATCTGTGGGACGTGGGGAGGGGTGGGGGGGAGCCAACTTTCTTGGTTGGCAGTCTTCTGGGCTCGCGCGGTCCTACGGGACATCTTTTCTCTCACCGACTTGCGAGCTTTATGCCTCCTCTTTCAACAGATCTCAAGCAAAACAAGGGAGAGAGAGAGTGAAAACACAACGACCCTTCTGCCCCCTTCCAACCGTGCCTCGAAACTCGACACAAGAGTCTGATTCAGAGGCGTCCGGCCGGCCACACAATCCCCACCCGCTCGCGCTGCTCGAGCTCCCGCAGCTTTGGACAGCAACAGCAGAACCGAAAAACCAAGCATTGTGAAAGTTCCAATTAGTTTTAATGACCATGCCTGAAAGAGGATATCTGTGAGTACCACCAGCATTTTAAGTTGTTTGTTCATAACTGAGCTTTCTGAGATTATTTCTTGCTTTGTCTCGTCGTAAGATCGCTACTTTATCTTACCAGGTGTAATAAAGCATCAGATGACTGGGATGTACTTTGCGTGGCAACATTCATTTTCTATTGTTGCAACTGAGGTCTGGGAATCTGCGCTAGCCGTACGGTAAGATATCTTTTTTTGCATAATTTGGTACTGTATGCTGCAAGCCTTGATCATCATGTCAATAACCGATACGCTTGCTAGAACGGAAAGCCATTTATTTCGACCGCACCACGCCAGTCAATTCTTAACTGTATTTTCAGCGCACTATTTTGTATGCATAAACTCTGGCCACAAAGACAAAAGTTATGGCGCAGAGGTGGGCAATTTGTATTGCAAAAGAAAAATGTGCCCTGTAAAGCGTGATGCGTGTTTTGTGTGATTTTCAGGTTACAACTTCATCGCGCGTGTTGTGTGTCTGAAGTGATCAATTTCTTTTACATACAATATTCAAACCTCATGGTTCAGTTGAGCTTTCTGGAACATGATTTTTAGTTGCAACCGAATATTGAATATTGTAATTTGCCGTTATGAATGCGCGTTTGGAATGGTCTAAACGACATGTAGCTTATTCGTGTGTTTGAGCTTTCTTCTGCGCTAATCCCAAGTAGTAGAAGTGTCATAAAATAGCCAGCAGGTGCAGTTTTACTATCAATTGTAGAAAACTAAAAGCGTCCGGAAAGAAGATCTGCCGACGCACTTATTCTTACTGCTAAATTTGATTATTCGCGGAAATAATAAAAAAAAACTGTTCGTTCGAAAGTGCACTTATCCACAATTATAGATTGTTATATCTGCTTGCCTGAAACATGACACTTTATCTTCTACGTGCAAGAGTTTCTACTGTCCGCGTGAAGAACTCTATGAAAAAAAATCTGAAAAGGGGATCCTTATTTACAGTTGCTACCATAATTCTTATACTTTACCACACGTGCAAACGTGTTCCCACAGCAAACGGAAGCTACGGATTTCTTTATTTTTTCAATTTTAGTATGATACAAACCCCAAAGCATCTGTGTCGTACGTTGTTTTGGCTGCAGCTTTGACAAATTTTAAAATGTTCTGTTTGCAGAAATCATGCGGTGTACGCCAACTTTAGCAGCCGCGGTCGGAGTGCGACTGCCATTTTTTGGGTCTCTTTTTTTCTTTTGTAGTTTCTTTAAGTTCTTGCGGCAATCTATCCTAACGAAAACTATTCAAAGAAAAGCTATTGATTTGAAGCATGCAGTTATGACGATATCTTTCTTCAACAGGTGCTCGATCACAAAGGCACTGCAAGTAGAAGGGGGCAAGCACTGACTACCGTTCAACGAATAGATAACGGCAAATATCACTTTCTTTTATGTTTCCAGCGTCAACAACACATCCACATGGGAAGCCGTGCACTGCTAGATGTCGCAACCAATGTAACCTAGTTAATATAGCCGGCCTCACCGAGTATGCAGCTTATTTCAACCTGAGTAAACCAGACAAGAAAGTTGTCTGAGGGCCGACAGGTGGTGCTTTATTTTGCATTCCAACTCCACGGTCTAGCTGTACTTCCGCTTTCGCCCCGCCGGGGTCGCGCAGTGGTTACGGCGCTCGACTGCTGCTCAAAGGACGCGGGATTGAATCCCGGCCTCGGCGGCCGCTTTTCGATGGAGGCGAAAAGCAAGGCGCCCGTGTGCTGTGGGATGTCAGTGCACGTTAAAGAACCCCAGGTGGTCGAAATTTCCGGAGTCCTCCCCTACGGCGTCTCTCGCTTTGGGACGTTAAATCCCATAAACTAACTGTACTTCCACTTTCAAGAAGTTTTCTCTCTTAATGGGATTTATGAGTGTTGCTTTTATTTCCAGGTGACATCTGCGAAAGGAAATCCATTGTTATGCACGCTGCTCAAGTCCATATCTTTAAAGGCTGCTGGGAGCTGCTGCCCCTACAACCGACCACAAAAGAAGCTGCGATAAATTCGGCGCCTTTCTCCAACCTGGGACCTGAGAAGACCTTGCCAAGGGACGCAAAAACAGGAGGAGCACTGAAGTCTAAGAGTTCTGCCAGAATTTTTGCACGCCCTGTAACCCATGCACACCTAATAAATCACCATGCAATGTATCTTTCAGCTGTATTATTTTCTGTGCATGGATATTCTCAGCATGCTTTATTTACATAAAAATCTACATTAAAAATATCAGCACTGCATACGTATGGGATGGCTTTGTAGTTGCCTATTAGCCATAGCAGGAAATAGCAACTAGCCGTAGTACTGACTATTGAAACATTCAGCCCTATAATATGCCGGATTGCCAATTGCTCTGCCTGGATGCCAATAATGCAAAACCACTGGGCAAGATTGAATTCGAAATATTGGGTAGCCGATAAATCTGACTGGATGCCAGTTGTGAATAACCAGTGAATAAGCATGGATACAAGATACTGGATGCCCAGTGAACTTGGCGGGATAGCCGTGATATAACAACCAGTGAGCGAGCTTGGGTGGAAGATATTGGGTAGTAATTGAATGCCATTGAATGCCAGTAAACAAGGTAGTATGCCAATACTGGTTTTGATAGGAGAGCCAATCAAATTGTTTGGCATTTATCTTGGATCTTTGCGCGCCCAAATAAGACGCCAATACTGGCCAATATTGGGCCAGTGGCGGTCTATTGACGGCAGGCTGCTTGGGTCTGCTGCATCGCTAAGTCGACTTTCTGGAAAGCAGCTATTCTTCATAACCCAGAGTGTTTACTGTTGAATGAGCGTTTTTCTGGGGTCACAGTGTTGAACCATTGCTCCCTAAGCGAATAGCTCTCGTTCTCGTGGTCACTGCGGCCCTTCACGGTGAATTTATATCAGCATCGCAGGATGAGTCAAGAAGTGATAGCGTCGGCTTCGCTCGGATTCTTCGCCGAATTCGTGACAAATAGTGCGGGTTCCACATTTCTTACGACGTTGCTGATTGCGCCAACAGTTGTCGCCATTGCCAATTCCACCCGTAAAAGTCTCCACCGAGAATGCGGAGCATCAATAGACAGTCCAAGCACAAACACGGGCTCCGTTCGTGGTAGGAACTCGAGCACGACGGCTGAGGAGACCACCATAGCGGTAGCACTCGCCTTCATAAACCGCATGGGCACACGTGACAAACATCTCACCAGATCGACATGTACAATAATTACAGATTCACAAGCTGCGTGTCGCGCCTTTCGAGGCTTCACGCGTGCTCTCACCTATAAATTATGATACCTTTCCCATTGGTAAAGTTGTTCGGACTCCTGCCCTGCTGAAATATCCCGTATAAAATCGTACAGGAAAGCATATACAGGTTTACTGTACAGGATTTGGGATACAGGATTGTGGGCTAGTTCAGGAAATTCCTGTACTGCCCTAGAAAGTCCGGAATGAAACCGCGCGGAGCTCTGATACCGGAATGGCCTGTATGGTTGATGGCCCTCGTTTCCGGAAAGAAGCGTGTCGCCATGTTGGAAAAATCATGCAACAAATTAAAATAACACGAGTACATTTAAAATAATAAATAAAGAAAATATAAAAAATAACTTTTACCACCAAGTATGGAATCAAACCTCGGTCCTCATGGTCTTGATATGGGCACCTTAACCACTATTCCACGGCGGGTTATGGTTAAAGTGGTTATTATTCAGTATATGTAGCCAATTTTCCTCTTTCGTACTTCGTGTATTTTCCTTGGCTGAGCATTTGTGGCCGTAATTCACCGATCGCCCTTTAAACACGCGGAATTTTTTTCCAGGCTATCTCGAGGATTTACAAATGTCCCGTATTTTTATAATGCGCCGCTTTATTGCAGGCAAACCTCAAAATATCATAATTTACTAGTGCTGGTGTGTTTTTCATCATCTATGAACACTTGTTACTTTTGCTACATACAGAGCCCTCCGGTGCACTAATACTTGTAATATTGCCGTTTTAGCTTCACGTGCTACCAGTGGAGCCGCGACGTCACTGAATAAACTTCCGACTGAGCGGTCTCAAATGTAAACATTCGAGAACGCGTCTTCTGGTGTGTGGCTATCTGTGCATCTTTCGATGGTCAGCGATGTTTGTTTATTTTTTCTCGGGCATTTTTTGTCATCGCTAGCGAAACGATACGTTCGTGCTTCCACTTTCGCGTTGAAGGTGGCAGATCTTCAGTACACCTCATGATCGTGTGAGCTGCACCGACTGTTGTACGCCCAAAAGCGACGCGAAGCGCGTATATGCTTCCTAGCGCACACTTCAACGGCTTCGTATTTTCGAGGTATTTGTGAAATGAAGCGTGCTCTTTATATAGAGAATAGTTGTATAATATGTTTGGTATCATGCTTATTTAGTGCGCTGGCATGTCCGGCATGGTCATTCTGGTTGGGTTTCATCGATCGGCCCGGCTTCTGTTCAGAAGCGGAAATACTCTGCCCGGTTTCTGGTTAATTGATGCAGGCTGAACCGAAATGAAACTGCGCGGAGCTCTCATTTCGGAAATTCCTGTAGTCCGTGGTCCTTGTTTCAGAAAAAAAAAATCTGGACGCCAGGCTGGAAAAAGCATGCAGAGCTGTGCATACTGGAAATGGTCTGCCCTGTATAACTCTATACCGGTACGAACCGTCCGGATTGAGATTCATATCGGACATGACCTGTTCGACAAGAACCCCTTTAGGCTTCATATAGGATTGGTCACACCGGTATGAAATTTATACGGGGTAACACAGGACTGGTTTAACCCCGTTTGTCGCGATACGGGATTTTTCACTAGGGTGGTCCCTCCTCCCTTCCTGGCAACTAGACGTGAGTACGCGCTCGCCCGAGCAGAAACCTTCCGGGCGCTGTCGACGGAAGCGGAAAAGAAGTAGACACAGAGGAAGCCAGCACAGTTCTAGTCTTACACCCACATTACACTATATTACCGTACACAAAGAACACTGCCCCCGCCGCACCCAACACTCACCAAGGCTGAAACTGTGGCATGGCGACAACTGCACTCACATGTATACAAATCTCTACCATATGTATTTGTTGTTCTCCGCCTGCTACCCAGAAAAGTGCCCCACCTGCCAACAACACCGACCTACACTATATCATTGTGCCTGGGCCTGCCCAAAGCCACCCAGCAGCATTCCACCTAAAACTCACCCCACCCTCTTATCTTGGGAAGATGCCTTGTCCTGCACGGAGCTGACCGACAACACCGGCTGATTGAGCGGGCCGAGAGGATTGCAGTGGCCCATGGACCTATGGACTGACGCGTATTTAGTTCTTTCTGAGACAGTTTTATTCGCAACAACCCGCAAGACCGGCGACAGCTGTTCTGGCGGGCCTGCAGAATTGAGGCGGCACATGGAGTCCTGGACTGAGCGCTCCACTCAGAAAGATAAGGAAGTATAGAATAAAAGTTTCTCTCCTCCTCCAACAGTTTTGTATAGACTTACTCGACCCTTCCCCACGCAAACATCTTGCAGCAATTAAAAATCAGTCGAAGTAGAACTGTACCTAGTAGTAAAGCTGTAGAACTCGACACCATTTAATAAAGGGTGATGACAGCTAATACTTGAGCACAAAATGATTATTGAATTTCGCTCTACACACGTGAAGTTATAATTCCATAAAATATGAACTCATTCGTTGGAGTAGGTATTTTTTAAATGATTTTCTTTATTAATGCGAAAGCAGCTTTCTGTTATTGTAACCATTGGCCGCTGACGTCATACCGGCTATCATTCCCACATCGTCTGTAATTCGCGGTGTGTGCTGCACTCCTGAATGCATACCGTGGACGGTGGTCGCTATTTTTTTTCTTCAAAAAAATGTTTTATTTGCATATTCTCTTTTTTCATTGAGAAGCCTTCACTATATATGTGACCTTAGTGCTCCTCGGAGTAGTGGAATTTTTTGGGGCTTCCTCTAGAGATTTTTGAAGAGGCCGAAATCGATGAGCTCATGCTATATTCAAGCTATATTTAATCTGCTTCTGATTGCATGTAATATAAGCATAAAATCAAAAACACATTTTTATGTTATGAGAGTTATGTTGTTTTAGCAACAAGCGCTCATGGAGTGCTCCTGACGAGTGAAAGGGGCATTCGTAGATCGACGACCGCTGTGCACGATTGTGTTTCATTGCTTCAATTTTGTTACAGACAACGCAAGAAATAAAGGTTGGCCGAGGTGACATGGAAAAAGGCATGCACCGCCTGACGGGGCCATGCCACCCGGATGACAGGCGGAACCACAGGCTGCAAAAATTATAAGGCATTCACATGTTGACGCACATTCACTACTTACATAAATCAAAGGACCGATTTACAAGCATTGGGGTTAAGCTAAAAAATAGACATAGTATAATCACGGTTTAAGTATCAAAAATAAACATATTGTAAAAAGCAATAGGAGTACTTTAAATTTCATCATTTAAGATTCCTCTATTACCATTTCTTTATTTATATTTTGATATTTGTGATTAGAAGGAGTGATGCGTGTAATGTCTATGATAACGCCGTGCTGATTAATTAATTCAGGAATTCGCCATCCTACCTTCTGAAGACCATAATTTGTTCGTGCACGAGGTATTTCCATTCGCTGTTTTTGATGTTCATATGTGCTTATCTTAGTGTGGTATGTATTTTCGAAGGCTGTTGTATCTGACTTGTACTGGCGGGATATTTTGAGACATAGCTTTTAAGTCAGTAGCTGACATATTTCTAATATGCCACAAGACTTCAATAAATGCCGGCAGCTTTGTGAAAGCGGTAAGTTCCCGATAGGCCGTAATGGTCGCTTTTGTATAGCAAGGAGAGAATTTAGATTTCTTTGAGTCGTTGTTACCAATACGAGGGAGCATTAGCTTAAATGAGAGTGTATTTGTGAGTAATATACTTGTCGCTTTGTGGACACGGGAGATAGTGCCTTAATCTGTTTAAGATACCAACTGCTCGACAAAGATCACTACGAAGCTGGACTACATGCGATTTCCAAGATAAGATTTCTTAAAACACAACACAAAAAAAAATTCTGAGCATTGCTGCAGCTGAGTGTTTTCAAAATTTAAGTTCAGGTTATCAGGTGCTTTTACACCTTTTGCCTTAAACAGAATGTATTTTGTCTTACTAGCATATAGGGGCATCCAGTTTGATTTCAGCCATGTACTCAAGCCTCACAACCATTAGTTCACCTTTCTTTCAAGCGTGTAGGGGTCAATACCTGAGAAAACACACTGGTGTCATCAGCGTACAACATTAGGTTTTCGCAGCGCTGTATTTACTATATCATTCAGATATAAAACAAACAGCAAGGTCCCTAAATAGACACCTAGGGTACATCATATTTAATTGTTTTCACTTGTGAAGCTGCCAAATTTTACGACGGTAGATTGTTATCTTGCGGTTAAATAGTTTCCAATTAAAGTCCATCACATGCCACGGATGCCGTAAAAAGGAAGCTTTTTTTAAGAGTAAGTTGTCAAACGCCTTTCGAAAGTCGAGGAGACATCATAAGGTGTATTCCTTTTCCTCTATGTTGTTTAGAATTTTTTTCCTTTGTCCAAATTAGTGCGGTTTCTGCTAATCTATTTTTCCTAAAGCCATATTGCTCGTTGAGGATAATATTTTGTGCAGTTGAAAATCGAACAAACTGTTTGTTGATTATCTGTTCAGCTATCTTTGCCAGGACCGGCAGTACTGACATAGGCCTATAATTTGTTAGTTCGCTCGTAAGGCCGCCCATTGTGTACAACAGTGACTTTGGCCAGTTTCGTATTATTAGGAAAAACGCCTGTATATAAAATAACATTGTAAATATGGGAGAGGGAGAACTAATTACTTCAGCCACAGCCTTCAGTGGTTTCGGTTTAATTTCGTCGGCTCCTGGTGCACAGCCATTCTTCAGTGCTAAAATTGTATCCAGCACTTCCATTGTGTTTACGGAGTTGGATAGGATGAGCCGCCCACATGATACATAAGCCGATTCCTCACCGCATGATCCAGCTGCTATGAAGGGATCAATAAATAAACTTACGTAGCTGTCAAAACGTTGTTTTGATATGGGATTTTCTTTTCTTTAAGTTCTTCGAGAGTATCTCCCTGGCAGTTTGCCACATTACACGTGAATTGCCTGTGATGTCTGTGAACTTAGCTGTGTAATATTCAAATCTTCATCTTTAATATCTGCATTTAACTTGTTTCGAACTTTTTTAAACAGCGTAAAGTCAGTCTCATGTTTAGTATTAAGGAACCAAACATCCTGTTTTTATCGTTTAATTATCGTATGCAGCTCACGGGTGACTGAAGGCTCCTTATCGTTTTCGGTTTTTACACCGTTTAGGTGAAAAACACTTTTCGTGCGCGGACGTAAAGTCAGTATTAGAGTAGTGGCGGAGAAGAGTTTCATCCTTATTTGTACTCGCCGTTTTGTTAGGCAGAATGACGTAGATTGGCAGTATAAAAATGGTCACTTAGACCGCCCATGAATGTACCCGCTTAGACTTCTTCAGGAGCAAATCTTGTGATAGAAAGGTCTAGGGTATTTTGAGAGGTAGGAGTTATTCTGTTTGGCGTTTCTATTAAGTTGCAGCACGCGTATGGCGTTAACAGCGCTTCTAGGCGCAAATAGCCTGAGCTATTTGATGAAGCATTGGGATTGAAATCGCCAATAAAAACACATTGTAGCTTTACCTCAAGGCTCAGTTTGAGCAGTTTGTCCATACAGTGCCAAAAACCATTCAAGGATCCAGGTGGTGGGCGATAAAACAACCCTGCCAGAAATTCATGAAATTGAGCAAAGATACATTCAATGTTTTCACCGATAAAATTGTACAGTGGCAGTGCATTCTGTTTATGATCTATTCGAACATACATCGCAGCACCCCCCCCCCCTCCGCTTGGAAGTGCGACATAAGAATATACAGTCATAACCATCAAGATAAAGAACACTCATCATCAGAGGAAAACAATGTTTCAGGAAAGCAAATATCAAATAAGTGGTTAAGGTCATTTAGGAAGAAATATACTTCAAGTTTGTTGTTTAAGCTCGTGGCGTCAGGTGAAAAAAAGAAATCGTGTCTTTTTTTTAGAAAGTATGCTCATAACTAAAATCGAAACTTGAATGCGTCATCTTACGCGAAGAGGCCAAAGAAGGAACGTTTCGCAGCGTGCTAGCAGGGAAGATCACAGCAAATCAATACGATCTTGCTCACTGAGAATGACTATCGCTCACACAACGGTCTGCTTCTGCAACAGTACTTTTCTGTTACCTTGCGAAACGTATGCGTACCCATTATTTTTTGCACAATCTTTTTTCAAGGTGAGCAGTGTGCGAGAGAACCGCGTGATATTTTCGCAGATGAACAAGCTCTCCTCTTTCTCCAGCGCATGAATATTTGCTAGCCGAGAGGCACGGTCCTTTTTTTCTTTTTACCCCGCCGGGGTGGCGCAGTGGTTACGGCGCTCGACTACTGTTCCCAAAGACGCGGGATCGAATCCCGGCCTCGGCGGCCGCTTTTCGATGGAGGCGAAAAGCAAGGCGCCCGTGTGTTGTGCAATATCAGTGCACGTTAAAGAACCCCAGGTGGTCGAAATTTCCGGAGTCCTCCACTACGGCGTCTCTCATAGCCTGAGTTGCTTTGAGACGTTAAACCCCACAAACCAAACCAAACCACGGTCCTTCTTTCTGAAGAATCGGATCATAATAGGTGGCTTTTTGTCATTCTTAGCTGGCAGCCTATGCATGGCACCTATATCCATCGCTGTTACATGCGGAACATTTAGGTTTGTAGCCACTTCATTTAATTTTTCCAGCAAATCTTCATCGCCAGACTCAAGGACACTAGGTATTTCAAGATTCAGGCGGCGACTACGCCTCTCTAGGCTGTCGATCTGAAGCCTCACGTGGGCAATCTCATGTCGTGTCAACCCTCTCAAGTTTATCAACAGGCTTGAGCAATTCTTTGGTATTTTGTTCTTCATCATCCAGCCGATTTTGAAACTCGTCAAACTTTCATGAGATTACATTCATTGAATCTTAGAGCTCATCAATTCTTTAGGGCAAAGCTTGAAGAGCGTCTAGTTTAGATTCAATGCTGAGCAAACGTGTCATTACTTCTTTCTCTGTACCCAGCCTTTCAGTTCCATCTTACGTATCGCTGCCGTTTTTGCATTTATTTAATTTCCAATTTTCCTTTACGCGTTTCGCTTGCCACGCCTCTTCGGTTATACCAGTACAAGTGCCAAAGTGAAAGTAAACGTACATTCACTACAGCGGGCAGGGTATGTTTACAGGTAGAAGCAAGCAATGTGTGCAACATCTGGACATCTGGGACGATGCAGAGGAAAATACACTTCCACGGAAATAAAATACTTTTGGCAGCAGCGGCTGGGTGACAAATAAAACAGGATCTAAGGTTTAACAAGAATAGCAGACCAATCGGTAAATATAAAGAGCAGGGCCCGCTTGCACGATAAAGTCCGCGCTAAGTCAAGACTTAAACAGTGTCTTTAGTAAGACCAGACTTTTTCAAGACCGGAGTTATTCAGGGCTGTCTTAACATACCCATAGAGACAGTGGATACCTAGTTTGAGGACAGCGGGTACCTATACATGGGAAATCTTGGCCCCTGCTTAGGGAACGCGCCGTGGCACCTGACGGTGCTTTCAGTCTGTCACGGCGTGGTAAGGGTGAAAAACTTTATTGAAGAAAAAAAAAGAAAGAGTGCAGGTCAAGGGTCCTTTGCATGAGTGGAATGCCTAGTATGGGAGGCCACTGGACAAAGCTATCACCATTGCCCGTTGGCCAGGGCCAGTTGGGACTCCAGCGATGAGCAGCTAAGCAAGGCCGCCTCCAAAGTCGATTTTTTCTGCATGTCTAATCTCTTAGGGGGCATGATGCGAGCGCACGTTAAAGCGTGCTGCAGTCGTTGCTGTCTAAAACAGAGCTCAACTTCGCATGCATATGACGCGACGTTCACGTCTTAAGCAGCAGAAACCGTAGCCGTCGTGCGTGCTTCATTTGCAATCAGAATGTTCATTCTAGCAATGACAATTAAAATGTTAAGCCGCTAGTTTTTCTCAAGCATTTGCCTCATTTTGATTAATTACCACGTCTTTGCTTGGGTATTTTTTTTCCTCTCATAAAATGCCTACAGGAACGCGCCACGCCCTTCCACAACACGTTTTCGGGATGACTTCAAAAAGCCTCCTAGAGCAGCGGTTATATGCATTTGGGTAAGCAGTGTAAGTACGTGCGCGTACTGGTGTGTGAGGTGAGGTGGGGGGGGGGGGGGCAGACAGGCCGCGGATATCAGACTTGTACGTAGCAGCGCTTTTAGGGAGCTTTAATTAACTGCAGTCCTCAAAAGCAAGTATTGTGCTGACGTCAGTGCCGGTTGAATTGCTACTGAGGCATATTATAGGAATTGACCAGTTACATTTAGACGCTGTCCTAACAGCTATCAAAAGCTGAGAGTTGTCTCCCACAATTTTAGAGCACTCTACGCACTCCAGCTACAATTGAGGTTATGTGCGCCGCAAATGTGACCTAAAATCAGGTTGTGACAAAAGATGCCGTATTGGAAGGCTCACAGAATTTCGACCTCTCTAAAGGTCGCTCATTCACGGATCGTGCGTTTTATCTCGACGCAAGATTCATCAATCATGCATTTTATCTTGACGCGAAACTCGAGTCGCTCATTCACCAATATCAATCCAATATTCAATATCATTCCGTTTTAAGAAAACGCCTCACTAGCTGCCACGCTCACACATTCCAATTTTTGGAGCCGTCACCACATCCTTTCTTCGACACGGTTTCCTTACCCACTGCTGGCACAGGCTCGTCGCTCGGAACGTTGTGTGTAAACCTATTCACCAGCGGTATACAAAACGGACCGCAATAGCACTAAAAGAATAACTTGCGCTTAGCAGCGGCACAGGTTGGAACACATGCCTGCAACACCCCTGAATAGAAAACGGGGACGTATTGACGAACTTCAAGATATGCGGTTTTCGTTTTAGAGGGGCTTCGCGAAAAAATCTATACGATTGAAATATGCTTGTTAATCTATCCGTCTTCCGAAAAGTTGATTTGAATTTGTGACTAGTGTAAAAATACCAAATATACCGTTAATTTCTCAATCACCTTACTTTGAAAGCTTCCACGCTTCACCGTGATCGCGTGGACCATGCAGTGAAGTATTCTCAAAACGCGACGGGGCCGTTTCGTCAATAGGGCCATTGCGACGGTGTGCCCAATAAAGCGCTTTACGAAAACCGATAATAACGTCGTTCTCAATACGCTTTCATTTAAAAAGCAGACAAAATCGCGCAAGTGCACGTCAGGTACAAATGGTTTCTGTCAATTTATTCAGGCCCCTTAAATAAATAATGCTTTCTTATAAAGCGCAGATTTTTCTGGATCCTTAAAGGCTGATATAAGTATATGGAAGTTTACTGCATTCTGCCACGATATGACAGCTCCCACTAGTTTTATGCAGGGCCTTATTGAAAAAAAAAATGTATGTCCAAAGCTGTGTAACATTTGTAATGTACTTTTAGTTTCGGTGTATGCCTATGAACAATATCAGTCATGTGCAAATGTTAGGCAAAAATGACAAAATTTTATTTTTATTATTTTTGCACCAGTTTGTAGAAAATTTATTCTAATGCATTCTTCCCCACAAATGTACTCGATTTGTATATCAAAATGTCAGTACTCCACACCCCAATTTCTGAAACACAAATGAACACAAATATGTTACAGTATTGTTGACAAATACAGCTGTTCATATGACTACAGCAGTTGCCACCATGACAGTAATGTGGTATACTTGTGCAACCACAGCATTTGCTCTCACCATTTTTTCCTGCAGATAAACAAAAACGACCAGGTACTTTTCTTCCAGTCATATAATTTTGGCCTGTTCTGGGTGTTGGATGTGCACAGGTTACGAGTGGTATTGCAACCATATACCGATATGCAAGATCAGTAGCCCTTGAGGTGATTTAATGCAAGTATGTGACCAGCACCAGCACGACATTGAGCAAAATCATTTGCATATACTATTCTCGCAGCATACAATTGAGGAAATGGTGGCCCACATTGGCAAGAAATATTATCATACAAGCAAAACAACATATACTTGAGAAAAGTACAAAATGAAAGTTGCAGATGCCTTACACACACCAGACATGCTGATATTTGTTCTGCAGGTCACGCTACATAGTGAGCAGCAGAGAATAAATAACAAACAACAGTTTGTAATGGTTACAGGTACTGGTCTCAAAGGGTGGAATTAATACTTTTGAAGCACTTGCAAGAGTATAATGCAGAAAAGCTTAGTTGACATAAAAACTTGACACAACAAAACATGCACATGATTTGAATCATGGTGGGTGAGGAGTGCTACAAAAGGCTATAAACATTCTAATACAAGGTTAACCAAAATGTTGTTGAATATTGTACCTGCAAATAATAAGACAGTTTTCTGTGGCCCTATATATACTCTTCAGTTGTCGCAACTGTAATTGCAATGTAAGCACTGCCAATAATACAGGTGTGATCACTGAAAGTTGATGGCAAAATTACTCGTTACACTTTGAGCAGGTAGTTCGCATTTTATTTTTATGCCACATGGCTCGTCCGAGCATTGCTGCCATGGATGCCATACGAGACAATTTATACAAAATCTGGGGCTGTGAACACCTACCACAATATGGTAGCCCACGCTTCTACTTTTGCATACATTCACCAAGTCTCCCAGAGTTTGCCATTGCACTCTGATGCCATGCAAGTATTTGACAAAATGGCAATCTTTGAGTGATGGAAAAACATATTGCATGTTTAACAATTTACTGCACAGACTGTAACAAAATATATATTGTAGGTATTAAAATAACAAATTCCCAGCTTAAAAACATATCTGTAATCTGTTAAGTACCATACTTTACCACACTGAACCTACTCTTGGTGTAACCGATGTTAAGGTTACGCTTGGTTTCATTTATTGGGCTTAACATCCCACAGTGACTCAAGCTATGAGAGATGCAGTAGTGGAGAGGTAGGAAAATTTCAACCACCTCGGATCTTTTAACAATCACTGACATTGCACAGCAGACGGGCGCCTATGTTTTTGTCTCCATCGAAATGTGGCCACCATGGCCAGGATTCAATCCTTCATCTTCGGGTGCAGTAGTTGAGCACCCTAACCACTGTAACTCCACTGCAGGTAGACATTAAGCTTAGTGCTCAAATATAATCTCCTGTTTACATGTCTCGAATTGGACGTTACAACCAAAATGAAGTAAAAAGATGTTTATGCTCCATCTGTTATGCTCTATATGTACTGCAATGTTAAACAGCTCAACAGCAAATACTTCAATGCACACTCTTGCGTAGGCTTCAGGATGTCAATACAAGACTGACGTAGCACATAGTGAAATAAGCACATTTGCATAGTTATCCGGTCATGAGAAGTCACCCAGTGAAAACATTAAACTCAGTGACTAGCACAGGCATAATTCATTTCACATAACTGTACTTAAAGCAGGAGAAATCTTGCTGCACCATGCCTTTGCGCAGCATAAATCTATAACCCCAGTGAGGATAAGCATGTACAGACACTTCATCTTGCACTTCCATTTGCTTGCCTATGCTGCACGCATACTCCTGGGACACGTTGTGGAGTTAGCACCTCGTCATGATGCTGGTCCACACATGGTCCAGTGACATGTGCTGCTGATCATGGAGGGAATGGAAGCAGCGTTTCAGCTGCCCTATTGTCCTACAAAAAAAAAAAAAACATCGTGAGTGGGCTATGCAATGCCATTATAAAGTTGGTGACGCGCGTAACGCAAGTTGCTGCAGTAAAAGTGAATGCATATGCAGAATAATAAAAATTTTCTCTCCATCATGATGCATTTCAAATAACACCACATCTGCTCTGAGTAACCTGTGGTTTATGGAACTGACAGCTTCGTAATATGCTGTACATGGAATGTATGTTTTGAGCATTTGTTCTTCCAGGCTATCACACAACCTGTAAACGTGTCCGGTGAAATGTAATGCAGTAAATACCCTTGCATCATTAATGAATGGAAATATTTCGATACCTTCATTTAAGGAAATATATATCATGCTCAAATGACAAAATAATGCTATGATTTTTGAACAAATCTAATTGCTAAGTAAATATTGATATGTGTCATTCAACAAATATAACTTGACTGACACCCAACCATAATTTGTTTGTTTGCTGAAAAGCTTCCCCCCCCCCACAGACTTGGCCAAAGTTATTTGACTGCAGTGTTATTTAACTAGTAAACAAATGCGACATCAAAGTTAATTTCTTTCAGCATACGTTGTTCGCTCAACAACACTTGCAACTGTACCAAGCTGTTCGAACAACACGGACATCCACAACCGGTCAGTGTCCGGGATACCATGCAATCCAATATTTAGAATGTGCTGCGCACCTACCTTTCAATCACTGCTCTGGTGGTGCCGTGAGCTGCACTGTATTGCTTTTTGCCGCACATGTCCGCACTCTGGAGCCAAAGTCTGCATGGATAGCCACTGCAGCAGGATGCCGGTGTAAGTGCCTGGTTTGAAGATCTGAGCGAGGGCGCTGTGTGTGAGCACTCGTGCGTCATATGTGCCATCGGGCCACTTTGCGACCACATCGAGGATCTGGCACTTGCTGTCCACCGCAAGCTGCACGAAGATGGAGTGGTAGAAATGCCTATTTATATGTACGCTCCCTCGTACAGCTCATGGGCCTGGATCTTGACATGAGTGGCATCGATGGCGCCCACGATGCCAGGGAAACATCCAGCAGCACAGAAGTCGCTCATGCAGCCCGGCAGCTCATCCTGGGATGGCCAGCTGTAAAGCAGGAAACCTGTATCATTTCTGGTGCGCATATTCATCAGTTACAGTTGCAGGTAATCATGTGGCGGCACAAAACCGAGATTGAATTCCACGCTGATGCTATTGCGTAGCAAGACTTGTCGTCCCTTACTCCATCGGTGACGTGCCGATGAGGCTCTGAAGAGGATGCAGTGCAGAGCACATGCCCTAAGTGTCCAAGGCCAGCTGCCGAGATGGATCTTCCCCACATTTTATGGACATGCCCAGGAATGCAGCCGTCAAGAATAAGACGACTACAAGAAGTTGGATCGGCTGGCGGCTACACAGGAGGAACATTTACACTTGTGGCTAATGGACAAATTAAGAGCCGGAGCTTGCTCCGATTCCTTGAATAAAATAGACTGCATGATTCCCTTTAAGTTAAAAGACAGCCTCATTCTATGCCACATGGCAAGCCTTAAAAAAAAAAAAAAAAAAAAAAAAAAAAAAAAAAAACTTGTCGTAGACCCTGTATGATGCAAACCCCGTCAAGGTGCGCAATCGTTACCGTTGTGCTCGATCAAGGCAATAAACGCTTATGACCGTAATAGGTGAAAAAAATAAACGTTCCTGAAAATATTGCTTCGCTGTTGCTAACGTCCGCTATGGGCCCTGTATATCACAACAACCGCTAAATAAAGGTACACGATTTAAGCACTTTCTTCTATTTCTTCCTGCCTTGACTCTACTGGTCAAGAAACATCACAATAGGCAAAATGGGTGAAATGACAACGGCGGCTCTTACCGTGTCCAGGCTGCGGCGTTCCTTTTCAGTGCGACAACGACTCTTCTTACTGCCCGGCTTGCCGTCGACTCTTCCACGCCGACCGGTTCACTAGCCTTTATGAGAAAGCCACCGGTAGCAAAAACTTCAACGCCAGAAGCACCAGGCAGTATGAAGTTACCGCATGACTGCGATGAGTCGGGCTCGGTTAACGGATGCTGACCCTGCCGAAGCGAGATCGTAGCTGCAGCTCAAACTCGCAGGGATATTTCCTGTCCCTGAAAGCACGTTCACGACACAAGTGGAGATCTGCAACGGGCAGCACGCGATACTGACGCTCCGCAGGCATTCGACGAACGAGAAAACGTGAGCGAACGCACACCACGCCGATCAACACACAACGAGTGACCATCTATTTAGTTTTACGGCCTCCCAAAACATGACGACGGGATTTAGTGCAGTTTCAGTTATTTTGTTAAGCTGCCGAGAAGCGGCGCGCACATCCTTATTTGACAAAACAACGCAAGAAAGGCAAGGGTTAAAACAAAAACAAAAACGCGTATATGAGCGTCAAGCCAATGCGCTACTTCTAAGGCATTGCCACCTCTCGGTGAAATATTGCGGCAAACGTCGTGACTGTCCAGCTCGTTCATAGGCTTTGTGCAGGCATCAAGTCTATCTCGGTTGGCTCTGTATGTCCCTATGGCCAGCTTTCTTAGCTTAGATTTCCCTACGGCTTAAGTCGCTTGCACAAAACTTTCAGTGCGCGTTTAAGACTGCGGTTAAGACGGAGCTTAAAGACAGCGTTCAGGCAGTCTTAACTGCGAACTTTATTAAGATTCAAAATGGCTGCAGTGTGGCTGCTACGGCTGGATACACATGATAGACCCCTTCGAGCGTGGAAAACGTGCAACTAAGTTTTTCTGTACCCCTTCGTGTTGATGCAGAGGTGGCACGCGTCCTCTCGGAGTTGTTTAGTGACTGGGAACTTGTGTCGACGTTCTTCCGTTGCTCTTTGGACTGCCATGCGAGTCGCGCTGGCTTCGTCGGCTTGAGGTGAGCTTGAACATGCCATTCTTTTGAGCGGGTGCTTTGCTATGATACGTCTCTCGTGTATTAAACGGTGAATGCAGTAAAAAAAAAAATAGTACGCGAAACGTAGTGATGCTCTTCATCACCGTTTTGTTTGTGCTATGATACCGGGCGATGCAGAATAATTGATGGTGCGTTTCCGAACCCATTTCTTGGTTGCCGTATTTGTCATCGTAGTTGTTGCGACGCACATATTTCTTTTTTTTTCGTTTTCCCTGTTGTGTGTACTGGCACCGTATATCCCACGGGGCCTTTAGTGGTGTGACTATACGGCTAAACGCGGCACGAGCTGCCGGTTTCAAACCTCGCATGAGTCTCGCTTGCTAATCGCCTCTTTCTTTCCGCTCAGTCTGTAAAATGGGGCGTGCAGCTCAAACATGCGTTCGTACCGCTACATGTAGGTTCCAAATCAAGAGCAATTGAAACGTGTGTCACAAGTGAAACACGTACGTCTTGTTTCCAGCCGTCATTCTCCGGAGGATGGGCCTGGCGTGAATACATCAAAGCTTTGGGAGGCTTCCAACGTGTCGTGGGCGCCATCCATTGCACTCTCTTCAAGATCCTAGTGCTGGGCTGCAGCTGAGAGCGTGCACAAACCAACTGATCGTCTTCGCATTAGTGCTTCAGTGATTTTGCGCTGTTCAAACAGCGCTTGTTCTGCCATCTCAGGTAGCAGCTCGCAAGTAGCTCGTTGATGGTTGGATGTTTATACGTCCCCGCTGCTTTTGGTGTCAACGCTGCGTGCTTATTGTGTGGAGCCCTTCACAGCGTCACCAGAAGTGAGACCAGCTGCAGATCGTTTTGATTGCTCATGTGTGCTTGGTGTCAGCACTATGTGTTCAGTGTGTGCAACTTGGATGTTCACAGTGCCGCTAGAGAAGTGAGACCCGTTGCACCTGTGCTGTTGGTGTCAGCCTTGTCAGCTTTGTGTGGTGCCGAAACAATCAGTGTCAACACATGTGAAGCTGCAGCTGCCAATGGACTTCTAACATATCTAGCAAACCTTAAAAGTTGCTGTATCAGGCTCCAGCATATTTAAGCACTCACTTTTGTGGAGACAATTGGTGGAGTCCTGACCGGCCTGCTTTTAAAATGTGATTCACAAGAATGCAGATGTTTGCAAAGTGTTTATTCAATTAAAAAGGCAATTGCATTCATTTATAGCAAAGTATCAATACACTGTTTAAAATGTATTACTGCATATCCAACTTTTGGAACCCTTTCATTATCCCACAGAGTTCACATACTCATACTCCTGTATCCAATGTGAGCAATGTGTTTTGAATACTGATACTACCTGTTGCTGCAGGCAGGTACGTTATGTGTTTGCCAAGAATGTGAGAGATGTTTCCAACTCCCTTGAATATTCTGTCCCATGTCTCGAAGACCTTTTTCTCAGGCTGCATTACCACGATAAAAATGTGCTGTAGCAAAATCCAGCTCTCAACCAAGGCTTGTCCTTTATGCATTATTTATTTATGTATTATGTTACTGTGAAAGCTACTGTGGCAATCAGCAAAAGACGCTAAAGACGCAGGCACAAAAGTTAAACTTATCCGTGACAAACTGAGAGTAAATAGTGTAGCCTATACCTGGAACATGGAAACTAACAGTCGTGTTAAGCTGAGCAGCACTCGCGGCAGCTCATGCGATAAAGCCCATTGACAAATATTCAATAAGGAACTCAATCTGCTAAATGTTAATGCCCGCAGTATTGTTAATAAGCCTGAACTATTCGAATTTTTGTCAGTGTTGCACGAACCGCACTTAATTGCTGGCACAGAGACTTAGTTGCACTACGACGTACAGAACGCTGAAAACCGTCTCATCTTTATTTGCCGTTGGCTCAGGCTTTTTCAGATAGTAGCATCACAATATTTTACATGACAAACTACAATCCTTCAACATTCAACCCTTTAAGGCTCATGATCTTTTTAAATTGCTTAGTTTTTTTTTAGGTTATTGAGCAGGCTGAGTGCATGGAAACAATGTGCACAACAGGCTATTTTGCTAAGATTCTGCATCATGATATATTAATTGTTTGTACACATTTCCTTGTGGTTGTGCTATGCCGCACTTCACTTCCAAATGGTCATCATTGAAATATTCATGTGAATCACAAAAGGCCAAGAATTGAGTGTAATGATTGCAATATGACAAGTTTGAAAGCATTTTGTTTCAACACATTCCTGCTTACAAAAATTTAAATATTTCAGCAGAGAAATAGCTCGATTATGGTACAGCAGAACAAAATTGCATACTGTTCTTCACGTCAGCTCTATAAGTGCAGTATCGTCACTTGTCTAGCATCTTAATCTTTGCTTTTGCTGTTAAGTGAAAGCCTCCTACAAAGCCTCCAGGCATGAGGTTTTCAGTGGTTTTCAGCCTCCAGGCAGAGGTTTTCAATACCTTTAATGATTACAGCAGACAAAGTAGGTCACGGTCACAACACCCAGCACCAATAAATGGTTGTTGACATATTTATGCACTCTCCTTCGTACCTGATTTCATAAGGGACGTTAAATACCGTTAATGAAAGTATGTTCTTTATCCTCGCTAATATCCGAACACTGTGATTCTTTAACTGCATGTGCACTAGCAGCTCATATTGACAATGGTTAACCTATTATTTGAAAGTAGATGGGATGCTACAATTTTAATGGGGTGTTTGGCTGGGTTTAAATGAAACTTCAGGGAAAAAAAAGGGGGGGGGGGACATGCCCACCAATATGGTATACAGAGAAATACCGTAAAGCAGTCTTTTAGGCCCCCTTCTTTTTATTCTCTACAGTAATGATCTTGTTTCCATAGATTCATGTGCAAAACACATTTACGCTGATGATACAAGTCTGTTTTTCTCTGTCACTCGGGCATAGAGCTATCCAGTCGGGCTAACATAACCTTGGAAAAAAAACTGAACACTGAGCGTGTCAAAACAGTCTAAAACTCACTGACAATAAAACAAAAGCAGTTCTCTTCCATCCCACAAATAAAGCAATCGAGCTTTATCAATACACTCAGTGGCACTAAAACAGAAATTGCTCTGTGAAAACGTTAGGCGTGTACTTCTCAGGGCACATGACATGGGAAGTTCACATAGAATATTTAGTCAACAAACTACCACACACAATAGGTTCTCTACGCCGACATTTCCCAGTATTTCCACTTACCATTAACATTATGCTTTATAATTCACTCTTTTCATCAGTTCTGAACTACTCCTTGCTAGTATGGGCAACAACAACAGCAGAAAAACGTACAATAAGAAATATTGCTAAAGCTTCTTACCTAGAACATACAGGACCAATATTTAAGCAGCTAAAAATGGGTAAAGTAACATCTTTGTATACTTACAGGCTTTTGTGATTATATAAACAAGACATCAATAAAAAGGACAACACACTAACACTCATAGCAGCACTTCAAGACAACACACACATACGACACCCGTAACCCGGAGCATTAACACGTTACAGCATACCGGACGAACTATGTCAAGCAGATGCTTCGCTTCAGGCTTTCTACCATATTAAATCAATAATTCCCTTATTGTGGTCAAGATTTCTCTCTTCTTCCCATTAAATTAATCCGTAAAATGTTCTATGAATACATATTTTTAAATTAAGTGTTCTATTGTGCAGCATGTCTGTATTATTTTTATGTATTTTTTCCTAATTTACCTTGTGCTTTTTTGTAATCTAATTATTTCTCCATTCATTATTTATTCATTGTGTAAGCGTGACTTCTCTGCTGTTAAATGCCATCACATACAGGGGCAGCTGGGGCGTCAAGCTGCTCTTCGAAGCAGCTTTTTAGTGGCTGCTCCTTTCCTTGTATCAAAGGAAAAATAAAGCATATTATAATATTATTCTTATTAAATTGCTGTTTTGTATTTCACAATGTGATGCATAGTGCACTGAATTTTTCAAGAGGTAGCTGTGTAACATTTAGAATATTACAATGCAATTTTTATTAAATACATTAAATATTAAATAAAATTACATAAACATGCAACATTCCTATTCAGTGGTCCTTGTTTGGAAATGCTGACAGTTATTATTAAGACTGTTGGGGGGGGTCACTGATTTCAGTCTACTGCATGTTTCCTTTTTTCAGCCGTTCTATGAACATCTTTGCCGATGTCATTGTGCAAGTGCATGCAAAATGTTTTCAGCCAGCAGCAAGAGACTCATGCTAGTTGGTCACTGTCTAATAAGGCCAGTGCCCAGCAAGCATTTGCATGCCTGTTGCTTATGAGTTTTTTTTTGTTGTTTTTTTCAAGAATAATTTTTCTCAGTAATTTCCTCTTGCAAAATAAACTGTTTCCTTCGTTAGTTGCCTTGTTTTCAGCCTCAATAATTTCTCATTACCAAGCCTTTGTGTTGTTCCTAGGCCCTAAATTACATTATTCACATCACAGCTTGCAGCTCGGCGGCCTATGGGTACTAATGTTGTCTCAGCACAACGCAGTGGCCCAGTTTATGGAACTTGACTGTTAGATTTGGAGAACCCTACTTCGATTCTGCCTTGGTGTCTGCGTTTCGATGGTGACTAAGCACAAAGCTGGCCGTGCACTGGGCAATCTCAGTGTATGTTAAAAAAAAGGCATAGTAAGCTTGTGCACATCCCGACTATGACATTGCTTAAAACTTGACATGCTAAATCCTGCAAACAAAAAAAATCATGTTCTCAAAACGTATGGGCAGAGGATGTACAGACAGCACTAAATGGGTGCTTGAATGAAGACATAGTCGATTTGTTAATTTTCAGTAGGTGAGCAGCGGACCGGTCACCGGGAAGTGTCTGTCATATGAGAACAGGTGAAAGGAAAAATGATAGTGGTATTGATTATTAGAGGTTATGACTTGTGATGACCCACATGTGTACCGACGACCTGTAATTGCAATTGATTAGAAATGAATAAAATGACTTGTAATGACCAAATGTCTAGCAATGACTTGTTACGACTACAATTGATGCATGAGTGCTTGGTATTCCAGCCAAGCGGCAACAAGTCCTGTCATTGACACCGCTTAGTAAGAGTCGCTTAAGCACTTGATGTTTTATGTGCATGCGCTGTTATGTGTATGCATGTGTATGCCCTGTTCACAAATGTGGAACACTACCAAATCGTCTGACAGCTGTTCCGATTTTTGAAGACATGTGCCACGCAAAAAGTCCTGTCTGTCAAGCTTACTATATTTAATCAACATCAAGCAACACAGGTAATGAATATACCCCTTGTTAGCTATCAAACTAGACTGTTTTCTGCAGTGCAACACACCATACCGCAATTCCTATTATGTCAAAAGGTAAAAATACGGCCAGCAAAAACAAAGATAATAGCAAGGTTGAGTCTTTCCCAATCTTCATACAAAGAACATATCTGTACTAAAGCGGGGGGAAAAATGGTAGCACATCTGTGGCGCACATTGCAAAAATAAAGGAATAAAATAAAATGCTGCGATAGCAGCAACTAGTGAAAACGTGGTCTGTGCGTGTCTCTTCCCGATTTTTCCTCACATCCAACTTCATAAAACCTTTCTTGCCATTTGTGCGTTAATTGCAGCGCGAATGTTACTGCAATTCACGCCAATCGCAGCCCAAATGCTTTGTGAACACAAACACGACCCAAGGACGAAAGTTTGTGCTGATCACCGGTCGTTTACAGTACGGAGACAGTAAAATGGAGGCATGTAGAGAACACAGCATTGCATTAAAGCCACCGACGACCACAGACGTGACACAGGCGTGATCACGCGCACAACTCATCACTTTGCAACGAGACGTATGCACACGGTGCACAGCACGCACACATAAGCGCGCACACACACATACGTCGAATAAAATTACACATCACAGCATGCGCGTTGGACGCGGAAGCTCTTCGGCCATCACCGGAGACGCACTTAGTCACAAGGACGATTTTATCGCACATTCTATTTTATTCTTTCTTTTCACTGAACGCTCACTGGTTAACGATGTGCTTGGCTGCCTTACTGCGCCGCGAAAGGGGCCCAAATGCTTCGTACGCTTGCAGCCGGATGCCGAAACGCAGAACCAGTGATTTCAACAGTTGCAGAGAAATAGACTGCTGGAGAACGAATGCTGACAGAGGAAAAAACGAACTAGTGAGCGCACAGGCCAAACAGCAAAACACCCGACTGCAATCTTCGTTGCTCACTTCGGCTCGGCCCGTGTTGACCAGAGTAGCTTCCACGAACATCCTCAGCAACCACGTTAGTCATTTTACCTCATGACACAATCTTAAGTCGCAAAAAAGCAACGGCACGGATCTAGCACAACGCAAGAATGGCAATGTTTACATCTCAAAGCAGGGACGGGGCCAGCATGTCCCTGCTTTCCCCTGTTTCGCTACTTAGGTACCTGCCGTCCTTGTGTCTTAACTAAGACGGCACTAGAGTCGTAATCTTGCAAGCGACTTATTCAAGTCAAGACTGAAGCCCAGTCTTGGCTCCAGTCTTAAGCAGCCATGCTAACGGCCTATCTTTAAGACTGCAGTTAAGTCTGGACTTAGCTAAGACAGTCTTAAGATCGTTTGTGCAAGCGGGCCCAGGTTTCACTCGTCGTGCTGGCCAGTGGCTCCCGCTGCTGCCAAATGCGAGGAGACGCTCCGCGCTGTTTTTGCTTGACCCTCAGTTGTCGCTGGTGTCGTTGATGAAGGGGGCGATTCGCTTTTTCCGGTGGTCATGGTACCGCTTCGGATACGTTTGGGCGTGTGCCGGTTCCAGTCACAGCACAGCAGGTACTAGTCTAGACAGCCAGGAACTTCAGTCCACAGGGCACAAGACGCTGTAAATATACAGAGCAGGTTTCACTCGTCGTGCTAGCTGGTGGCTGCCGTTGCTGCCAAATTCGAGGAGACGCCGCCCTCGTGAGTACTTCAAACTATCGCCGCCGCCGATTGCTTAGTTCTTTTGCAAGCGCAAGTCAGCCAATAAAGATTCGATTCCTGTGAAGATCAAGTCTCCGCATTTGTTGTCAACGGCATTGTCACCAACACGTGATAATATAAAAATCGACGTCCAATGTTTCCTTCCGTTGTGTCCACCGTGAAAGGGTGAGGGGGTGGCTTTGTATTGTTCATTGCGTTTTTTATTTTGTTGTTGATTACCCATCGTTCTTTCAATACAAAAACCAAGGACAAAACCTAAACAAGCATACGTTGACGCGAGGGTACACCTTCAGGCATTAGAGGAGCAGACAAAACGTTTGAACCAAGCGGCACCTCTTGAGATACTGTGCGCAAACTTAATTATTTTCGTCTGGTAAAGCTTGCGCATGGAAGCATGCGCCGCCGAAGCCACTTCAGACCCATCGTCGCAAAACCCAGTGATTCGAATGCGCATCACTGCTTGCACCGAACAAGAGCATCTCAGCCGCCGCCTGTTCCGCCTCGCACCCCCCCCCCCTCCCCCGCTGAGCTGAACGCGCGTGGGTGCGACCGATCCGGAGCCTAACCTTGTGTTTTTCTAGTGCTTCTCCAGCAAATGACTCGTGAGTGCTGCAACGTAAATGAACACCATTTACTATTTAGTATGTGAGCCGTCAATTCTTGCAGAAATGCGCCGATCTGCCGAAACAGCATAAATGCACGCTGAGCTAGCAATGCCAAAAATAATGTTATTTTCCCACCATTCGTACCGTTAGTTGTTTGCAAACTATAGATCTGTGCTGTGTTATCTGCCTCGCCTGATACCCACAAGCGGTGCCATCAGCTGTCCTCAATATTGCTTGCCATACAGGGTCATATCGAAGCTTCCCACTCAATGTGTACTACGTGCTTTGTGATGCAAGCAGTCGTCGATTTGGGGTCACTATAACCAGAAGTGTACTCGGTAGCCACGCGCAATCGCTAAAGCTCGTGAATGCACGCTCCGTAATCGCCGAAATTGCAGACCCGAAACCTGCGTACCCGCCCTAGTCCTACGCGTCGCGAAAGAGCCCGCAGTTCGGCGGCGACTTAAATTCCTGGCCATCGTCATTGCTGATGAGAAGTGTTACCATATTAAGTGCAGCTGCTTGTTTTCCTGGTTCTAACACGGTTGCGCTAAAGACGTGCGCAGCTGTTCAGGCCGTTAAATCAGGCGTAAAGTTCTCGCTCCGTCTCCGATGAGATAGAAACAAGTCGGGCGACAGTTCGCTGATCAGTTTCGTCAGCGTCGTGGGGCCGAAACCTCACACTACGGCGATAGGCGACCGTTGGCCGTGCTGGCGTCGTCACCGGTTTAATATGCGACAGATCAGTGCATCGTTAAGATAAGGAACCTAACTGCGCAGCCCACTGACTGTGACCGTGCCTTAACTATGCAGAAGAAAACATACCTTACTCTTTATCGTTCTTTCGTTGCAGTAATATGTTCTCAAGCACTTCTGAAAGCGGGACGACCACTGTGTCATTCGTCCAGAAAAAAAATGACGTTCCCTTTATTTCGCAGTCTTCATTGCAGACGACGCTCCTCAATCTTTTCTTTTGTGACGTCACACAAGCATTTCAAAATGGCGGTCGCTCTCTGTGGGAGGAGCTTCCCGATTTCGATTTTTATCGCGTTGTTTTGTCATAAGCGCCATGCGCTAGGCACTAAAATTTTGGGAGTAAAGTCACAGACTTGTATATTATTCACAGAAGTATGAAAGAGCAATACTACGAACGACCCTGTCATGTCCCGTTAAGCAGATCGAATTTCTTCACAGCGCAGGAAAAAGATCACACACCTGAGAAAAGCGTTTACGGCGGCACTGACGCGTCATTTTGAGGTACAGGTGCGGACAGAAGTAAACGGAGCGCCCAGCCGAAGAAAAAACTGAGGGTCCGCGCCGCCAAGCCGAGCCGGCTGAAAGCAGGAAATCGTGGCGAGCATCTGCACAACGCCCCCCGGCGTGACCATCCCTTTGCTCCGCATGCCTTGTAACTTTCCCGGCGTCATCGCGATAACGAAAATAGCGATCGGATGGTCGCGCTATACTAAACGAGCGCTCTATGGCGAGCGGGCATTTAAGGTGCGCGGACCGCTGCTTGATAGCAGAGCCCGCGTGGGCTGCGCTACATTTAAGCTGCTTTACTCTGACAGCCTGACAGCAGTAGAGGCATTTACGCCGCTGATGGCAGCGTGCCTTGTGTTTCGAATTTTTGTTGCTGTCGTGATTCATTTTTCTCTCGCTGCCGACGAAACGTGCTAGAACTCAACGTGCCGGTGCAGATTCGGGCTCGGTTATTAGAGTTACTGCAAATGCTTGAACGTTAATAAAACCATGGGGCGGAAAGTACCTGTATATAGAACATTTCCGCAGAAGGTGTCAGGATAAAAATAAGATCGCTAAGGAGTTAATCGACAAATACTAATCGGTACATTATTTCTTAGCCATGCTAGCTCAGTGATGACTGCTAAAATGATGTGGCCACACTGAAAGTTCGGCATTGTCCGAACTTCAAATTTAGTATCCAGTCAATTTAGACATTGACCAGCTCAGTAGTGCCCTCCATGTTTAAGGGTGCACCCCCTAATATAGACCACTGGTCCCCCATATTGAACGATCCCAATTTTCTGTGGTACCTAACGTATTTCGAGAAGGTCGGCAGCGAGATACAAATGAGTGGTGGAGCCAAAAAATGTTCAAAACACGTGAGCCATCTGTAGCGGAAATGCATATACCACTTTCTAAACGAAGCAGCTGAATAAGCGCCGCCTCAGCAGACTATGATGTATCAAGGCAGCGGTCCGTGCATCTAATATGCCCGCTCGTTTAGAAGAGCGCGACCATCCGATCATGATCATCATTATCGCGACAATGAAGCCAAGACAGTAACAAGGCATGCAGAGTAAAGGGAGGGTCGCGCCAGCAGGGGGCGGGCAGATGCATTCATTCATTCATAAACCTTTATTTATGAGGATGACCTGAGGCCTAGAGGGGCAGATGCGCGTGGCGATTTTCTGCTTTTGGCTGGCTCGTCTAGGCGGCGCTGCCATTAAGTTTTGTTTCTTCGGCTGGGTGCTCCGTTTACTTCTATCCGCACCTGTACATTCACTCAAGCCTCCGGACTATAAAAGCTTATCATCGCCAGACCGAGGCTTTCAGAACATCCAAATTAATGTATCACAGAATTGCTTTATACGTGTACCAAATTATACAATCACATATATAGCCAGGGCGAAAAACAGTGGCTTCCTGAATATAAACTGCACATAGGGAAATGTAAACATGGAAGTCCTGTAGGGAATTCTAAAATGTTTACGTACGAGGTGACAGATACTGCTTTCCTGGAGGAAATATGCTGAGGTATTTGAGCGCAAATTACATAAAAATACATACGAAATACGGATACACTACAGGTATGCGAAGGAATGGGACAGTGTTTTCGTCTGTCGCAACTGCGGCTCATGCTTTCGATCAAAAAGAAGGAAAGAAGGCTACAACAAAGTGCTCTAATGTTTGATCTGTCCCGCAGAATTGTCGGACGTTCTTAACGGAGCGGATACCAGGTCTTTAATACCCGGACTGTAGACGAAAGTTCTTCGAGGATCGGTTACCCGGTTTCTAATACCCGGTCTATATTACTTTTAAGTGGTAGCCAAAGAAGGGTTCAAACATTAGCCTTAAAGAACAAAAATTACTACAATTACAACTGTTCACTGCTGCTTATACTTTCATTCAATAAATACTAAGTTTACCATTCAGAACACATTCATCATCATCATCAGCTGGACGATATAAACTGCAGGGCAAAGGCATCTCCTATTTTCCTCCAATTTATCCTGTCCTGTGCTAGCTGCATCCACTTGATCTCCACAAATTTCTTAATCTTATCTAAACACCTAATTTTATGCCGCCCCCTGCTAAGCTTACCTTCCTTCGAATCCAATTGGTTACTCTTAGAGACCATCGGTTATCTTCGATAACACAGTACATGCCCGCGCTTCAGTACAGTAATGCCTCATTTGGCCTCCTCACCTTACTAAGCCCTATGATATCCCATTGCACACCCTCTAGTTCCTCTAACAGCAACACTAGGGTAGCCTCACCAGGTAGGTTTCTAGCAATAAACGTTGCTAGGGTCAGTTTTCTAATGGCTGCCTGTTCTCGGAGCAAGAAATTCTCAGCACACACCGCTGCGTCACAGGTCTGACCGCCGCCATGGCCAGTTGCTCCGCAGCCGCAGACGAGTAACGACCAGTTTTTTAGGACTGTTCAAGGGAGGTTGGGGCCAATTATGGCACCAGGGTAGTCAACTCCCGTCCTGGTGAGGGAGTGCTTTGCCGGAGGTGTTCTCCGGCATCAGTTCGTACCTCCAACCTGTTTTGAGGCAATTCCATCGACACGCGGATATTTTTTTCTTTTAATCCAGTGGAGAATTGCGCGGTACGGAGATTCGAACCACGGTCCTCTTTCATGCGAAGCGGATGCTCTACCTCTACGCCACTGCTGCACCTTACACATTACAATTCACATTACAAAGATGGAGAAGCCTGTGGGAGTGCAAATCGATAAATACTCCGCCGTGTGCAAAGAATTCTCACAACACCGTTAGCAACACGAGTGGTTAAGGTAGAAGAAGCGTGGCCTTTAAAACCACAGCAGAAAAAATTGCTGAGACCATGGGAGAATTGCAAAAGTCCATAGATTTTCTGTCCTCCAGATGCGATTTCGTACTCTCTGCGGTGTCCGAGAACAAATAAGAAATTGGCCAGCTTCGCGCCCAGTGCTCAGATATTCACCACGTGACTACAGAAAATGAAGCCCTTGATCAGTACACCAGAAGGTGAAGTTTTGAAACTCATAGCTTTCCCGCTGAGAGTAACGAGAACCTCATATCTGTTCTTGGTGAAGTCGCTGAAAACCTAAAGATAGATTTTCACCCTTCGGAGATTTCTGTCGCATACAGATTATCAGCTCGCAAGGATTGCATTCCTGCTATTTGTTCAAACGCAAACTGTTGCAGTCAGGCAAAAGTGGCTGGTTGCTCGCCGTGGTCACCCAGACCTTGTGTTTGAGGACGTGGATCTAAACCCACCTCTCTTTTTCAGTGATAATCTCACGCGCGCCACTCAGGACCTGTTTTTTAAGGCTCGAAAAAGGGGCGAAAGATAAGGATTACAAGTTCTTGTGGGCGCGCAACAGAAAGGTGTCAGCTAAAAAGGCTCAAGGCTCCCCTCTCGTTCGCATCGACACTCCGGTCGACCTTGATAACCTCGTGTACACATGAACGTTGCAGGCACATCCTCGTTCGGTAGCTTTTCCGAAGTTCATAACGTTTTCAGTGCTAACACTGCTACTTTCATTGCTACACAGGTTATTATCAGTAGTATCCGAAAACATTGGAATCATATCTGCGCTCTAACATCTTCTTTCCAGTTTATTTGCGATGTCATTGCTTTAACAGAAATTAAAGTTTCTGCGGACGCTATTACTTCATATTCTATTTTAGGTTAGCATTCGTTTTCATACACTCGCACAGAGCGGAAGGGGGCGTGGATGTTTTTGTGAAAGATACATGGTCTGTACCGTAAATACTACTTCCTTTTTCGTAAGCTGAAGTCGTCTATGGCTACGCTAATCATCTAATATGTCAGTAGTTATATCGTCACGTGGTGGTGACAAGGCCGTAGACACCAAAAGAAGACACATACTTAATGTTACGGAAATTAACCCTTTATTGGGCTGACCTGCGCCCGCAAAAGAACTGAGCAACCTCGGCGGCGCCGATAGCAACAAACGTGCTCGTCGATCGTCGAACAAAGAATGCCCGTCGCACTCGTCAACGCTCAATTTAAAGGCTGCTCCGAACAATCTAGGTAATGTCGCAAACGGCTACCAGCACAAGCTCGAATATTGTAGAAAGACACACGAGTAGCCGGAATCTTCGAGACAGATCTCGGTACATCTTGCGCTATAACGAAACAGATAAAGGAGCGGCTCGGGATATCGAGCATTAACAAACAAAGAATACAGAACTGATACTCGATCCAGAATCAGAGTGATAAGGCCGTATGCCGGCGGCAGTTAAAAAACAAATACAATTTTGAATGTTTCGTGGCATTACACACCCCTTAAAAAACATCGCCTCGATGTTCCAAAATAAAAGCACCTTAAACATAAACACAACAAAGTTTAAACACCACAGATTCTCTAACGCACGTAATATGGCTTCAGTCGTACATGTATAATTTCTGGGCGTACGCGTCGCCGTTCTGATGTTGACGTTCCGTCGGGAATGACTTCATAGTGCAAGCAAAGGAGCAATAGGGGCTAGTTGATTTACCATCTCAAGAATTTTCGCGCTACGATATACACAGACACAAGAAAGCAGGAACCACGTACACAGGACAAGAGCTTGTCCTCTGTACGTGGTTCCCGCTTTCTTGTGTATCTGTGTATATCGTAGCGCGAAAATTCTTGAGACTTCGTAGTCCAGTGTTCCGACGAGGCGAATGATTTTTTACGGCCCAAAATATCGACGCAATAACTTTTCACTTAGACCGCGACGGCGAATTGGTGTCCAAACCCACACTTGGTCTGCACTGCAGGTAGGCGGTGACGTCAAGGTTGTCCTCGTTGGTTACGTGCGGCAGCGTTGTGTCGAGCGTCGCCGTGGGCTCCCTGCCATACACAAGCTTAAACGGGGTCGCTCTGGTCGTCTCCTGGACTGCCGTGTTATACGCGAAGATCACGTACGGCAAGATGGCGTCCCAGGCCTTGTGTTCAGCGTCGACGTACATGGCGATCATGTCCGCAATCGTTTTGTTGAAGCGCTCCGTAAGGCCATTGGTCTAGGAATGGTACGCAGTAGTTCGTCGATAACTTGATGACTGTATTCTAGGATGGCTTGCGTCAGCTCTGCCGTAAATGCCGTTCCCTGTCAGTGATGAGAACTTCGGGGAGCCGTGTCACAAGACAATTTGTTCGACAAAAAACTCCGACTTCGGCCGCAGTACCATTGGGCAGTGCTTTTGCTTCAGCGCATCGGGTAAGGTAGTCGGTGGCCACAATTATCCACTTGTTACCCTCAGATGAAGATGGAAAGGGGCCGAAAAGATCCATCCCAATTTGTTCAAAGGGCAAGGTTGGGGGCGGTATCGGGTTCATTAGCCCAGCTGGCCTGATCGGTGGCGTCTTGCGTCGCTGGCACTCACGGCACGTTTTTACGTAATTGGCAACGTCGGCAGGCAGTCGCCGCCAGTAGTACTTTTCCTGGATTCGATGCAACGTGCGCGCAAAACCGATATACTCTGCTGTTGGCTCGTCGTGCAACGCATGAAGAATTTCCTCTCTGAGGTTTTTAGGCACGGCACGAAGATGCACTGTCTTGTTTGGAGTGAAGTTCTTCTTTACGATCACGTCATTGTTTACGGCGAACGACGATAACTGACGCCTTAACACAGCAGGAGGAAAAGAGGTCTTGCCTTCCAAGTAATCTGCTAGGTCTTTCAGCTGAGGATCCGATTGCTCTTGTGCAAAGCTGCTGGCGCTTACTGGTCCCAGAAAGGCATCGTCGTCATCGTCCTTCGGAGGAACGTCGACAGGAGCGCGGGATAAGCAGTCAGCGTCTATATGCTTGGGGCCCGACCTATAGACTACTGTAACATCAAATTCTTGAAGTCTTAGGCTCCATCGGGCAAGGCGGCCGAGGGGTCTTTCAAATCAGCCAGCTAGCAGAGCGCGTGGTGGTCGCTTACCACCATGAATGGTCGACCGTATAGGTATGAACTGAACTTAGAAATGGCCCAGATGATCGCGAGGCACTCCTTCTTGGTCGCCGAGTAATTGACGTCGGCTTTAGTGAAGGACCTGCTGGCGTAGGCGATTACCTTCTCCAGTCCGGCGCTCTTCTTGACGAGAACGGCTCCTAGGCCCAAACTGCTTGCGTCGGTGTGAATTTCGGTCTCGGCATTTTCATCAAAGTGACCAAGGACAGGAGGGGACTGCAGGCGGCGCTTAAGTTTGTCGAAGGCTGTTCCTTGCGGCGCTTCCCATTTAAAAGGTGCACCCTCCCACTTTTTTATCCTGAACGCACGAGCATCGACCGTCTAGTCGATAAGTGCCGTATGATGGAGCACAGCGGCGAAATGAGCGAGATTACGCGTGTGCGCGCAAGGAGCACTCCGGTGCAGCTGTCCCTTCCAGGCTGTTCTGGGAACGGAACCTCACCCCTGCTTCTTTTGAGCACCGTTATCGTCCTCATTCTTCTTTTATGAACGCTTCCATCAATTTATAAATAAGCGGTCAATTGGTAGCGCTGGATGGAATGCGATATACGCCCGCTGATTATACTACATGCATATCAGCATTTTGTTTCTTTCTGCTGTGGGATTACTTTGCTTATTAGTTCACACCTTCTCATACAGGAAAGCAGGCGGTACCATGTGGCCTTTTCTAATATTTTCCCAGCGGCATGCAGAAAACAGCAGGAAATGCGTAAACGCACAAAAAGCAGGTGGGGTTTGATCCGGTTCTCGTAACAGCCTGGCTAAGGACAGCTGCACCGGAGTGCTCACTGCGCGCACGCGCGTATTCTCACTCATTTCGCAGCTGTGTTCCGTCGTATGGCGCTTATCGACTAGGCGGTCAACGCTCGTGCGTTCAGATTAAAAACGTGGGAGGGTGTACATCAGCCTTCGTAAGCTGCGTCAACTGTTTGGCGATGCGCGAAAACGTTCTGCCGAATCGTGGATAATAAGCGCACAGCCCAAGAACCTGCGCACGGCTTTCTTGTCAGCAGGCGGTGAAAATTGTGCGATTTCGGCTGCTTTCTCCGCGTCTGGCCGAACACCATCCTTGCTAACGATGTGACCTAGGAACCGCACTTTCTCATAGGAGAAGTGGCACTTCTCTGTTTTTAACGTTAGTCCCGATGATTTGGTGGCTTCCAACACTGTCTGGAGCCGTTTCAGGGAGGTCTTCAAAGTTTGACAAGAAGACAACGACATCATCCAAGCATACCAGACAAATCTGCCACTTCAAGCCCGCCAGCACAGTGGGCATTACTCGTAGAAACGTCGCTGGAGCGGAGCACTGGCCAAATGGCATTACCTTGAACTCGAAAAGGCCGTCCGGTGTGATGAATGCGGTCTTCTCGCGATCTCTTTCGTCGACCTCAGTTTGCCAATATCCGCTCTTAAGGTCCATCGATGAGAAATACCCTACCTTGCATTACAGAGCCGGTCCAGTGTATCGCCGATGCGGGGAAGTGGGTAGACATCCTTCTTAGTTATGCTATTCAAGCGGCGGTAATTAACGCAGAAGCAAAATGTGCCGTCTTTCTTTTTCACTAAAACGACTGGTGCCGCCCAGGGGCTGTTGGATGGCTGGATCACGTCATCAAGCAGCACTTCCTCAACTTGAGCGCTTATGGCCTTGCGTTCTCGCGGCGATACACGGTAGGAGCTTTGACGTAGCGGTCGAGTGTTTTCGTCCATGATGATGAGATGCTTTGCCAACGGAGTTTGCCCCACCTTCGACGCTAAGAAAAAGCACTCGCTGTAGTTTTCAAAAAAAGTACGAATCCGGTCTTCTCTGTCTCGGGGGAGCGCTGGATTAATGTCGAAATTGGGCTCTGTGGCTCGGTTGGGTGCATCGTCTTCAAGTTGGCTGGGAAGCGCGAAGACTTCTCGGGTGTCCCCTAGCTCGTCAAGGAAAGCAATCGTCATGCCCTTGTTTAGGTGCCGGTATTCGTCGGTGAAGTTCGTGACGAGCACATCAGCTTATCCTTGACGGAAACGGACGATGCCTCTTGCGATGCCAAGTTATCTGTCCAGTAACAACTGAGTGTTTCCTTCGACAACCCCTTCTGTGATTTCGACTTCTGTTGCAACCACAGGAACTATGACGCTTGATCGGGGCGGTACGGTCAATTCTCCGTCGAGGACGTTGAGAGCGACGTGATGCGTCGAAGTTCTCGTAGCAGGTATGGCTTTGTCGGTCGACAGCTTGGTGAGTTTGGGTCGGAGGTCGATGATCGCTCGATGTTCTTCCAGAAAATCCATGCCCAAAATCACGTCGCGGGAGCAGTGCTGTAGGACGACGAAGCTGGTTGGGTAGGTACATCACTTTACAGTAACCCTTGCGGTTAATCGTCCCGATGGCATAATAAGGCTACTACCAGCGGTGCGGTTTAGCGAGCCGTCCCAAGTGGTCGTCATTTTCTTGAGCTAGGCGGCGAAAGCTCCACTGATGACAGAGTAGTCGGCACCGGTGTCCACTAGGGCGGTAAGCATGCGTCCGTCGGCAGCAACCTCAAGGTATCTTGTTCGCGTCCTAGTATTGCACGTTGGCTTCGGTGTTCGATCTCTGCTTCGTCTTGTGCTGAAGTCGCAGCCGGGGCGCACCGTCGTAATGTCACTGGGCGGTGATGTCAATTTGAAGCCTGGTCGTGATCTCGTCGACGTTGTCGCCTTGTGGATCGGCGATTTAAGGGCTGCGTCGTCTTCACTCATCGTCAGCGAGGGAGGATCTTCGTGTTTTCGCCATGAAGCAACCTCATCCCCAAAGGTTGCTTTGTTTAGTTCCCCTGCGCGGGCTTGGAGACCTTCCGCGCACACTCTCATCGTAGTTACGGCCTAACGACGCAAAGCGGGCCCTGTACGGCGATGGAGCCATGCTCCGACGGCTTGGAGGCGCAATCTCACCGCTACGCAGATAGTTGTCAATTTCTTGCGGTCATTCACCTGGGCGTGGTCGTGGAGCGTCGACTGCAAATCCGCGGAAACCGATTCATCGGTACGGGTATGGCGCAGAATGTGGCCGACCTCACCGCAGTGGAAGCATAACTGCCGGTTGCTCACTGTCCTCCAGGCGTTGCACTTCCTGGGACTTGGGGGTCGTTAGTAGGCTTGGCGGGCGGGGGCTGTTGTGACCGTGCATGGTCCGCGCTTGCGTGCCCTATTGTTCGCCTGTGGGCATGGTATTGATATGTGCTGTTGGTGCAAGGGCTCTAAGTGAGCCTGTTTCCATGAATCTATTTGTGTGACCCTGCTTTGCTTTGTCGAGACCCTGAAACTGCTAAATTGGCCCTGTCAAGGGAACGTCAAGAAAAATACAAAAAATGTCGCCCTGTGGGAAATAGCCGGAAGTGCTTTTGTTCAACTGTTCACCCTTCCCGTCGAGAGGCGCTATTGTCAAGTGAGGAATGCCTATTGTCCAAAGGAGACGATCGGAATGACACGTCCGCTGACTTACAGGAGAAGAAAGGAGCATGACGAATGCGGCCATTAGAGGATTTCCCGGGAATGCAGGAAACAGGAAAAAGTTGCAATTGCCGGAAAGAGACAATGCTGGGAGCCGCATTCGTGGCGCGCACGTACACTTGAGTTTCTGAGAAGAAAATCCACTTGCCGAAACCACCATATCGGATCTTTGCTGAAGAATAGAAATGTACCTCCACGCCGTTCCCAAGCTCTACCCGCCAACAAGTGACCACGCCCGACGGAACAATACCGGACCAGTCAGTGCATCAGACCATCAGTGCAGTGATGTGTTCGATTGGATGCCGATATCTGAGGGGCGTGCCCTGTAACTGGTTGGTCAGCATCTTCAGAGAGGGGCTGGGCATAGGGGGTTTTAGGGACATTTCAGAGCACGAAATGACGCTCCGAGCCCTGGGTAAACGGCTCATCCAGACGCTTCTCGCTATGAACTCTTAAAGCTTGCCATTTTGCTGATATACCCTTTTTTATGTAAATAAGGTTTCTCAAAGTGCCATTAAACCTGCTTGTATATATTATACCAATCTTCGAAGATTCAATCCTTCATCAACCTGGAGTCTCTGCACGCTACCAAGTGAAGACCGGGTCGACTTAGTCCCAGCGTCACGACAGGGCCAAGGGGCGGCTTTCAGGAACAGGATGGTATCAGCGAGGGCTTGGAAAGTCATCACGTCGGGGTGCAGGGCAACGTAATGCAGCAGCATAGTTCATCGTTGTTGCCTCTTGTGCTGGAACTGTCACAGTCGTCGCTTTAAGAACGCCCAATGCCTGGTGGACCTCTTAACGGGCGACGTCCGCGAGCGTCGCCACCTGGGGTTGTTGCGATTATGGAAGCAATCGGGGGAGCGTCTCTCGCACGATCTCCCGGATCAGGTACCAAAGGTTCTCTCCGCTTGCAGATGCGCTGGAGTAGTGGCTTGAGTAGTCTGGTTGAAGTGGTCGCTCGTAGTGGCGCCTCCGGGTGTCCAACGTCTTCTAGATGGTGGATGTTTCACTTTCAAATACTCCCACAGTTTTCAGCGTGCTCCGGACTGGTTCCGGACTCTTTAACGCCTCGCATTAAGAATTTCACTCTGTCACCTTCGTTCATGTTATGGTCAGCGCGGCGAAAGAGGTGCTTCATCTCCTCAACGTACGCCAGGAGAGGCTCATTAGGGAGTTGAATTCTTGATTGGAGGAGGCCCTGAGCTTTTTCTTTCCAGACAGAACTTGCAAAGGCTATCCAAAACTGTGCTTTGAATATCTCCCAATCCTTGAAAGAAGTCTCGTGATTTTCGAACCAAACTCGGGCATGTCCTTGAAGAACAAAGTAACTTGCCCGAGGTTCGCAGCGTTGTTCCAGCCGTTGAATTCTGCCACACGTTCCAAGAGGTCCATCCAGTTTCCCGCATCTTCACCCGGTCGTCCATGGAATCAGGGGGCTCACGGGGTTGGACGAAAACAACCGGTGCTGGAGATCGAATGGGGTTCGGCAGCAGACCGTGTTCAGGTTGGAGCCCTTGAAGCCGGCGACTGATTCGGTATCCTGTTGGCTGGTCCTCCAGGGTAACATGAACAAGGCTGGGGTCTTCGCTTGAAGGATCAAGGGCAGCACCTAAACCAGATGTAACGTGGTGGTGACAAGGCCGTAGACATCAAAAGAGGACGCAGGCTTCATTGTACTGAAATTAACTCGTTATTGGGCTGACGTGCGCCCGCAATAGAACTAAGGAATCTCGGCGGCGGCGATAGCAACAAACGTGCTCGTCGATCGTCGAACAAAGAATTCCCGTCGCACTCGTCAACGCTCTATTTAAAGGCGGCTCAGAACAATCTAGATAGCGTCGCAAACAGCTACCAGCACAAGCTGGAACATTGTAGAAAGCCATACGAGTGGCCTGATAAAGGTGCGACTCGCGATATCGAGCGCTAACAAACAAAGAATACAGAACTGATACGCGATCCAGAATCAGAGTGATAAGCCCGTATTCCGGCTGTTAAAAAACAACAAATACAATTTTTAAGGTTTCGCGGCAATATTGTGGGTTTATCGACCCCCACCTTTCAACATACGTTTATTCTTATCAGAGATCGATACAGTTTTGTCATCCTTTTCTATCAATGCAAATGTGTGCGTGATAGGCGACATCAACATTAATACATTAGGCCCTACTCTGCCTCAGATCGCCGACTATCTCGATTTTCTATCGAAATGGGGATGATAAGCCGCTGTACGTCAAGCAACTTGCGAAGAATTTCATTTGGAAAGTTGGTTAAATCCTGTATTGACCACATTAATGTCCGATGCTCCAAATTTTCGCGCAGGCAACGGTTGTTGAATCAAAGGTTGCTGATCATTATTTCGTGTGCTGTCGTTTCGTAGAAAACTGCAAAAATTTGAAGGTCATTAGCACGAAGAAGGAAATTTTCCTTGTTGATATCCCAGGCTTTTTGACGAATGCATCACAAAGCGTGACTGGCAGTTCCTGCTATGAGCAATCTATCCCACTAATCTTTACGACCATTTGTTCACACACTCCGTGACTGTATGGAAAAAAGCACACGTTCTTTATAAGTCAGATTACGTCACGAAGAGGAGAAATGGTTATCGCCAGAAATAGTAGCTGCGATTAAGGTAAAAGATCTTATGTGGGCCCAAGCAAAACGGACTCGTAACCACGCTGAGTTGCTGCTAAAGTATGTAAAAATCGAGGTAAAGCGCAGCCACATGCGTCCCAAATTCAAAGAAGCGCGTTCAGACATGATAAAGACGTGGTCTCTCGCAAATAATTTAAGAGGTGTGCTCAAACATGGTGGTCATCAGCAATTACTTATTTCCCAGTTTTCTGCAGAGGGTGCAGCTGTCTCAAATACATTTAACACATTCTTTTCGCGTGTTTCTGGTACTGCTAAACCGCATCCTGATTTCTGCACTTTTAGAAACAGCGCATGCAAATCTGCGCGTCTTTCAGTCCTCTCAGAATATGATCGAGTTCAATCCTTTTTAATTTAAAATGTACTAAATCACGTGGCATAGACGGTATTTCTGTAGGTGAGTTATGCTGAAATTTTGGTGCTGTTAAATGCGTGCTTTAAACATTGTTGAACCATATTCTAGTTATTGGGGTTATCCCCTACCAAATGAAAAAAGCCAGAGTAATTCCTCCCCTAAAGGGACGCGCACGAAGCAAAGATGAAAATTATCGTCCAATTTCAGTTTTGCCGTGTACCTCTCAAATATTAGAAAAACATCTGCTCCTAGTATGTCCAAGTATCCGATGCTAATGACAAAGTGCGCAATACTGCTTTATACCAGGCAAAGGCACACAGGTTCTCCAGGAGGATATTTCGAACTGCCCTCTTTCTTGATGTTAGCAAAGATTTCGACCGTGTATGCCACAGCATTTTACTAACTAAACTGTCACGATAGGATTTTGTGAGACTTTTCTAAAACGGCGCACTAACTTTTGGGAAAACAGAACTCAGTACGTCTCTATTGGGCAGAATGAGAGTAATATTATTCCAATTAAAGCCGGAGTATCTAAGGGAGCAGTATTAGGTTCACTTCTTTTTAATCTATATGTCAATGACCTCGCCGCTGCAATTTCTACTTAAACTTTTCGGTACGCGGACGACACAGTTATCCTATGCCAAGATTCCCGCTTTTCAAATGGAATCTCCCATTGGCAAGATGCAACAATTAGTGTCATAAACTGGTTCGATAATAATGTAATTAAAGTTAATGTCTCCAAAACGAAGCATATGTGTTTCCACAATCCCTTGAAGAATACCTCGTTATTGAACTATGGCGGTTGGTCACTGCGCATTTCGATGGGAAAATAGAATAAATATATATCCTTCGAAATATTTTGAAAATTATTAGCTATGATTTAGTATTACCTGCCAGAACTGACCTTTTCAAAAACTTAAAGTGCTTAAATTTTGGCTCCCTTCTTACAGAAACGGTTATACTCAGACATTTCTGGTCACACAAGTATAAAGTAGAATATGTCCCTTCGCGCTGCCTCCGGCCTAAATACCGTTACAGGACTGTCTCGCAGCTCTGCCATATACGGCCAGCGCACCCGTAGTTTCTACATACCATCTTGTCTCAATGAACTACAACCAGTGCCTTTGGTGTAAAAACAAAAGTTTAAATTAAAACAAATCTTTCGTCATATTAGGCTTTAATACTTTAGTCTCCGACCTTTTTTAAAGTTCATCTTTGTCCTACATAACTGCATAAACACACAACTAAGCTAAATAGGCTAAGCAAGAAGAACGTAATTTTGTTTGTTTTGTTGTCCTATACCCTGCTGATATGTGAATATATCATGTTTCATTTATTTGCTTCATTTTGAATTGTTACTGCTATTGAAAATCGTTTTTTTACATGCCTTCGTTACTGTATACTAAACGTGCTACTTCACATTTCATTTTAGCTGATTTTGCGTGGCTTGTTATTTTTTCTCTCTTCATTGCTCAGTTCTTTTTTCCTGCATATTCCTGCTTCAGTTATTTCAACGTATACTGTGGTTTCCATACATTATATTTTATTACCGCTGCCTGTTGGCCCGGCCTTCAATCCCACTGCAGCGTTGGCAGGCCGCTAATGTAATACTGTTAAAACTCTGGAATAAAATTTATTATAATAAGGCAGAAAATAGGAATTTACCCCATCGTCATTCGCCGAGGAGGGCGAAATACCTCGCCAAGGAACTCAGAAATATTCATTGTTACATGGTGCGATATGTGCAAATTTACTGCGTGCACAGGGCGATTCACATTGCCAGTCTCCTGGCTTATACGCGTACAGAATGAATGGCTTGAGTAAAACTCCGTGTGCAAGTTGCTCAAAATAGAGCGCTAAATTCAGATGTTTTCAACACACTGAGTGCAGATGTCATGCATTGTTTGAACAGGTCATTGTAGCAGACGTCAACTCGTTTATCCGTAATAAGCATATAGGCCACTATATGCTTATTACGCTATATGCTATATGCTATATGCTATATGCTTATGCTATATGCATATAGGCCACTATAAGCGTGACGTTGCAGTCATTTTACATTTCATAATATCCATTGAGTAGGCTTGTATATCTAAAAATTGTCATTCTAACTTCACAGGCCACCACTATGCAAATAAGCGGACCTTAATCATACCCCGTTTTTTTTTAACATTATTAGTGATACGGTGTAACGACGACTCGCGCACTGTACTCGAGAACCAAACGTCCATATATTGACGAAACACCTGAATACTATTTTACAGCAAATCAGTCGACGGGCAAAAGCGAAATTAGGTATGTGCAGCCAAGTCATGAATGTATTTAAATGTAATTTGACTCAAATGCTTTTGCCAGGAATTCCGTGAAATGGGTTCTAGCATTCATGCATTTAAATTGGGCAATATCGGTGATTGGTTTTACTTTAAGTATACAAACTTTGGCTGCTACTACGTTTCTGCAAAAACCACGGATAGCCACATGTTTCTCCAAAGCACCCCTAAAAATTCGATTAATATACATGTACCGCCATGTGCTATGGCCTGCCGTTCATGGTGGAATGAAGGGGTCAGACCTTAAACAATATCCAAAATGCTATTGTACGAAATTGATTTAAATTGCTTTATGTACGCACGTAATAAATATCAAAATAGGAACCCTCTTTTGATTTTAATAATAACAGAAAATTTTATATTTAAATCAACTTTAGCTAGGCCTTCAGCGTGGAGCAGACAGTATAAGAACATCGACGGAGAACGTGGTCCATTGTCAGCGGTTTTTAGAACGGCATGTCAGATATCTGAATAAGACCAGATAAATTGTTCCAGTGTAGATAGTTCTTAAAAATGACACCGCCGGTAATGGGAGTGCACTGTACACATTTTTCCAATGGAGCCAGTTCTTATAAATGGCACGTCCAATATTGATGAACAAATGCCGAACTGGTTTAACGTATTCAGTTACTAACGACGGCACATCAATGCTGGAAAGAGAACGCAATAAATTGGTCCTGGTCTAATATTTTCACTATTGTAGAAAAGGAGTACCAACATAGTGGGAACCCGTGAAACTTAGTCCATGATTGGATTTGCTGGATCGGCTTCACCAATGTCGGGGAAAAAACTGGCAATGCTGGGCCTCTGTAAGTGCACCGTTCGCCAATGTAGTACCCTACACCACTGATATCTGACCATTGTCTTGTGCTCTCTGGATACATACATACATACATACATACATACATACATACATACATACATACATATACACAAGTGAAAAGTTGCTTCATACTGTTTCCAAGTTTATTTGGAGTCGACGTTTCGGCAGGAGCCCTGCCTTTCTCAAGACTTGAGAAAGGCAGAGTTCCTGCCGAAACGTTGACTCCAAATAAACTTGGAAACAGTGTGAAGTAATATTTCACTTGTGTATAACCTCTAGCAACCAAGTACCCCTATTTACTTATTCTATATATATATATATATATATATATATATATATATATATATATATATATTCGGTGTAATAAGAAAGGGGTGTTTATTTACAGTGCTGAGGCAGCGGGACAAGATGAAGCCTACTAGACCCTCAGACACCAACGCTTCTTCCTCCTCTTCTGCCACGCCAACACAATCCTTCATCGTCGTTAGTAGCATGACATTGCCCCCTTACTCAGATGAAGCCCTCTGATCGTGTTCATGAGTCGTGCGAGGCTGACACGGCTTCAAGCGGACAACATGACATAGTTCGATTTTGACAGACCGACGACCCGATGCTGCCAAGCGGGCTATTGCATACGTTAAATCAGTGATGCGTTTGACAACCACATATGGGCCGTTATAGTGGGCCAAGAGGTTTTGATGTAGGCCGCGTTGCCGAATTGGACGCCACAGCCAGACTAAATCGCCTATAGAGTACGTTACACGTCGGTGCTGGCATCGCATCGTGCTTTGGAACGTTCTTGTGAAGCACCAGACCGTAAGTGGGCGATTCTCCGAGCTTCTTCAGCGAGACAGTCTCAGCCAGGCAGGGATCTTCACGGCTTGAGAAGGGTAGGATAGTATCCAGGGAGTAGCGTGGTGGTCTGACATACAGCAGAAAGAATGGACTGTACCCAGTCGTCTCATGCGCGGCGGTATTAAACGCATACGTGATGAAGGGAAGTATAGAGTCCCAGTTGTTATGCCCTGCATCCACATACATGGCTAGCATGGTTAGCTTTCTGTTTACACTCTCAGTCAAGCCATTTGTCTGGGGATGGTATGGCATCGAGTGTCGGGAAGTTACGGCGCATAAGCGCATGAGCTATTCAACATCTGAAGTGAATTGCCGGCCCCGATCAGTGATGACAAATCGTGGCGGCCCGTGTCGTAAAATGACTGAGTGCAGCAGGAAAAGCGACACTTGATGCCCATAGCAGACGGAATAGCGGCGGTTTCACAGTAACGTGTGAGGTGGTCCACGCAGATTACAATCCAGCGATTTCCATCCAAGGACTTCGGAAACGGGCCTACGAGGGCAATGCCTACTTGATCAAATGGCGCTGTCGTGGTCTTCACAGGATGCAGCAAGCCAGATGGAGTTGCAGTGGGACGTTTGTAGCATTGACATTGCTTGCAACTGACAACGTATTGTTCAATATTCGAGCGCATTCTGGGCCGGTAAAATCTTTCTAGAGCACGGTGGAGTGTTCGAACTGATTCTAAATGCCCAGATGTCGGATCATCATGCATGACACGTAATACGTCCGTGAAAAGTACCTTGGGAACTACGAGTAGGTATCACTGACCGACAGGCGAAAAACGTTTTCTATAGGAGGCCATCACGCACACAAAAGCGGCTTGTAGCTGCGCTGGCTTGGAGGGTGGCAAAGAGAGGCTGCAGACTTCTATCCCTTTGCTGTTCTACTTTAAAAACATTCGTGTCGGGGAACGCTGCCTCTAGGGTCGATATGTAATTGTCGAAATCGCCGCTGTCAGATACAGTCGTGGCCATTGGCATCCTAGAAAGACAATCTGCGTCTGCATGACGCCTCCCGCTTTTGTACACCCCGGCAAAGTCATATTGCTGTAACCGGAGTGCCAAGCGTGAGAGGCGACCCCATGGGTCTCGAAGATTCCGCAGCCAACAGAGTGAATGATGGTCAGTTACGGTAGTAAAGGACCGTCCGTACAATATGAACGGAAACGCTGCACAGCGAAAACGACAGCCAGGCATTCCTGTTCGGTGACTGTAGTTTCGCTCCGGATTCCTCGAGGTACGACTTCCGTACGCGATAACATGCTCTCGTTCGCCGTGCCATTGAACTAGGACTGCACCGAGACCGATTCCACTAGCGTCCGTATGTACTTCTGTCATTGCAGCAGGATCGAAGTGACGTAGGTTGGGTTTCGATATTAAATGAAACTTCAGTTGGCGGAATGACGCGTCGCACTCTGGTATCCAGTCAAAAGTGGAGTTTTGTGCAGAAGGCACGTTAATGGGTAAGCAACGTCAGCAAAGCGATGTATAAAGCATCTAAAATACGAGCACAACCCTAGAAAACTGCGCAACTCCTTCACTGTCTGCGGGGTTTTAAAAGACTCAACAATGGCAGTTTTCTGCGAATCTGACATTACACTATACCCATTGTCAAGGTGTCCTAGGACCAGAGCTTGGTGCTCTCCAAAGCGGCACTTTTTCGAGTTTAGAATTAGGGCGGCGTTGTGCAGACAATTCAAGACGCGTACTAAAAGGTCATTGTGTTCTTGGAAGGACTTCCCGAATATGACGACATCGTCTAGGTAACAGAGACAAATATCCCATTTTAAGCCGCGCAAAACTATGTCCATAAATCGTTCAAATGGGGCAGGCGCATTGCACAGCCCGAATGGCATAACATTAAGCTCATAAAGGCCATCAGGTGTTACGAAGGCTGTTTTTTTCTTATCCGCACGGTCCGTTGGAATTTGCCAGTAGCCAGATCTGAGATCAAGACAAGAAAAATAAGACGCACCAGAGAGGCAGTCGAGGGCGTCTTCTATGCGAGGAAGAGGATAGACGTCCTTTTTCGTAACAGAATTTAGACGCGAGTAATCGACGCAAAATCGCCACGAACCGTCTTTCTTGCGCACGAGAATAACAGGGGCTAAACAAGGGCTAGATGACTCCTGTATCACCTTCTTCCGTAGCATGTCCTCCGCTTGCTCATGAATGACTTTGCGCTCAGAGGGGGACACGCGATATGGCTTTTTATGGATGGGACGAGCCGAACCATTGTCGATAGTATGATGTGTCCGAGGTGCGGGGCGAGAGGTTGGTCCATCTGTTTGAGAAAAGTCAAACATAGGCAAAAAGGGTAGGAGAATATCCACAAGAGTATGACGTTGAGGTGAGCTGAGATCGGCGCTGATCATGTGGCCGATCGAAGTTTTATCAGCAGCCGGAGGTACAGTGGCACTCGTAGCATCTGTGACCAAAGCAACAACGCTGGGTGGATCGGGTCCACATGAGGCAAGTTTCAGTCCTGTGGGTAAAACTTCGGGCTCGGACGATGGATTGATTGTCCATAACAAGGCACTACCGTGATGCAAGGAGATCATACAATGAGGAATAACAACATTTTTCTTCAAGCATGCTGAGTGAACTGGGTGCACACCGGTCTGAAATGGAATGTGGTCAAGAAGTGGAACGGACACGGAGACGAACATGGCAGACAAGGGTGGAACGACTGTGTCTTCGGTAATACTAAAAACTGTCTCTTCATTACGGCTGCTTTCAAAACGATTCGGCAGATGCGAGCCGTCCAAATGAATCTCTTTACTTCGGCAGTCCACGGAAGCGCCACAAAACTTCAAAAAGACCATTCCTAAGATGATGTCATGCGCAGTGTGGGGTAAGACGAAGAATTCGGCTTAAAAAATTGCACCACCCACAGACACTTGCGCAATACATACACCCAGAGACCGCACCACCTTTCCACTCACACCACAAAAAGTTGAAGCACGGTCATATTCAAGCATCACTTTGCGTCCCAAATAGCGCCTAAACTGATTACTCATCACAGACACAGTCGCACCCGTATCCACTAAAGCTAATGTACACACACCACAAATTAACACTCGAATTTTGTTTTTTGAGCATTAGAGTTGGAGGGATGTTGGCACACAGCACATTTCCAGCGGCCTCGCCCCATTGGTCGCGCTGGTTAGTTTTCTTGACGGGGCGACATGGAGCCCCGCCGCGGTGATGGGCACGGAAGGCAGGTGGAGGAGTAACACTTCGATAGATGCAGGGGAATGATCGCGGAAATTCTCGCTCTGGATTTTGCGGTAATACCCACGCGGAGTATTTGATTGCTGAAAATGGTGCTGTATTCTCGATTGTTTGGTACTGTTGAAGGCGCCGGGCGGTTATAGCGTGGCGGGAACCCACTGCGGCAGAACCTGGCGATGTGGCCTTCGACGCCGCAGCGGTAGCATATCGGTGGGGTAGGTAGAAAATGCTGTTGTGGATAGTAGCCAGGAACAGCAGGGTGCGTCATAAGTCTAGCTGAATGCTCGTACTGCTCAGGAGTCGTGGTAGATCGAATTTGAAGATCTAGGTGCACTTGAGGTGACGCCATATCTTGGGGCGCCAAGCATCGATGCAGTCGGTTTGGCAGATTGCATTAGCGGGTAGTCAATAGAAGCTGCAATTTCAGGAGCTTGGCAGAAAGGCTGCACTGCAATAGCTTGTGGTGGTGAAGCCGGTCGTCTAGAGATCCTCTGCACAGAGACCTCAGCAGATTCATGCAGGGGAAGTTGGTTGAGCCGTAGAAGTTCTTCCCTTATGATTTGCCGGATAGTTGACGAAAGATCTAGTTGGGCATGGTCATCAGGGCTGGCCACGGTAGGAACGTTGGCCAGCCGCCGAAATTTCGACGTAATACATGTTTTAAAAGTTTGAAACGCCCGATGTGTCTAATGACATCGGTGACAGTGTCAAGGTTGTCTTTGGCGATTAAGAAGTTGTATACGTCCGTCGTGATACCCTTAAATATGTGGCCGACTCTCTTCCTCGGGCGTGTTGGAATTTACACATTTGCATAGTCTGGGGATCTCTTCTGTATAAGCCGTACAAGTTTCATCGGGCAATTGAGCTCTTTGAGCAAGGGTCTGCTCAGCCCGCTTTTTGCTCGAAACGGAGTTACCAAAACGCTGTTTTAACTCGGTGGCGAATCGTTCCCAAGTCATCAAGTTGTCCTCTTTATTCCCAAACCAGGTCATCGCCTTGTGAGTGAGAAAGAAAATGACGTTTGCAAGCATGGTAACATGATCCCACCTGTTGTACTGACTAACTCGTTGGTAATGAAGCAGCCACTTCTCAACGTCCTCACCTTCTCTACAAACGGTCGTGCTTCCCGGTAAGGATGGGACGGAATAGCGCTGGAGGGGGCAGGCCTGTCGCCAGCCTGGCTTGTAGCGTCGCGGCTTGCACAGTTAGAGTCGGTGTGCTCCATGATGGTTGGGAGCAGTGGCATTCCAGTGAGGTGGCGACTACGTCGAAACTCCAGTTGGTCTTGCAGCGCTGTAGGTAAGGATCGAACGGAGCACCTTCCACCAAATTGTTACGGTGTAATGCGTGCAATACGAAAGGGGTGTTTGTTTACAGTGCTGAGGCAGCGGGACAAGATGAAGTCTACTAGCCTCCAGAAACAAACGCTTCTTCCTCCTCTTCTGCCCCACCATCATAATCCTTCATCGTCGTCAGTAGCGTGACAATATATTGTAAGAGTACGTACAATCTCAGGTCGGTGTTACGGTCGAACGTTCAACTAGCAAGCCAGTCTCTTGCATCGTCTTCTTTGTCTGACGTCATCCTTGTTAGCACGCGCCTTTCGACATACGGTCGTCTTCTTTCCGACAGTCACGGAGTGTTGTTGAGACACTACAAATACCCCCGGGAAAAAAGGAGGCATCGTGCGGACTCATGGCGTCTACACAACAGGCGGGTGGGTCATAACAGGGCTTGAGGCGGTCAGCGTGCACTGTTTCACGCCCGCGGAGACGCATATCCGGTGTCGGTCCAAGCGGTTCTATAACTTAGTTCACCGGAGCGGTCTTTCAAATTATCCGATATGGACTATGGTATTTGGAAGCAAGTTTGGTAGAGAGGTTGGAGGGGGTGGCAAGAACCCAAAGCCACTCGAGGGAGTCTGTGGTGTATAAAGAAGCTGGACAAGTCGGTGCGCGAAGGAATTGCTGGTGACCCTAGTTCTGGGTTGTAAATGATCGGGCACACTGGCGACATTCTTCTGCATTTGCTGCCGATTGAGAGATTGTGGTCGATTCGGAGGTGTCAGGGCGATATGGAGTACCGTGTTCTTAGTTGAGGCGGGTTTACGGCCGTATAGAAGGAAAACTTTCCCACGATTACGTTGCTTTTTAATGCGAAATTTGAGCGCAGCTCATCAGCTGTTTCACTTTTTTGATAAATTGAGGCAAAGATTTCGAGCAATGGCACGTATGTACAATTAGACGTTTTTTTATTTTTTACACGTATTCCTTCAAGAAACACTGCACTAACAGTTCTTGGCTGTCATGACAGAAGCTTTGTGGTCGGAGGATTGAAGAGAGCAGTTGAGTTATCGGGAGGTTGCGGGTTGCTGTGAGTAGCTCGTTTACTACAGCACTGCTCAATCGCTAAGCGTCATGCGCTGCGGCGCCGATGCGAATTCATATATGTACGCCTAGCGACGACCAATGAATGGGATCGGTCAAAGCGCCCGTCCGCCGCGCTCTCTGCCGGCACGTTTCTGGTAGGCTCGCTTCATCTAGCGCTGCAGGAGCTGCGAACCTGTCTGTTTAACAATAGGGCTGAAATCGGACCATTTTCGGCGTTGCGTTGAACAGCGCACCACGCCAACTAAGCTCAAAAGACGGGACGGGCAGCAGCTGCAATACGCATTCGTTAGTCGTTGCGCCGGTGGGCCATACTTGAAAGTTGTATAAACGCGCTGTGGACTAGGATTGCATCATATATAATGCCTATTCCTTTTGTTGGTACCGAAACGTGCTTTAGTGTATAAAGTGCAGTTGCTAAAGCTCTTTCGCTTTTCGACTAGTGCGAATGTGTTGAATATGCTTTCTCGAGGTACATTTAGTTGGGCGTGCGTAGTATATGTGCGTACAGTCGAGCGCGATTTGAAGGTTATCACGCGAGCGTCGACCGGGAACAGCGCCATGACCCAGAATTCTCTGCCGAGGCGAGGGAGGTATCATACCAGCTTCCCTCACTCTTTTTGCTGTTCCTTCAGCAGGCGTCACCCCCTCCTGGGACATCACTTCCTTTTTTTTTCTTTTGGTTTTGCGAACAGGCAGTGATCGTTGTGCGCATGACGTATTCTTCGGTATTATCTGAAATTGGACACTTTATCACAACAAATGGAGAGCTTAGAATAGAGAGCAAAGGTGGTGTGATTGTCGCGGGGGTGATGTCTGTTGTACGGAACAGCGAATGAGGGAGAGAAGATTGCGAAATTATGAATTTTCCTGCTTCAAACCCGGCCGCCAGGTGCCTGGAGTGCTAGGCTGGTCGACGCTCGCGCGATCACCTTCAAATCGCGCTCGACTGTATGTATTGCTCACTGCGTTGCGTGCGCTGTAAATGTCGCAATAACGACACTGCCATGTTGTCAACGCATCACGCAAAGCATGCAGCAACGGGCGTACGCCGGGATATGATGCGTGAGTGCACCCGCAAGGAAATAAAATGTAGCGCACCAAGACAAGGACAGAGAGAGAAGGCACACACAACGCGGCAAGACACATCGCGTTAGGTACGAATATGCGTATACGCATTCGTTACACGCATCGTCACTGCGTACGCCCAACTAAAAGTTTCTACTGTCGACGTACTCGACAGCGTCTTTCGTAGCGCCGTTTCGTTTTGTTTTCAAAACTTCTTGTTGCTCGAACGCGTACGGTAACTGTCCGAGGAGTTTTTCATTGTTCTAAAAATCAATAACATTTGAAATAGAGCGGTCCTGAAGCAATGCGCACGCAGCAACACCGCCAGCACTGGCTTGACGTAATGCGAATTACGTCATAATAGGCCCGGCCAATTACAGAAAACAGCGGTGTTTGCTTGCAGGGCGGAACCGCTGGTGCTCGTTTTCTTGTGAAAAACGAGCCCCAGCGCCCACTTCTGCCACTTTTAAGTATGAAAGTCTTGTTCAGCGGAGAAAAAAAAACTATAAAATACTGCACAGCACTCACTTTTTGCGAAAAGCATTTCAGCTTCCGTTTGAGCGATCGTGATGGTGAAAAAGAAAGTTCGTTTTGTGAAAACAGCGTGTAGCAGCATTTCTTATCTTTACTTTTCTTGTAATGTGGAGCCACGTGCTGTTGCAATTCGGATGACAAGGCCACCAATGTTGCTTTTGACTGACTATGACTCATCGGCCGATTTAACCAACATTTAACGCAGGATGAAGGAACGTGATAAACAACGGCTCGCGCGCGGGTTATATTACGTGACCTTTTATTAATGTCTCAAAACCAGTGAACTGGTTGGCGTCGGCCAACCATTCAGCGCGCTTTCTTTCCGCAGTGTCTTGCGTGCCGCCTCCTTCCCTTAGTGCTCATTCTGCGCGGGGACTGACCAGAGCGATTTTCGCGATTGTGGTTGTTTGCCTCCTCTCCCGTGCACAAACCTACGCGACCACGCGGTGGCGTGCAGTGAGCTGCCATTTCTCGCTGGTCCCCATATAACTGACCTGCAAGAAGACGGACAAGACGAGCTCTCGAGTGTACATACAAGACGCCTACCGTGCCCTAGGAGTTCATCGTCGAGAAAATTTTCGACCGGCGCGCGTCACAGTGGAAGGGTGATTTCGTGCTCAAGTGGAAAGGCTACGGCGGCAGCAAGAGCACCTTGGAACTGGAGGACCACCTCGACTGCCCAGTCCTGTTAGCGCAGTTCGAGATGATGCGTAAGAGGAAAGCCGAATCCCGCTCCACGCAGAAGATGGGCGATGATAGCGACGCGCCGAAGCGAAAGAAGCAGAGAGCCCGGGGTGCCCCGAAACCACGTGGATTTGAACGGGGCCTGGAACCTGACCGCATCACCGGGGCAAGTATTTGTTCTGGGGAGCTCATGTTCCTCATCAAGTGGAAGAACTGTGACGTAACGGACTTAGTGACTGCACGGGAGACCAACGTCCGCTGCCCGCAAGTGGTTATTCGTTTCTACGAGCAGCACATCGAGTGGGACACTTTCGAAAATCGCGACGAAGAGCCCGGGACGTCGGCCAAGGCTTAGCGAGCGAGTACCCCTGCCCTTTTTCCCGTCTCTTCGTAATTACTTTTCCCGGTCAAATTTGTTTTGTATTCTTCCCAGCCTCATCATCATTCGTGCCACCAACTGACAAGCTTCACTGGGCAGCGCATTTCCCGAGGATCATCATTTTCTGCTGCATTTTCCTGCTCATGTGCAGACGAAGCCTTTCCTAGGTGTTTTATTTTTTCTGCAGGCATGTCTAACCAATAGAAGGCATGACGTAGTGCGGTGAAGTGCTTCTCTCGGGTGTTCTTGCGGTGCACCCCAATGTGTTCGTGTGAATCATACATAGAGACGTGTTTTGACGCGCCACTTCTGGTATTTGTGCTGTCAACGCTGCTCTTTCCTATTCAATTCGTAATTTCCAACTCGTTTTCCTTCTCACACAATAACCTAAATCGTTACACGTGCCGTAAGGACCACCCTTGTTTTTTCCCATTCTTTGAAATCTTTTTAGTTTTCGAAGCGTGAAGGAAAACCTCAGTATTTTATTCATCGAAATTGATCGTCAAGAGTGAAATTGAAGTGTTGAAATGAAATCTGGTCGCAAAACGTCGTGCTTGAGCCTGTTCGAGATGAAATCCTTAGAGCTTACTACGATGACGGATGTAGTTTTTTCTTTTGCTTTGAGACGAAGTGTTTCGCGGATTTCTGTTCATGTGCGAAATAAAAGTGAATAAAAAAATTACCTACATTGGTTGGGGCCAACAAAAAAGTTCCGAGAGCACTGTGGAATCTGCACGGCAGAACTGCGAAAGCCTAAGCGTTCCTGGTGCACACAGTGCATCATTTTTGCTCACATTAACAACTAAATGCAAAGTTATAATTGATAATTTCATCACTAATTACAGCGTCATTGTCATCGCTACTGCCGTCCTCATGTAGACAAGAATTATGGTGGGCGTTTCACGATCCCGTTCGACTGTGTATGACAGGCTGCGGGATGCAACCTGGTTAAATTGGGCTTGGAGTACTTCCATGCAATAAAAAAAAATCCTGGGAGTGGCGCAGTTTGTCAAACCGCTCGGCTGGGGACACAAGAGATGGAGGTCGAGCCCTGGTGGTGAGAGGAATTATTTTCAATATCTTGCTCACAGTGGACAAAAATTTTGATGTGCGTTTTATGACTTCGGGCGTGACGCAGTTTGTTAAAGTGCTCGGCTGGGGATGCAAGGGATGGATGTTCGATTACCGGTGGTGGCAGAATTTTTTTCTGATGACGTCATTTGATTAAAAAATACATTGGCCAGATGAACGAACGCCGACAGTATAAACAATTGAAGGCTTTCGCCTTAAAATTGGCAAAACGCTTAAGCTTCGCTTTCAAGAGTTCAACGCTATAGCTTTATGGGGCCCCGTTCGCATCGCCTTCTCATACCCTCAGCCTCACAATCACATTCTTCTCATGCACCACTCCATTTCGTATTTAGTGCTGGGAGGAATTACACTCCTGCAGTGACTCAAAGGTAGCAGTGATGAACTTTGCCAAGGGGAGGGTCTCCCCTCTGACGAACGGAATACTGCGGACTGCAAGGCACGACCGCAAAATTCGCATAGTCTGGACACCTGCACACGCATCCCTGGCTGGAAATGAAGCAGCTCACGAACTGGCTCGAGGTCTTGCTTTCCGAGCCAGTGGCCATACCGAGGGCTTCCCAGACAGGGATCGTCTTGTGTGCTACAGAGAGATCACACAACATTATAGGCTTAATCGAACGAAGTACCCCGCCGCTGATAAATCATTGAGAAAGAGTCAAGCCACCTCTTGGCGCCGTCTCCATACTTATACGTTTCCGAACCCGCTTATGTGTAGTCGTTATTATCCGGGACAATATTCAAACGAGTGTAAGCAATGAAAGGCCAAAGCGGATCTCAACTATATTATCTGGAAATGGCCTTTTGCTTCCCTGGAGGGACAAAAAATAAAGTCACTTGAACAATGGGAGGCTCTCCTACTCAGCTCCGATCCGGAGAATCAAACAAAAGTCGTCCAACTGGCCGAAGACGCCGCCAGGAGCCAAAACCTTCTGGCCGTCGTTTAGGCGAGGGGCCTATATGCCCTTCAGACTCTTGGCAATAAACGTTTTACAATCCAAAATATCCTGCATTGAATAAACCACCAATCAGATAACCTTCGTTTGGTTATTTATTTCCGCTTAAAGTCTGTAGTCTGTCTTTCTTTCCCTCCACTCTCCTTAAACTCCAATGATTTAAAGACGATGGTTGGATGAGTAGGCTTTGAATCAGGCGGTGGCTCGCGCCATCTGCTGCGGAATTGGCGTACGATCGATGGAGTATTGCAGTGAGAGCCGAATCGCAGGTAAGAAGAGCGGAATTTTTTGTTTGCTACTCGCCTAACTATTACATCCGTAAATAGTTCCTAACGACGAATTTAAACATTAGCTGGCAGTAATAAGGTAAGGCATACATTAGGTCCAGCTTTATTCGGCGAGAAGCAATGCGGTTCTGTTGCAGAGCGTCAATAAAGATATTGTAAAGTCACATCTAACATATGGAATTAAGGGGTGAAGCATATATACAAACATATGCGTTTGTAACTAGCAGCAGCGCCGGTAGTCGAAGACGCCCAACTAATCTGTCTTTTTATCGCCTCCCAGGTTCCACCAAGCCCTTTTCCCTGACTTCAAGAGATCAAGTGGCGCGTGACGTCAGAACTTTTTCGCCACCACGCTTCTACCGGCCGAGCTGCAAACGGGTCACACAAGCAGCAGCGATGGTGGAGGAAAGACGTCAACTAAACTGTTTTTAATCGCCTCCCAGGCTGGTAAACGCAGGTTTTTTTTCTACTTAGAGTTGTCTCTTACCACCGCTGCTGCTACTGCCGTGTTGCATGCTATTGCCGCGTCTTTTTTTTTTGTTCAATTTGCCATGCTCGAAGTTTTGATATTAGGTGGAAAGTTGTTTGCCTCTAGAAGTGTATGTGCATAAGTTACAACTGCGGTCACCATGCTAGGGACTTGGCCGTCCTGCAATAAGTGCTGCCAAGCGAAGGACGAATGTGAGCACACATGCCATCCCGGTGAATTCTAGTGAATTTCTGAGTCTACACTTAGGTCTAAAGGCGAGAAACGTCGCAAAAATTGGCGATGCAAAGACTGGCAAAGCAAAACCAGAAAAATATGACAGTACAGACCCATTGGTATTTATAATCTCTTACCTCCCACAGCGTAGTACTCAAACGGTAAATCGTTCTTTTTGCGAGCGACACTCAGTATGACGTCATTTTCAATACGATTTGATATTTGAAATGTTTCTAATTATCCCTCACTAAAGCCGAATTCAATTACTCGACGATCTAGAAGGAGTTCCTCGCGATCATCTGGGCCATTTCTATGTTCTGTCCTTACCTACACGTTCGACCATTCAAGGTGGTAAGTGAGCCCCACGCGCTCTGCTGGCTGGCTAATTTGAAAGACCCCTTCGGCCGCATTGCCCGATGGAGCCTAAGACTTCAAGAATTTGACGTTACTGTAGTCTATAAGGCGGGCCGCAAGCATTTAGACGCAGACTGCTTATCCCGCGCTCCCGTCTACGTTCCTTTGAATGACAATGACGACGAATCCTTTCTGGGACCAGTAAGCGCCAGCAGCTTTGCACAACAACAGCGATCAGATTCTCAGCTGAAAGACCTAGCAGATTACTTAGAAGGCAAGACCGCTTCTCCTCCTGCTGTGTTTAGGCGTCAGTCGTCGTTCGCCTTAAGCAATAATGTCATCGTAAAGAAGAACTTCGCTCCCAACAAGACAGCGCATCTTCTTGTCGTGCCTAAAAACCTCAGAGAGGAAATTCTTCATGCGTTGCACGACGAGCCAACAGCAGGGCAATTCGGTTTTGCGCACACGTTGCATCGAATCCAGGAGAAGTACTACTGGCCGCGACTGCCTGCCGACGTTGCCCATTACGTAAAAACGTGCCGTGAGTGCCAGCGACGCAAGACGCCACCGATCAGGCCAGCTGTGCTACTGAACCCGATACCACCCCCAACCCTGCTATTTGAACAAATTGGGATGAATCTTCTCGGCCCCATTCCATCTTCATCTGCGGGTAACAAATGGATCATCGTGGCCTACGACTACTTTACCAGATACGCCGAAGCTAAAGCACTGTCCAATGGTACTGCCCAATGGTACTGCGGTAGTAGTCGCAAAGTTTTTTGTCAAACAAATTCTCTTGCGACACGGTGCCCCAGAAGTCCTCATCACGGACAAGGGAACGGCATTTACGGCGGAGCTGACGCAAGCCATCCTAGAATACAGTCATACAAGTCATCGACGAACTACTGCGTACCATCCCCAGACAAATTGACTTACGGAGCATCTCAACAAAACTATTGCGGATATGATTGCAATGTACGTCGACGCCAAGCACAAGACATGGGACGCCATTCTACCCTTCGTCATCTTCGCTTATAATACCGCCGTCCAGGAGACAACCAGTTCGTCCCCGTTCAGCCTTGTGTACGGCAGGGAGTCCACGACGACGCTTGACGCAATGCTGCCACACGTAACCGATGCGGATAACCTGGACGTCGCCGCCTACCTTCAACGTGCAGAGTAAGCCGAAGATTCGTCCAAATGCGCATTAAATATCAGCAACAAACCGACTCCCGACATTACAACTTACGACGACGCGATGCTGAGTACAAGCCGTGCGATCAAGTCTGGGTTTGGGCGCCGATTCGCCGCCGCGGACTGGGCGAAAAGCTTTTACGTGAATACCACCTTGGATACCATAGAGAAAGGGATTGTGTAAAGGCGGACACTCGGCGAAATCTGGCCCCAGGAAATGACGCATGAATGGTAACGCTAGTAACAGCTTCACGCACGACGAAATGGATGGCGCCACGAGCATCTGTCGCGCCGCGCGGAGCATGTGCTGCCGGCTCAGACCGAAGCAGACTGCGGAAAGCTAACGCCGTCTACGCGGACTGCGTGTTCGTGAGGTCGGACTGCGGCTTCCTTGGCCTTCGAAGGGGAACTACTGCAGTTTGTGAGGACGGCAAGGTGGGGAACATTATTTCGGTTTAAAACGTTGCATTTCGAGCAATTTATGCTGACCGCGCTGGCCGGTTCCTTGAATTGCGCAGCTCGTGAGCAGGCGCCGGTGCGCACGTCATGGGTCGGCCAGTTCGTGACACCCGGGCAGCTTCCAGCAAAGGCAAGGTGAGATATTTTTGCGGTTTGCAAACTCTGCATTTTAAAGTTTTAGCAGAGCACCCTGGCTGGCGCGGTTGTGAAGAGAAGGCCTATATGTGCTCGGTAAAGGCGCCACAAGGGCTCGCCGGTTACTGCGCAGTTAGATAAGAGCGAACCCACGCCTGGCGTTCTTTGCTTGGATGGCCTAGTGGTTACTGTTGCGTGGTTTCTCGTTGAGTTTTACGTGTTGGGGTGTTTTTTATCGCCTTCACCATTGCGCAATTCTCTTTCTGGACATCGAGAGTAGGTTAATGTGTTAGACGAGTGTTTTCTCGTTGTATGTACTACCACGGCCGGTCTCGAGGGAGAGAGCGCGCGCTCTTTCTTACGGCCTTCTCAATCGCCGTGGGAACAATGAGAACTTTTCTCCTTGAGTTACGCTCTCCGCCACCGCAAGGGGCGCGACCTGCTCACTGTTCGCTCCGCGTCTGCTTCAGCGGCGGCGGGTGGCTTTTGCCTGGTTTCGCGCTGTCGCTCGCGAGTTTCGGGGTGAGTGCAGCCCCGAAATTAAAGAGCACAGAAGATATATGCTGCAGCTGCATGTCGCGAACGTACTACACGTGAACGGATATAAAAAACCCTGTCGTTCAGCAAATGTTCGACAAGCATGGCATACATTGCGTCAAGGTAGCTACTTTTGTCCATTTTAATCCGAATTTTCCCCAAGCCTGTACAAGAATAGGAACAAAAAGAAAGCTGAATGAGCAGTGATCACATCGAAGCTTCTTCAAGGCTAACATGACAGCAACTCGTCTGCAACAGCAAAACCGTCTTTCAGCGCTAGATGCGAAACCATTCATGTAGCACCGAAGATGAAAATAATTTCATAAAAATGTAATGTAAATTGCAAAATGCTTTCATGATATAAATTATTAGTATAACAGTCAAAGTAAATGTTGTAGGGTTGAGTTTTAAATGTTATTACAATTCATATATTAGCCAATGTGTGGTATTATAAACATTGTTTTAATGAAATTTTTACATGATATTATGCTTATTATGAAAACAAAAAAATGTTTTGATATTCATGACACCACTTGTGCTCGAAGTGGTAAAACAGGCCAATAAATAATGAAGGTGATACTCGATGCAGTGACTTACAAATGAGCTCACCTGCTATATCGAAAGTATGCAAGAAACTTCTAAAGCGTTAAAGAAGGACACTCTCACTGAAGACTCATTTCAAGCCTTATATAGCGACCCATTGAGGCTCTCTTAGGGAAAGTAAGGTTAATGTGCGCAAGGGAATGACATATATGATAGATGCGAGGGCCGTAGCAGCTAGCAGCACATGACTACATTGTCAAGACGGACGTTTCATCTGAGAGCAAAATCAAGGCACTGAAGAAAGTGATGGCATCTCCTACCATCCCATTTCGGTTTGGTTTGGTTTGAGGGGTTTAACGTCCCAAAGCAACTAAGGCTATAAGAGACGCCGTAGTGGAGGACTCCGGAAATTTCGACCACCTGGGGTTCTTTAACGTGCACTGACATCGCACAGCACACGGGCGCCTTGCTTTTCACCTCCATTGAAAAGTTGCCGCCGAGGCCGGGATTCGATCCCGCAACCTTGGGAACAGTAGTCGAGCGCCGTAACCACTGTGCCACCCCGGCGGGGTCCATCCCATTTCCCACTGTTACATATTCCGGTTCACCTTACGTCGCTGGATACATCGTTTAGTTAATCAACTTCGGGTGTAACGCTTGCGCTATTTTTCTTAAAACTATAGCGAAAGAAGCAGCCCCATGTAGTACGCTCTTCTACGAGGACAATGTTCTAGTGGACTGGATTATCCGAAACCAGAGCTTGTTGCCGTATTGGAGAAACGTGTTTTTTTTTCGAAAAAGCTGCCATGCACCTACTACACAGAAATGTTCTCGAAGTAAGATCCTGATTCAGTCAGCATTTCAGAATTCAGCACTGAGTTGCCCGAAAGGAATTGACAACAGCTATGTTATTAGGTCCGCTTCTTTGATATTTAAAACATTTCTCAGAATTCTTCTTCTCAGTTAATTATACCAGGAAAGTGACAGAGAAGACCGAGAGGCCAACTGTCCACAAACCGTGCAGGAAAATTTTGAGCCTGAATTTTCTAGACGCAGGTCGCATTTTGATGAATTGATGAATATATAGTGCAATGTGTAACTTTGAAGGACAATATTTTTATTGTTTGCAGCTCTTTTCGATTCTGCTTAACTGTTTCTGCCCATTTCCCTGATTAAAAGTAGTCGCGAAATTACTTATACATCTTCTGTCTTTTAACGATTGTTTTGAGCGAAGATAGAACAGCTCACTCCACTAGACAAGTGAAATGTTTACTATATGAGTAAATTTTTGTTATTTACTCTGAATCTGAGACGCGCCATGAATTTTTGCCGGTGCCTCTTCTGATCTAAATGAAAACGGTAGCGGTTGACAGAATCTCCACCCAACAGTTCACCATGCACTCACGTCCGGTAGCGCTACACCTGCTTAAAGCATTCAAAGGCAGATTGCATAGCCTGGTAAATTTATTATACAAAACTTAGGGGTAAAAAATGTTGAAGTGTACCCGAGGCTTCATTCGACCGTGCGCGGCCGCATTGACGAAGGAGCGCGCGCGTGAGCGGATTATTGACTGTATTTTATTCCTCACACACGATAAATGTTCCATGTTGATGATGGACTTTGTATAAACCATAAGGGGCGAAATGTCAGGACCTGCCGGTTGCAACTGACGCGGGCGAAGCTAAAAGCGAGCGCGCGTTTCCTTTGCACGTGAACGGCTATAGCGGAGGAGCAGCAGTGGGGCGGTGGCGACCCCACCGAGGCGCGGCGGGCGGTGGAAACAGACCCCACTGGAGAGGCCGTAAGAGAAGAGAAACGCTCTCTCCCTCGAGACCGGCTGTGGTACTACATACGGGACAGTTATTGTTAAGACGGTAGAAAAAAGGCACCGCACAAAATCTGGAGAACCAGAAACTTGTTTGTCGAGGATCGTCATCTGCGCCGAAAAACCCGCAAGGAATGTGCTTAAAAAAAAAGGGGCAATAGATAAGGAAATGCCGAGGTGCTTCTAAACAGCGTGATACTAAAGAAGTGGCGCGCCGATAATTCCGTCCTCTCCGATACTGAAAACACGTATTCCACCCGCCCATTTATTTTCAGTGCAACTAACGCGCACTGTGGTATCCCCTCTGTTGTTGCCACCAGGTATCAAATATTTTTATGGAAATGAAACTTGTAGTCGGCTATCAATACAGCTTCTAAAACCAGACCAACATCGCGCAATGAAGCAAAGCTTGGAAATAAGTGGTAGGAATCTTCGCTGTGTAGCAGGATTTGCGTATTTTACGTGGGTATGCCCGCGAGGTTCGATAAATCAATCACCAATATTCGTAACTTTATTCCTTTACAGATTTCTCGCCTTTAATCTCTTTACGCAGTGTCAGTAAATGATGTATCACGATGACATATATTTCTACTGCAAATTTTCCAGCTTATGCCAGGATTCGGCCGTCTCTGCTGTGTGCCCTGGTGAGACGATTGAAGCATACGTGCAAGAGGTCCGGACCAATATCGCGCATTCCACGAGTAGATACGTTTGAACTTTCACTTGCGGCTTGCCATTTTAAATGATCAGCTAGGTATTCCTACAACGATATAATTGTTAGTTAACATAAAAGATGTGGTAATAGGCATGACATAAACGTCCCAATGTTTTCTTCAAATATTAATATCGGTACATATTTTCACATTCTAACAAATTGACCATCTGACGACATTGCAAGCTAAGCTTGATTGGTTTCTATTTAACGTCCCAAAGAGATCCAGGCTTTAAAGACGCGCATAATAGAGGAAGCATTCGTATATTGACACGGTTGAGTATTCTGGCTATGATTTTAACGAGTGCTAGTTACATTGTCATTGTAAAATGAATACAAGGCACTTTGTATCATGAGCCAATGTTTTCCAGCTTATTTCGGGCTTACAGAATATTTGTGATTAGGAACCCTTCAATGTTTCTGCAAAAGGTAATGCTAATGATGAAGGACGTGACCGTCTGCTGGAAGTTTGCTGCCAAGGTCATATCCAAAAACGCATGATTGTATGGGGAAGGGTGCGCAGCTAAGCTGAAAGCAATGTGTCTATGGCATAATACCCAAGACTACTTGAAGTATATTTGTTTGAAATCTGTGTTTAAAACAAAGTACAGGGTATTGAGGGAGCCGCGAATGTATTTTGAGAATAGTGTATGTCTATTTTCTTGTGTATCATTTTCCATACTTTGTATATCTGCATGCAATGCTGCATTTGTCTACCTTTGTTGTTTCTTGTCTTGTGTAATTTCTGTTTGCTTTTTTATAATGTACACTTGGGCTGATGTATCCTACGTTTTGTCTCTCTTGGTTGCTTTCGTGCACCAAACTGTGACAGAATTGTATATCTTCTGTTATTGTATGAAGCAAAATAAATGTTTATTTCACAGAGCTCCTGGAATCTTTCCTGCAATACTGCTGTTTGGCAAAGGCTTTGACGCAGCTGCGTTGATTGCCAATCAGCAGTAATTCGGACCTAATTATATATTTCGTTGCTGAAAATAAATATAAAAATAATACCACACCGTACAAAATAGAAATAATGTGCCAAGAGGGCGCGGCAGTAGGGTACGCGCTTAATAGCATTCAAACTGCGCGCCGTGGCGCAGCGCGTTTCAGCATTCAAACGGCGCGCCTTTAACGAAAGCGGATGTGCGTCAAGCATCAGCCGCTTGGTGCGCTACAGTCAATTGGGCCGCTGGGCCCTATGGAAGTATCCGCTCTTTACCCTATCCCTTTCTCTATGCCGATACTTCGGCCCCTACAAGGTGCTTCGCCGACTAGGACAATTGAACTACGAGGTCGTTCCCGACGGCGCGGCAGCATCGCAGCAGCGCCGAGTACATCCAGAAATTATGCATGTTGTACGCCTTAAGCCATATTATGCGCGCTAAAGGCTATTCATATTTGTAATGTTTATGCTAATTCATGTATGTTTATTTTAAAACATCGAGACTATGTTTTTTAAGGGGGGGGGGGGGAATAATGCCGCGAATTGTTTAAATCTTTATTTGTTCCTGTTCGACAGCGACTGGCTTTCGGCCTTATCATTGTTATTCTGGCGCACTTATCGATTCTGTACCCCGTGTTCGTTCATGCTCGTTGCCGCGATACGATGCGTTATCATTTTCTTTGTCGCGAACGAAGCGCCGAGATCTGTCTCAAAGATTCCGATCACTCGCGTACGTTTCTACAATGTTCCAGGTTGTGCTATTAGCAGTTTGCGACGTTATCTACATTGTTCTGAGCAGCCTTTAAATTGAGCTTTGACGAGTGCAACCGGCATTCTTTGTTCGATGATCGACGAGCACGTTTGTTGCTAGCGCCGCCGCGGAGTTGCTTAGTTCTTTTGCGGGCGCAAGTCAGCCGAATAAAGCGTTTCCTCAGAGCAGTCACCGACTCTTCATTTGTGTCATCGACCTTGTCACCACCACGTGACAATATACCACATGGAAAAGTTTTGCAACACGCGATTAAACAGTAGTATTGCAACCTAAGCTTACCGCCAGTTTGGCTGATATCTGCGAAAGGCTTGATGCTCTAGCGGGTCTGCCCTGAAGGTGAATGAACAGTTAATCGAGCTGATGGCAAAAAATTACGATGAAATGCTTGAGCGACTGGTCGAACATGGTAAAGAAATTTAGCTTGAGGAAAAGCGTGAGTGCACTTGTGATTCGCGTCGATTCTAGTGAAATTCCGTCTTTGAAGATGACCGTGCGTAATCTTAAACTGAAGCTTGACCTTCATGGCATACCAGAGACAAAAGATGAAAACCTTGTTTAAAAGATAATTGGTGTAGCGAAATCTGTGAACCTGCCAGTACTTACATTAAATGAGGTCGAAATCACTCACAGACTTCTGTCTAAACCAGGAAAGATACTCGGGATTATTGTACGTTTTTCACGTCTTTCAACACGAGAACTCTGGTTTCAAAAACGAACTGTACTGAGAGATGAAAAATCAGATGTGTCCATTGCTGAAACCATGACGCAACAAAGCAGAGATCTGCTGCGTTATGCAAAGGATTGGATAACCATCAATGACTACCGTTTCATCCGGCACCGCAACGGAACGGTGTTAGTCAGAAGGAAAGAGCGCGATTCAGCAATCGCTATTCGTTGTGAAGCGTACCTTGACGAAATGTGAAGCCAGTTATGTGTGTGAATATGGAGCCCTATCTTTTTCAATCTCTTGTTTTACTGCCTAATATATCTTTGTGACTTCAACAATTATTTTAAGGATGACAAATGGCAGTGCTGTACCTGCATTCATCTAAATATCAAATCTGGTAGGAACAAGAACGACGAAATTGATCATTTTTTCGTGCAGCTGAACATAGTTTTACTTCTACCCTGTTTTCTGAAACGTGGTTTACCTGTCAGGAGGACATATATACTATTCCTAAATGCAAATGCTTTTATATGAACCATTCTGCTGGCAGGAAGGAGGAGATTCCATGTTAGTTTCGGATGCTATGGAATCAGATATAGTTCCAGAATTTTGTTGTATAACCCCTTCTTATGAAGCGGTAACTGTAAAATGTGGTACCTTGATATTTTGCGTTCGGTATCATCCATCCTCTAGAATTTCTGCTGACATCTTCGTATTTCTGGGTTAATTTTTAGAATTCTTTCATGCGAAACAGTATCAGCTAATTTTAGGTGGTGACTTCAACATTCACATGCTGTCCAACAATAACATAACATTAGATTTCAAGGTATTACTAAACATTCACTCGTGTGAAACTGTTACTACGTCACCCACATGATTTTCCATGGAGTCAAAATACTCTTCGATTTCTTCATAATTAACTTTAAACCGGGTAACTTAAAAACAGATACAATGGCTTGTATTCAAGGTGCACATTTGCCCATGTTTATATCTGTCGCTCAGACCGCCAATTCCCGACTGCAAGTGAAGGAATCGTCCTTCTCGGCTGCGGGAGGTAGTTAGTTCGAAACCCACCGCCAGACACCCACCGGTAAAAATGGGTACAAGCGGACCCCCGGCTTGGCGCCCAGCTTCCTCAGGGGGTGAGATTGGAAGACGCTCCTCCAACCCCGCTGGCCCCCCGGTGCACAATCAGTTTCCAACACATCAGCCTGCAAAGGTGGTTCAAGATTAAGTTAAGATTGATGATGACATGTTGATGATCAAGTGATGAAGAGAGACCGACCGATTGGGACCGCTACCTGGCTCCACTTTTGTTTCCATACAAGGAAGTACCCCAAGAAAGCCTCGGCTTTTCCCCAATCGAAATGTTATATGGGCGAAATGTGCGTGGACCCCTGGCTGCACTTAGAGAGCTTTGGACGAATGCAACCATCCCTGACAAGTTGCCAACTACGAATGAGTACGTGCTTGCTTTACGGGCCAGACTGAAGAATACCTATACACTTGCCCACGAAGACCTAGAGCGCGCAGGAGAGTGCTATAGCCGCTACTACAACATCAAGAGCCGCAAACGCTTACTCAAACCGGGAGAGAAGGTTCTTATTCTTCTTCCACAGAGTACAATAAGCTGCTCATGGAATGGAAGGGTCCATTTTCGGTCATCAGCCGCAGGGGTGATGTCGACTATGGAACGGATTAGGGCCATGTTACAAAAATGTTCCATATCAACATGCTCATGGGATACCATCAAAGAAAAGAAGACAACACCGTGGCAGCTGTCGCTGCAGTAATATCGGCAGAAGAAGACACAGACGCTGGAGAGATAGAGCTTCCTAAGCCCTCCCAGTCGCAGTCTAACGGGGATGTACACATGTCTGAGCGATTGACCAACATAGAGCAGATGAAGCCAAGAAACTTCTGCAACAGTACGAAGGTATATCTTCGGTCCTTCCCGGGAAGACCACGCTGATCAAGTGCCAACTTAAGTTGCAGAGCTACAGGCTGATAAATGTAAAACAATATCAGCTACCGTAAACTTTGAGACAGGCAATTGCATTATAAGTGGACGACTTGCTCCGATTAGACTACATTGAGCAATCGGAGTCGTTCATTATTACAGCGCAAAGACGGCACAGAACAAGAGGAGGACACAACAGCGCTGAGGTTGTGTCCTCCTTGTTCTGTGCCGTATTTGCGCTTATTAGGTTTGGGTCGCGTGCACCTGGTAAAGCACCGCTGCCACCAGTTATTACGTGCGGCGCGCGGCCCCTCGGTAGCGTTGGCCTGGCGGCTCCGTGGACGGCGGACGGCATCAACGATCCCAGCAAAGACAAGGCGTCTTCTAACGAAACAACCTTCACTGCAACATCATGAAGAAACGGGCAGAGAAGCTGACTTGGAGAGAATACAGACACTCTCACACAGCTGGTGTCTAGCGTCGTGTCAACGGCGTGTCAAAGTAGTCTCTGTCTCAGCGGAGTCTGCCGCTGCTTTTTATAGGCTGGCCAGTCCACAGGGAAAGGGAAAGCCCTCACAGGAATGGAGAGCCCGACTAGTCTGGGCACGAAGGGATGCCTCAATAGCAGGTGGTCCGACCGCATCTCCTCCACCTCCTGCAGACGGGCGAGGGCGGCGCACTCTCCCCCGACCTCCGGGCTTGGCCGGCATTTTCAGAAACACGCACGCACACACATTTGGCGCGTGGCAGGATCACGTCGAGACTTGCCCGCGGGAGGAAGCGTTGCGCGGCCGATGAACGGCGCCGAAATGGCCGATCCGCTCGCGGTTCTGCGTGTTGCTATGCGGTGGCCGCGTCAGCTGTCCCACTTGTCGGTGCAGAAACGTAACAGATTGCCCCGCCTGGGAAGGGAGATCCCGAAGGGCAGGGGACTGCATCCGCTGTCCGGAGGGATCGGGATGTTGCTGCTAGGCGGGGTCCTCCGATTCTGCTTCCCTTGAGCCAGTTAGCCTGAAGAAGTCCTTGGCATGTCCGGATTTCCAAGGCACTCTGCTACTTGTCTTCAGGAGAGTTTGCTGACAACCCACAACGTCACAACCATGCTAAAGACTCTGCCGTTCAGCCAGCAGGCACAGCACAATCTTCAGAAAGTTATGCCAGATTATTTCCCTCTTATGCCCCCATCTATAATAAAGGGCAGCTCAGCAGCACTTGGAACGCGTCCACAAATTTGAAAATTGCGCTTTCAAAAACACCATTCTCAAACAAAAATAATACAATGCAATCTGTTCAAAATCCTATGTCAGGAAGAAAAACACCAAGAAGTGAAAACTGAGGCTTCTTCTCGCGTTATGGGCTTCGACTTAAGCCACCGGCATTACCGTTGAGACTACCCTTTTCACTAAAGCTTCGGCTGTCCGTTTCCTGGAACAACCGTACCTTCCTATTTCTGTACCAAGAAATAGACGAGCATGAGTCACTCGCTTTTCTAAACAACCTATCCCTCTCTTTACGCTTGGCGCACCAGTCACGCGATTTTTCGGCACGGGCGCATTTGTGCCTTCGGGATAGTCGCTTTCGCGATAGCTTCAACTTGTTCCATTCTTTCTCGCGCCTGCCTTTCCGCTTTTTTTCTGCGGCAGCACTGGAACACATGCTTTCTGCTTTCTTTTTGCAATCGTTTGAGTTTGCTCTCCTTACGATGGCAGAATTCTTTCTCGCGCCTGCCTTTCCGCGTTTTTCGGTGGCAGCACTTGAATACTCTAGTCCCACTTTCTTTCGGCGCGAGTTCCGGCAAGCTAGCGGTCAACGTTCTAGCGGTAACCGGAGCTAGTAGGACACCGGTGTCGTCTGAGTGGTCAAAGTGTGGTGCCGCGTCTGCATAGCGGCCAGCAGCGCATGACTCACCTCCAGACAAGTCTGAACAACAACTGCTCACGCCGCGCTCAAGCTAGGCATTTCCTCTGGCGGCGCCGCGGCTGCATCGTATGACTCACTTTCAGTCAAATCCGAACAACCGCTCATGCTAGCCCTCAAGCTAGGCATTTCCTCTGGCGGCTCGCCACTCACGTTACACGGGTTCTCCGATGAGCCGCGTTACTCAGCGCTAACCGGCGCATGATCAAGCTCTTAGGACAGCTGGGGCGCTTCGGATTGTGTGAGGGCCATGTGTGCCTCGTCCTCGTTCGCACTGGAGTTGCTTTCGCGAATACAACCTAGCGTGGTTTCGGGGCGCGAACGATTCTGACTCTGCTCTGGTCGTTCACTGTCGCCTTTGCAAGTCTCGCTCTCTACAGCGTCGGTCTACCCTGGCTGATCACAACTCGCGGGCTGCGCAGTTTGCCTGATCGGCACTTCGCTTTTCTGCGTGCCCTGCTCTACGACACAGCTGATTCCGAAGACCGCAATTTTTTCATCTCCTAGCTCGTTGTCATCTCCGTCGCTCTCTACACATGCTTCTGCTTTTAATTCGAGAGGCGGTACAGTTACTACCAGTTCCCCACACTCATTTGATGGAACTGTATCTCCTACAGCTACTTGGGTCGGCGTGCAGTTCACCTCGCTTAACGGCGTCACTTCGGACTTCTCGCCGATTAAGCCTCTGCTAACCGTCTCAGCTAGTGGCTCGACCACGGTAACACGATGCTCTTCTGTTCGAGGATCGGTCGGCTCACTACTGCGGTCACGTTGCTCGGCTGCTTTCCCAAGCTGTTTCTCACACTCCGGTGCAAGTTCATTTGCTCCGAAACTTCCGCACTGTCTAGCCATTCGCTTACAGCGGCTTTCAACTGATACGACAAATCAAAGTACGTCGTGTTACAATGTTTCTCGCTCTCATATCTTTTTCGAAGATCCTGAGGCATTATCCGATATCGTATCAGCAATGACTCTTTTAGTGCATCGTAATTTTTCAAGCGGTCGCCAACCAATCGTTTGATTTCTTCCGACGCTTCAGCGGAGAGAAGAGCTACCAACATCTGCGCCCAACTATCTCGCTCGAAACGTTTACTTCTGCAGACATTCTCGAAGTCTGCCAAATACTCTGCCACATCCCCGGCAATGAGGAACGGTGGCGGACCATCTCGCGGTGTTGAACCGTTACACTGAATGGCATTGCAAGCTTTAATCCTTTCCACACTCCTTCTATGTGCTGAAATCTCCAGCTGCATCAGTTTCCTTACGCGGGCGTCCTCTTTCTCGTAACGTTCCCTACGCTCACGCATCTCTTTCTCATGACGTTCACATTCCTCTTTCTCGTGACGTTCCTCAATGATCTCAAGGCATTCCAAAACTCGTCATCTTCAGCTTCCAACGCAAGAATAGCCTTTAACACTTCTGGTTTTCTGAGTTTGTCTGACAAATTTAGACCCAACTCCTCCGCAAGCTCCAGCGATTTCGGTTTACGCAACGACTTCAAATCCATGGCTGTTCCGAGTGCTGCCTTCTCTACTGTCCACTATTGCCTTGCTGCAATTAACCCAGCAACAACAACACAATTACCAGCTCTCTTCTCTACTTAACAAAAGCCTGGCAAAACTCAGTAGAAGAAAGTCCCGCACTCACCAAACCTCGCAGCCAAGAATCCAATGCAGTCGTTCCGCTGCAGGTAACCAGTCATCACACAGGGCTCGTTGCACTGCTCCCGCCTTTCCGCTGAGCTGCTTGTTGCACGGGTCACGCCTGGGACATCTCCGCTCTTCCCACCAGATGTTGCACCTCGGTCAAGCCTGGCTCGTTTCACCAACCACGGTCACTGCTTGGTCGTCCTCGTCCCACCGCTGTTCACGTTGGACGACGGTATCGCCTGGCTCGTCCCTCCGACCACGGTTACGGCTTGGTCGTCCCACCGCTGCCTACCAGTTATTAGGTTTGGATCGCGTGCGCCTGGTATCGCACCGCTGCCACCAGTTATTATGTGCGGCGCGCGGCCCCTCGGTAGCGTTGGCCTGGCGGCTCCGTGGACGGCGGACGGCATCGATGGTCCCAGCAAAGACGAGGCGTCTTCTAACGAAACAACCTTTACTGCAAAATTATGAAGAAACGGGCAGAGAAGCTGACACGGAGAGAATACAGACACTCTCACACAGCTGGTGTCTAGCATCGTGTCAACGGCGCGTCAAAGTAGTCTCTGTCTCAGCGGAGTCGGCCGCTGCTTTTTATAGGCTTGCCAGTCCACAGGGAAAGGGAAAGCCCTCACAGGAAATGGAGAGCCCGACAAGTCTGGGCACGAAGGGATGACTCAATAGCAGGTGGTCCGACTGCATCTCCTCCACCTCCTGCAGACGGGCGAGGGCGGCGCACTCTCCCCCGAGCTCCGGGCTTGGCCGGCGTTTGCGCACACACGCACGCACACAAATTTGGCGCGTGGCAGGATCACATCGAGACTTGTCCGCGGGAGGAAGCATTGCGCGGCCGATGAACGGCGCCGAAATGGCCGATCCGCTCACGGTTCTGCCTGTTGCTACGCGGTGGCCGCGTCAGCTGTCCCGCTTGTCGGTGGAGAAACGTAACACGCTGTAATAATGAATGTATGTAACCAACTCGCCCAAAATGTTGTATAATCGGAAACGCCCTACAACTCCCCTGTGATCGCCGTACGCAAGCCTGACGGGACGCATCGGCTATGCATTGACTTTCGGAAGCTAAACGAGGTCATCTCAGATGACGCCGAACCCTTACCACGTTCGTGCAACCTTAGCGCCTTGGTTGGCCGCACGAAATTCTTTTCCAAGCTGGGCTTATGCAAGGGATATTGGCAAGTGCTTTTGTCAACCGATTCAAAGGCAATGACTGCTTTCACGGTTGGCACGGGGCGCTTTCAATTTTGATATATGCCCTTCGGTATTACGGCGGCACCAGCCTTTTTTACGAAGTGGATGCGAAGCATCTTGGCCGATATTCCCGACGTGGCGTACTATTATGACGATGTGCTCATTGCATGTGCGACATGGGAACAGCATCGCCAAACACTGTATGAGGTCTTTGTTCAAAATGAAGCGGTTGGTCTCACCATCAAACCGCTCAAATGCGAGGTCGGAATGGAAACCATCGCATTCCTGTGCCACCAAATTGCATCCTGAGAGTTGTTGCCCCTCACCAAGACCCTACGGAAGATACAAGAAGCTTCACGTCAGACAACAAAGAAGCAGGTCTGATCCTTCTTAGGTCTCGCGGTTTACTACCGTGATTTCATTCCGAACTATGCTGATCTGACCTGTCCTCTGTCAGATCTAACACGGAAGGGTCAACCTTCAGTCGTGAGCTGGGGCCCCGAGGAAAAACGGGCTTTCAAGAACATGCGGGAAAAACTGGCTGAAGCACCAATTCTGAAACGTCCGGATTTTGAAAAGAAATTCCTCTTGCGAATGGATGCTTCTGATAGAGGTGTTGGGGCCGTTCGTCTTCAATCGCATGACGAAATCCATGGGCTTCTTAGGAGGGGGCAACCTATACGGGTCCAGCAAAAGATACCTGCGGCAGATGCGGAGGTAAAACGGTACAGAAGGGTAGGCATACCCACTACGTAGGGCCAATGTATTACCCTGCGGGGACCGATTGCGGGAATGTGTGGAGAAGCAGCTAGCATGCCTGCATCTAGCCCGCAAAGGTCCCGCATTGTATACGAATGGGCTGAGCTCTGGGCATTGCAGTGGCGAAGTGTGGGCACCCCCCCAGCAAACTGCCGCGTAAAGACCAGAACGGGCGGACTGCCCACAGAGGTCCCACACTGGAGATACCAGCGCTTAGCTGTGAGCATTGCAGTCGGTGATGTGTGGGCAACCCCTGTTAGATGTCCGCATAGCGTTCTGAGCGGACCCCCAGCAGATTTTTATGGGCAAACAGCAAGTATGCCCGCGTCTAGCCCACAGTGCACAGCACAGGATTTGTCGGCCTCAGCTCTGAGCTCCACAGTGGCGAAGCATGCGCACCCCCCCCCCCCTTCCTGGCTGTCTATCTATTGCCCTGCGTGGACCCACAGCAGCTAATTGCGGGCAAAAGGTAGTTTGTCCGTGTCTAACCCACAATTCCTCGCACAGATTGTTCCGCTCTGAGCTCCAAAGTCGTTAAGCTTGGGCTGAACAATGAATAGGCCGGGTAACAATGTCTGTTCTGGTGCCATGTCACGCGCAAAGGGTCAGTGACATTCCAACATGCAGCCTGGCTCTATTCATTACTCCAAATAAGTGGGCTAAGCTGCACACTTCGCAACATAGAGCGCGTAGATTCGTCTCCAGGTTAATAAAACGTGGATCTCTTAGAGCGCGCAGGTGTGTCCGGCTAAATAGATTGTGCGTCTCTGTCACAAATGGCTCGTCATACAGCTGCCAGGCGCAAATCATGGAGGCATAGGGGTCATTTACCCTTCTAACGGACCTTGGTCAGTGTTAGACAATGTTCAATTTGTTAAGGTCGGTCAGCCCGTGCAAGGTTCACGGGCGGCGGTGCTTTAGCCAGTGAGAAAAAAAAAGTATGGCCAATTTGCGTAGGTAATCAAATGCAAAGTAGGTGCTTAGCACTGCTTATTTCAGCTATACCTTTCCATCGCTTACAGTCGCGCAGCCCGTTGTCCTAAAGTTTGTACCTCACGTTTGTTCCTTTTCACTTCGGTATCCGTTTCTGGGTGACGCTCAGGTTCTTGAGTAGTTTCCTGGGCACGTTCGGTATGTTTCCTTATTCTTTGTGCCTCTAGATTCTTGTACCAATTAGCTGCAATATCAGAATCAATAGACTCACGATCCCGCTCTTTTCGTACCCGTTGTACTTCAGCACGTCGAGCACGGCGAACCTGTACCGCAGTGCCAGACGGCTCGGCTTTATCCATTGCGACGTGAAGCAAGTGCCGGGCGCAGCCGTGTCCTCAGCTTTCCTTACACCATCTTCAGAAGTTAACGAAAACAGGCACAATGCAATGCTCTGCGGCCGAAAGGTCGGGGGTAAGATCTTAGGGGCAGATAAATAGAGAGGAAAACACGCTTGAAGGCAAGCGCCAGTTAAGGGGCGGAGGTAAGCACAAGCTGCTTTACTACGCGGTGAGCGGTTTGGAACCGAGATGCAGGGATCACAACGCGTGAACATCTGCTGTCCATGAAGGCTGAGGAGTGTCTGATGTTAGGGGAGAGATGCCGAAGTTGAACGACTGCTTATTGCGGAGTAATACACGATTGGGCAGCGCTGTCCAGTGACGGCCACCACGCCCGTAACAGACACGCCCCTCTTTCACTGGGTGCATCTATGCGGCCCGCTCCGCCCCCTCAGTGTTAAGTAGCGTGATGCGGGCGTTGCGACTTTCCCTTCCTCCTCTACAAGTTCACAGAGATACGGATGGACAGAGAGAGAGAGAGAGAGCGGCTTCTGCTGCAGCTGTGCGGCCACTCCGCTTCATCAATGCTAATCCGCGCGGCGTGCGCGTCACCACCGGCTCTTTTTCCACTTCAAGTTCAACAAAAGAGAGAGAGTGAGCGACTTCGGACAGACATCGGCGACATACTTGATTCCAGCTAGCAGTGCTATGCACTAAAAACTCAGCGAGGGTAATAAAATGCATTTATTGCTTTTAAAAAGAAACATAAGGTAAAAATTAACACGCGTAACGGAATCGATATAAATAATATGACAACAGTTCAAACGCGAAAGGGATGAAAAATACAAACTCTACCAATTAAGCGAATAAGCATTACCATCTATATATTACAGGCAGTAATATGCGAGATTAAATATCTACACAAAAAAAAGAAAAAAATTAACACACGCAGAGAGTCAATATACAGGGACTATGACGAAAGGATCGTCGACATAGTGCGAGCTCGAATGTGCGGGCCCGGTGCGATAAAACGTGCTCCTCGGCACCTGTAATTGGGCCCCAACGCCCCCCAGACGAAACATCCACCCTCGTCTTCCGCCTGTTTCCCACCGACTGTGCTGGCGCTTGCTGGCGCTTCTCACATGCGCTGTTGGCTTGCGCATGCTGTACGCATACAACCGGTGAATGAGAGGGGAGAGAGGCTGATATCGGCAAGGAACTCCTTCGGTTTCACGTTCCAGCTTTAGTACGGAGCATTGAACCAACACATACAGCCTTTGTAAAAAGTGTAGAGCCCAAGGGGCTTGCTTCTCAGTCATGTAATGCCGCTGATTTAGTTTTGGTGAAGGTGCTTACTATCGGCAAATGTAGGAAAAAAAATCTTAACATCAAAAGATTTGGAACACTGGAAATGCATAACAAGCCACGCGAACTAGCTCAGAGGTCGACCCCCTGGGGAGAAAAAGTGCAGACATCACGCTAACCGCTAAGAATGCTTTTTTTACCGTGTTTAGGTTAGTTTATCGTGTTACCGGGCCGCGAACTTTTCGGTTAGCGTTGCAAAACACAGAACGCGTTTTTAGAATAGCATTTTCACCGTATCAGCAGTTTTGCAGTTACCGGCGCCAGTTTCGTAGTTACCGTAGTGAGAAGTTGGAAGAAAAAGAGAAGATGATGGCAGTGGCCCCGTAACATAAAACTGCAACAAAAATTATGCGTAAAAAGACATTAAATTCTTGTCAGCAATATTTTTTTGATACTAATAATACGTACTACATTCTAGCGAACAGTCCAGCGTCTTTTGAAAATTATAGCAGCGCGGTCATAGTCACAACGCCTGCCGCTAGGCCAGATAGGCAGTCTCAATCCATAGCCAACTCAATTTCTGCGCCGTTGTATACATGGTTGTATAACTGTTGACACAAGGTTCCTTGTCCGCCGAAGTTATTTGCCGGTTCCTTGTGTACTCAGGCTTCCGTGCGCGCATATTCGAGCTAGATATGGCACAGTACAATACATTCACTGACCCGCTCCTTCTCGGCACTCACACATAGAGAGAAATAGAAGGCATGTATGCATGCTCGTCCCTAATGGAGCCGGAGCCACGCCGAAATCTGGGAGCGCGTGGCCTGCTGAATATTGACCGAATAGAGGACTGAGATTTTGACCGGCATTTCAGGATCAAGAATACCGATTTCTATCATCTGTCTTCTTGCCTGATGGTGCCGAACGATTTCGTCAGCGCCCAGAGCGTGACTGTGCCCGGCCATGAGGCGCTTTGCATGGCACTGCGGCGCCTGGCCTATCCGAACCACCTCTTTGACCTCGAAGTAATGTTCAACCGCCACCAGTCTGGGATCTCGAGTGTTGTGAATATGGTGCTGGCCCATGTCGAGCACTACTTCGACCACCTTCCTCATGATCTGAGCACCCATTAGTGGCTCACTGTGACTTCTCTAGAACGCTTCTGTGAGGTAAGGAAATTTTGTTTGATGAGTTCTGAATGCTGGCGCGAAATCCTGCATGAGAAATGTTATTGCGCAGGGGAAGCATTTTTAGCAAATACCCTATTTTTTCGATTCTAAGCGTCCTCCGAACTCCGCAGAAAAAGAAATATAGAGAAAAAAGTTTGCATGAGAGTCCCTTTTTGACAGGAAGAGAGCATAGACAAGCTTGCCGGAGCGCTTGCGTACTCAGTCTCAAGCAGGAACTCAGAGGTGCGGCGCCATCTCCAGCTTCTTAACGCAATGAAACAGCGCAAGGAAAGTGACGAAATGCGAAGGAAAGGAAACAAAGACAAAGTCACAGCGCCTGTGTCTTTGTTTCCTTTCCTTCGTGTTTCGACCCGTTCCTTGCGCTGTTTTATTTCATTATGCAGTACCAACTAGCCCGGCATCTTGTACTTCCAGCTTCTAAAACAAGAAGCTGGAAGTGCAAGATGCCGGGCTAGAACGCAGCAAAACAGCTGCGTTCCGGCACTATGCGAGAGCTGGCGGCGCAGGACGCCAAATGCCAGCAGAAAGCTACCCAGATTACCCAATCAGCGTGTTGCCACATGGTCCTGGAATATTTCGGCAAGTTGCGTAGACATCGCGGCCCGGCGTTGCTTTGTTTGATATCAGCTGTTCGACATCCGTAAAGGAGGCCGGAATGAGCTTGAAGAGGGCTGCCACATTGAACTTCAAGCGCACTTCAATCGCCTTTGCTAATGGTGTTTGCTAAATAATTTCGCGCGCGTCTCGTCGAGATATCGACGAAGAAACGGGAATGGAGGGGGGGGGGGGGGGGGGGGAGCGTTATATTTCGAATCTGAGAACCTCTATCACTTTGGGCTCACGATCGTGATAAAAGAAGACGCTAGAATCGAGTAACTACGATAGTAAGAAATATCAGGCATGTGCTCCAGTAGTACCAGAATCATTCATACAGGCTCACAAAGATTGGAGCAACGCATCCCGACTAATTTAGTGTCAGAGCTTTTGTATGAATTATTTGTAGCCACTTCATCATAAAGCTTCCAAAGTTGAATACAGTTATAAACCATGTTTCATGTTTTTGTTATGCTCAAACCCGGTAATGTTAGCAAGTAGTGAAACACAAGAGACAGCAAAATGTGACAATCAAAGTCATTTTATGATCACTTGTTCTTTTCAGGCCGTGAACGCTAAAGGAGCCCAACTTACAAACTGTTGGGTTTATAGATGGTACTGCCCGCAAAATTTGCCGACCCAGATCAGAGCAGCAAGAAGATTTTTGAGGCCATAAACGCTGCCATGTTCAAAAATACAAGGCCGTAATATGCCCCAGTGGCATAGTTTGCCAGCTGGATGGGCCTTTTCAAGGCGAAGACATGATGCAGGTAGGTGCATATATTCTGTACGACTTTGCTTAGTATGAAGCTGCTTGAACATATTACTGATTTAGGGAACAGCCCAAATAAGAATTATGCGCAGGAGGCCTGAAATCCTTGAGGATGCTACATTGAGGTGACCTCAAGAACCATAACCATGGGTTAAAGATGCTGCGCACTGATGACTAAAGAAAGTTAACGTTATATATGGTTTTCACCTGAACTAGGCAAATTCTCATCCTCAATTAACAGTCCACTATGTGTTTATGGCTGCCTGTCATATCCTTCCCACCGACACAGTTCTCATTATCTTTTCATCCCTATGCAATACTGCATAGCAGCGACACATTTAGCGCCTTGATCCAGTGTTTAGATAACAAAAGAGGTCTGGGCAGCTTTTCTAAAAGTGCGAACTTTTTTGCCATGAAGAAAGCTCATCATCAAAATTTTGATATTAAATGCAGGGTATGGATTTTCAGTTCCCGCAATTTAGTAATTTGGCAGATTTGGTTTCATGTTTTTTCATAAATGAGTGCTGACTTTTTTTGGTGACAATTTACTACCCGTGCATGTTGAAATCTCACTTGGGGTCTATTTGGCAAGTTTGTCAGTAATAACAAGCTAGTTACCATTGATCAATTCGAGAAATGGTAGTACTTGGAGCTATGAATTAGGAGGAATTGCGATTGTCACTACAAAAGTAATGCGTGTTTCATGAGATAGGTGGCAGACAATATGCCCCGCGTATCCTTTGAGATTGTCCCGCCTGGCGGCGGCATTACAAAACGCAGGCGGGGCTACCCGGCTGCCTTTCTCCTTGGGTTCCTACGTAGTCGAAGGCTTTAATGCACAAAATTGTATCGTTGAGTTCATATGGTTCAAATTGAACTTGGGTCATGTCTAGAAACGACTGTTTTGAAGTGGAGTGCTCTAAAAGCTATAAGTGCTCCCTGGGATAGCATTTCTTCAAGTTTCCGGGCTGGCCTTATGAACAGGAGCAATGACAACAGTGGTTTGTTTCTGGGCGGTGAAAAAAGTTCTGCTCACGTCTCGATGTTTTTGTAATTATTTACGTCACTTATATGGTGCTGCTATGAAATGTTTATTGTCCCATTATGCCTACCCCTCAAACAGCATCAGTTAGTTTTAACTGCTTTTTCCTTTAGTTCTATGTGAGAGGCAGTTGCATGCTTCTTGCCACTCACAGACCACAACTTGTGCACAGCAATCTTTTTTTTCAAACTGAATGCAGCATGGATTGGATCATGTCTCACGCGTGGCTTTTGATCGTTTCTGAGCTCTTTATGTACGTGCCTGTGTGTTTAACTGCTTCCGAGCTGGGAAGCGTTGCTACTGTGCGCGCGCTACTCGTTCGAGATTTGGCACCGCTCCCGTAATTTCTCACCTGGCTGCACAGTGTCATTCACTACAGATTTTTGTATTTGCGCAGATATTTCTGTCTTTAGTTGGCATGAAGTCAGCATATTCGTGCACGTTTCACAGCATTGTGATTGTCTGATTATGACCCAGAAAATAGGTCATGATTGTGACATTTCCTGAATGTCCTCTCGGATTAATGCCCATTTGTAATTGAAAAGATATATTTGCGTGGATTCATTCTCAACACATCCTGTCATTTCTGTTGACGCTTATTTGCTTTCTTGTGAATTTAGTAAATATAATAGCCGCTGAGAGCCTTCTGAAAACGGCATAATCTACAGCCAGTAGTTGCAACATGGATCCCACCGCGTTTCACGCATGACATTCGGTGATTTAGAAACTCTCTGTGCACATCTGTGTTTACACAGACGATGGGCGAACCGTGAAGCATTGCTAGTGTGTGCAGATTTTGTGCAGCTGGCTCTAGCATATCTTTCAGTTCGTGCACTTGTTGAATGGGCATGCTGCAGCTATTTTATTTGTGCAAGTAAGGCTTCTTCTAACAGGCATGCCTCACGTGTTACACCTTTGAAATGGTTGGGGTGCTAAATCTGTTTCCCGACTGTGATTTTACTTATAAGAAACTTTGGCTAGAAAGGTATTTGGCAATTGTGGTATTTCATTTGTCGGGACTCATTTCGTAACTAGTAGCTCCTTAAGCTTGCTGGATGCATATTTGTATTGCTTTCAAATGCAATTGAGAATTCGTGGGAGACAACAGACATCAGTCTGCAGTCAGAAGTTTGGTTTGTGAGGTTTAATGTCCCAAAGCAACTCAGGCTGTGAGAGATGCCGTAGTGGAGGACTCCAGAAATTTCGACATTCTTTGCGCAACCCCGGCGGGGTAACAGCCAGCGAGAAGCTAATGACCACAAGTAAAATAACCCGGAGAACCCACTATACTTACCCACAGTATGTCAACAGCTTACAAATAAGAGGAGCACTTAGGATGTAACAAGTCTAAATGTATTTTTGGTGGTTTCCCAGCATTTAATTTCAACCAGGGTAATGCAAGTTAGGTAATTGCATGGCACAAAATTTTCAAATCAAGCTTTTTACCTTTTACAGATGAGGGAAAAATGCTTTGATGCCAGCCATAAAAAATCTGCTTTTGAAACGCAAATGTTAGCATGAAAATTGCAGATGTTAAACAATCACTGAATGCCTTAGAGCTTTATTCTTGTTTAATACCAAGCGTGACTTGCCATATGTACAACCTACGTGCGTAAGCATCGCGAAAAATTGGGGTAAATATCTAACTTTGGGCGATAGGACATGAAAATGTAAGAAGTTACTTCTGAGCAGCCGGGGTTGCCGCACTCGCTTCTTAAGCTTATATTTAAAAGCAATAATAGATAATGCCATAATCATTGTGTGCAACTTTTATCTGCTGTGCTGGCGGTCCAGTAATGTGGAGCTCTCCACTACAGTATCTAACGGAGCTCGAGAGGGGACAGCATGCGGGGGAGGCAGTCGCACCAAAAACAAGGGCTACTTAAGGTTGTCGTGTTTCCAGCTACGAACCATGCACTCTCGCTATTTCAACGACGTGTTACAATTGTGTCGAATTCAATAAGGATGGTGCAAACTATTTGCGATTAGTCCAGCATGTTTTCCTGTACACAAGCGTGCCATTAAAGCGCCTGGTCCGCTCACCTCTCAGCAACCACTTGATCGGGCGCGCTAAACAGCACCATGTTGCACTCCAGGAAAACTAATTGAACTTATCAGTTTTTCTCCAAACACAGTGCAAGCGTGGGCATCAATTTTAAAACGCAAAAAAAGGCATGGTACTCATGATAGGCTTTATGGCATCGCTGGTCTTGATGACTCTTGCTTGCGGCAATCATTTGGTGTGAACACTGGTCAGGTTGTCCCGCTTAGGGCGAAAGTCCGAGTGCGACTTTGAACAGAAGTCCACTTTGAAGCAATTAAATTCATTTTTGGACCCTAATGCCGTGGAAATGATCGCCATGCACCCCCACAAACGGCAAATCACACGTGTGAACTTCTGTACGCTTGCTGCAGCAGTGGGGCTGTGCTGGCTGCCCCACTACTGCAGTAGGTGGCTTTCAGTGGTGCCCCTACATGCGGTGTGCGGGGCGTATAAAATAAGTTTACTTCTAATGCTTGAAGATATATTATTTCTTTGACAGCGGCTTGAAATTACAACTCTAAGTGCAAGCCCTGCTTCTGGTAACATTTTTATACTGAAATTACTGTGCATTTCAGGCATCCTCAAGAAGACAAACCTGTACAACAACGTTGAGAAGGTCACCCAAGGCCATAACTTCGTAATATATGGGGATACAGCATACCATCTTCGACCCTTGCTCCTCAAGCCATTTGGGGGATGCAGGTTTCAGCCCCATGAAGCTTGGTTAAACGAGAAGATGAGCACCGTTTGGCAAGCTGTGGAGTGGGGTTTCGGCAAGGTGGCCACCCAGTTTGCATTTTTGGATTTCCCAAAGAACCAAAAGATAGGACGCCAGAACATCGGTTGCATGTATAGAGTGGCCACGCTGCTGTCAAATGCCCAGACCTGCCTTTATGACAGCCAAGTTTCACAATAGTTTAACTTGGATCCACCAGCCTTGGATGAATACTTGGTGCCATTTTCTAGCTAATGTATACGTACTGTTGGGAGTAAAAGTAGCAGACCTCGCCTCCATGTTCTGAACTGTGCCACATTGAATGTGGGTGCCACCTTGCAATGCATTCCTCGTGTCAGATCAGGCAGAGTGCGCAGGTCCAGGTACCAGGAGTGCATTTTCAGGTGGCACTCGCGTGTGGTGCGGCACAGTTCAGAACTTGGAGGGGGTTAGTTATTTTTGCTCCTGGTATTACATATATTCAGATTCCTCACGTTTCCTTGCTATTTGTGTGTGTGGGGAGGGGGACTACGCTGACAACTTACAGCAGTTTAAGCTGGTTAGTGGCAGTAAGGATTAATGGTTTGGTTTATACGGTCCGATATTCTAAGGCGCTTGGGGTATGAGGGACACTGCAGTGAAGGGCTTTGTAAATCTTGACCATCTAGGATTCTTTAACAAGGACTACTTTAACCAAGTTGTACAAATATACCTTCACAGTTTGAGTAGCATTCAGAGCTCCTTGCGGGCATCATCCTGATCTCAAAATGACAGGTTTGCTCAGTCAGGCAAACACTGGCACGAGCATGAGATGCGCCAGCCGCAGCTAGCGTTACCCGAGCACGTAGCAGCGCAGCCAGCTAACCAGCCTAGCCAGCCTAGCCACTGCATGTAGCTACTGCCTACAACACAAGTTGCAACTCATGCTAGCAGCTTCATGGCCAGCTTCAGACAAACTATTCTTGGCCGCACATACACAGCATACATTCGTAATCTACCACCTGGTGGAGCATAGAAACTGCCTGGAGCTTTTTAAGTCTTACGTGCTGGGAATGCGAAGGCATCAATCCCGCTATGCTTGCTTTTTTGCTGCATTTCTTCTCCATTTTATTGTGTTTTTGTATTGGGCGATACTGGAGTTATTCTTGTCACTGCTTCTCACTCTACTTGCTGCTCTTAATGTTTGGCTGCGGTGTTCTTTGTACACCGCATCTTCAGTGATACCTGAAATCTTCTTGCTTTGTGCTGTTTTGCAGCACTAGGGGATGGCACAGGTGGCTCCCGACTTCTCACTCTACTTGCCGCTCTTGATGTTTGGCTGCAGTGTTTTTTGCATCCCGCATCTTCAGTGATACCTGAAATCTTGTTGCTTCGTGCGGTCTTGCAGCATTAGTGGATGGCACAGGTGGCTCTCATTCTGGTGGCAACTGGCACAAATGTTTCTCTTTCTTTTTATATATCCTCTACTCCTGTTCTCTGTTGTGTGACCATCCATTCGATCAGCTTCATAGCCCTTTCTCAGTACCATTGTTTTGTGGTCATCATCATTAGTTCACATTCTGCTCGCGCCGAGCATGAGCCATGTAATGGTATGCATTAACATACAGCCCTGTTTTAACCATGCTATATGAATATACCCACAGAAGGGGACAGACGTGGCATGCAAGGGTTCCATTTGGTTGATTTCCATCCCAGAAGTGCTGCGTAAGCTGGCAGCTCCAGCTGATGGTTTCACAGCTGGATTCAAAGCGACGATACTAGGTCACACATACTCGGTAGCATACACCCGCAATGTAACATCCAACCAGTATAGATTTAAAGCCCTGCTAGGGTTCTATGGGTCCACAAGGAATTGATTCCCATCTCAAACGTGCTGAGCAATTTCGGAGCTCTGGCCATGGCCAGCTTCAAACGGAGACATATCAGATTCGGTGAACAAAGACTGTAGCATTAGCGCTCTAAAAATGTAAAAAAAGCTTGAAGACAGTTTGGCAAGCTACAGAAAGGAAACATGTATGGATAACTTGAGACAGGAAGAGAGTGATGTAGTTCAGAAACCTATAGGGTAATGACATTATTGGTAACAAAGAGCAAATAGATGTGGGCAAGGCATATAATGCAGATAGCAGGGTCGGTTGGATAATGACTATAAAAAAGTCAATGCAGCAAAGGCCAACACAGCGATGCAGACACGGATAGAGAGAAATAAAAAGAACAGGTGTGATACCTGCCGCAGGTGGACAGCCGTCTGAGTCTAGGAAGCTGTGGACCAAAGCCATGTCCTTAGTTTGGTGGATCTTTCCTGGAGTCCATATTATTTAAGCATCTGGGAGGTGGTGTGCTGTGCTGTGATGGATTTCCAGCGCTAGGCCAGAAATTGTTCTCTTTCGTTAATTCCTGCACGCAGACTGGAAATCACTGAGTATTATGGCACGTTCATTGGGCGTCGAGAGAGCTGAGGCAATTACAGCCTCTTCTGATGTGTTGGTGCCATTTGAATAATTGCAGATATCGTTTCTGTAAATGTATTATCCATTATGGTAATGCAGTGGGCTTGCCTCCCCGGGCATCTTGCTGTGTCAGTATATCTGGTTTCCAGATTTATTTTATGTGCTTTGTCTTCGCGATATGAACGATGCATATTTCTGAGGATGGAGGCTAAGGTGATATATGAGCTATCATCTACTCAGGGGACGCGACTTGGCGCACTCTAGTTCAACGCCTTATCTATCCAAGTTCCTTGAGAGTTTCCCATCCTTCATTCCTCGCTCTTCTTTGTGTTTGGGCTTTCAGAATGAGGAATGCAGATTTCTGTGGTGTGCAAGTGAGTCCACAGTCTTTCAAGTAGCTGTTGGTACAGCCGACGAGTTTCTCGTGAGCGTCTCCTTATTGTCCTGGGCAGCCGCCTCGAAACCGAAATGTTATATCACCGACGCAGAGGGTGTGCTGTATGCTGTTGATTGTATGAAGCGTCTTTGGGAGTTTCAGCATAGTGATATTAAACAAGAGGGGCAATATAACTGAACCTTGAGGGGTGCGTTCATCCGTTACCTGGAATTTGCCCATCCTAAGGTTACCCAGGTTTATGGTGGCCATCCGATTCTTCAATAATATTTAGACATAGTATGTTTGCTCCCTGTAATTGGTGTCATGTAGGTTGCGAAGAATTGCAGCATGTGAGACGTCAAACGCCCCTTTATTATCTGCTGCAACGTCGGGTTTTTTTAAAAAATGTGATGGTTGAAGTTTCATGTTTAACTTAAGAATGATGCTCTTGCAGTTTTTGTCAATGTGGTCAATAAGATCCTCTTTGAGTTGAAACAATATGTCTTGGGTTGATAGCTGTTGTCTGAAGCCATCGAGTGTATTGGGGATGTGTGTCTGTGATCTTCCAAGTAGCCTGCGAGACAAATGAAAATATCATGATATGCAGTGGTCAGAGCTGATGTACATAGTTGTGCTGAAAATGGTGCTGGCGATATGTTTCTGCATACAATCCTGGTGTTTGCTGCTGACGAACAATGCAGACTCGGCCCCACTCTTACTTTTGCTTTGGATCCATAAGTTGATGTTGGTAAAGCAGTGTGCGCATTGTCTGTGTAAAGTATGTGTGTGTGCAGAGCAATTGTGGGCTTAGAAATGTGTTCGTTTCTTCATTCATAATGGCAGTGAAGGAACAAGAGAAGAAAACATGCAACACACGGATGAATGCTTTGTGCGTTTGCTTCTCTTGTGTTCGTGTTCATTCCTGCAGCTGACATCTTGTATTGCAGGTGAATGAATTGCGCTTACAAATGTGAAACGTTTCGAGTCTCTCTTTGGAGGGCAAGGAATCTTCCACGTTGAAAGATGGTAATCTCATCTTTTATTAAAGTAATTTTTTTGAATGGAGGCATGTCCTTTCTTCCGAGACGAGTGTTCCATAGATATCGGTTTTCTGCTTGGAGAATATCGGCCAGCTTTGGGAAATTGTAGAAGTTAACTAGCAAGGTGTGCCCCTGTTTCCAGGCTTAAAACATGCATAACAGGCACGAAATGTTTTTCTTACACACACCTACTGCCCTCCAGGGTTAAGAATTGACCGCAGCTCTTATTTGGCGTTGGAAGCAGTGCACCGTCGGTCCTGACGAGTATGACATGGTTTTTAACTCATGATTTATTTATTTATTGAATCCTCAAAGGCCCCATTTAAGGGGTATTACATGAGGGGTGGGTTTGGAGTACGGCGGTTACAATAAAAAATGTCTTTCGATGGCAGTCTTCACATGATGAATGTCAGTTAGTGAGGCGATGTGGTCGGGAAGGTCGTTCCAATCCAGAGCAGTGCGGAGAAAAAAAATGACTTTTGGAATGTTATCGTATGGGCGCGCTGGGGGTAGACGGCATTAGAGTGGAGATGAGATGACCAATGGGCTGGACGGATGAACACGTTGTTAGGTGGCAAGCTGTGATAAAACTTATGATAGAGAGAAAGGCGAGCTAGTTTCCGGCGTAAAGCTAGATTTTGAAGTTCAAGTTTGGATTTTAGTATGGTAACACTGGTGCGAAGGAGTAATCTGAAAGAATGAAACGTGAAGCTCGATTTTGTGTAGATTACAGTAAATTGATCAGATTAGTTTGATGAGAATCGAATATAGCTTGAGCGTACTCAAGTTTGTGTCTGACAAGCGAAGTGTAAGCAATTAGTTTGACAGAAGAGGGAGCTAATCAAATGTTGCGGCGTAAGTAGCCAAGAACGCGACAAGCGGAGTTGGTTATATGAGAAATATGACTGGACCAAGATAGGTCACTGAATATATGAATACCTAAATATTTGATAGTGTCAGTTTGAGTTGTAGGAAAATCGTAAAGATGATAGGTAGAAGGTAAGTAGTTACGCCGACGGTGTAAAGAGGCATGAAACGTTTTATTAACATTTAATTTCATAAGCCAGGTGTCGCACCATTCTTGCACGTTAAGCAGATCATTCTGTAAGATAGCGATGTCAGATTGGTTATTTATGGTGCGGTATATTACACAGTCATCAGCAAACAGCTGTATGTTAGATGTTATGCAATTTGGCAGGTCATTAATATAAATTAGAAAAAGTAAGGTGCCGAGTACAGTACCTTGAGGAACGCCTGAACCGACTTGGGAAAGGGTAGATGAATGGGAGTTGGCGACAACAAACTGATGACGATTTGTTAGAAAATTATGGATCCAGTTCAATACACAAGGGTCTAAATTAAGGGTAGATAGTTTAGGCAGCAAATGGCGATGTGGGACTTTATCAACGGCTTTTTCGAAATCTAAAAAAAAGGTGTCTGAGGGTATGTTAAGCTCGAGGTTCGTGTGAATATCGTGAAGGAAAAGAGCAAGCTGGGATTCACAAGAGTAGCCTTGACGGAAGCCGTGTATATTAGGATGGAAATAGCCAACGGGTGAAAGGAATGTTGCAACATGGGAATAAATAACACGCTCCATAAATTTTGAACAAACACTGGTGAGGGATATTGGTCTGTAGTTGCTGGGTGACGAGCGATTACCTTTCTTGAATAGAGGAACGACCTTCCCGATCCTCCAGTCCATGGGAATAGTACCAGGGCTTAGCGACTGCTGAAAAATGAGCGATAAAACAAGGCTACTGACATGTTTAGTGTTCTTAAGCACCTTAGCATTAATGCCGTCGGTTCCCGCCGAGGATGAATTCTTTATTTATCAATGATATTAGAAATTCCGTTCGGGTCAATAGTTAGAGGATACATTTGTGGATGAGCATGTTCTGATGGCGAAGGAAGGTCGATAGAGGTCTCTTTAGTGAAAACAGCACAAAAAGTGTTATTCAGCATGTCAGCGACTTCGTGATCTTGTGCATTGCTGCCGTCACTACGAAGCAAAGAAATGTTGGTTGAGACGGAAGGACTGATTGCTTTCCAAAACCTTTTGGGGTCATTACGCAACATAGATGGCAGAGTGTTATTGGAAAAAAATTGTTTAGAGGAGTGTAATTGTCTTTTATAATCTTTAGCGGCGCAGAAATACTTATCCCATGCAGAGACATTGCTTGAGCGCTTAGCAGATCGGAAGTCTTTTTCTTATTGTTTAAATGTTTTAGTGCCGAGTTGAACCATGGCGACTGCGCACTCTCTGTTATTGTGATAGTGGGGATGTACTTTGCGATTAGACGGAGCATTTCGTTTTTAAAAAGTTGCCAGTTAACGTCAACAGGCCTCTCTTGATAAGTGGCTGCAAAAGTGTCGAAAAACAATTCTAGCTCAGAATTCATACTTGTGTAGTCACCTTTATCATAGAGTGTTAGGTTTTTCTTAGTTTTTTGTTCTTGACCAAGCTGCGGTGGAGCGAGCCATTGATTACAGCGTGATCGCTATGGAGGGAAGAAAAGTAAGCGAAGAACAGATATCGGCATGTGTTGTTAAAATTAGGTCAAGAATATTAGACGAGTGCTGTGTAATACGAGTAGGCTCATTGACAAGCTGCGTTAGACCGAAAGCCATGCACGTGTTCACGAATTCACTTTCACTGTTGCACTTTGATATGGTAGAGGCGGGATTGATCCAGTTTATGGAAGGATAATTAAAGTCACCAAAAATAACGACGGGGGTATTATGATACATAGTCGTTAGCGCTTGATGTGAGTCATGATATAAAGATATAAAGGAGTCGCCATTAAAAGGAGGGCGGTAACAAACACCAATAAGCACGCGCGGAAATGTAGCATTACAACAAATCCAAACCATTTCTGGGGGGGGGGGGGGGGGGGGGGGTAGGACCACTGACCGGTGTGCAGCGCAATGATGGGTTAGCTGCGATAAGAACACCGCCGCCACGTGTATTTCCAGATCTATCTGCGAAAAATGTCTAAATGAGGTAATGAAGGCAAAATCTCGAGGTCAGTTATTGATGAATTAAGCCATGTCCCTGTAAGAAGCAGCAAATCACAAGAAGAAGAAGATATGAGGCTGCAAATTTCATCACGTTTTGGTATAATACTGCGGATATTAGTGTACAAAAATTTATCGGGGAATGACTAATATTGGGAAATTTGCGTTGTACTTGCACTTCGCGCTATGGTTTTTCAACCACTTTTTGTGCGATACGATCATAAATGAATGTCATGATGAGTACGGTTCGGGGTTTACAGTATAATGGGTCAATTTCTTTGTTCAAAAAGGCACAATAAAATATTGTATAATGTAAACAGCAGACTGCAAAGCACCATACACTGTTCAAAAACAGGACACAAATGTTTAACATTGGTTGAAAATGGAATAGACATGCGACCCCTACCCCCTTTCCTTTTTTTGGTGTGAAAACCTTGCTACCCCAGGCAGTGTAACATGACGGGCGCACTTCTCTGTTTGCTCTAAGATAACAGACTTGTGGCTGATGTAGGTGAGTACTATGCAATTATATTTGTCATAGACTCCTTGAGCCGTTATGCTTTGTGGAAAACGAAAGTGCAATCCAAACAATGTCAAAACAAGCACAGTGACTTTATTTCACTGTACTCTCAACTTTGTCTACAAGTTTTTCAATAAGCCGTAAGCGGGCTTCTTGCACTGCAAGGTGCGCTCGGCATTCTTGCGCCCGCTCCTCTCTCTACCACATGTACTACTTTATTTTGTCTTCATGCTTTTTCCTTTCAAAATCGAGCCACTTTTCTTCAAGAGCGATGCGTAGCCGCTGTTTTTCACCTTCGCGGCTTCCACGTTGTGACAAAAAATTAAGGGCAGCCTCGCTCTGCCTCTGTATACCTGCAGAAGTGTGCAAACATAAGTATATTGACATGAAACGGCAGTCATTTTAAACAGAAGTGTTGCTGTTTCTAGAACTAGAAAACAAACATAATCGTGTAATACTTACAGCATACCACATGTTACAGATAATGTAGTTGAAACGTAACTGCCTTGGTTAAAAATATATAGCAGAAGTATTCAAAGCACAATTGCAATACTTTCAAAAAGCGTCCACTGAAAGCAAAGTGCCAGTGGATGCTTAAGACGCTAGTTATTAGTCCAAAAGAAATGGTACTGCCTAGGCCTGTACCCTTCTGTGCCACATGGCTTCAACAGTCCCTTGCATGGTGATGTGTGAATGTATTTTGTTGTGTATGATCATACAACAAAGCTTATTCATACATACAGCCATATTTTAAAGCAAGCTGGCATGAAGTGCCAGCTACTGTTCGGCATCAGTGCTCAATGGCCGTAACCCATGTTCCCAAATCGCTGAAGTGTAGAACATCTGTGCCTGATGTATTGATATGCATGAAGTGTGCGACAACACATTAATGGCGTTAGAGCCATTGTTCAGGAATAATTGTTTGAAAATATGATCCACACACTTAGGGCACGCACTGGGTTATGACGCTTGTATATAAGACTGTTACTCCGGCTGATATTACACATCCTTCGAAGGCATTGCACGATGTATATACAGTAAAACCTCATTACAAGAGACACTCAAGAGACCCGAAAAAAATGTCTCTTGTAACCAAAAAGTCTTGCCCACTCTTATGTGCGGCAGTTTATATTCCCTTAGCTAAATTCTGTTCCCTATCAGTGCCTTTTTTTGTTGCAATAGGGCAATAGGTTTGGAACCAAGGAGTGCCTCCTCTTGACAGGGAAGTCAATGTCCGCATTGTTTCAGCCACTGACAACCGGGACATTTTGACTTTCAAGTCTAGAGGAGGCACTCCATCTTTGTTCCTGACATAGTGCCGCAAAACAGGACATTGATATGAAACAAAATTTACCAAAGGAAATCTTAACTGCCGCACATGTGAATTGGTACGAGTCAGCTGCGTTGTTTGAGCATACCTGTGTAAATTATCTCTTCTAAATAGAGAAGTTACCTTAGGGACCTGCAAAAGTTTCTCTTAGTAACAGAGTGTCTCTTGTAACCATCTCTTGATTCAATGATAAATTTTGATGCTGAAATTGCTCGAAGTTTGCCACATACCATAAAAGCCTGCATATAAAACGAGGTTTTTCCCCATAATTGGCGTCCTAAATTTTGGTCTCATACTATTTGCAGATCCGAATAAAAACTTGCTTGAAGTTTTCGTTTCATTATTGTGGCGTGGCTATGGCTTGGCTTCCGTTACTCTCGACAAACGGCGTCACAATGTCGTTTCTTTGCAGTTGATCCGCTGAGTGTATCTGTTCACAACGCATGTAAGCCACGCTTCGTGAAGTGGATATTTTTTCGGGGAGCAAGATGTCAGAGTCTGAAAAATAGCACTCGGCTGCTTTCAAACGAAAAGTGATTTTAACTCCAGAAAACATTGGCAACAGTGCGGCCGGGAGGCAGTTTGGTGTCATCAAGGGAAGCAATCTTGTATGGAGATGATAAAAAGTCCTTTTCGCGTGCAGCAGAATGTGACGCTTTCGCGCCCCGAAGAACGGAACATACCTAGAAATTGAACTTGGCCTGACTTAGTTCGTACGACAACAGCAAGCTGCGCATCTAGCTATGAGTGTGGAGCTTATGCAGGCAAATGCTATCGAGCTTGCAAAAGAAAAAGGGGGACCGCGTGCTGCCTTCAAAGCGAGCAAGCACTGAATCCATCGCTACATGTGCTGTGCTGGCTTTTCACTACGCCGGCGGACCTCAATTGCACAGAAGCTGCTGAAGCGTTCAAAGAGCTGCTCGTTAGTTTTCAGCACCATGCTATTTCTTTGCGCAAAATCTTTCTGTTGGGCCAAATAGGCAATGGCAATCAGACACCGGTTTACGTGGACATGCCATCGCCCTTCACTGTGCGCACGAGAAGGGGTCTACCGTTGTATTCATGAAGATGCCTTCACTTGAACTTCTCCAATCGCCTGTAGAGGCCTGTTTTTACTTGAATCGCGCCTCCAGCGGCGAAGAAAACTTGAGTAATCTCGAGAATCTTGAGTCGGCAACAACGCTACCTTGGCCGCTCCTGTATTGCTACTAAACTTGTAAATATGGCGGACGTCAAATCGCTTGCTCGCTGTGTGGACTTCGTTCTACCAAACGTTTCACGAAAGTGGACACGGCGAAGATGCACCGAACCTTCCTCTAAAGCATTGGCTGAGAGTGTACAACGACCGTGTACGACCGTGTACTTCTAGCATGTTATCATTTTAAAGGTGTGACCGCGGCCAGCCTCCTGCCGGGATAACTGTGAACAGCCACAGACACCAGTGCTGTTGTTGATCATTGCATCACGCTTCTGTGGTGCGGGCACATTTCAAGTTGCCACTGGATAAGAGAACTACTTTTCGGAACCTGCCGAGTGCAGAGTTGAGGCGCGCATTCGACGGTTAATGGTGAGCTCGCCTCCTACCGTACTCGAGCAACGGCGGCACACTCCTTCGATGGCTCGCCCTGCGCAGTGGGTTCCAAGCAAGCTGTGGGGAAACAATCTGTTGCATGCAGTAAGCTGGGGCACTGGGGGTTCAGTGACGCTGTGCTGCACCCGACGCATCAGTGGCTAGTCGCCAGAGGGAACGAAGTATGTCTTCGGGCGTACGGCGCTCTCGAAGTAGCGCATTCGTGTGCTCGTCCTAAGGAGGGATATTCATGGTAGGCCAAGGACATGGCTTTTCAAGCACATTTTCAATTGGGGCTCTTAACCTGTTTGGAAACCGCAGGCTACATTTGCTTCTGGGAGAGCCGATTCAGTGTGCATACGAAGCAGCGTGCATGTTTTCAACGCTTGCTCCTGAATCCTCTGAAGGCCAGAACTATGTTCGTAAGAGTTGGCCGCTTTTGTTTTTTTTTCTGCAATGTATTTTGATGTCTGTCAAAACCTGGCAATAAAAAAAAGGCCAGGCATCAAAGGGCGAAAGTAGATCTCCTGTCAAACGAATAAGCCAGAGTATTCACACCATTTCTCAAAGCATACGTCACGTTATCCGTAAACTCCACGTCACCAGCAGCAACTATTGCCAGATGCAAAAGCATATCGGCCATTTTTCGCGGCAACATTTGACATCCAACCAGCAAAACAAGTTCCACTCTGCTATTAACGTCGAGGCTGCTTGCGAAAGTTTAAAAGACCTTTCATGAAAAACTGGGCTGGTTAGACACTTCAGCACGCAGTTTTTGGGCTACAATTTCGCCTTAGTCTCATCCACATATGCCATTCGCACTGCTTAGAGTGGAGGAGGTATTCTCGAGACGTCGTAGGTCGAGAGGTTTGTAGGCCGCATGATGCCCAGTGGCATTCTCTGCAGCAGTGGGCTTGGCCTTGAGGCCACAATGTGTGCTGCAGCTGTGGGGCACCGCTGACCGCTGAAGCCCTCAGCCTCACACAGGGAGCAGGGATCAACAGGGATACTGGAAAAACGTAAATTCCGCATTGAAACCTTCATACCTAAATCAGATCAGGGCCCGTAATCAGAGTTTGCGTCGTTATCGAAAGTGTCGCTATCTTGCGTGACCTTGAGTCCTGTGATTGGTGGAAACGCCGGAACATGATGATGCTCCCTCTTCCGGTTCCGTAGTGGTACTGGCTTTTCGACCAATCAGATCCCTTGAGGTCACGTGAGAGCGACACTTCGATGACGACGCAAACTCTGAATACGGGCCTAGCGCTGTGCCAACAGCAAAAGGTTGACTGAAAGTTGAGAGAGGCACTGCTGTTTAGCAAATCTTTTAAAAGTAAGGTTGAAATAAACTGAGAGTTGCAATCATCCTCAAACCCAGACACCCCAAATGAGCACCTCTTACCTCCTACAAGCTTCTGCCTGGATAATGAAAATGGCACCATGTCCAATGTTCATGCAAAACAGGTAGCCTAAAGGTAAAGAAGAATAACAGGATTCCAGAATTGCTTTTTAGAGAAACCAGCAGGCAAGACATCAAGCCTTGTCTTATGCATCACTAAGCGCTTCAAACTGTGCTGCAATTCAAAGCGAATGGTATCGGAAAAGTAAGGCACTTGCGGCTCCCAAAAATTCATCCCATTTGAACAGTCTGCAAACGACTATGTACACAAGCCGACCTCCAGCACTGGGTGTTTCTTGTGGAAACATTTTCGAAAATTCTTTACTGTGGACTTGTCAGCATGGAGAATATTTTTCCTCAAACACCAATGTGCCCATATTACCAAAGAAGAAGTATACAAGGATCACAACGCCTTGTTTGCTCTATCACAGGCCACAGACTGACAGCATTGCCTTCTGGATGAAGTAAACCCTAACAAAAAGGACACATATTTGCTGATCTGTCTCCCTTACCCAAAGCCTTGAGAGTCATTTGAACTCCGCCAGCTGGATGCGAATTGACTAGTTTGGCCTCCTGCGACTTCCCAGCTCTCCTGGGTTTATCTCTTCAAGGACGTTCGGCTCGCTACAATATGCCGCTGGGCTAGTTGCTGCAGGCGGTGACCCGCTATATATCTTTTCCAGCAGAACTGCTACCTCTTTAGTACCTTGAGTGTGGTCATCTTAAGAGAAGAAAAGAATAGGTGAAACCAAACCTGAAACCAGCAATCACATGAAATGCACAAACATACAATCTGCACATAGACAGAAAAATGCATCAGCGTAACGGTTCAGAGTTTGACAAAAATGCAGACTGTAGTTGGATGCAATAAAAAAATTAATTGACTTCGAAATTTATTTTTCGAAATTCTTTGTTTTTTTCATCAACATTATTATGATTGCTAGTTTTTTATATCCATAATTCTAGCTTATAGCTGCATTCTTAATCTCGCTTTGCGATCGGCTGCTTGTAATTGAGTTTGTGGACAACAGCACACATTGGGCAATCCAACAACTCGCTCCCGCGCTACAGACGAGTGAAAATAATGTCACGTAGCTGACCTACAAGAGGGTGGAAAATTCTCTTCCTCCTCCAAGTGGTCATAAAATGCCACTGCATTAGCAACCCTGCCATCCTTAATCGGGGCCGCTGCCGGGGCACGGGTTGTGCACGCTGTTTGGGCTGGCCTTGCAGCAGAATTTCTAGGCACTGCACAGCGCACGTTGACGCCGAATTCCTTCGCCATGTCCGCAACGTGCTGAAGTAGTCCGTCCCGTTCGGTGTACTCGTCTTTGGTGCCGGACCTAGTTTCACATGAACGATATTTTTTTGGCAGCTTGAAACAATGACAGCGAAGAAAGTTTACTAATGAAATCCCACTTACTGCTTCAGCACTTGTCGCTCATTGTGCAGGAACTTCCACAGCATGAGGAAAAGCCGCTCTCGCACGATGCGCACATTGAAATGCCTTCCAGTCAACACTGTTAGGATTTCATAAATGTGCTGCCACTGGGAGGGGTCCGCAAATGGATTGAGGCTTACTACCTCGTGAAGGAGGGCAATGTCATCGTTAATGCGATATCGCATTCTGCTGCGTAGCATGTCGTTTATGCTAGTGCGCTTGCTGCAGCAGTCGTCCGCCGCCACCGTCGCCATCGTGGAAGAATGGTCGCGTCGTCGCGTTGCTTGGCTTGGCTTTTCATGGCTTCGCTTGGCTTGGCTATGCTCGTATCGCCAATTTATTTTGCGGTTGTTTACGGGTTGACGCTAACTTTCCGCGGCGGTAATCCCTGAACTGCTCATCGCGGTAATGGCCGCGCATGCGCAGATGTCGCTCGCCAAGTCCGGTAAACTGTAACCTAAACACGGTAACGATATGCTATATCACTCTACTATGCTAGGTAGAACTGTTCTTCATCGTGACCTGTGCTCCATGTGCCGTGTTCCGTCACGCCGTTCAGCTGCAGCTGGCGCGCCGTGGGCATGGCAACGCCATTGCCTTAGCAACGCGATGACGTTTGCTTGCTTTTGCACTCGCTCCGTGGCGAGGCGTTCACTGGCGTTCGCTTTCTGAGACGGACGCAGTTTGTTTCGCTCCGCAAAAGTTCAATCTGCGAATGCGGTATTTGACTTCTCACCTCCTATCCTGTTTTACCAACGGATACCTGAACCTCGAAACTCCACGGGGACACCGGACATTCGACGGTAGGCCCAATTTTCAGGATTTTATAAGTCTTTAAAACTTTCTGACCGAGGCCTCGGCCTAGCTCGACTCCGAAGCCTCGCTGGGCGCTAGGCGTTACCCGAAGAGGCTGGGAGCGGCCCCAGAGCGTCGCGACTTGAGAAGATCAAGATGATGGAAACCGTGGAGGGAAGAGACGCTTCGGCCAGCGATATTTTGAACGGACAATGGTTCGTCAGAAAGAGAAACCGAAACGTGACCGTCAACAACGCCCAAGCCGACCACGTTGGAACGCTGAACCCATCCAATCCCAAGCCCCCTCTAGGGAGGAAGCTGGCCGAAAAATCGATTGAGCGACAGCAGGAGCGAATTCCCAGCACCGCTAACAAGGTCATCATTCGCCACAGAGGCGGAATTATTAGCATTATCAACATTGTAGGAAGATTTAACTTGTCTCGAGTTATGATCCAAGCCGCCGGCCTGGATCTGACGACTACGAAGGGTGAAATCATCTCTTCAAACTCTACTCAGCAATCAATACTGGTCGCTACCGCGGATACCGAGAAAACTTACAAGTACGCAGCTATTCAAGCTCTGAAGATTGGACCCAACATAATTGAAGCCAAGTCCTACATCGCCATGCCCGAAGACGGAGGCAAAGGCGTCGTTCACGACGTACCACTCGAATATTCAGTGGAGGAACTTAAAGAAATGATAGAATGGAGTGGGACTAATCCGCAGATCTCCGGTATTAGAAGACTGGGAGCGGGATCCAAAACCATTCTGATACTTTTCGAAAACTGGTTTGTTCCGAAATGGCTCAATTTCCAGGGAATAAACATGAGGTGCTACTTGGATAAGAAGAAGTACGAAGTCTGCACAACATGCGGCAGGCTGGGACACAGAGCTGATGTATGCCCAGATCCGACCAACGTGAAGTGTTGCGGCTGTGGCTTGGAACATCCAGGCGCTGGACACACATGTGAACCTAAGTGTCAACTCTGCGGTAAAGACCATGTCCTAGGAGACAACAAATGCCGCGAAATATACAGGATGCCCTACCTCTCAAAGAAGAAAATGTGGGAGAAAAGGTTAGAAAAACAACAACTGCAATCAACTTCAGGAAGCCAGGGACCCATCCTCTACTCTTCGGAACAAGAGCACCGGGGACGAGAACCCCGAGGAAGGAACCGGGCAAACACGGAACCGCGGTCGGTGACCGGGACCCGATCGTGATCAAGATCAAGCTCAAGAACTAGAGAGACCTCGAAATCCCGGGACACCAGCCAGGGAAGAGGACCTGGCCTGCCTCCCAGAGATCCCAAGAATCCATGGGGCCAACTCAAGTCAGCAGACAACAAGACGGTAAGCTTCGTTTGCAAAACCTCCCAGGCTGAAAATAGAGAGATGAAAAAACTCAGAGGGGAAAACGCAGAACTTAGAGAGATGATCAAATTAGTCGCGAAAATTAGGAACCTAAATCTAAATTCACCGAAAAGCCCACGGCTAAGAGCCCGCCTGCAAATCAATCAAATGAGGTACCAAAAACCACAAATTCAATTACTACTAATTCTACTTCAGAGGAATCAAACTGTATGAACTTGGAATTCACCCGGCCGCCACCCCAGAAGCGTAAAGGGGGAGAGACCGATCCTTTTATAACCCTTAATAGAAAATTTGAGCAACGTAATGACAAATTTTATAAGCAACTCTAGAATATTACCACACTAATCCAGCAACTTCTAGAGGCTCAGGGACAGATGCAAGTGCAGATTTAAAATCTCACTAAACAAATGCAGGAAGCATCCCTGGCCTTCTCTGAATCCAGTAACAGAATCGCAAAACTAGAAGAAACAATGGGTAACAATCATGGACAAAAGCCATAATCAGAAAGACAACTCCATGATCTGGCAGTGGAACTGCCGAGGGTACCAGAGAAAGCGAGCGCTATTGCAACATTACATAGAACAAACTGCCGACAAACCCATAGCTATCATGATACAGGAGACTGAAAAAAACCCAACCAAATAGTTTGGACATCAAAGCCACAGCAGCGATAGGGGCGAAAAATCCAAAGTCACGACTTTTATCCAGAGAAACATAGCCGCTACTAATCACGAGTTCACATCTAGGGATATAGAAGCAGTTTTAACCGAAATCATCACTGGAAGAAAAGACCGAAAGAGTATCTTTCTCTTGAACATATATGGCACTCCGAAGCAAAGGAAAGTTAGGTTTCAAGTCCTATTCCGAAAAGCCCTAAAGATCGCAGGAAATAACCCGCTTATCATAGCCGGTGACTTTAATGCAGCCCATCAGGAATGGGGGTACGATCGGCAGGATCCTAAGGGCAGGCAATTATGGGAAGACATGCAAACACTAGGACTTACCCTCCACACAGATCCAAATGCACCCACACGCACGGGTAATAGCGTCAGCAGGGACACCACCCCCGACCTGACCTTAAACAAGAATGTAAGTACAGCGGACTGGAAGAACACCGAACAAAACCTAGGTAGTGACCACTTCATTATTGCACTCACATTAGGAAAAGGAATCAAAATTAGAAAACCCAAACAACCCAAAATCACGGAATGGGAAAGATTTAGGCAAATATGACAGACCGAGAGAATTGAGAAAATCGACGATATCGATAAGTGGTCACAAACGCTTAAGAAACACGTGGATGAAGCAACACTCACTCTAGAAGACGAAGATGCACCGCCGAGTATCGATAGCAAACTCTTAAACATGTGGAACAAGAAACAGGACCCAGAGAAAAGCCTAAAAACAAAAAGATGGAACCGTAATATTAGGAGAGCACTAGCTCGACATAATAAAGAGATGGAGACATACGCCCTCAAACTAAATGAACAAAACTGGTGCAGCAGATGTGATGAAATGGAACAAGGCACGAGCCTCTCGAAAACATGGAACATTCTACGACACATGCTCGATCCGGAAAAATCTAAAGCAGAAGCCAACGGAAATCGAACTATAGTTAAGCATGCCTTCGAAGGCTCGGACGAACAATTGATGAGCAAATTAATCCAAATCTACATCGGACAAACGAAAACCGAAACGTTACCAGCATATGAGGGGAAACCTAGCCTAGACTTAGACGCCCCCACCACTAGGGCTGAAGTCCGAGCTGAGATTATTGGATTAAAGACAAGATCAGCCCCAGGACCTGACGGTATCACGAACACTATTATCAGAAATCTAGAAGACGAGTCAATCACAGCCCTGACAGAATACACGAATAAGGTATGGGAGACTGGACAACTACCGCAGGCATGAAAAAATGCCAGTATAGTCCTCATACCCCAACCCGGGGACGCCGCCAAAACTAGAAAACCTAAGACCCATATCACTGATCTCGTGCGTGGGAAAGCTAATGGAACGCGTTATTCAGACGAGACTTACCAAACACATGGAGCAAGAGAACCTCTGGCCACACGAAATGGTGGGCTTCAGGCCGGGGCTAAGCACACAGGACGTGATGCTCAGACTTAGATACGATATCATAACACCTGAATCTTCAGATACAAAGACTATTCTCGGACTTGACCTAACCAAAGCCTTCGACAATGTCAAGCATAAGGCAGTGCTCGAAGGTCTCCAAGAAGTTGGGGTTAAAATCAGAACCTATAACTATATCAAAGATTTTCTCACTAACAGAGAATTCATCATGAGCTTTCAAAGCGCCAAATCACCCACAATCAGCTTGGGTAGCAAGGGAACGCCCCAAGGCTCTGTCTTGTCTCCCTTTCTATTTAACATTGCTATGAGGGGGCTACCAGCACAACTAAAGGAAATACCGGGCTTAACATTTAGAATGTACGCAGATGACATAAATATCTGGATAAATAAAGGTAGCGACGCAGAAATAGAGAACAAACTCCAGGTTGCCGCAAATAAGGTGGTTGAGTACGCTGCGGAACGCTGTCTATCCTGCTCGCTGCAAAAGTCAGAACTATTCATCTACAACCCCAAATATTAGAAAAATAAAGCAGACATAAAGATAAATGTTAAAAACTGCCCGGTTCCACAAGTAGAAGAAATTAGAATCTTATGAATGATCCTCCAAGCAAGAGGGCAGAATATAAACACCATCAAAAAATTGGAGAATTACTCAGCCCACGGTACGGGCATATTCAGAAGAGTAGCGCTTAGAGGACATGGTCTCCAGGAACGTAGTCTACACAAAATGACGCAGACTTGCATCATCAGTCGCATATGTTATGCCACACCTTTTCTCAATCTCAAAAAGACAGAACGTGAAAAAATCGACGTCATAATTCTAAAATGCGTCAAACGCGCACTAGGCCTCCCTGTCTCCACATCAACAGAGAAGCTGGAGAAAATGGGGATTCATAATACATGGCAAGAGCTCACTGAAGCTGTCAGAATCTCTCAACTGGAAAGACTAAGTCAGACGGAGACAGGCAGAGCCATCCTAGACTGGGTCGGACTCCAATCAGACAGAGGCCCACAGACGAAAACATCTATCCCACACAACATAAGGGAACACATACTGGTACCACCTTTACCTCGAAACATGCACCCAGACTACAACAAAGAACGCAGAGAACACAGAGCCAAAGCCATCGCTAAAAGAATGAAACGCAAAGCAGTCGATGAAGTTGCTTATGTGGACGCATCATGCGGACGACACGGAGCAGCTGTCTCGGCAGTAGTAAATGGCGAAGGTGCACCTAAAATTGCGGCCTCAACACGCACCCGTGACATTAGTGCAGCTGAAGAGGTCGCAATAGCGCTCGCATGCACTGGTACACAGGCCAAAACTATAATCAGCGACAACAAAACAGCTGTCTGGAATTTTGCAAAAGGAAGGATCTCAGAGGAGGCCAAAAAGATTCTTCTCACAAATCCCATTACTAGAACCATATCCATCATATGGATACCAGCACACGAGTCTGTCCCTGGCAACGAAGCTGCGCACCTGCTGGCCCGAGATCTCTACCACCGGGCAGCGGTAGAACAGGTCGAATGCAAGGGAATTAAAGATTGCGCTATCACATACAATGAGATCACGGAATCTTACAAATTAGATCGAAAAGTATACCCTCCCCCAGATCGGTCTCTCACTAACAATGAAGCACGCATCTGGAGGCGATTACAAGCCGATAACTACATCTGCCCTGTCTGGGTTTTCTTAACACAGACCGGGGAGGAAGAAGATTCTAAATGTAAAAATTGCGGACAAAAAGGCAGGCTAGATCATATAATATGGCAATGCGCCGATACCCCAGGCGCCCGCATTAACATTGATAGTAGAGAAGCCTGGGAGGTTCGGCTGCGGAGCGGAGATCCCACCGTTCAGCGGCACGCGACCCGCCTGGCGGCTGAGGCCGTGAAGAGTGCTTGTAACCTCCCCTGACCCCAGCCTGCGGGGCCCTCCTGACCCGCTCCCTGGCCTGCTGCTGCCCGGGGCGGGAGATGAGGGGCTCCTTTTCGGTGGAAATAAAGTTTTCATTCATTCATTCGCTCCGTGGCGGTTCCGCAGAGACGTAAAGCAGAGGCGGGGGCGCGAGCGCCCCCACTGGAGTCAACGGTGCTGTCACCGACCTCGGAGTGCAAGTGAAATCACGTGACCTCTCTTACTGCTGCTGAATCAGACGCTCGATTGAATTTGTGCGTTTTAGAAGCTAATTGTCGCGTTTACTTTGTTAGTTTGGGTTGATATAGAGTGCTGGCCTTGCACTTTTGATCTTGCATCGTAACTCATGCTGATGAAGTTTATTTAAGTTGTTGCTACGGTCCGTTACTGCTCTGTACCCGACGTAAGCGAGGGAACCAGACGCAAGCTACCATTGCTACCCGAAACATAAGCTCACAAGCCCCTGAATCCTCTGAAGGCCAGAACTATGTTCGTAGGAGTTGGCCGCTTTTGTTTTTTTTTTTCTGCAATGTATTTTGATGTCTGTCAAAATCTGGCAATAAAAAAAAGGCAAGACATCAAAGGGCAAGAGTAGATCACCCGTCAAACGAATAAGCCAGAGTATTCACACCATTTCTCAAAGCATACTTCAATGCGTAAACTCCACGTCACCAGCAGCAACTATTGCCAGATGCAAAAGCATATCGGCCATTTTTCACGGCCACATTTGTCATCCAACCAGCAAAACAAGTTCCACTATGCTACTAACGTCGAGGTTGCTTGCGAAAGTTTAAAAGACCTTTCATGAAAAACTGGGCTGGTTAGATTCTTCAGCACGCAGTTTTTGGGCTAAAATTTCGTCTTAGTCTCGTCCACATATGCCATTAGCACTGCTTAGAGTGGAGGAGGTATTCTCGAGACGTAGTAGGTCGAGAGGTTTGTAGGCCGCATGATGCCCAGTGGCATTCTCTGCAGCAGTGGGCTTGGCCTTGAGGCCACAATGTGTGCTGCAGCTGTGGGGCACCGCTGACCGCTGAAGCCCTCAGCCTCACACAGGGAGCAGGGATCAACAGGGATACTGGAAAAACGTAAAATCCGCATGAAATCCTTTATACCTTAATCAGATCAGGGCCCGTACTCAGAGTTTACGTCGTTATCGAAAGTGTCGCTATCTTGCGTGACCTTGAGTCATGTTATTGGTGGAAACGCCGGCACATGATGATGCCACCTCTTCCGGTTCCGTAGTGGTACTGGCTCTTCGACCAATCAGATCACTTCAGGTCACGTGAGATAGCGACACTTCGATGACGACGCAAACTCTGAATACGGGCCTAGCGCTATGCCAACAGTAAAAGGTTGACTGAAAGTTGAGAGAGGCACTGCTGTTTAGCAAATCTTTGAAAAGCAAGGTTGAAATAAACTGAGAGTTGCAATCATCCTCAAACCCAGACACCCCAAATAAGCACCTCTCACCTCCTACAAGCTTGTGCCTGAATAATGAAAATGGCACTATGTCCGGGGTTCAGGAAAAACAGGTGGCCTAAAGGTAAAGCAGAATAACAGGATTCTAGCCTTGCTTTTTAGAGAAACCAGCAGGCAAGACATCAAGCCTTGTCTCATGCATTACTAAGCGCTTCAAACTGTGCTGCATTTAAACGAGAATGGTATTGCAAAAGTAATGCACTTGCGTCTTCCAAAAATTCATCCCATTTGAACTCTCTGCAAACGACTATGTACACAAGCAGACCTCCATCACTGGGTGTTTCTTGTGTAAACATTTTCGAAAATTCTATACTGTGGACTAGTCAGCATAGAGAATATTTTTCCTCAAACACCAATGTGCCCATATTACCAAAGAATAAGTATACAAGGATCACAACACCTTGTTTGCTCTATCACAGGCCGCAGACTGACAGCATGGACTTCTGGATGGAGTAAACCCTAACAAAATGACACATATTTGCTGATCTGTCTCCCTTATCCAAAGCCTTGCGAGTCATTTGAACTCCGCCAGCTGGAGGGCGAATTGACTCGTTTGGCCCCCTGGGACTTCCCAGCTCTCCTGGGTTTATCTCTTCAAGGACGTTCGGCTCGCTACAATATGCCGCTGGGCTAGTTGCAGCAGGCTGTGACCCGCTATATATCTTTTCCAGCAGAACTGCTACCTCTGTAGTCCCTTGAGTGTGGTCATCTTAAGAGAAGAAAAACATAGGTGAAACCAAACCTGAAACTAGCAATCACATGAAATGCACAAACACACAATCTGCACACAGACAGAAAAATGCATCAGCGTAACGGTTCAGAGTTTGACAAAAATGCAGACTGTAGTTGGATGCAACAAAAAAATAAATTGGCTTCGAAATTTATTTTTCGAAAATCTTTGTTTTTTTCATCAAAATTTTTATGATTGCTAGTTTTTTATATCCATAATTCTAGCTTATAGCTGCATTCTTAATCTCGCTTTGTGATAGGCTGCCAGTAATTGAGTTTGTGGACAACAGCACAGAGTGGGCAATCCAACAACTCGCTCTCGCGCTACAGACAAGTGAAAATAATGTCACGTAGCTGACTTACAACAGGGTGGACAATTCTCTTCCTCCTCCAAGTGGTCATAAAATGGCACTGCAGCAGCAACCCTGCCATCCTTAATCGGGGCCGCTGCCGGGGCACGGGTTGTGCACGCTGTTTGGGCTGGCCTTGCAGCAGAATTTCTAGGCACTGCACGGCGCACGTTGACGCCGAATTCCTTCGCCATGTCCGCAACGTGCTGAAGTAGTCCGTCCCGTTCGGTGTACTCGTCTTTGGTGCCGGACCTAGTTTCACATGAACGATATTTTTTTAGGAGCTTGAAACAAAGACAGCGAAGAAGTGTACTAATGAAATCCCACTTACTGCTTCAGCACTTGTCGCTCATTGTGCAGGAACTAGCACAGCATAAGGAAAAGCCGCTCTCGCACGATGCACACATTGAAATGCCTTCCAGTCAACACTGTTAAGTTTTCAGAAATGTGCTGCCACTGGGAGAGTTCCGCAAATGGATTGAGGCTTACTACCTCGTGAAGTAGGGCAATGTCATCCTTAATGCGAAATCGCGTTCTGCTGCGTAGCATGTTGTTTACGCTAGTGCGCTTGCTGCAGCAGTCGTCCGCCGCCACCGTCGCCATCATGGAAGAATGGTCGCGTCGTCGAGTTGCTTGGCTTGGCTTTGCTTGGCTTTGCTTGGCTTCGCTTGGCTTGGCTATGCTCGTATCGCAAATGTAGTTTGCGGCTGTTTACGGGTTGACGCTAACTTTCCGCTGCGGTAACCCCTAAACTGCTCATCGCGGTAATGGCCTCGCATGCGCAGATGTCGCTCGCCAAGTCCGGTAAACTGTAACCTAGACACGGTAACGATATGCTATATCACTCTACTATGCTAGGTAGAACTGTTCTTCATCGTGACCTGTGCGCCATGTGCCGTGTTCCGTCACGCCGTTCAGCCGCAGCTGGCGCGCCGTGGCCATGGCAACGCCATTGCCTAAGCAACGCGATGACGTTTGCTTGCTTTTGCACTCGCTCCGTGGCGAGGCGTTCGCTGGCGTTCGCTTTCTGAGACGGACGCAGTTTGTTTTGCTCCGCAAAAGTTCAATCTGCGAATGCGGTATTTGACTTCTCACCTCCTATCCTGTGTTACCAACGGATACCTGAACGTCGAAACTCCACGGGGACACCGGACATTCGACGGTAGGCCCAATTTTCTGGATTTTAAAAGTCTTTAAAACTTTCTGACCGAGGCCTCGGCCTAGCTCGACTCCGAAGCCTCGCTGGGCGCTAGGCGTTACCCGAAGAGGCTGGGAGCGGCCCCAGAGCGTCGCGACTTGAGAAGATCAAGATGATGGAAACCGTGGAGGGAAGAGACGCTTCGGCCAGCGATATTTTGAACGGACAATGGTTCGTCAGAAAGAGAAACCGAAACGTGGCCGTCAACAACGTCCAAGCCGACCACGTTGGAACGCTGAATCCACCCAAGCCCAAGCGCCCTCAAGGGAGGAAGCTGACCGAAAAATCGATTGAGCGACAGCAGGAGCGAATTCCCAGCACCGCTAACAAGATCATCATTCGCCACAGAGGCGGAATTAATAGCATTATCAACATTGTAGGAAGATTTAACTTGTCTCGAGATATGATCCAAGCCGCCGGCCTGGATCTGACTACTACGAAGGGTGAAATCATCTCCCCAAACTCTACTCAGCAATCAATACTGGTCGCTACCACGGATACCGAGAAAACTTACAAGTACGCAGCTATTCAAGCTCTGAAGATTGGACCCAACATAATTGAAGCCAAGTCCTACATCGCCATGCCCGAAGACGGAGGCAAAGGCGTCGTTCACGACGTACCACTCGAATATTCAGCGGAGGAACTTAAAGAAATGATAGAATGGAGTGGGACTAATCCGCAAATCTCCGGTATTAGAAGACTGGGAGCGGGATCCAAAACCATTCTGATACTTTTCGAAGACTGGATTGTTCCGAAATGGCTCAATTTCTTGCGAATAAACATGAGGTGCTACTTGTATAAGAAGAAGTACGAAGTCTGCACAACATGCGGCAGGCTGGGACACAGAGCCGATGTATGCCCAGATCCGACCAACGTGAAGTGTTGCGGCTGTGGCTTGGAACATCCAGGCGCTGGACACACATGTTAACCTAAGTGTCAACTCTGCGGTAAAGACCATGTCCTAGGAGACAACAAATGCCGCGAAATATACAGGATGCCCTACCTCTCAAAGAAGAAAATGTGGGAGAAAAGGTTAGAAAAACAACAACTGCAATCAACTTCAGGAAGCCAGGGACCCATCCTCTACTCTTCGGAACAAGAGCACCGGGGACGAGAACCCCGCGGAAGGAACCGGGCAAACACGGACCCGCGGTCGGAGACCGGGACCCGATCGAGATCAAGATCAAGCTCAAGAGCCAGAGAGACCTCGAAATCCCGGGACACCAGCCAGGAAAGAGGACCTGGCCTGCCTCCCAGAGATCCCAAGAATCCATTGGGCCAACTCAAGTCAGCAGACAACAAGACGGTAAGCTTCGTTAGCAAAACCTCCCAGGCTGAAAATAGAGAGATGAAAAAACTCAGAGGGGAAAACGCAGAACTTAGAGAGATGATCAAACAAATGAGTCGCGAAAATCAGGAACTTAAATCTAAATTCACCGAAAAGCCCACGAGTAAGAGCCCGCCTGCAAATCAATCAAATGAGGTACCAAAAACCACAAATTCAATTACTACTAATTCTACTTCAGAGGAATCAAACTGTATGAACTTGGAATTCACCCGGCCGCCACCCCAGAAGCGTAAAGGGGGAGAGACCGATCCTTTTATAACCCTTAATAGAAAATTTGAACAACGTAATGACAAATTTTATAAGCAACTCGAGAATATTACCACACTAATCCAGCAACTTCTAGAGGCTCAGGGACAGATGCAAGTGCAGATTCAAAATCTCACTAAACAAATGCAGGAAGCATCCCTGGCCTTCTCTGAATCCAGTAACAGAATCGCAAAACTAGAAGAAACAATGGGTAACAATCATGGACAAAAGCCATAATCAGAAAGACAACTCCATGATCTGGAAGTGGAACTGCCGAGGGTACCAGAGAAAGCGAGCGCTATTGCAACATTCCGGAAAAGCGTAGCAGGGGGCGGCAGAAAGTTAGGTGGGCGGATGAGATTAAGAAGTTCGCAGGGGTCAAGTGGATGCAGCTAGCACAGAACCGGGTTAAGTGGAGAGATATGGGAGAGGCCTTCGCCCTGCAGTGGGTATAATCAGGCTGATGATGATGATGATGATGATTGCAACATTACATAGAACAAACTGCCGACAAACCCATAGCTATCATGATACAGGAGACTGGGAAAAACCCAACCAAATAGTTTGGACGTCAAAGCCACAGCAGCGATAGGGGCGAAAAATCCAAAGTCACGACTTTTATCCAGAGAAACATAGCCGCTACTAATCACGAGATCACATCTCGGGATATAGAAGCAGTTTTAACCGAAATCATCACTGGAAGAAAAGACCGAAAGAGTATCTTTCTCTTGAACATATATAGCACTCCGAAGCAAAGTAAAGTTAGGTTTCAAGTCCTATTCTGAAAAGCCCTAAAGATCGCAGGAAATAACCCGCTTATCATAGCCGGTGACTTTAATGCAGCCCATCAGGAATGGGGGTACGATCGGCAGGATCCTAAGGGCAGGCAATTATGGGAAGACATGCAAACACTAGGACTTACCCTCCACACAGATCCAAATGCACCCACACGCACGGGTAATAGCGTCAGCAGGGACACCACCCCCGACCTGACCTTAAGCAAGAATGTAAGTACAGCGGACTGGAAAAACACCGAACAAAACCTAGGTAGTGACCACTTCATTATTGCACTCACATTAGGAAAAGGAATCAAAATTAGAAAACTCAAACAACCCAAAATCACGGAATGGGAAAGATTAAGGCAAATATGACAGACCGAGAGAATTGAGAAAATCGACGATATCGATAAGTGGTCACAAACGCTAAAGAAACACGTGGAGGAAGCAACAGTCACTCTAGAAGACGAAGATGCACCGCCGAGTATCGATAGCAAACTCTTAAACATGTGGAACAAGAAACAGGACCTAGAGGAAAGCCTAAAAACAAAAAGATGGAACCGTAATATTAGGAGAGCACTAGCACGACATAATAAAGAGATGGAGACATACGCCCTCAAACTAAATGAACAAAACTGGTGCAGCAGATGTGATGAAATGGAACAAGGCACGAGCCTCTCGAAAACATGGAACATTCTACGACACATGCTCGATCCGGAAAAATCTAAAGCACAAGCCAACGGAAATCGAACTAAAGTTAAGCATGCCTTCGAAGGCTCGGACGAACAATTGATGAGCAAATTAATCCAAATCTACATCGGACAAACGAAAACCGAAACGTTACCAGCATATGAGGGGAAACCTAACCTAGACTTAGACGCCCCCACCACTAGGGCTGAAGTCCGAGCTGAGATTATTGGATTAAAGACAAGATCAGCCCCAGGACCTAACGGTATCACGAACACTATTATCAGAAATCTAGAAGACGAGTCAATCACAGCCCTGACAGAATACATGAATAAGCTATGGGAGACTGGACAACTACCGCAGGCATGGAAAAATGCCAGTATAGTCCTCATACCCCAACCCGGGGACGCCGCCAAAACTAGAAAACCTAAGACCCATATCACTGACCTCGTGCGTGGGAAAGCTAATGGAACGCGTTATTCAGACGAGACTTACCAAACACATGGAGCAAGAGAACCTCTGGCCACACAAAATGGTGGGCTTCAGGCCGGGGCTAAGCACACAGGACGTGATGCTCAGACTTAGATACGATATCATAACACATGAATCTTCAGATACAAAGACTATTCTCGGACTTGACCAAACCAAAGCCTTCGACAATGTTAAACATAAGGCAGTGCTCGAAGGTCTCCAAGAAGTTGGGGTTAGATTCAGAACCTATAACTATATCAAAGATTTTCTCACTAACAGAGAATTCATCATGAGCTTTCAAAGCGCCAAATCACCCACAATCAGCTTGGGTAGCAAGGGAACGCCACAAGGCTCTGTCTTGTCTCCCTTTCTATTTAACATTGCTATGAGGGGGCTACCAGCACAACTAAAGCAAATACCGGGCTTAAAATTTAGCATGTACGCAGATGTCATAAATATCTGGATAAATAAAGGTAGCGACGCAGAAATAGAGAACAAACTCCAGGCTGCCGCAAATAAGGTGGTTGAGTACGCTGCGGAACGCGGTCTATCCTGCTCGCCGCAAAAGTCAGAACTATTCATCTACAACCCCAAATATAAGAAAAATAAAGCAGACATAAAGATAAATGTTGAAAACTACCCGATTCCACAAGTAGAAGAAATTAGAATTTTAGGAATGATCCTCCAAGCAAGAGGGCAGAACATAAACACCATCAAAAAAATTGGAGAACTACGCAGCCCATGTTACGGGCATATTGAGAAGAGTAGCGCTTAGAGGACACGGTCTAAAGGAACGTAGTCTACACAAAATGACGCAGGCCTACATCATCAGTCGCATATATTATGCCACACCTTTTCTCAATCTCAAAAAGACAGAACGTGAAAAAATCGACGTCATAATTCTAAAATGCGTCAAACGCGCACTAGGCCTCCCTGTCTCCACATCAACAGAGAAGCTGGAGAAAATGGGTATTCATAATACATGGCAAGAGCTCACTGAAGCTGTCAGAAACTCTCAACTGGAAAGTCTAAGTCAGACGGAGACAGGCAGAGCCATACTAGACTGGGTCGGACTCCAATCATACAGAGGCCCACAGACGAAAACATCTATCCCACCCAACATAATGGAACACATACTGGTACCACCTTTACGGTTTGGTTTGTGGGGTTTAACGTCCCAAAGCAACTCAGGCTATGAGAGACGCCGTAGTGGAGGACTCGGGAAATTTCGACCGCCTGGGGTTCTTTTGTCGTGCACTGACATCGCACAGCACACGGGTGCCTTGCTTTTCGCCTCCACCGAAAAGCTGCCGCCGAGGCCGGGATTCGATCCCGCGTCCTTGGGAACAGTAGTCGAGCGCCGTAACCACTGCACCACCCCGGCGGGGTGGTACCACCTTTACCTCGAAACATGCACCCAGACTGCAACAAAGAACGCAGAGAACACAGAGCCAAAGCCATCGCTGAAAGAATGAAACGCAAAGCAGTCGATGAAGTTGCTTATGTGGACGCATCATGCGGACGGCACGGAGCAGCTGTCTCGGCAGTAGTAAATGGAGAAGGTGCACCTAACATTGCGGCTTCAACACGCACCCGTAACATTAGTGCAGCTGAAGAGGTCTCAATAGCGCTCGCATGCACTGGTACACAGGCCAAAACTATAATCAGCGACAACAAAACAGCTGTCTGGAATTTTGCAAAAGGAAGGATCTCAGAGGAGGCCGAAAAGATTCCTCTCACAAATCCCATTACTAGAACCATATCCATCATATGGATACCAGCACAAAAGTCTGTCCCTGGCAACGAAGCTGCGCACCTGCTGGCCCGAGATCTCTACCACCGGGCAGGGGTAGAACAGCTCGAATGCAAGGGAATTAAAGATTGCGCTATCACATACAATGAGATCACGGAATCTTACAAATTAGATCGAAAAGTATACTCTCCCCCAGATCGGTCTCTCACTAACAATGAAGCACGCATCTGGAGGCGATTACAAGCTGATAACTACATCTCGCCCTGTCTGGGTTTTCTTAACACAGACCGGGGAGGCAGAAGATTCTAAATGTAAAAATTGCGGACAAAAAGGCACGCTAGATCATATAATATGGCAATGCGCCGATTCCCCAGGCGCCCGCATTAACATTGATAGTAGAGAAGCCTGGGAGGTTTGGCTGCGGAGCGGAGATCCCACCGTTCAGCGGCACGCGACCCGCCTGGCGGCTGAGGCCGTGAAGAGTGCTTTTAACCTCCCCTGACCTCAGCCTGCGGGGCCCTCCTGACCCGCTCCCCGGCTTGCTGCTGCCGGGGGCGAGAGATGAGGGGCTCCTTTTCGGTGGAAATGAAGTTTTCATTCATTCATTCGCTCCGTGGCGGTTCCGCAGAGACGTAAAGCAGAGGCGGGGGCGCGAGCGCCCCCACTGGAGGCGCGAAATGTTTTTCTTACGCACACCTACTGCCCTCCAGGGTTAAGAATTGACCGCAGCTCTTATTTGGCGTTGGAAGCAGTGCACCGTCGGTCCTGACGAGTGTGACATGGTTTTTAACTCATGATTTATTTATTTATTGAATCCTCAAAGGCCCCATTTAAGGGGTATTACATGAGGGGTGGGTTTGGAGTACGGCGGTTACAATAAAAAATGTCTTTCGATGGCAGTCTTGAAATGATGAATGTCAGTTAGTGAGGCGATGTGGTCGGGAAGGTCGTTCCAATCCAGGGCAGTGCGCAGAAAAAAATGACTTTTGGAATGTTATCGTATGGGCGCGCTGGGGGTAGACGGCATTGGAGTGGAGATGAGATGACCAATGGGCTGGACGGATGAACACGTTGTTAGGTGGCAAGCTGTGATAAAACTTATGATAGAGAGAAAGGCGAGCTAGTTTCCGGCGTAAAGCTAGATTTTGAAGTTCAAGTTTGGATTTTATTATGGTAACACAGGTGCGATAGGAGTAATCTGAAAGAATGAAACGTGAAGCTCGATTTTGAGTAGATTACAGTAAATTGATCAGATTAGTTTGATGAGAATCGAATATAGCTTGAGCGTACTCAAGTTTGGGTCTGACAAGCGAAGTGTAAGCAATTAGTTTGACAGAAGAGGGAGCTAATCAAATGTTGCGGCGTAAGTAGCCAAGAACGCGACAAGCGGAGTTAGTTATATGAGAAATATGACTGGACCAAGATAGGTCACTGGATATATGAATACCTAAATATTTGATAGTGTCAGTTTGAGTTGTAGGAAAATCGTAAAGATGATAGGTAGAAGGTAAGTAGTTACGCCGACGGTGTAAAGAGGCATGAAACGTTTTATTAACATTTAATTTCATAAGCCAGGTGTCGCACCATTCTTGCACGTTAAGCAGATCATTCTGCAAGATAGCGATGTCAGATTGGTTATTTATGGTGCGGTATATTACACAGTCATCAGCAAACAGCTGTATGTTAGATGTTATGCAATTTGGCAGGTCATTAATATAAATTAGAAAAAGTAAGGTGCCGAGTACAGTACCTTGAGGAACGCCTGACCGGACTTGGGAAAGGGTAGATGAATGGGAGTTGGCGACAACAAACTGATGACGATTTGTTAGAAAATTATGGATCCAATTCAATACACAAGGGTCTAAATTAAGGGTAGATAGTTTAAGCAGCAAATGGCGATGTGGGACTTTATCAAAGGCTTTTTCGAAATCTAAAAAAAAGGTGTCTGTGGGTATGTTAAGGTCGAGGTTCGTGTGAATATCGTAAAGGAAAAGAGCAAGCTGGGATTCACAAGAGTAGCCTTGACGGAAGCCGTGTTGATTAGGATGGAAATAGCCAACGGGTGAAAGGAATGTTGCAACATGGGAATAAATAACACGCTCCATAATTTTTGAACAAACACTGGTGAGGTATATTGGTCTGTAGTTGCTGGGTGACAAGCGATTACCTTTCTTGAAGAGAGGAGCGACCTTCCCGATCCTCCAGTCCATGGGAAAAGTACCAGTGCTTAGCGACTGCTGAAAAATGAGCGATAAAACAAGGCTACTGACATGTTTAGTGTTCTTAAGCACCTTAGAATTAATGCCGTCGGTTCCCGCCGAGGATGAATTCTTTATTTATCAATGATATTAGAAATTCCGTTCGGGTCAATAGTTAGAGGATACATTTGTGGATGAGCATGTTCTGGTGGCGAAGGGAGGTCGATAGAGGTCTCTTTAGTGAAAACAGCACAAAAAGTGTTATTCAGCATGTCAGCGACTTCGTGACCTTGTGCATTGCTGCCGTCACTACGAAGCAAAGAAATGTTGGTTGAGACGGAAGGACTGATTGCTTTCCAAAACCTTTTGGGGTCATTACGCAACATAGATGGCAGAGTGTTATTGAAAAAAATTTGTTTAGAGGAGTGTAATTGTCTTTTATAATCTTTAGCGGCGCAGAAATACTTATCCCATGCAGAGGCATTGCTTGAGCGCTTAGCAGATCGGAAAAGTCTTTTTCTTATTGTTTAAATGTTTTAGTGCCGAGTTGAACCATGGCGACTGCGCACTCTCTGTTATTGTGATAGTGGGGATGTACTTTGCGATTAGACGGAGCATTTTGTTTTTAAAAATTTGCCAGTTAACGTCAACAGACCTCTCTTGATAAGTGGCTGGAAAAGTGTCGCAAAACGATTCTAGCTGAGAATTCATACTTGTGTAGTCACCTTTATCATAGAGTGTTAGGTTTTTCTTAGTTTTTTGTTCTTGACCAAGCTGCAGTGGAGCGAGCCATTGATTACAGCGTGATTGCTATGGGAGGGAAGAAAAGTAAGCGAAGAACAGATATCGGCATGTGTTGTTAAAATTAGGTCAAGAATATTGACGAGTGCTGTGTAGTACGAGTAGGATCATTGACAAGCTGCGTTCGACCGAAAGCCATGCACGTGTTCACGAATTCACTTTCACTGTTGCACTTTGATAAGGTAGAAGCGGGATTGATCCAGTTTATGGAAGGATAATTAAAATCACCAAAAATAACGACGGGGGTATTATGATACATAGTCGTTAGCGCTTGCAGTGAGTCATGATATAAAGATATAAAGGAGTCGTCATTAGATAGAAGGTGGTAAGAAACACCAATTAGCAGGCGCGGAAATGTAGCATTACAACAAATCCAAACCATTTCTGGGGGGGGGGGGGGGGGGGGGTAGGAACACTGACCGGTGTGCAGCGCAATGATAGGTTAGCTGCGATAAGAACACCGCCGCCACGTGTATTTCCAGATCTATCTGCGAAAAAATGTCGAAATGAGGGAATGAAGGCAAAATCTTGAGGTCAGTTATTGATTAATTAAGCCATGTCTCTGTAAGAAGCAGCAAATCACAAGAAGAAGAAGATATGAGGCTGCAAATTTCATCACGTTTTGGTATAATACTGCGGATATTAGTGTACAAAAATTTATCGGGGAATGACTAATATTGGGAAATTTGCGTTGTACTTGCACTTCGCGCTATGGTTTTTCAACCACGTTTTGTGCGATACGATCATAAATGAATCATAAATGAATGTCATGATGAGTACTGTTCGGGGTTTACAGTATAAAGGGTCAATTTTTTTGTTCAAAAAGGAACAATAAAATATTGTATAATGTAAACAGCAGACTGCAAAGCATCATACACTGTTCAAAAACAGGACACAAATGTTGAACATTGGTTGAAAATGGAATAGACATGCGCCCCCTACCCCCTTTCCTTTTTTTGGTGTGAAAACATTGCTACCCCAGGCAGTGTAACATGACGGTCGCACTTCTCTGTTTGCTCTACGATAACAGACTTGTGGCTGATGTAGGTTAGTACTATGCAATTATATTTTTCATAGACTCCTTGAGCCGTTATGCTTTGTGGAAAATGAAAGTGCAATCCAAACAATGTCAAAACAAGCACAGTGACTTTATTTCACTGCACTCTCAACTTTGTCTACAAGTTTTTCAATAAGCCGTAAGCGGGCTTCTTGCACTGCAAGGTGCGCTCGGCATTCTTGCGCCCGCTCTTCTCTCTACCACATGTACTACTTTATTTTGTCTTCATGCTTTTTCCTTTCAAAATCGAGCCACTTTTCTTTAAGAGTGATGCGTAGCCGCTTTATTCCACCATCGCGGCTTCCACGTTGGGTACAAAAAATTAAGGGCAGCCTCGCTCTGCCTCTGTATACCTGCAGAAGTGTGCAAACATAAGTATATTGACATGAAACGGCAGTCATTTTAAACAGAAGTGTTGCTCTTTCTAGAACTAGAAAATAAACATAATTGTGTAATATTTATAGCATTCCACATGTTACAGATAATGTAGTTGAAACGTAACTGCCTTGGTTAAAAATATATAGCAGAAGTATTCAAAGCACAATTGCAATACTTTCAAAAAGCGTCCACTGAAAGCAAAGTGCCAGTGGATGCTTAAGACGCTAGTTATTAGTCCAAAAGAAATGGTACTGCCTAGGCCTGTACCCTTCTGTGCCACATGGCTTCAACAGTCCCTTGCATGGTGATGCGTGCATGTATTTTGTTGTGTATGATCATACAACAAAGCTTATTCATATATACAGCCATATTTTAAAGCAAGCTGGCATGAAGTGCCAGCTACTGTTCTGCATCAGTGGTCAATGGCCGTAACCCATGTTCCCAAATCGCTGAAGTGTAGAACATCTGTGCCTGATGTATTGATATGCATGAAGTGTGCGAAAACACATTAATGGGGTTAGAGCCATTGTTCAGGAATTGGTGTTTGAAATATGATCCACACATTTAGGGCACGCACTGGGTTATGACGCTTGTATATAAGACTGTTACTCCGGCTGATATTACACATCCTTCGAAGGCATTGCACGATGTATATACAGTAAAACCTCATTACAAGAGACACTCAAGAGGCCCGAAAAAAATGTCTCTTGTAACCAAAAAGTCTTGCCCACTCTTATGTGCGGCAGTTTATATTCCCTTAGCTAAATTCTGTTCTCTATCAGTGCCTTTTTTGTTGCAATAGGGCAATAGGTTTGGAACCAAGGAGTGCCTCCTCTTGACAGGGAAGTCAATGTCCGCATTGTTTCAGCCACTGACAACCGGGACATTTTGACTTTCAAGTCTAGAGGAGGCACTCCATCTTTGTTCCTGACATAGTGCCGCAAAACAGGACATTGATATGAAACAAAATTTACCAAAGGAAATCTTAACTGCCGCACATGTGAATTGGTACGAGTCAGCTGCGTTGTTTGAGCATACCTGTGTAAATTATCTCTTCTAAATAGAGAAGTTACCTTAGGGACCTGCAAAAGTTTCTCTTAGTAACAGAGTGTCTCTTGTAACCATCTCTTGATTCAATGATAAATTTTGATGCTGAAATTGCTCGAAGTTTGCCACATACCATAAAAGCCTGCATATAAAACGAGGTTTTTCCCCATAATTGGCGTCCTAAATTTTGGTCTCATACTATTTGCAGATCCGAATAAAAACTTGCTTGAAGTTTTCGTTTCATTATTGTGGCGTGGCTATGGCTTGGCTTCCGTTACTCTCGACAAACGGCGTCACAATGTCGTTTCTTTGCAGTTGATCCGCTGAGTGTATCTGTTCACAACGCATGTAAGCCACGCTTCGTGAAGTGGATATTTTTTCGGGGAGCAAGATGTCAGAGTCTGAAAAATAGCACTCGGCTGCTTTCAAACGAAAAGTGATTTTAACTGCAGAAAACATTGGCAACAGTGCGGCCGGGAGGCAGTTTGGTGTCATCAAGGGAAGCAATCTTGTATGGAGATGATAAAAAGTCCTTTTCGCGTGCAGCAGAATGTGACGCTTTCGCGCCCCGAAGAACGGAACATACCTAGAAATTGAACTTGGCCTGACTTAGTTCGTACGACAACAGCAAGCTGCGCATCTAGCTATGAGTGTGGAGCTTATGCAGGCAAATGCTATCGAGCTTGCAAAAGAAAAAGGGGGACCGCGTGCTGCCTTCAAAGCGAGCAAGCACTGAATCCATCGCTACATGTGCTGTGCTGGCTTTTCACTACGCCGGCGGACCTCAATTGCACAGAAGCTGCTGAAGCGTTCAAAGAGCTGCTCGTTAGTTTTCAGCACCATGCTATTTCTTTGCGCAAAATCTTTCTGTTGGGCCAAATAGGCAATGGCAATCAGACACCGGTTTACGTGGACATGCCATCGCCCTTCACTGTGCGCACGAGAAGGGGTCGTTGTATTCAAGAAGATGCCTTCACTTGAACTTCTCCAATCGCCCGTAGAGGCCTGTTTTTACTTGAATCGCGCCTCCAGCGGCGAAGAAAACTTGATTAATCTCGAGAATCTTGAGTCGGCAACAACGCTACCTTGGCCGCTCCTGTATTGCTACTAAACTTGTAAATATGGCGGACGTCAAATCGCTTGCTCGCTGTGTGGACTTCGTTCTACCAAACGTTTCACGAAAGTGGATACGGCGAAGATGCACCGAACCTTCCTCTAAAGCATTGGCTGAGAGTGTACAACGACCGTGGATTTCTAGCATGTTATCATTTTAAAGGTGTGACCGCGGCCAGCCTCCTGCCGGGATAACTGTGAACAGCCACAGACACCAGTGCTGTTGTTGATCATTGCATCACGCTTCTGTGGTGCGGGCACATTTCAAGTTGCCACTGGATAAGAGAACTACTTTTCGGAACCTGCCGAGTGCAGAGTTGAGGCGCGCATTCGACGGTTAATGGTGAGCTCGCCTCCTACCGTACTCGAGCAACGGCGGCACACTCCTTCGATGGCTCGCCCTGCGCAGTGGGTTCCAAGCAAACTGTGGGGAAACAATCTGTTGCATGCAGTAAGCTGGGGCACTGGGGGTTCAGTGACGCTGTGCTGCACCCGACGCATCAGTGGCTAGTCGCCAGAGGGAACGAAGTATGTCTTCGGGCGTACGGCGCTGTCGAAGTAGCGCATTCGTGTGCTCGTCCTAAGGAGGGATATTCATGGATATTCGTCCTAAGGAGGGATATTCAGATCGAGAGGTTTGAAGGCCGCATGATGCCCAGTGGTATTCTCTGCAGCAGTGGGCTTGGCCTTGAGGCCACAATGTATGCTGCAGCTGGGGGGCACCGCGGACCGCTGAAGCCCTCAGCCTCACACAGGGAGCAGGGATCAACAGGGATGCTGGAAAAACATAAATTCCGCATGAAAACCTTTATACCTAAATCAGATCAGGGCCCGTAATCAGAGTTTGCGTCGTTATCGAAAGTGTCGCTATCTTGCGTGACCTTGAGTCCTGTGATTGGTGAAAACGCCGGAACATGATGATGCCCCCTCTTCCGGTTCCGTAGTGGTACTGGCTTTTCGACCAATCAGATCACTTGAGGTCACATGAGAGCGACACTTCGATGACGACGCAAACTCTGAATACGGGCCTAGCGCTGTGCCAACAGTAAAAGGTTGACTGAAAGTTGAGAGAGGCACTGCTGTTTAGCAAATCTTTTAAAAGTAAGGTTGAAGTAAACTGAGAGTTGCAATCATCCTCAAACCCAGACACCCCAAATAAGCACCTCTTACCTCCTACAAGCTTCTGCCTGGATAATGAAAATGGCACTATGTCCAATGTTCATGCAAAACAGGTAGCCTAAAGGTAAAGAAGAATAACAGGATTCCAGCCTTGCTTTTTAGAGAAACCAGCAGGCAAGACATCAAGCCTTGTCTCATGCATCACTAAGCGCTTCAAACTGTGCTGCATTTCAAAGAGAATGGTATCGGAAAAGTAAGGCACTTGCGGCTCCCAAAAATTCATCCCATTTGAACAGTCTGCAAACGACTATGTACACAAGCCGACCTCCAGCACTGGGTGTTTCTTGTGGAAACATTTTCGAAAATTCTTTACTGTGGACTTGTCAGCATGGAGAATATTTTTCCTCAAACACCAATGTGCCCATATTACCAAAGAAGAAGTATACAAGGATCACAACGCCTTGTTTGCTCTATCACAGGCCACAGACTGACAGCATTGCCTTCTGGATGAAGTAAACCCTAACAAAAAGGACACATATTTGCTGATCTGTCTCCCTTACCCAAAGCCTTGAGAGTCATTTGAACTCCGCCAGCTGGATGCGAATTGACTCGTTTGGCCCCCTGCGACTTCCCAGCTCTCCTGGGTTTATCTCTTCAAGGACGTTCGGCTCGCTACAATATGCCGCTGGGCTAGTTGCAGCAGGCGGTGACCCGCTATATATCTTTTCCAGCAGAACTGCTACCTCTGTAGTACCTTGAGTGTGGTCATCTTAAGAGAAGAAAAGAATAGGTGAAACCAAACCTGAAACCAGCAATCACAAGAAATGCACAAACATACAATCTGCACATAGACAGAAAAATGCATCAGCGTAACGGTTCAGAGTTTGACAAAAATGCAGACTGTAGTTGGATGCAATAAAAAAAATAATTGACTTCGAAATTTATTTTTCGAAATTCTTTGTTTTTTTCATCAACATCATTATGATTGCTAGTTTTTTATATCCATAATTCTAGCTTATAGCTGCATTCTTAATCTCGCTTTGCGATCGGCTGCTTGTAATTGAGTTTGTGGACAACAGCACACATTGGGCAATCCAACAACTCGCTCCCGCGCTACAGACGAGTGAAAATAATGTCACGTAGCTGACTTACAATAGGGTGGAAAATTCTCTTCCTCCTCCAAGTGGTCATAAAATGCCACTGCAGCAGCAACCCTGCCATCCTTAATCGGGGCCGCTGCCGGGGCACGGGTTGTGCACGCTGTTTGGGCTGGCCTTGCAGCAGAATTTCTAGGCACTGCACGGCGCACGTTGACGCCGAATTCCTTCGCCATGTCCGCAACGTGCTGAAGTAGTCCGTCCCGTTCGGTGTACTCGTCTTTGGTGCCGGACCTAGTTTCACATGAACGATATTTTTTTAGCAGCTTGAAACAATGACAGCGAAGAAAGTTTACTAATGAAATCCCACTTACTGCTTCAGCACTTGTCGCTCATTGTGCAGGAACTTCCACAGCATGAGGAAAAGCCGCCCTCGCACGATGCGCACATTGAAATGCCTTCCAGTCAACACTGTTAGGATTTCATAAATGTGCTGCCACTGGGAGGGGTCCGCAAATGGATTGAGGCTTACTACCTCGTGAAGGAGGGCAATGTCATCCTTAATGCGATATCGCGTTCTGCTGCGTAGCATGTCGTTTATGCTAGTGCGCTTGCTGCAGTAGTCGTCCGCCGCCACCATCGCCATCGTGGAAGAATGGTCGCGTCGTCGCGTTGCTTGGCTTGGCTTTTCATGGCTTCGCTTGGCTTGGCTATGCTCGTATCGCCAATTTATTTTGCGGCTGTTTACGGGTTGTCGCTAACTCTCCGCGGCGGTAATCCCTGAACTGCTCATCGCGGTAATGGCCACGCATGCGCAGATGTCGCTCGCCAAGTCCGGTAAACTGTAACCTAAACACGGTAACGATATGCTATATCACTCTACTATGCTAGGTAGAACTGTTCTTCATCGTGACCTGTGCTCCATGTGCCGTGTTCCGTCACGCCGTTCAGCCGCAGCTGGCGCGCCGTGGCCATGGCAACGCCATTGCCTTAGCAACGCTATGACGTTTGCTTGCTTTTGCACTCGCTCCGTGGCGAGGCGTTCCCTGGCGTTCGCTTTCTGAGACGGACGCAGTTTGTTTCACTCCGCAAAAGTTCAATCTGCGAATGCGGTATTTGACTTCTCACCTCCTATCCTGTGTTACCAACGGATACCTGAACCTCGAAACTCCACGGGGACACCGGACATTCGACGGTAGGCCCAATTTTCTGGATTTTATAATGTCTTTAAAACTTTCTGACCGAGGCCTCGGCCTAGCTCGACTCCGAAGCCTCGCTGGGCGCTAGGCGTTACCCGAAGAGGCTGGGAGCGGCCCCAGAGCGTCGCGACTTGAGAAGATCAAGATGACGGAAACCGTGGAGGGAAGAGACGCTTCGGCCAGCGATATTTTGAACGGACAATGGTTCGTCAGAAAGAGAAACCGAAACGTGACCGTCAACAACGCCCAAGCCGACCACGTTGGAACGCTGAACCCACCCAATCCCAAGCCCCCTCAAGGGAGGAAGCTGGCCGAAAAATCGATTGAGCGACAGCAGGAGCGAATTCCCAGCACCGCTAACAAGATCATCATTCGCCACAGAGGCGGAATTAATAGCATTATCAACATTGTAGGAAGATTTAACTTGTCTCGAGTTATGATCCAAGCCGCCGGCCTGGATCTGACGACTACGAAGGGTGAAATCATCTCCCCAAACTCTACTCAGCAATCAATACTGGTCGCTACCGCGGATACCGAGAAAACTTACAAGTACGCAGCTATTCAAGCTCTGAAGATTGGACCCAACATAATTGAAGCCAAGTCCTACATCGCCATGCCCGAAGACGGAGGCAAAGGCGTCGTTCACGACGTACCACTCAAATATTCAGCGGAGGAACTTAAAGAAATGATAGAATGGAGTGGGACTATTTGGAGCCCTCATCATGCTTACCTTATCAACGCACTTGAAGCAGTACAAAACAGAGCAGCCAGGTTCATTCATTCTTCATATTCCTACGACATCAGTGTGTCAGGGTTGAAAGATAAATCAGGGTTATCACTCCTCTCAGTTCGTCGTCGTATCGCCAGCCTTTGCTTATTCTACAAATTTTGTCACAGTTCACTTTCCTGCGCGCCCTACATCGTCCCGCCAACCCGCATATCTCATCGCACTTGTCATCCTTCCCAGGTTTCTCGTCCACGTGTCCGCACGGTTACTTTTGCAGCCTCATTTTTTCCCCGTACCATTGTTGACTGGAACGACCTTCCCAGAGACATTGCAGCCATCATGTGCTCCGCGACCTTCGCTGACAATCTTCATGCTCATTTTTCATCGTGTTAACACTTGCTGCCTACAATGATGTACCCACCCCTTATGTAATGCCCCTCACAGGGCCTTTAAGGAAAATAAATGAAATGAAATGAAGTAATCCACAGATCTCCGGTATTAGAAGACTGGGAGCGGGATCCAAAACCATTCTGATACTTTTCGAAGACTGGTTTGTTCCGAAATGGCTCAATTTCCAGGGAATAAACATGAGGTGCTACTTGTATAAGAAGTACGAAGTCTGCACAACATGCGGCAGGCTGGGACACAGAGCCGATGTATGCCCAGATCCGACCAACGTGAAGTGTTGCGGCTGTGGCTTGGAACATCCAGGCGCTGGACACACATGTGAACCTAAGTGTCAACTCTGCGGTAAAGACCATGTCCTAGGAGACAACAAATGCCGCGAAATATACAGGATGCCCTACCTCTCAAAGAAGAAAATGTGGGAGAAAAGGTTAGAAAAACAACAACTGCAATCAACTTCAGGAAGCCAGGGACCCATCCTCTACTCTTCGGAACAAGAGCACCGGGGACGAGAACCCCGAGGAAGGAACCGGGCAAACACGGACCCGCGGTCGGTGACCGGGACCCGATCGAGATCAAGATCAAGCTCAAGAACCAGAGAGACCTCGAAATCCCGGGACACCAGCCAGGGAAGAGGACCTGGCCTGCCTCCCAGAGATCCCAAGAATCCATGGGGCCAACTCAAGTCAGCAGACAACAAGACGGTAAGCTTCGTTTGCAAAACCTCCCAGGCTGAAAATAGAGAGATGAAAAAACTCAAAGGGGAAAACGCAGAACTTAGAGAGATGATCAAATTAGTCGCGAAAATTAGGAACCTAAATCTAAATTCACCGAAAAGCCCACGGCTAAGAGCCCGCCTGCAAATCAATCAAATGAGGTACCAAAAACCACAAATTCAATTACTACTAATTCTACTTCAGAGGAATCAAACTGTATGAACTTGGAATTCACCCGGCCGCCACCCCAGAAGCGTAAAGGGGGAGAGACCGATCCTTTTATAACCCTTAATAGAAAATTTGAACAACGTAATGACAAATTTTATAAGCAACTCGAGAATATTACCACACTAATCCAGCAACTTCTAGAGGCTCAGGGACAGATGCAAGTGCAGATTTAAAATCTCACTAAACAAATGCAGGAAGCATCCCTGGTCTTCTCTGAATCCAGTAACAGAATCGCAAAACTAGAAGAAACAATGGGTAACAATCATGGACAAAAGCCATAATCAGAAAGACAACTCCATGATCTGGCAGTGGAACTGCCGAGGGTACCAGAGAAAGCGAGCGCTATTGCAACATTACATAGAACAAACTGCCGACAAACCCATAGCTATCATTAGAACAAAGTTAGTTAGATCCGTAGAACAAAACTGGTTGTTCTACAAGAATAAAATCTTATCCCTTGTTGAAACCTGTGTTCCTCTAATCTGCATACGTGGTGATTCTAATAAGCCCTGGTTTAGCAACGCCCTACGACGGTTAGCAAACAAAAAGAAGCGCCTCTTCCGTGCGGCCATGCTGATGAACTCAATTGAAAAATGGGAAAAATACAGCAAGTGCCTACATGAATATATTAGCTTACTACGACGTTCTAAAAAGAAATTTTTTCATGAAGATCTTGGAAGCATCATGCGCGTTAACCCCAAAAAATTCTGGAACCTGGTCACTCCAAGCAGAAGCGCTATTCAAAACATTTCTTTACTCAACCAAGACGGCTTACATGTCCCTGATGATGAACGCGCAGACGTCATGAATTCTTATTTTTCCTCTGTGTTCACGCGCGAACCTGCACTCCATATTCCCTCAATACCTGCCACTAATTTTTCCCAAATGCCACCAGTTTTTGTAACCCATGAGGGTATCAGCAAACTCATTGACAACCTTAAGTTGTCAAGCGCTCCTGGGCCGGACAACATAACTGCAAAAATATTGAAGGGAACAGTGAGCATTTCAAGCCATTTCTTGCAAATTATTTTTAACCAATCCATTTCTTGTGGTGAAATACCAAACGATTGGAAAACTAGTAAAGTAACTCCCGTGTTCAAGGCAGGTAATCGATCCGATCCTTCCAATTACCGCCCGATCTCATTAACATCCATTCCATGCAAGCTACTGGAGCACATTTTATACTCACAGTTTGCATCACACCTCGACAATAATTCTTTCTTTTATGAAAAACAGCACGGTTTCAGGTCAGGCTATTCATGTGAGTCCCAACTTTTCCAATTCACCACAGACCTTCACTTAAACCTAGATTCTTTATTTCAAACTGACGTTATCTACCTAGATTTTTCCAAAGCATTCGATCGCGTTCTGCATCGGCGTTTAATGGCAAAGCTCTCGTCCGTCCACATTGACCCTTTGACTTTATCATGGATTGATTGCTTTCTTCGCGACCGCCTACAATATACAGTTATTGGCAACCACAGTTCGGAAAATACTAAAGTTATCTCTGGTGTCCCTCAAGGATCGGTGCTGGGACCACTCCTTTTTCTTATATTCATCAACGATCTTCCTAATGAAATTTCATCTTGTATCCGCCACTTTGCCGACGATTGTGTCCTTTACCGTCGCATATCTACTAATGAAGATCAGTCTCTGCTTCAACGTGACTTAAATCTCATAGAAACTTGGTGTTCCACATGGTTAATGCAACTGAATATTTCTAAATGTAAGTTTATGCATGTATCAAGAAAGCACAATAACCTCAGCTATCCGTACTCATTAAATCCTATACCACTCTCCGAAGCAGAATCATACAGGTATCTTGGTATCATTATAAACAATAAACTAACCTGGTCTGAGCACATTGAAAACCTTTGTAAGGATGCTTCCAAGTTGCTTGGTTTCATCAGACGATCCCTCGCCTTTTCACCCCGTTCTATCCGCCAACTCGCCTACGAAACATTCATTCGTTCCAAACTCGAATATTCCTCAGCGATCTGGAATCCCTATCAGACCTATCTAATCAATCAGCTCGAGGCCATCCAAAATCGCGCGGCCCGTTTTATCACATCGCAGTATGACAGACGACATAGCGTAACTGTTATCAAATCATCCCTCTATCTTCAACCCATGGCACTTCGGCGTAAAATTTCACAGCTTTGTTTATTCCACAAATTATATTACAACTTTCCACAGCTAAGATCCTCTGTCCTCCACACACCGCTTCGCACTTCACGCCGACTCTTTAACTCTTTAAGTTTACAACGCATACACGGCTCCACTAACTCTTTCAATAAATCTTTCCTACCCAGCGCTATTTCATTATGGAATGAACTCCCTGATGCCATTGTCACTGAAACAGAACCAAATAAATTCAGGCAATTATTAACAGTACATTTCAAGTACTGAATGATTCTTCCACGCTTCTTAGTGCGTGTTGTTTTTTCAGGTTGTTCTTGAGCAGCAGTGTCTTTTATGTTGATGTTTAACGTTGATGTTTTGTTTTTAGAATAGTTACAAGATGAACCCTGTACCATGTATTTCTGTTTTATATTATTGTATTATCGACCAATGTATTATGTCACGGTTGTTCCCCCCCTTATGTAATGCCCTAACCAAAGGGCCCTCAAGGGTAAATACATGATGATGATGATGATACAGGAGACTGGAAAAACCCCAACCAAATAGTTTGGACATCAAAGCCACAGCAGCGATAGAGGCGAAAAATCAAAAGTCACGACTTTTATCCAGAGAAACATAGCCGCTACTAATCACGAGATCACATCTCGGGATATAGAAGCAGTTTTAACCGAAATCATCACTGGAAGAAAAGACCGAAAGAGTATCTTTCTCTTGAACATATATAGCACTCCGAAGCAAAGGAAAGTTAGGTTTCAAGTCCTATTCCGAAAAGCACTAAAGATCGCAGGAAATAACCCGCTTATCATAGCCGGTGACTTTAATGCAGCCCATCAGGAATGGGGGTACGATCGGCAGGATCCTAAGGGCAGGAAATTATGGGAAGACATGCAAACACTAGGACTTACCCTCCACACAGATCCAAATGCACCCACACGCACGGGTAATAGCGTCAGCAGGGACACCACCCCCGACCTGACCTTAAGCAAGAATGTAAGTACAGCGGACTGGAAAAACACCGAACAAAACCTAGGTAGTGACCACTTCATTATTGCACTCACATTAGGAAAAGGAATCAAAATTAGAAAACCCAAACAACCCAAAATCACGGAATGGGAAAGATTTAGGCAAATATGACAGACCGAGAGAATTGAGAAAATCGACGATATCGATAAGTGGTCACAAACGCTAAAGAAACACGTGGAGGAAGCAACAGTCACTCTAGAAGACGAAGATGCACCGCCGAGTATCGATAGCAAACTCTTAAACATGTGGAACAAGAAACAGGACCCAGAGAAAAGCCTAAAAACAAAAAGATGGAACCGTAATATTAGGAGAGCACTAGCTCGAAATAATAAAGAGATGGAGACATACGCCCTCAAACTAAATGAACAAAACTGGTGCAGCAGATGTGATGAAATGGAACAAGGCACGAGCCTCTCGAAAACATGGAACATTCTACGACACATGCTCGATCCGGAAAAATCTAAAGCAGAAGTCAACGGAAATCGAACTATAGTTAAGCATGCCTTCGAAGGCTCGGACGAACAATTGATGAGCAAATTAATCCAAATCTACATCGGACAAACGAAAACCGAAACGTTACCAGCATATGAGGGGAAACCTAACCTAGACTTAGACGCCCCCACCACTAGGGCTGAAGTACGAGCTGAGATTATTGGATTAAAGACAAGATCAGCCCCAAGACCTGACGGTATCACGAACACTATTATCAGAAATCTAGAAGACGAGTCAATCACAGCCCTGACAGAATACATGAATAAGGTATGGGAGACTGGACAACTACCGCAGGCATGAAAAAATGCCAGTATAGTCCTCATACTCCAACCCGGGGACGCCGCCAAAACTAGAAAACCTAAGACCCATATCACTGATCTCGTGCGTGGGAAAGCTAATGGAACGCGTTATTCAGACGAGACTTACCAAACACATGGAGCAAGAGAACCTCTGGCCACACGAAATGGTAGGCTTCAGGCCGGGGCTAAGCACACAGGACGTGATGCTCAGACTTAGATACGATATCATAACACATGAATCTTCAGATACAAAGACTATTCTCGGACTTGACCTAACCAAAGCCTTCGACAATGTCAAGCATAAGGCAGTGCTCGAAGGTCTCCAAGAAGTTGGGGTTAGAATCAGAACCTATAACTATATCAAAGATTTTCTCACTAACAGAGAATTCATCATGAGCTTTCAAAGCGCCAAATCACCCACAATCAGCTTGGGTAGCAAGGGAACGCCCCAAGGCTCTGTCTTGTCTCCCTTTCTATTTAACATTGCTATGAGGGGGCTACCAGCACAACTAAAGGAAATACCGGGCTTAAAATTTAGCATGTACGGAGATGACATAAATATCTGGATAAATAAAGGTAGCGACGCAGAAATAGAGAACAAACTCCAGGTTGCCGCAAATAAGGTGGTTGAGTACGCTGCGGAACGCGGTCTATCCTGCTCGCTGCAAAAGTCAGAACTATTCATCTACAACCCCAAATATAAGAAATAAAGCAGACATAAAGATAAATGTTAAAAACTGCCCGGTTCCACAAGTAGAAGAAATTAGAAACTTATGAATGATCCTCCAAGCAAGAGGGCAGAACATAAACACCATCAAAAAATTGGAGAACTACGCAGCCCATGTTACGGGCATATTCAGAAGAGTAGCGCTTAGAGGACACGGTCTCAAGGAACGTAGTCTACACAAAATGACGCAGGCTTACATCATCAGTCGCATATGTTATGCCACACCTTTTCTCAATCTCAAAAAGACAGAACGTGAAAAAATCGACGTCATAATTCTAAAATGCGTCAAACGCGCACTAGGCCTCCCTGTCTCCACATCAACAGAGAAGCTGGAGAAAATGGGGATTCATAATACATGGCAAGAGCTCACTGAAGCTGTCAGAATCTCTCAACTGGAAAGACTAAGTCAGACGGAGACAGGCAGAGCCATCCTAGACTGGGTCGGACTCCAATCAGACAGAGGCCCACAGACGAAAACATCTATCCCACCCAACATAATGGAACACATACTGGTACCACCTTTACCTCGAAACATGCACCCAGACTACAACAAAGAACGCAGAGAACACAGAGCCAAAGCCATCGCTAAAAGAATGAAACGCAAAGCAGTCGATGAAGTTGCTTATGTGGACGCATCATGCGGACGACACGGAGCAGCTGTCTCGGCAGTAGTAAATGGAGAAGGTGCACCTAAAATTGCGGCCTCAACACGCACCCGTGACATTAGTGCAGCTGAAGAGGTCGCAATAGCGCTCGCATGCACTGGTACACAGGCCAAAATTATAATCAGCGACAACAAAACAGCTGTCTGGAATTTTGCAAAAGGAAGGATCTCAGAGGAGGCCAAAAAGATTCTTCTCACAAATCCCATTACTAGAACCATATCCATCATATGGATACCAGCACACGGGTCTGTCCCTGGCAACGAAGCTGCGCACCTGCTGGCCCGAGATCTCTACCACCGGGCAGCGGTAGAACAGCTCGAATGCAAGGGAATTAAAGATTGCGCTATCACATACAGTGAGATCACGGAATCTTACAAAATAGATCGAAAAGTATACCCTCCCCCAGATCGGTCTCTCACTAACAATGAAGCACGCATCTGGAGGCGATTACAAGCCGATAACTACATGTGCCCTCTCTGGGTTTTCTTAACACAGACCGGGGAGGAAGAAGATTCTAAATGTAAAAATTCCGGACAAAAAGGCAGGCTAGGTCATATAATATGGCAATGCGCCGATACCCCAGGCGCCCGCATTAACATTGATAGTAGAGATTCCTGGGAGGTTTGGCTGCGGAGCGGAGATCCCACCGTTCAGCGGCACGCGACCCGCCTGGCGGCTGAGGCCGTGAAGAGTGCTTGTAAGCTCCCCTGACCTCAGCCTGCGGGGCCCTCCTGACCCGCTCCTCGGCCTGCTGCTGCCCGGGGCGGGAAATGAGGGGCTCCTTTTCGGTGGAAATAAAGTTTTCATTCATTCATTCGCTCCGTGGCGGGTCCGCAGAGACGTAAAGCAGAGGCGGGGGCGCGAGCGCCACCACTGGAGTCAACGGTGCTGGCACCGACCTCGGAGTGCAAGTGAAATCACGTGACCTCTCTTACTGCTGCTGAAGCACACGCTCGATTCAATTTGTGCGTTTTAAAAGCTAATAGTCGCGTTTACTTTGTTAGTTTGGGTTGATATAGAGTGCTGGCCTTGCACTTTTGATCTTGCATCGTAACTCATGCTGATGAAGTTTATTTAAGTTGTTGCTACGGTCCGTTACTGCTCTGTACCCGACGTAAGCGAGGGAACCAGACGCAAGCTACCATTGCTACCCGAAACATAAGCTCACAAGCCCCTGAATCCTCTGAAGGCCAGAACTATGTTCGTAGGAGTTGGCCGCTTTTTTTTTTTTTTTTCTGCAATGTATTTTGATGTCTGTCAAAATCTGGCAATAAAAAAAAGGCAAGGCATCAAAGGGCGAGAGTAGATCTCCGGTCAAACGAATAAGCCAGAGTATTCACACCATTTCTCAAAGCATACGTCAATGCGTAAACTCCACGTCACCAGCAGCAACTATTGCCAGATGCAAAAGCATATCGGCTATTTTTCACGGCCACATTTGTCATCCAACCAGCAAAACAAGTTCCACTATGCTATTAACGTCGAGGTTGCTTGCGAAAGTTTAAAAGACCTTTCATGAAAAACTGGGCTGGTTAGACACTTCAGCACGCAGTTTTTGGGCTAAAATTTCGTCTTAGTCTCGTCCACATATGCCATTCGCACTGCTTAGAGTGGAGGAGGTATTCTCGAGACGTCGTAGGTCGAGAGGTTTGTAGGCCGCATGATGCCCAGTGGCATTCTCTGCAGCAGTGGGCTTGGCCTTGAGGCCACAATGTGTGCTGCAGCTGTGGGGCACCGCTGACCGCTGAAGCCCTCAGCCTCACACAGGGAGCAGGGATCAACAGGGATACTGGAAAAACGTAAAATCCGCATGAAATCCTTTATACCTTAATCATATCAGGGCCCGTACTCGGAGTTTGCGTCGTTATCGAAAGTGTCGCTATCTTGCGTGACCTTCAGTCATGTTATATGTGGAAACGCCGGAACATGATGATGCCACCTCTTCCGGTTCCGTAGTGGTACTGGCTTTACGACCAATCAGATCACTTGAGGTCACGTGAGATAGCGACACTTCGATGACGACGCAAACTCTGAATACGGGCCTAGCGCTATGCCAACAGTAAAAGGTTGACTGAAAGTTGAGAGAGGCACTGCTGTTTAGCAAATCTTTTAAAAGTAAGGTTGAAATAAATTGAGAGTTGCAATCATCCTCAAACCCAGACACCCCAAATAAGCACCTCTCACCTCCTACAAGCTTGTGCCTGAATAATGAAAATGGCACTATGTCCAGGGTTCAGGCAAAACAGGTGGCCTAAAGGTAAAGCAGAATAACAGGATTCTAGCCTTGCTTTTTAGAGAAACCAGCAGGCAAGACATCAAGCCTTGTCTCATGCATCACTAAGCGCTTCAAACTGTGCTGCATTTAAACGAGAATGGTATTGCAAAAGTAATGCACTTGCGTCTTCCAAAAATTCATCCCATTTGAACTCTCTGCAAACGACTATGTACACAAGCAGACCTCCATCACTGGGTGTTTCGTGTGTAAACATTTTCGAAAATTCTATACTGTGGACTAGTCAGCATAGAGAATATTTTTCCTCAAACACCAATGTGCCCATATTACCAAAGAATAAGTATACAAGGATCAAAACACCTTGTTTGCTCTATCACAGGCCACAGACTGACAGCATGGACTTCTGGATGCAGTAAACCCTAACAAAATGACACATATTTGCTGATCTGTCTCCCTTACCCAAAGCCTTGCGAGTCATTTGAACTCCGCCAGCTGGAGGGCGAATTGACTCGTTTGGCCCCCTGGGACTTCCCAGCTCTCCTGGGTTTATCTCTTCAAGGACGTTCGGCTCGCTACAATATGCCGCTGGGCTAGTTGCAGCAGGCGGTGACCCGCTATATATCTTTTCCAGCAGAACTGCTACCTCTGTAGTCCCTTGAGTGTGGTCATCTTAAGAGAAGAAAAAAATAGGTGAAACCAAACCTGAAACTAGCAATCACATGAAATGCACAAACACACAATCTGCACACAGACAGAAAAATGCATCAGCGTAACGGTTCAGAGTTTGACAAAAATGCAGACTGTAGTTGGATGCAACAAAAAAATTAATTGGCTTCGAAATTTATTTTTCGAAATTCTTTGTTTTTTTTCATCAAAATTATTATGATTGCTAGTTTTTTATATCCATAATTCTAGCTTATAGCTGCATTCTTAATCTCGCTTTGCGATAGGCTGCCAGTAATTGAGTTTGTGGACAACAGCACAGAGTGGGCAATCCAACAACTCGCTCTCGCGCTACAGACAAGTGAAAATAATGTCACGTAGCTGACTTACAACAGGGTGGACAATTCTCTTCCTCCTTCAAGTGGTCATAAAATGGCACTGCAGCAGCAACCCTGCCATCCTTAATCGGGGCCGCTGCCGGGGCACAGGTTGTGCACGCTGTTTGGGCTGGCCTTGCAGCAGAATTTCTAGGCACTGCACGGCGCACGTTGACGCCGAATTCCTTCGCCATGTCCGCAACGTGCTGAAGTAGTCCGTCCCGTTCGGTGTACTCGTCTTTGGTGCCGGACCTAGTTTCACATGAACGATATTTTTTTAGCAGCTTGAAACAAAGACATCGAAGATAGTGTACTAATGAAATCCCACTTACTGCTTCAGCACTTGTCGCTCATTGTGCAGGAACTTGCACAGGATAAGGAAAAGCCGCTCTCGCACGATGCACATATTGAAATGCCTTCCAGTCAACACTGTTAAGTTTTCAGAAATGTGCTGCCACTGGGAGAGTTCCGCAAATGGATTGAGGCTTACTACCTCGTGAAGGAGGGCAATGTCATCCTTAATGCGAAATCGCGTTCTGCTGCGTAGCATGTCGTTTACGCTAGTGCGCTTGCTGCAGCAGTCGTCCGCCGCCACCGTCGCCATCATGGAAGAATGGTCGCGTCGTCGAGTTGCTTGGCTTGGCTTTCCTTGGCTTCGCTTGGCTTGGCTATGCTCGTATCGCAAATGTAGTTTGCGGCTGTTTACGGGTTGACGCTAACTTTCCGCTGCGGTAACCCCTAAACTGCTCATCGCGGTAATGGCCTCGCATGCGCAGATGTCGCTCGCCAAGTCCGGTAAACTGTAACCTAAACACGGTAACGATATGCTATATCACTCTACTATGCTAGGTAGAACCGTTCTTCATCGGGAGCTGTGCTCCATGTGCATGTTCCGTCACGCCGTTCAGCCACAGCTGGCGCGCCGTGGCCATGGCAACGCCATTGCCTTAGCAACGCGATGACGTTTGCTGGCTCTTGCACTCGCTCCGTGGCGGTTCCGCAGAGACGTAAAGCAGAGGCGGGGCGCGAGGGCCCCCACTGGAGTCAACGGTGCTGGCACCGACCTAAGAGTGCGAGTGAAGTCACGTGACTTCTCTTACTGCTGCTGAAGCACACGCTCGATTGAATTTGTGCGTTTTAAAAGCTAATATTCGCGTTTACTTTGTTAGTTTGGGTTGATATAGAGTGCCAGCATTGCGCTTTTGATCTTGCATCGTGACTGATGCTGATGAAGTTTATTTAAGTTGTTGCTACGGTCCGTTACTGCTCTGTACCCGGACGTAAGCGAGGGAACCCGGCGCAAGCTACCATTGCTACCCGAAGCATGAGCTCACAGAACCTTCCTTACTCAAAATATGAATGGGTAAATCAGCGAGTGATCATGCTCAGGATGTGCGCAGCAGACATTTCAGCGAGCGAGATTTCCCCCTTAGAGCGGGCGATAAGAGGTAGGCGGCGGAGGAAACGGCGCGCGCGTTTTAATTTGCGCTTATCACTTGTGAAGCTAACGATACCATTGCTGGAAGGATAAAAATGATGTTGGCTTCTTCAGGGAGCAGTACCCTCCCAAAGAAAAGATTGATCGTACGAAGCCCAGAAGGAGTCAAATTGTTCTAAATGAAAGTGTTGACAAGGACGTTTCCCTAAAGTGAACTAAAAGATTCTGCCGTCTCGCACAGCGGTATGCATGGTGAATTATCTCAGGCAGAGTTTCCAGTACTGTAGTAATTTCAGATGACAGAGTCCGTGAGTAAATAAAAGATAGAGAATTGCATGCATGTTGTGAAGCGCTGATCGAGATATGCGTAAAAAACCTACTGTGCGCGGGAAACCAAATATCCACTCTAACCAAGAGTGCCAATGAAGTTAGTACGCAAAAATTCGCTGCGTAGAACGCACACTTTCACAGTTGCTAAAACATTAATGCTATCCCCACAGTAACACTTGTTTGCTCTACTACGTTCAAGGGAGCAGGGGAAAGGTACTACTTCCACCGGCGCTATGCGAAGGTGCTCAGCATCTGTCAGGCTCCTGACAGTCATCTGCTCTTTTAGAGGAATCCCATTACTTGTGCACCCTGTCTGCATACATTTACTGGTTGTGTGGTAGCTTCAGTTGTTTTATTCATAGCAGCAGAATTGAGGCAGCCGATGCGAGTCGCCGCAGCAGTAAAGCTCGCCAACTACAGTAACTATGATTCGGTGAAGTGCTTTTTTGCCAAATGAATGGGTCTCATACCTCAAAATAAGCTAATACAGGTCGAGACGAAGGTGTATATTAAATAAATAAATGAACGTAATGCTAACGCGAAACTGAACTGCCACATTCCACAACAGAAGTTCGATATGTGTTATCCCACTGTGTCTTGCGGGCACTTCCGAGCGGTGGCACGTCGGTATGTCCTCGCGTGCTCGGTGAACGTTGCTAAATCGAGTTTGCTCGCTCTTGCGCTTGCTCAACAGGCAAACGATCAAACTGTCTTGGAAGTGATCTCCAATGGCTATCCTGGGCGCAACGGAAAGCAGTTAGCTCTCGGAACCGAGATGTTAACAAAGACAAGGACTCTTCATTCGTTCAAGCTGTGGAAGAGCAGTGTCACTGGGAGTTATGTCCGCAACAACTCAAGTCAACCATATACTGGGCCAGAACGTTGGACTTGGTATTCTATGGAGTTACACTGGAAACAACATGCGCCATCAACAAAGTAGAAATGAAGACACACTTCTTCACTGATCACAACCAGCCTATTCATTAGAATAAAGTAACTACATAAGATACACCATGGCTCTATCTATGTCGATAAACCAAGCTAACCGAAACATTGCTCTCGCAAATCTTTAGCCTTAAACAACAGCCAATCTGTTTCTATACAAAACGATATACCAGAGAAATTGTTTGGCAAGATGGCAAGTATATTTAGGAAGGTATCCTATACATAAATAGCCACTTCACAGTCAGAAAAAGCGGACATGCAGATTTGTCAAAGCGCGTGGTCTCCACGCTTTTGCTCACAGGTGTGCATACCTCACCAACACATGTCTCAAAAGGAAGATCGTTGTCACCGGCCTGTTACCAGGGAAGTGTCAAATTGCCTCGGCCCAACTTTTTTTTTTGCCTATGCTCAGTAGACATGGGCCTATACTTCGTCTCACAAGATGTTTGCAGCACTGGAAAAGGCAGAGGCACCCCGGTTCATTCAGGTTCACGCGCACTACAATAGGTAATTGTGCACCTACAGGCCTCTCGCCCCTCCCCCAAATTCGGGGGGTGACAGATGAAGCAGTCCTCTATTATAGTGCGCAGGGGCGAGAGGCATTAATTAGGAGCTCAATCGCAAGGACTCCTCTGCCTTTCACAGTGATGCAGATTTCGCTTCCAGTGAGGCCTATTGAGCTTTAGAAAGAATGGCGAAAAGTTTAGCACTTGCATTAGTTATATAGCTTAGGGACCCATCATAAGTAGAACATTTGCCCACAGTCCACAAGGATTCCTCGTTTTGCTTACGAAATTAATATCCGATCTGAAGCCTGCAAGGCGTGATGGCTCAGTGGTTAGCGCGCTCGAGTGTTGAATACAAGTACGAGAGTTCAATCGCGGCCGCAGGGGGCGCTTTTTGACGGGAGACGAAAAGATCTTACCGCACCCGCCTACTGTTCTATGGAACCCCATGCTGCAGCAATTGCCGGGGTCTTCCACTACGGCGTCTTTCCAGTAGCGATTCATTTTGGAATTTTGAGAAAAAGCGATGAAGATGAACAATCGTAAAATTCTTACCGTGTAGTGCCTTGATGTAACACACGCAAAAGCAGAGGTCCCAAGGGTTAATGCGAGCTCTTCAGTTTTAACTTCAGTTTTTAGGTCGGTGTACCTGCTATGCGCTGGCCGCAGCCCTGCACCGTGATTCGAGCAGTGTTTCGCATTTCAGCTGTTCCGATAATCTATAACTGGATATCGAATAGATATGTGCATACATCCACGCACGGTGTCAGCTGTCACATGAGAGATATGTAGATAATATCGAAGAGGATAGAGTGGGTCAAGCATTCCCTCTTGCACAAATCCTCTGAGAGCGTTTCGGCCGACTGACATACAACTTCGACATTGTTTACAGTCAGCTTATTGCTCTAAAAACCGGTTCAATAAGAAGGTTTGCAATGCGCAAGCGTTTCTGAATTCCAGGGCAAGTAAATTCATACTCATACTGGGTATGCTGCAGGATTCATCTAGCAGCGGCAAATATGTTGTGCAACAGAAGGAATTATCGTGCCTTCAAGTCAGGCGGAGAACAAATTAAAGCTTCCTTGTATATTACATATACGGAATGCACGTGTGGCAACTACATTGACAAGTGGTGCTTTTTTAATATTTTTAGCACTCATTTTTATATTCCTTTTTTATTTCTAGGCCATACTGTGGATTGTCAAGACGCGGTAGCAGCTACAAACGCCTGCATGGCAGCGTGCGGTATGTGTCCCATGGCTATACTTGATTTTCTCCTTGTTTGTCGCACAGACCACTGTCGAAGGCTTGGCTATGGTAGGTATAGCTTACGGACCTCTTTGTTTAAATTACAGACATGCAACCTTAATTTGCCTAATATTTTGAGTTATTAAACATTCATGTTTATTGTTTCAACTTATCCAATCCCCAAACGACATTGCGAGCGAGACTGCCACCGGACTTCTGTCGACACGAGAGCACGAATGCTGTCAAAAAGGGCGAAGTGCTCACACCAAGAGGCGTACGTCTCAGTCTTCCCAATGGAGTTGGCTTTCGCCTGCACGCGCGGGCCTTCGGTGAGCTGCTATCTGTCAGGGACGCTCAACCGGAAAGCTTTAAATTAATTTAGATAACCTCTTGCTTTTTAACCTATCCTAGTATCGCACAATACACGGGAATTTCTGAATTTCAGCTCCTTCGCAACTAGGCCCTTATGGGAGTGTTAATGTCCTGCGGCCGTTAGTCAGATATAACTCGTCTGCATGTAGTACCCACCCACAAAAATTATTTGCAAGCATTTTGCAGTCAAGCCAGTATCATGTCAAACCACCTAAATAAAAATCTATGCATCAGACGCTATTACCACGCAGCTCAAGAACTTCGATGCCTCTGTTTCTTCAGCAGAGCCAAATTTCACAAAGCCTATTCTGTTTACTGTTTCGCAGAGTAATTAATACACAGGCCAGGTACTGTACTCCATATAGTTATATAGCAACCCAGTCGAAAAAGACAACAAAATTACAACAAAAATTTTGTCTTGTCGTATTTTTGGCAAGTCGTATTTCTATTGTTTGTCTTCTGTCATATGTGTGTTGTGGTTGTGTTGTCTGGCTTGTCATATTTGTATTGTCCCGACTTCTGTAGTGTCATATTTGTGTTGTCTGTCTTTTGTCCTAATGCTGTCTGTCTTGTGTCGCACCTTCAATCTGTCCTGTGTCGCATTCTTGTCGCAGATTAAATGAGGTCATTCCGCATGCAATTACAGAGCAGGAGAATGGTCTGCACTCTGCGCATTCCAGGGCATGTACAAAACACCTTACTTGAGCAAAATCCTGTTTATTAAAACACATATGCACTGCCGTCGGCTTCATTTACACGATGCAGTTGGTGCTGCAGCTCCGGGCCTCCTGGGAGTAATAAATAAAACAGCTTGCAATTAGATGCCTCGGACCATATACACATACACACAAAAAAAAAGAAGCTGCAAAAATGTTCTGCAGTCCCGAGGTAATCATAGTGGCCAACGATGACGGCCGCCCTGCCAGGCGTCACTCTCAAATGGCTCAATTCGCACTCTCAATTCGCAGTCAACAAAAAGGAAGTAAATATGCCCAATACAAAACCTCCAAATTACTGAGCAAGTTGAAAAGGGGAAGAAGAAGTTGGACGTCGCAGAGGCTTTTGGCCTATCAAAACACACCGTTCACACGACTGTCAAGAACAAGGATGCAATCCTGACAAAGCAAGTGACTGGCGACCTCCAATTAAAGCGGTTACGATTATGCGAGGCTTCGTATCCAGTCATCGAAGAGTCCCTGCTGGTATGGCTTCATGACGCCTGGTCTTGAAACATACCCGTGAATGGAGGCGGAAAAACTTGCCATCGTTTCAGACTACAAGGACTTTAAATGCAGTGAAGGGTGGCTAAAGTGGTTCAAATTGCGCACGGAATCACCTTTAAGTGCATTTCTGGCAATGGACTGGAAAGACCATTCGCTGCCAGGTCTGCTTGCAGGCTATGCTCCACGGGACATTTTCAACGCTGAAGAAAGCGGGGAGTTTCCTACAAGTTGAGGCCAATAAAAACTTGCTTTCTCTGCAGATTTGTGACATTCGAGCAAAATGCTGCACCTGAAGAAGTAAATTGCCTTATGCTAATGGAGGCACAAATGGTGTTAAAAGCAGTTACCTACTCAGTACAGTCAAAGCTGACTAACTTATTTCAGAAGTGCTGAGTTATGATTAAAGCATATATTGTCGGCAGGCATTGCTTGTAGATTTTGTTTTATAACAGGCTCATGCGTGGTTATAGACCAGACTTGTAACAGTATTTGGATACAGACTTCTATTACAACAAACCAATACCCTGGGCACTATTTAAGTCTGTTATAATGAAATTATACTGGTCAGCGTGGCTTGATGCTCCGTCATGTCTATTACACTGATGAAATTTGTCTCCAAATGATGGTTTCGAAAATGAGATTCATCACTGAAAGGAACTAAAAAGTTTTAGGATGCCAGTGGACATGCACGCAGCCCAAATGCTATTAAGCCAAGTGGCAACCCAAATGCACCATAAAATCAGCAAATCAAGCCCAGAGTATTATGTTTAAATGCTATGGCAAAAGAATAAATTTATGCTGACAAATAAGTAGCCTGTGGCAGCAAAGTGAAGGAAAGGAAATGCCCTGAAATAAGTAGAATCTTGTAATGCCCGAGCAGTTTCCAGATGCATTCTATATCCTCTTGCAACTATTTTATGCACTGTTATAGAAGTTAATCGATACACTTACTTGATTAGCGCCGCAGGTCAGAGCACTTTTGTGCCAGGTAGCGTGGGAGGCGCTTGTGGCGCTTGTGCTTATCCTCTTCTGGGCAGCCCCTTATCTTCAAGTAATACCAGAAGGAGTCTGCAGAGACAGAAAAAAAATTTAGCTGGCAGATCAGAAAGAGAAGGCTGTTCAATCATTTTTTCCAAGTCTCCTCAAATAGCATTGTTTTTGCAGAAGACCTATATTCAAGAAAGCAGCATACGGAATTACAGTGAAATTGCTAAATAAATGCCCTTAATTTGATATATTGCAGCTATCTGTTTTTTGATGCTACCAGTTTTGGTTCAGCAATTTGCCCTTTCTCCATTTGTTTCCTGCCTCATGCTGTGTTATTTGATTTATGTAAATTCCAATCTACTGACAAACTTCAACTCTGCAAGCAAGACAGTGCAGACTCCATGTAACACATTCATCGTGATAGGATACAAGCCGAGATTTTGCACAGGAACAAATTTGCAGACTGGTTTCGCGCGAATGAGCATGACTGGCAAATTGGTTTGGGAGGATGAAGGGGAACCTTCAGCTTCACAATGTGACGAGATCAGCTGGCTTTGAACAGTGAAGCGAGTTGATGTGCTTGAGCGCGTATCCGTGTTTTCTAGCTATGTTGAGGAACTAGTGGAGCGAACGGTGGGAATGACGTTTTGCAGTTAACTGGGGAAGTCGCTAACCAAGGAACTCGTCATGATCGACGCAACGTGCAGCATTGATTAAATGTGCTTACTACGAGTTTTCAAATGGCACTAAGCATTTACAGACGTCCGTGAAGATGTTCAGCCCAACAACGGTCCGAGCGGTCACCGAAGAAGGCTACGGATTCCGATAAACTTTGTATACTTGTTTTAGTGAAAACTGATCAGCCTTTAAGTGTACAGTCGTGAGCAAAAGTGGTATACAACACTCTGTCGGTGACAGAGCTCGGAAAAACGGCACAAATATCCCGTGCAGTGACACCGATAGGGGCAGCGACAGTGACACATGCATGTGGATAAAATGGGGTATTAGCATGATTGTCTCGATCCCCAAAAGCTGTTGCTCGATGAAGGCGAATTGCAGTTTTCCGTAGCTCCACCACTGGCTGAGTGTTGTATACCACTTTTGCTCACGACTGTACATACAATCATGTGTCCATATGAACATGATGCCTATTTTCGTTCCCCACCTTCCCCCAAAAGCAGTTTGCCAATCATTCTCATACATGTGCAATGACACAAATAGTCCTATTACTTTCAGGACAGAATCTTTACACTTTATTTCAGACAGACAACACTGAAAGTAAACTGAATTCATTTTTTGAAAATCCTGAGAAAGCTCAGTATTTTTGGCACACATACCACAAATAGCTAGCAATTTATGAGTTACAGTAGGTCATAAGAATTAGGTCTCGAACCGAGAATGCAGTCAAACGATATCTTTTAATTTAGTACCTTGGCTTTGAGTTGCAATGAGGCACTGGCTCACTAACTCAGACATGATCAGACGCAGATCAGGAGGCTCCGAATGCTAATTAAACTCTGCTGGCTAGCGTAGTGCAGTCTAAAGCAAAGCTGTGCACGGGCTCGGCCCGGGTCTAGGCCAAAGTATTTTTGTCTCAAGCGAGCCGGGCCGGACACCTGGATCATGAAGACATCCAACATTTGTGAAAAGGCGAAATAGCCATATGGTGCGATAAGCATCTAGAATACACAGCATTTTTCCGTGTCGTACCCATGTGAGAGCTTCAGAGTGCTTTGCCGGCACCCGAGTGCGGAACAGTGGGAGAGCCAGCTCTCCAGCGGCGATTTGGATTGCCAACTAGGTTTAATCCAGCACGCCCAGCGAGCAGCGAAGCTCAGCGGAGCCCTGGAATAGGGGCACCGACCCTGTGAGAAGACGGAAGATGGAACTCTTCCGCTACTAGCACAAGACCCTCGTAGAGAAACTAACGTATTTCCTATCCTATCCTATCGCCTTTCCTCCCGCTCCTCGCCGCGAGGAGCCGCTTATGGGCTATAGTTTGCATCTCCGCTTCTGTAAAATCGGGGCTGATATTTACGTGTCCGCTATAAACTTCGCGCCACGCTGTCGCCAATCACACGTCTCTACTGTGTCGCACTCCTACCGCGACATGGCCTCGTTTGAAACGGAACATAACTGAAAGCTTCTGCAATACAAGTTTCCTCTTGCAACTCTTGCAGTGAAATTTTCACTTGAAAGGCACACGGTGAGCCAGGCGAGCTCACCGAGTACCTGGCCTCAATCAACCCCTTTTTAGGTTTATAGCTTGCTCATTTTTGGAGAAGACAAGCTGCTTACCGAAAACTTGTTTTCCTATCTAATAAAGTGTTAGTCATTGCTATAGCACTGAGAGAAACCTCAGCGCTTCCGTGTTCATTATTCAGAGCGCGCAAATGTCTCAATGAAATGGATAACGTGTTGTTTTTGTGCAATAAGTTAATTCTAAGTGCATGCTGCGCCCCTATATATTCAGCAAATTTGTCATCTCAAACATGAGAACTCCACATTTTTTCAGATCTTGCATAAACTTATCCTGAAATTATTTTCTTCTCTTTCATCTCAACTGCAATTACAGCATGATTGGCCGGGCCGGGGCGGGCCTGGGCCTTAAATTTAAGTGCCGGGCCGGGCCGAGTCCTTATCCATGTTGGGCCGGGCCAGACATGGCTCTCTAGCGTGGGGCCCGGGCCGGGCTCAAAATTTCCGCCCGTGCACACCTCTAGTCTAAAGCTCTTAAATAAACAAAGTAGCGACAACATGTCAGGACTGCAGTTTTTTTTTTTTTTTTTGCGGGAGTCATTCATTCTTGCCGTCATGCTGAATGTGCGGCATAGCGTATGCTATGGTGGCTGCGGATGTTAGGAAACAGCAACTTTTTTTTTCTTTTCGGAACGTCGTCCTTACTTGTGCGAATGTGCGTTGCAGCGGCAGGTCTTTTTTTTGTGAGTCATCCTTTTTTACAGCTATGAATCAATGAAAGCATGCAATCAGCTGCGATCATGACACTGACTTTTAGCATTGTTCGCTTCAAACGGCATTTGCAGCTATCCCATTTCCCAATGAATATTGTGGCAGTGGACTACGCCCGCCCCAAGCGCGGCGTCATAAATCGGACCAGGCTTATGCAATAAAGCAATCACAGGCACTGACAAATTAGCTCCCCGCCACAGCAGGATCTATCAAAAGTATAGTCAAAAGATAAACACGCCACGTTATCGCTGCATAGCATCTTGGCACGCTGCCAATAAACGAGCTGTGGATTCGACGGTCAAAATGGAGGGACGCAGACAGCAAAAGTGGGGGGTGGGTTTATTATGCGAGCGGGTTGAATAAGTGAGGGGGTTGATTATGCGACAAAAGCAGTATGCTATGTTTCATGATCGCAAGTGGCGTCTGAAGCCAATTTTCATATATCGAATTATTTCACTATCTCCTTTGAGTTCGATATATCCCGGTTCCACTGTAGTTCGAAAGCCTAGATAATTTAAACATTTTCTGCAGTCTCAGTGACATTCGAGTTAACAAGGTTTTCTGTATAACATGAAGATGTTAGATGAAAAGGGTGTCTACAAGTGGGAAACACTGCAGGTTTTAGAAAATTTAACCAAGCAAGAACAAAGTGTTTTTCACTCACCTGTCATTGAAGCTACTTTTGCAGGGGAAAGGGGCGGGAATGCTTTCGTTGCACCTTTGGAAACTGAATTGTTTGAAAGTGTTCCCGTCACACTTCTCTGAGCCAGAACTTCATTTCCCCACAAACGAACGGCTAGTTGTTTGCAGAACGAAGAGTCGTTGTTTAAGGTCAAAAGCCTCTCCCACGACCCAGCATCAATGTATTGGCCATGACCAATGTGTACCTAGAAAAAACAAATGAGTTAAGCACGATTGTAACTCCTCATGTAACCCCTCCACGATTGTACGTCATCATCTGGTGTCTCCTGCCCAATCCAATCCTCACATTAGAAATAACCTACTGATAGCATCATCCTTGCACTCTAGATAGATGCTGGTGATACAAATGCAGTCTATTGAAAGCGCTGGGCACCTGGTTAGGTGAAGGAACTTGACAAGTGCAATCAACTGTGGCACAAAAGGCACACCTGATATTCTACATCTTTTTCCAGAGTACCACAATTCACTTTAAAGCATGAAGCTGTGCTTAAACACTTTTGATGATAAGGTGCTATCAATATTCAGCCGACCCAGTAAAAAGTTACCATGAAACAGAAACCGAAAAAGAGCAAAAAGTCCCATGTCATTAGTTACATTATATTACTCTACAGACTGCAGAAGTTTCTTAACAAGATATGTAAACTGTAGTAGCATCTTTACAGCATAATGCATCTTTAGTGAGAAAGTTGTACAGTACTGCTCACCTCCCCAGTCTCATTTGCAGTTCCTGCCGTCAAGTCTAGCTCTTCGGCTGCCTTGCGAGGAGCTGTACAAAGCACACACACAAAAAGAAGTTAGCTTCATGCAAAGAAAAAGCACTGTATCCTGTCAAAGTAGCCCTATACTGAAGGAAACTGGAGTGGCTGCTTTTGTAGAGACAACACAGAACAGTAACCTAGATTGCAAATAATGGGGAATGACAAGCAGCATGACAAATAACAAGCAAGCTATATATGGGCAGTGAAAACTGCAGTCTATATCACAATAAATGTTCAATAATTCAATATACACGGTGACAATAATACAGGTAAAATTACCTGAAGTTCGAACTAACAGAGTGAATGAAAACACTGTAGTCGGGAAGCCATACCGTTTTACAGTGCTTGCAAGGCTGGAAGACTGATCATTGTCCAACCATCCCACAACTGCTGCATTTCAACCAAAGCAGTAGGCGCTATCTTCATGACCACTCAAAGCATAATTCGTCCGGATGTCGCGCATTACCCGATTTTCTAAGCTTCCTACTTATGTTAACACACAGTTAAACCAATGAGCATGCATTTTTTTATACAGTCAAACATATTGATACAGTTAATCGGATAAAATGAAGTGAAAGTGAAGTTTGGCTGGGCAATTTAAAAAGAAACAAAATTAGAGATCTGGTGCTGAGTCAATTATAGCAAAGCAGTTTTTTTACATTCGAGTGGCTTGAAATGTGTACACAAACAAAAAGCAAATAACAGAGGCAATATTCCTATCGCTTAAGCCGCCCACAGCAGAATTGTTTGAATTGCCTGTGCTTGCTGCATGATGCACCATCTAGGGGAATGAAAGAAACTAGCATTATCTTTGACCAGCATGTGATCATAGTAACCTCTCAAGCCTCTCCTCCCCACCCCCCCATACTGCGTTATCATGCTCTGTGCAATTTGTACTTCGTATCACTGTGTCATGGACAATGGCAGTGCAGAAGCGTAAAGCAGTTCTGCTCAGAACAGCTCCATGTGCGCGAAAAAGAGCATTGCGACGTGTACCATCGTTTTTTCTACAGCTAAGTAGCAAAGCCTCATGCAAGAAGATATGTGCTGTTTATCAATCAGTGATTGCAGCTTCCGGCATACTAAACACTTCTTTAACCAAGCATCTCAACCTGCTTACAAATGAGCAAACTATGAAAGTGCGCACTGCAGGTGCCGCGAGTGATTCTGCAGCCACCGCTGAAGCGCAGCGACACTGGGGATTAAGCACCTGTTCCCCAGCCGGCTTAACACACGTCACCCTACAGTGCGCCCATTCTGTGTTGCTAGTCCTCTGATACCGAAGAGCAGAATGTTGCCTTTTCTTAATTTTGCGGCTTTGCCTCACAGCCATGACAAAAAATTGTTTCTCTGTGGGAAGAGTGCAGTGGCAGCACCAATGACCACGTCATGGTGCACTTCCTAAGGCGAAGTGGAGGACCACACACCTATTTACTTGGGTATTGAGACCACTCCCCACTTCTGCTGCTCACAATTAAAAAAAAAAAAAAAAGAACAGGCTCAATGCGTCTCTTCGCTTCGCAGCCCACAGTGCATTTCTTGGCAGCATGCCAAGATACTATGCAGCAATACTATCCCAGTGCATATGTATCTTCTGACGTAAGGTCTTGCTGGAAGGGGGGGGGGGACTTGGCACAGTGCCAGGGCCCTTTACTGATGACCTAGCAACTACTCGATAGGCTCGTGCTGGTTTTCAGTACATGCCTTGATTGGGCCCGGTAGGCGCTGTTCATTGCCACAAAATCATTTGAACACGTGAAGCAGCAAACACCTTTGAAGCGAAAAATGAAGATGTCATGATCGCAGCTGACCGCGATCATGACACCTGGGTGACTGACTGATGGGTGGGAGAGAGGACGATGCTTGCAAAAAAAATAATTTCTTCCTCATAACAAACCCTACCCCCAAACTGTCATCATGGAATTTTTTTTTTTTTTAAAGGTGGGCTCCTTACGCAAGTATTTACGGTAAATTGGAAGCTGACAAGTGCGTATGGCAGCGGCCTATCAGGTAATCTGGCCCTGACAAGGCACTCCCTTACTTTCTAATTGGTTTAGCAGAATAAATGCAAAAACACCTTACACTAACGGGCACTACCAGTGCCAGGTCATAGCAGGCCACTCAAATGCCTCTTGAATGTAAAAAAATAATGTAACAGGGACAAAGAAACAGGATCTTATTCCTTATGAGAAAACATTTTCTCACAAGACTCAATTCATACATAGTATAAAGCTCAAAACTTCTGCTCCACATCAATATAAGGGCAACGAGCAAAGAACCATTAAGGATCAAAGCAGGTCAAACAATGGAACGCAATGAGTTGACGCATATTCATACTGCCAGGCACATGCTTCCAAATAAGGCATTCGTGCTACACTGTGCCAACAATGACAGGCACTCAAGCTAGCTGTACCTGAGAGCAGCCAAAATTATTACCTTTTGAAGTTCGCACTGATGCCAAGGGCACTGCGCTGCTGACGGGCAGGGGTGGTGGCACTGACACTGAGGACACTGCATTCATAACCGGCAGAGGCAACGGCACTGATGCAGAATGAAAAGAATGGGGTGCCGGAGTTGCAGTGGCTTGGGAATGACTCGGGCCTAGGAAAAAGAGATCGAAAAGTTGTTGCCAGTGGAAGGTATGACAGCACTAGACCAGTAATAAGTGACACATAAATGCACAGTGAAATTATCGCCTACAGTTACGCAAGCACAGTGCCAAAACTACGAACAAGCAGTTACAAGCAGTGCTGGGATGCTGAATAGTGTAGCGCTCTATGTCGCAAATTAGAAATAACCAGCCAACTGATATTAAAAAAAAAATACCCATTTTCACTTATCTTGAATTTCAGTGGCAGATTGCAAGCGCTCCGCTGAGTCACAAACGAAGTGCATCACTGTTTCAAAGATCACTTCCTCCAAATCTGCAAATGGAATGCGTTCGCTCCTGCTGCAGCATGCTTCCCGGTAAGCCTGCGCCACTTGCCCGCATCCGGTGAACTTAAGTGCATCAGCATACGATGAACTGTTTCTCGTGATCCTGCCTTCTACAATGGTTGCTGCAGCGCCAATGACCACACCATGGTGCACTTCCTAAGGCACATAATGTACCTATATAAAAGTTGTCCCTCTGCATAATGTTTCCTTTTTTTTTCTGTTTTGTTTGATTTTCTGCTTCACTTCCACTGTATTTGCTTGCATTTTTTGTCGAACTTTTGTAGTTGTTGAAGTGTACTCTTCCTTATGCATTTTATTTATTCTCCACTCCTGTAATAGCCTGCATAGGTTGATAGTATTAATAAATGAAATGAAATGTGGAGGACCATATACCTATTTATTTGGGTAATGAACCCACTCCGCACTTCTGCCGCTCACAATTATAAAAAAATAAACAGGTTCAGTGCATCTCTTTGCTTCTCGTCGCAGCCCACAGTGCATTTCTTGGCAGCGTGCCAAGGTACTGCAGCTATACTATCCCAGTGCATATGTATCTTCTGAAGTAAGTTTTGCGAAGGGGGGGGGGGGGGGGGGCGGTAGGGCTTGGCAGGGTGTCAGGGCCCTTCACTGATAAGCTAGCAAAAAAAAAAAAAACTACTCGATAGGCTCGTCCCGGTGCGTGCACAAGCATGCTGGGTTTTCAGTACATGCCTTGATTGGGCCCGGTGGGCGCTGTTCACTAGCACAAAATCATTCGAACGTGTGAAGCAGCAAACACTTTTGAAGCGAAAAATGAAGGTGTCTTGATCGCGGCTGATCATGTGCTTTCCTTAGTGACTGATGGGTGGGAGAGAGGAAAATGCTTGCAAAAAAAAAAAAAAAACGTTTCTCCCACATAACAAAACCTACTCCAAACTGTCGTCATGGAATTTTTTTTTTAAAGGTGGACTCCTTACACGAGCATATACGGTAAATTGGAAGCTGACAGGTGCGTATGGCGGCGGCCGATCAGGTAATCTGGCCCTGACAAGACACTCCCTTACCTTTCTAATTGGTTTAGCAGAATAAATGCAAAAACACCTTAAACTAACGAGCACTACCAGTGCCAGGTCACAGCAGGCCACTCAATTGCCTCTTGAATGTAAAAAAATAATGTAACAAGGACAAAGAAACAGGGTCTTATTCCTTATGAGAAGACATTTTCTCACAAGACTCAATTCATACATAGTGTAAAGCTCAAAATTTCTGCTCCACATTAATATGAGGGCAACAAGCAAAGAACCATTAAGGATCAAAGCAGGCCAAACAATGGAACGCAATGAGTTGACGCATATTCATACTGCCAGGCACATGCTTCCAAATAAGGCATTCGTGCTACACTGTGCCAACAATGACAGGCACTCAAGCTAGCTGTACCTGAGAGCAGCCAAAATTATTACCTTTTGAAGTTCGCACTGGTGCCAAGGGCACTGCGCTGCTGACGGGCAGGGGTGGTGGCACTGATGCTGAGGGCAGTGCGTTGCGAACGGGTGAAGGTGGTGGCACTGCTGCAGAGGGCACTGCGTTAATAACCGGCAGAGGCAACGGCACTGATGCAGAGTGAAAAGGATGGGGTGCCGGAGTTGCAGTGGCTTGGGAATGACTCGGGCCTAGGAAAAAGAGATCAAGAAGTTGTTGCCAGTGGAAGGTATGACAGCCCTAGACCAGTAATAAGCGACACATAAATGCACAGTGAAATTATCGCCTACAGTTACGCAAGCACAGTGCCAAAACTACGAACATAACTGGAAAGTTTAGCCAAAAATCTGAAGTAAATTTCAAGGTAGCGTGACTTGCAATCTCTACATATGAACTACAGAAGGAACTGAATGTTAATGGTCGTCTAATAACAAGCAAGTGCGCTTACTTCCTGAGTAGGCAGTTTCAGCAGCATTGTCTGCTTCCCAGCTTAACTCATCAGCCACTGCAGCACTGGGCGCATACAGGTCGCTCTGGTTCGTCTGTGAGGGACCTAAATAATAAAAAGACAAGAACTAGCACACTGCCTCACAAATATGGGCTATGGTTAAATGAATGTTTAGAAGGGCATGGATTAATGAGAATAGCATTGCGGCATGACTGTCACTTCAAGGTAACGCCTGAGCAAATGGCCAAAGGGGACCATAACTATGTAACCCGAGAATTAAACATGTACATGTACTCCATGACAAAAAGGACTTTCGACAAGTCAATGTAGCGTTAGTTTTGCATAGAAATTAGCTCCATAAGAAATAAGTAGAAATTGTTTTAGATGGCTTCTACAGAACAAAATGGAAGAAATGGAATGTTCTGCCACTTTTGCCCAGATATTAGCTGCTAGTAACATCGTGTCCTGCACTTCCTTGTGGCGTCCCTTCTATGTAACTCTAACTTTACCCCGAAAATACACCAACGAGGCTAGCAGCAAATCTTACTCAACTTTGTAATAATCAGTCTTGTAGAATAGGTTTGATGAAAGCTTATGAATGTAAGAAGTTGGAAACTATGGTTGTTTACATACCACTTCCGAGAACCTTCGCACACAAAGCCTTTTGGAGGTTCTCATTCAGGCTCCTCAGCTTTGTTATCTGCCCTTCTTGGTCCCTGATAAGAACCTTTGATGCCTCCACCTCAGCCTTTAGGCTGTCTACACGTAATTCTAACTGAGCCACCTTCGACTCTGCAGCTGAGTGCTCTTCCCGTGGCCCGGCGCCTAGTGTGCTGAGCAGTTCCTTCTCGGCCATTTTTTTCGCCGCTCCTCTGGCCTTCTCTTCTAGTCTTGCCTGCAAGAAGATTATCAGAACTGCAAACCAAGTAACACAATAACCAATGCTAGATAACCTAGGTGGCCCTAATTTCACTAGGCAATTTATTCAGTGTTTTAGCAGGCAACAACGAACTAGTTATAGTGAGACACCACTTGCAGAACTGTAACTAGGACAAGCTAAAAGGAAGTGTTTACACTCAAAATGCCACTGCACTCAGAGAAAGGTTGGCTTACCAAGCTCAATACAACAGAAATTGTAGTCTCGTGGACTGTTGAAGGGACAGTCTACTGGCTGGAACAAACGCCCAGTGCACAAACTCTTTTTGAGGTTCTGTGTAGTTGTTGAAATGCAAACTTCGAATTGCATAAAGCAAGTATAAACAAAAATGCTTCGCTGAATGACTCCCTTCTGAAAGGACAACATTCAAATTCCCTTTCCTTGATGCACCTGATTTGACACATCAAAGACTCACGCAATTTATCATAAAACAGCCCGTTGGAAAATTACTACATCTCTCTGCGTGTCCTTCGAGCAACCGGGCAGTGCGCCACATTCATGACGCACTAATTATCCCAAAGCAAAGCCTTACTAAAAGCAATTCATCCTTGTCTGAAGCTGTGTTTCAAATGGCAAGCAGCAATACTAAAAGCGCTAGTAATTTGTATCCGTCGTAGGATAATCGCTACAGAAATGAACAATCCCATTATTAGTAGTGGACGGAAGCTTTAAAGCCGCTCGTAAAAAAATCTTCCTAAACACCGATATTTGGCACGGTAAGCTGCAGCCGTACAATTCAATCACACATATGAAAGCAGTGCCCATCACTTTTTTTTTTGCGTTGCGCAATTACACACGATTGCTACTGGCACCTTTTTCCTCGGCGACATGTCGCTCTTCCTGGCGCCTTTCCTTGCCTCCTTGCGGCGTCCCCTCCATTGCCGCATTTCTTGTTCCGTATCTGCGGTTCGCAGCACATCATGAATTTACGGGCGCAGGAAAACAGCTAGAAAGCGCTGTGAAAGGCTGCACTTACCAGTCATGTGGATTATCTTCGCTTCATAGAATCCTCCGCAGGTACTCGAATCACCCTCCCAAAAAACGTCGTACACTTTTCCTCTTTCATAGTCATCGATGTCGTGCGGGAAAAAATTCCGCACGTCCGTGTGTGCAACTATGTAAGACTTTTCTTCCCCGACGTAACGTACAAGCACGTACATACTGGTTGGCGAACACAACTACCGTGGAGCAGTGGTAGAAGCGTGGGCAGAAGCCAGACACACAGAGACCAAAGAGCCTGAACACAACTCCGGCGAAGCAGTGGCAGAAGCGTGGGCAGAGGGCAGACGCAAAGCAACAAAAGAGCCAGGTCGCCGCTGGGACAGTAAACTAAAAACTATAGTGCCACTTACGCGTCTATGCAGCGGCCGCCAACAGCGGCCGTGGTGTGGCGGTGTCGTCAGCCGCGGCACTGCGGTCGAATCGAAAATAATTTTTTTTGTCTTTCAACTTTCCTTGCACAAACAGACATGCTTTGTCGCCCAAATAAACATCTGTCTACTAATTGTGCAATCTTACAAAACTATTTTGTTTTTGTTTTTATTTCTTTTGAAATAATTACGGGAAGAATAGAGTTCAGAAGTGAGCGACTGTAGTGCCGCCACTTTGTTCGCGGATGTCGGGGGAAACGCCTCCAACGCGCCGTCCCCATTATGGTCTCCAAGACCGACTACTCCACAGCAGTCTTTTCCGTACGCGGCAGTGACTACTACAGTGGTGTGAAATTGGAAATGCGGCCTGCTTGTATTTCCTTCGGATGCTCCTTTGCACATTTTGCCATCCCATCGTTCTAATCCGATTCCCCAGGTAGAATATCTAGGTGTTATTTATGGCTCAAGATTAGAATGGTGCATACCTTCATATAAAGAACAACCTTTTTTTTAAAGGAGAAGGCCCCCACTGTCGACACACTGCCTGTCGGAAAAACTTGCATAGATCTAAGCTGGCCGGCCTCAGTTTGCCGTGTGCATTAGCGGGGTGTTTCTTGCGTGCTTTACGCATTTCAGTGATACTTGACTATGAGTTCGCCGCAACCTAAGCGGTACCGCCAGTACCTGGAACCTGGGGCATCTCGTGAAGTACCTAGGCAAACTCGACGGTACCAAGAGCTCAAGGGTTCTCAACCAGCGTCTCAAGAGAGCGAATCCGACGACTGCGTGCTGGCGAACGGTGTCTGTGGTAGCTCTGACCATGGCTCCGACCATCCCGGCTCGGAAAATGAAACGCCTGACGCATCTGAAGACGCGTACAGTGAGGATGATAGTCCCGGCGCTACTGGCAGCGCCTCACCTTTCGATGTGCACGATGAAGAAAGAGACGATGACAACAGCGACGACCCGGCATCGCACGACGATGACGCTAATGAATACTTTTCGCGTTGTTCCAGAGAAACCCTGCCCAATAATAACATCAACAAAGCCCAGGCCATTTTGCTCATTGTCTCGTACGTCGTTTATGCGGGCCTTTCGTGGTCGCAGGTTGAGGGTCTTCTGAAGTTGATTAACACTCTTTGTGGAGCCGATGTTGTGCCAGATACGAAGTATCTCTTCAGGAAGTTATGGAAAGGCAAGATGAATTCTCTTCAAGTCCACTATTTTTGTGAAATTTGTTTTAAATATTTCGGCTCCAAGGACAGGAAGGAAACGTCACACACCTTCACGTGCGACAACTGCCAAGTTAAACCAACCGTGCGATCTTTAATGGCGAAAGGGTGCTTTTTCCTGATTTTCAATTTGAGAGATCAACTGCACAACGTCATTTCAGGCTGCTCGCGAGCATTGTACGCAAGGCTGAAGGAAGCTACTGCTGCTGTACACGGTACATACTCTGACATTATTGATGGCCGCCTATACCGAAGTATTAGACATCGCATGAATGCCAAGTGGTGTGACCTTACAGTCACTATAAACACCGACGGCTCACCAGTATTCAGATGTAGCAAATCGAGTGTGTGGCCAATTCAACTCCTTATTAATGAATTGCCTTTTAATGTCCGTTTTCAAAATGTCATCATAGGAGCTCTGTGGTTCGCAAAGAAGCATCCGCCTCAGCACTTATTCATGAAAACATTTGTGGATGCTTTCAACAACATCGGGTCGATAGCGTGGCGGCATGGCGAAGAAACTGTGCTTTCAAAGGTGTTTTTGACGTGCTGCTCAGTGGACTCACCAGCAAGAGCTGCGTTGCTGAACATGAAGCAATTTAATGGCTATTTCGGTTGCTCCTGGTGCCTCGAGGAAGGAACTGTTGTCGAACGTAAGTTAGCTATATTATAATTTTGGAATGAAAAACAAATTTCAATAATCAGCATGTGCTTTTCCTCCCCAAAAAAGGTTCAAATAATCCTATGGAAAATTAGATTTATTTGTAAGAAACTTGGTAAATGTCTAATCATGCTACAATGAGCAGTTATCATAGTCTTACAAAGTACAGAGAGAGCAGCATATATTGTTTTCTCGACAATTTGTCAATATTTCATGAAAATGCAGCTTTGTGTCGCTGCTGTAGGTATCCCGGTGCAAGCAAACATTGCAATTATTAAAAATTTTCAACACTGTTTTAAACAGGCATATACTGCCTTAGCCTTTTGTGTTAAATATGTTTGGAATGCAGTATGGTCATTGTTTTGCAGTGCCTGTTGATGCAGTAAGCTCATTCTGTGTATGAAAAATAGGGGGCAGTATAAGTATATTTAAATGCACCCAGGTATATAAAAGTTTATTTGTAATCCCTGAATTGGTTGTTGCAGTAATTGCACTCATATTCACTATCTACACATTTTATTTGAACAGATCTCAGCTGCCGCAAGCATATAAAGCATGGTATTGCAGACTGACAGCAGCCAATTTTACTCTTCCTAATGCCCCTCTGTATGCCTACACATCACTGTTCAACTGCTCTAAATGCTTCTCTTTAAGGTGATGTTCAACAGCCTCGGGAAGGAACAGCAGTTTACATTAGGTAGCGAAATACTGGAAGTAGTAGGCGAATATGTCTACTTAGGACAGGTAGTAACCGCAGATCCGGACCATGAAAAGGAAATAACAAGAAGAATAAGATTGTAAGATTGGGATGGAGCGCATTTGGCAAGCACTCGCAGATTATGACTAGCAGCTTACCGGTATCGCTCAAGAGGAAAGTATACAACAGTTGCATCTTGCCTGTACTCACCTATGGGGCTGAAACGTGGAGGCTAACCAAGAGAGTTCTACTTAAGTTGAGAACAACCCAGAGGGCTATGGAACGAAAAATGGTAGGGGTAACATTAAGAGATAGAAAGCGTGCAGAGTGGGTCAGAGAAATAACTCAAGTTACCGACATTCTAGTGGAAATTAAGAAGAAGAAATGGACATGGGCAGTACATGTAGTGCAAAGAGAGGATAACCGAGGGTCGCTGAGAGTAACAAACTGGATTCCAAGGGAAGGAAAGCGTAGCAGGGGGCGCCACAAAGTTAGGTGGGCGGATGAGATTAAGAAGTTCGCAGGGGTCAAGTGGATGCAGATAGCACAGGCACTGAACCGGGTTAAGTGAAGAAATATGGGAGAGGCCTTCGCCCTGCAGTGGGTATGATCAGGCTGATGATGATGATGAAATGCTTCTCTTGAATTTAATTGTGCACTGGTATCGTGAAATATATAGAATAGGACTTGGGCTAGCTCGAACCAGATGTGGTTCTGGTTAGAAGTGAACTAAAGACTTTCCTAAAATCTATAGCTCGCTTCTGATGTATCGCGTCTGCTGTAGTTTCAGCATCTTCTAGTACTGAATATTGGTATTTTTCATTTTTATCTCAGGAACCCTGCGGTACATTCCTGGAGAAAGGCCAGCAGCTCTGCGCACACACAGCGGTATGCTGCAGGATATGCGGGCTGCCTACGAGCAAGACTTGCCAGTTCATGGGGTTAAAGGGCCGTCGTCACTCAATCAGTTGCAAGGCTTCAATCTTGTGTGGTGCTTGCCACCAGACCTTATGCATTGTGTGCTTGAGGGCGTTACGCAGCAGGTAACTGAGCTATGGCTCAGTGCTGTAGGGAAGGCTTTCCACATTGGGCGGAACTTCCGTGAACTGGAAAGGCGCACTAAGTTATTAAGGCCACCAATATCATTTTGTCGCCTGCCACGGCCAGTCTCGGAACGCAAGAACTGGAAAGCCACTGAATGGCTATTCTGGCTTTTATACTATTCTCTACCATGTTTATCGGGTTTGATTCCTTCAAGATATGTCACCCATTTTTCTCTGCTTTGTCAAGGCATTTTTCTTCTTCTTCAGACTTCTGTAAGCGTTGCTGACCTTCAGGAAGCGGACCAGCTTCTCTCATGCTTTGTAAACAGAATTTGTTCACTGTTTGGAGAAAGCAGTGCTACATTTAATGTGCACCAGCTTTTACATCTGGCAAAGAGTGTGGAGATGTTGGGCCCTTTGTGGGGTACATCTACATTCCCATTTGAAAATGGAAATGGTCAACTTCTAAAACTTGTGACAGCTGCACAGGGTGTCCCGCTACAAATAGCAGAGCGCTGTGTAATGAAATCTTGGCTCAAAACTTCAACCAGGCTGGTTGAGCTTTCTTCATCTTTAGCTCAAAGACGGAATCAAATTATCAACTTTCATGTCAGAGAAGTAACTAATCCTCATGTATTGGGAGCCCCTCTGAGGCCTGCTCATTTAGAAGAAGCTGTAGCAGGAATGTTTTTAAGAGAGTATGGAGTGGTGCCAAGCATTACATGTTATGGTAGAGCCGAAGCTAAAGGTTTTCATATTTACAGCACTCGGTATAGTCGGGCACTGAAAACTTGTTCATACTGTTTGAAAATGGTTGATGGAGAGTACTGCATAGTAAATGACATCTGTACATTCATTGTGAATGCCCAAAAAGTTGCTCTGGTGTGCCAGAAATTGGTTATTTCTGAGCCTCCATTCAGAAATATCACTTACATACATAGCAGCAAACTTCCACCTCCAGGTCGCAACATGTCCCTTTTCTCGCTTGAAGATGTTGCTTCACAATGCATTTTGCTTGACATTGGAGAGGCGTCATATATCTGTGACATACCAAACAATTATAAGATTGATTGAAGCTAGGCTTGCAGAAACTTCATTCACATCTGATTATCTGCTGTAAAAGGCTTGTTTGTTCTTGAAGTTTCATGTCCTAAAGTGACTCAGAGGTTCTCCTTGAGAGGTATGGAATAATTTTAATAGTGTCCTTTTGCATCATTTTGAAAATGCTCGTGTCTCAGTGCCATATAGCAGCATATAACTATCATATTCATTTAGAGAAGCTGCAGAGCACTCGTTATGAAATTTGAACACTTCCTCAGAACGTCAGCTCGGAAAGTACTAGCGAGTTCTAGACACGTGGACAGCTCTTTCAGGTTTGAGGAAATACTTGAACTGTTTTGCTATGTCTTTTGTTATGACATACTATATGTGTGAAGTATTTGAGGAAATGATGCTCTCCACTTAAAGAAGTGCTCATCCTGTTCCCTGTGTACATTCGAGTACTTTTTGGCGCTTCTATGTTTTACTGAAAGGAACTCTATCCCAGGAAAAAATTGATGTATTTCCATCAAATTACGGGAAGTGAACCTGTTAATTTTTATCTCAGGAGTTTTTTATTGAAATTGCTCTCAGTGGACTATACAAATTTAATACAGTCTTAAAAACTGTTGCATTCTTGGATTAAGTTGTGTTTAGATATGTGGTCATTGATGCAGCAGTGCTGACCTTCAGTGAGACATTTGTGTTATGTGTCTGTTTGTTGGTACAGTGATGCAGTGACGCAGCATACATAGCAGCCCCACGGGTTTATATCTGCAGAGCTAAGAAGTCAAATGTTCAGACTGACATGGGGCATACGCTAGCAGCGAGTGTGCCGTGCACTTCTGTTAGACACAGGCATTGTGGGTAGGAGTCGAATCTGGTTGAAAGACTTGAGTTCTTCCTTTCAACACACCTTATATATAGGCTCTATGACTGTACTGTGCCAAGCACCTCAACATATACAGCCCAAATTAATTCAAAGTTCTTCAAAAGAGCTAACATTATAGCATTATAATGATTGCTGACATTATAACAGATGAAAGAAATTTTGTGTGCATCAGTATAGGCACCTCACCAAGGCCTTTGTAATGCTACCTGTTCTTACTCTTGTTAGTTTTTTGGCCCAGGTTGGGAGCAACTTTTGCATTTAAAAAAAAAGTATTTCGTGCTCCTCTGGGTTCAACTTTTTTTTTTATTTTTACGCAAGCTTGCCATAAAGCGTATTGCAAAATCTCGTGTAAATTATTTTCCGTAAAGAACCGGAGAAGGCTCCTGCTCCTATTGTCGGTGAGCCATTGCTCAGTCACGTCTTTATCGAAGCAGATGGTTTCATGGAGTAGTAATGGAAATGAATTTCCCCTCTCATACCACATGAATATTACCTCAAGTCATCGCAGTTGACTCAGCCACATAGAAGTCTTTTACAATGATCCTCATTGGCTTTCCTCAGTCATAACCTTCGATGGCAAGCCTTTGCCAAAAACGTCTGGCGTTCTCGTGGTTAAAGTAGCAAATTGGACAAATTCTGACACCTGACTGTACTTTATCCTCTTGTCCACAGATTCCACGTCTCTTGCATAGGGCGTGCATTGTTACCCATCCTTCTAAATGAAGCTAGGACTGTGCTATATTCAGGAAGGTGGCAATTTCAGTGGGTGTTGTTTTCCTTTTCTTGGGCCAAATTGTACACTGCCATCTCGGAAAAAATGTACTAGGTGGATGACATTGGATGTCAATATATACAATGCTGCAGGCCAGATAGATATGAGACTGCAAGTGTCTGTAGCAGTAGTGAGTAGTGTTACCTCAGGCACCTGGTACTCTGTTATGCTTATTGCTCATTATTGTTTACCTTTTGTGAAACCAATTACAGCAGGTATACATGTTAATGTGTCTATTGCTATTTTGTATGAAAACTGTTTCAAATGTTTGTGAGCTAATCTCTTGCACACATTTGTACTAATTGTGATTCATATAGATGTATGACTGTCTCTGAAAATCTATTTCATATAAATAAAGTGCACAATTTCTTGTGATGACCATTGTTGTTGGCATATTTTATTATGAATACTTCACCCTGTTTGACGCCATAGAATCAGAGCATGTTGCATGACTTCTGCAGTATTTTGCATATCATAATGTCCCATTGTAGTCATACAGTGGCATACAATGTTCATTCACAAAGTAATGAATGGTTTGCAGGCACAGTAGATTGCATGCTAGCACCAAGTCTCAGTTTTTCTGTGAAAGAAGTAGTGCATATACACAGATAGGTTGAAAAGGTGAAACATTAACTTAATGCACATGAGCTTTGAATTGGTTCAATAGTATCAGATATTATGACTTGTGAAGGGTTCTAATATGCCTTATGCATGCTAAAATTGCTGTTGTATGTTGGTCTGCTAAAGTTGACTGTATACTTATTGTGAGAGTGAGGGCTGCTTTTCAGACTCTCCCACTGCAACACTGCCAGGGTGTTGTGCTTCGTAACTCTGAGATATGAGCATGCATACCTGCTCAACTGACTAAATAGATGTGGTCGCATGTATGTAGGGGTTAGGCGCTGGTCACCTTCTAGCGCCGGCGTGCCAGCCCTAACAGACAGAGCTGTATGTGGCCCCCAATCCGTCGTGTGAGATGTCACCATTGCAGCGGGTTCGGGACAGAGGGGACAAACACCGAGTTCCATACTTGAACAGGATTTACTGTGCTCAAGTGCACAACAAGACCGAGAACACTCGAATACAACCGCCATAGCGAGCGAACGTCCATTGCTTAATGACTTTGCAAGCACATCTACCCGCCACTACACCAGAAGAGATATCTTCCTGGTATATTACGTACGTGTCATATAAAAAGAGCGCGGTTACACATTTGCGTGCGATGAATATATTGTTCACTAAACCGACTAATTATAACGCAACTCAAATGCATCACCTGCAAGCTTTGCAGCATGTGCATCGATCGATCGCGTATATAAATGGGAGACGATTTTGGAGCGTGAACTGCATGTTGCATTCATTCCGATATATCAAGGTAATTTATGGTCTCGGTTTTCTTCTGTGGGAGCCCATATGGATTGTCTCGCCCGTCCAAGCCGGGACGCGCCCCGGAACATGACCGAGTTGCAATTCATGGCAGCGCATATCCGCGAAATGTTTCAGCGTGCATATGCGTAGAGGCGCGCACCATATCTTGCCAACACCGCTTCCGGGCGACGTGGTACGCGTACGTATAACCATACATATAGTCACGGATCAATCGAGTGCATGCGTGCAACCAGGTCCTCCGCGCCGGGCATATGTTTTAGAGCGCTGCTCTTCCGGCCGTTCCTGGGTTTCGCGTCGCGCATGGCGTCGGCTTCGTAGCCGGCTGCGCTCCCCTTTCATCCCCCAGTTCAAGCCTGCGCGCTTTTTTGGCCACCCACGTATACGTACGTATATACGTATATATCGCGGAGCCCCACGCAGGTCGCCAAGCTTATCTGCAAAGTGCGCAAGCGCTTTATTCGATCATGCGCGATTACGCGCGAAACGCAGCTAGCAGCAGGCGCATGCCAGACTCGGCGCGCGCGTATATATATGTACGTAAATTGCGGCATATTCGATCGCGTTATCATCTAGTCGATCGCGCTGATTGCCAGCTACCAATTATCAAAACTGCGCCTCCCAATCGCGCCACAAAAAGACACATATCGAATTAAAAATCTACGACACATCTACGAAAAAGTCTCACAATACGACAGGTACTGTCGCGAGATGTCGCAAGACAGGCCCGCGACAGATCCCGCGAGGGGCAGGCTCGCCCGCGACAGAAACCGCGACAGGTACCTCTGTCGCAAGACAGCGGCGCGTTGAGGAGTCTGTCGCAAGACAAGTCTGCGACAGATACCTCGGTCGCAAGACAGACCCCACGACAGGTGCCTCTCTCGCAAGACACAAACCGACGACACAGTCTCTGCCGTGCGACAAACAACAAGACAGGTGACCTTATCGCAAGACAAAAAAATCTGTCGTGCGACAGTCGTGCGACAAAACCTTCTGTCGTGTTTTTCGATCGGGAACGACTCTTATTTTGCTCTCCGCCCCCTGCAAATTGGCCAAGATGTACGAGTTGGCAACAAGCACGGAGTCGCCATGGTCTTCTCCGCCGCCTGCAAATTGGCCAAGATGTACGAGTTGGCAACAAGTACGGAGTCGCCATGGTCTTCTCCGCCCCCTGCAAATTGGCCAAGATGTACGAGTTCGCAACAAGTACGGAGTAGCCATAGTCTTCTCCGCCCCCTGCAAATTGGCCAAGATATGCCCCAAGGTTACCAGCAATGCTAAAAAAACATCGGGGTGTGAATAGGGGTGTGGAAAGAAACACTCGAAGCTCTACGTAAGGTGTGCCACGGCATTGGTCTACGAGATCCCCCTTACGTGTGGCAAGGTGTATGTCGGTCAGACCGGGCGCTGCGTTAACGAGCATGCCAGTGAACATTACAGGTATTTAGGGAACGCATCAGATTCGTTCCAAACTCTACCCACCCATTGCCGCTCCTGCTTTGATGAAAACAAAAAAATCTGTGAACCACGAGTTGGAGAGATTAAAATTCTAACCAGAAACAAAGACAAATTAGCTCGCGAGCTCGCAGAAGATTTTTATCAACGTGAGAGGGGGGGGGGGGCAGGTTTGTCAGCACCACTTCTAGATCTCTGCATGAAAGTGAGCATAGATTGTTGAAAGATGCGAGGTTATGACAAGTTTTACCTGAGAGCGACTTTTTTTTCGTCCTACCTTTCAGGACATGCGCAGGCGTTCACCGTCTTCGGGCTATATATTTGTACACATGTATCTTTCAATAAACTTAGTTGGAGTCAGCGCCTGTCCCGTTCGTCTTCCTGTGTGTTGTCTAATATTTAGCGCTGTTTTTTCCTTTGCTTAAACACAATGTCAGACCAACTATCCCAGCAAGAGATATTGTTCTTTTTTTTTTTCAAGTTTTGTTCTACTATAGCGGCTGGTAGAGAAAGGCCCGAAACAGTAAACTTCAGCGGCCTGCACTGAAAAGGCGTTCTCCATCTATTACAGTCGAGTGACCGAGCTTTTTAAAGGGGCACAGTGACGTGCGTAAGGCCGTTAATTGCAGTCAACCTCTAGGTTGCACCGTGCTGATGTCAATAAAAAGAATTAGCAAAATTAGCGCAAGGAAACGAGAAATATTCGGTTTATAAAATAATAAATACAAGAGAAAAAAAACAGCGCGTCTGAGCTGGTGCAAGAGGGAGCCCTTCCCTCATTTCGCTCGCCGAACGCTCGACTAACTTAACCTATCAAAAACACAGCTTTCTGCTGACGTGTCGAAAGCTATCCACCATGATTGCCTGTCCCACCCAACCTGCAGCCGCACTTTTGGGCAGCGTCGTTACCATGGCAACGACGCTGCGAAGCAGAAGTATGAGCACCGGCTTCTTCGTCTGCTCCCTTGGTCTGCTCAAGTTAGCCTAGCCCACCAAATGCTGCTCCAAAACATCTTTGCCATCTATGTGTAGTGCCCACATATCGTTCACGGTGCAATACTGCAAATAAGTAATTTGCAACCCAATGGCGGGAGTGTCGACGAGGTGGACCCGACGGTCAGCAAATCTGCGTCGCTGTTTTCGTGTTCCGCCGGCGTCCATCACTGCTGCTGTCACAGATCCCTCGAGCGCTACAAGTGCGAATGTTCGAGAACGTGTGCGAAAAGGAAAAGAAGGAAGAATGGCGTACACGAGCTAAGGCGAAGCCTACCCTGTACCTGTACAGGGTAGGAAAGCGAATGTGCTTCACGAGCGATTTCGACACAACTAGCGCCATCTGTGGGGTGTCGGCAGAAATGATCGACCACGTAATTTTGACTTGTTCAGCGATTTGGCCGACCTCCGAGATCCGAGCGCTGTCAGCTGCCTTGGGATTTGAGGAGCCTGTGGGAGTGTCCTTTGTGCTTGTGACCGCAGATCCTGGACAGCATATTGGCGGAGTTTTTTTCTTTCTCTGTCCTTTTTTTTTGCTCCGCCGCTCCAGAAGGCAGCGGCGACCCGCTAGGAAGTGCAAAGCCGCCATCACCATCATTATGGCACGCAGACGCTCCTTTGCGCTTGTTCACAACACCGCATTTATCTGAGTTTACAGTCCTCATCTTTACAAGCACTCCGCGAGGACACGCGGAATCAAAACATTTATTTGTTTTCTGCATAGTAATTTGAAGAACATCCGAATGTAAAGTCAAAAGTGCGTGCCCAACCAATCAGCGAAGCAGCGCCCCAGAGAAAGAAACGTCATATCCTTTAACGAACTTCACCGTCGTGTGCCGCTCACACCAGTGCTAAAACGCTGATTGTCAAAGCGGATTAAAATATTATGCGCTACGATTTCGCCGTTATGATTGGGCTTTGGGGCATCAGCAAGGTGTAAAGAACTATAGCGGCTGGCTGGAATTAGGGGTCTGGCAAAAGTCACGGCGCCCCTTTAGGTCACACAGCAGCGTTTCACTTTTGATAGCTTAAGGATTCGTTTCCGCACTTATAGAAACTACAAAAAAAATGCGTTCATTTCGATTCTTGAAAAGTAAAAAAAAAATCATCAAAATCGCATCGAAAATCATCGAAAGACTGAGGGGGGCACTAAACATTTATTTTTAAGCTTTATGACAGCGTTAATGCCTCCCGTCTGCGGGCTTCCCTTGTGTACCCTCGTTCTCGTACACGCGCTCACCAAGTCCGTAATTTCCTTAATTGGTACCTCTATTTAGAACACAGTCAAAGGTTAACGTAAGTGTAAACTATTGCCACATTATTCATGTGAAAAGTCTGGCTCGGGATTCACACTCCAGGAGGTTCTCGCAATTGAAGATAAACACAAGCCCGAGTTGGCAGCTCCTCACAAAATATGGTTAAGGAAACAGTTATACTTCAGATTTCTTTATCTCTAACATCAATGAAATGCGTGTAAGACAGCATAACCATCAGTCAGCGGCTGAAACCTAAACCAAAACGGCACGAGAAAAATTTTATCATACCTTATTTCGCTAGCGTAGGCGAATTCCACGCGTTTGTTCATGTACAGTATCGTGCTGCGCACTATTGCGAAAAAAACACGACTTAAAATTTTTGGTGCCTACATTTCGAAAGCCAGTGCACCAGAAGCTTTAATTTTTGTGTTTCGCCTTAGGCGCCTTCAGTTGATATTTCTATCAAAGAGGCGCTTCCGCTGGCAGTTACTTGTTTATGCAGAAAATCTCAATGCACAGTATTATAGAGCTGAAAGTGATGTGAATTTATTGCTTTTAGTCAATCTTTTTCAGGCTAACAATGCAGCAGTAACTTACATTAGTGTAGAAATCTTCGGAACTTTGGCAAGCAACTCGATCTGCAACAATTTTTCATCTGCATATGTTAATTTTGCGGCGCGCGAGTGACAGCGCCGTTTTCTCTCTTGAATTTTGGACAGGGTGATGGACTTCATAGGAACATGTCTTCCAGTTAGCAGACGAAATGTGTGTCGGCCTCCCGGGCTACACTCAACCTGTGCCACCGCAAAGAAGCACCGCACAGAGAAGCTGTTCACACCGTTGAAAAAAAAGGGTAAAGCCCTAGTTTAGCAATGAAGTGATATAATCGCTGCTGCTGATTTCTTAGGGAACTGTTAAAAAAGGAGATTTTGCAATGAAAGCTCCCAAAACTGCGCTTTTCCAATCACTTATACTTCGAACTTCTAGATGGCGCCACCTGCACAAATGCGTCAGTGGTCGGCTCCGTGGCTCCATTGTTCTATGCGTGCCTGCAGCGTTGGGGGTTTTGCTATAGCGCCTAGAATATATTGGCTAGTGTGCCGACCGTGGCTTCTCGGGTGGCACCGCGAGCGATGAATGCCGGCGGCCGCCGCCAGGAGCGCTGCAAACTGGGTGGGTACCACCGATTAGCACTAGGTGCCCACGGCAAAACTACAAATGAGGCGGTACAGGGAGATATGGGCTGGTCATCTTTCGAAGTACGGGAAGCTCAGAGTAAAATATTATATGAGGAACGCCTGAGGAAATTGGACAGTAACAGATGGGCAGCTAAAGTACTTAAATACCTGTACCTAAAAAGCGTTGACTCACAATGAAGGAAAAGAACTAGGAAACTAACAAGTAAGTATGCTAGTAACAAGGACGGAAAAATAAAGAACAATAAGCAACAGGTCTTACAATGACATTGCCTTTCTAAGCAAGTCGGGGGATGAACTGCAAATAATGATTGAGGACCTAGCAGGAAAAGTAGAAAGGTAGGCTTGAAAATCAATATGCAGAAGACTAAGGTAATGTTCAATAGCCTCGGGAAGGAACAGCAGTTTACATTAAGTAGCGAAATACTGGAAGTAGTAGGCGAATATGTCTACTTAGGACAGGTAGTAACCGCAGATCCGGACCATGAAAAGGACATAAGAAGAATAAGATTGGGATGGAGTGCATTTGGCAAGCACTCGCAGTTTATGACTAGCAGCTTACTGGTATCGCTCAAGAGTAAAGTATACAACAGTTGCATCTTACCTGTACTCAACTTTGGGGCTGAAACGTGGAGGCTAACCAAGTGAGTTCTACTTACGTTGAGGACAACCCAGAGGGCTATGGAACGAAAAATGGTAGGGGTAACATTAAGAGATAGAAAGCGTGCAGAGTGAGTCAGAGAAATAACTCAAGTTACCGACATTCTAGTAGAAATTAAGAAGAAGAAATGGACATGGGCAGGACATGTAGTGCGAAGAGAGGATAACTGATGGTCGCTGAGGGTAACAAACTGGATTCCAAGGGAAGGAAAGCGTAGCAGGGGGCGGCAGAAAATTAGGTGGGCGGATGAGATTAAGAAGTTCGCAGGTTTCAAGTGGATGCAGCTAGCACAGAACCGGGTTAAGTGGAAAAATATGGGAGAGCCCTTCGCCCTGCAGTTGGTATAATCAGGCTGATGATGATGATGATGATGATGATGATGATGAAGCAACAGGTGAAAAACACAGAAGGCAAAAATTGGATAAATTCGATGGAAAATAAACAGAGTGTGGAATTATACCGAAAGTGGAGAATGCAGATCAGGAAGGAAGATTTCTTTGATAACTGTAGAGGCAGTTCCCTACTTTTTGAAGCTAGATCAGTGTGCCTTAGAACACGCAGCTACAAAAAGAAATTTAACAATGGAGATGACGCAAGTGCTGAATGTGGAAACTCCAGTGAAACAATTGACCATATTATACCCGAATGTAATGGTATCCATCCGGAAGTTGGTGCAGGCGCTATCACTGTTCCTGAAGCTCTGGGGTTTAGAGATAACAGTGGCCGGGTGAATAAACCGGCTGTGGAAACTAGCAAAAAACGACTGGAAGATTGGTGGCTTAAAAGCCGAGAAGTGACATAATGTTAGTAATGTAGGAACAAAATTTAATAAATAGAATAATGGTTTGGTTAACCATTCTAAATCAATAATTGAGATATAGGGGGGAAAATGAGCATGATAGCTACTGCTACCACCCCGTTTCAAAGGGGACGCTCCTATATTCAATCCATCCATCCATACCAGCTGCGCTGCCCGCAGCCTACCGCGCTGTCATATCTTTGGTAAGAGGACTGCTCGCGCTGCATTTTAGCCCTCATTAGGTTGCAGCAGACCCCCAGCTATACCTGAAGCCGCTAACTTCAAGTTTCAGGTTGTGTTTTGAGTCTTGGACTGGAAGCGGTGCACATATTTAATGCTTCTCGCTTATGAAGGCTTCTGCGTAGATAGCGCAACTTCGGACATCCCGTGCCCACAAAGGGAAACACGGAATTTCCATTCTAACAAGAATAAAACAGGCTTATATTGATATAAAATATATTTGCAATGTTTGAAATAAAGTGAAATGCTTCAGTTGTATTGGTATGCGTATATGCATGGTTCTTTCTGTGCACTGTACACTTGCTGACAATTAAACACGTGCGCGCAGATTTATATATATATTGTATATGTGAAAAGCACAGGAAACAAAGTCGCACAACACTCCTTTTATGTAGGTGTAATAACAAACCAGGCATGTGGCAGAATTACATGAACAGCTGAGCACAAACGAGGTCTGCTTACAGCGGCATGGTTTCAGGTACATCGCGGTCTGTGATTGCACACCAGGCTTTGCCAAAGTAACAACCTTTTGAATGGAGAGGCTGACGAAGTTTTTTTTTTCTCAGATTCACAATATGCACGAGACGCGGCCTGTTCATCACAGGGGGGGGGGGGGGGGGGTGGAAGCTCGTTGGTAACGCCGCTTGTATATATAACTGCATCCATGACATGAGTGTGTAGCGCTAAAGGACGTGCGGACACAGAAAACGTACACAACACAGGTGCTGTGTGTAGCGTCTGATTGTAAATATTTTCTTGTGCTTCCTTTGCGCCACACATTCATGTCATGGAGCACCCGACTCGCCCAAGTTACCACCCCTGTGAATATAACTGCATGCTCAAAAACGTTTCTCGCAAACTAAAGCAGTTGGCGCTTACCTTCGGTCATTTCTATCGATGTTTCGTTTCCATTCTGCAGAATGCGTACGTAGCATATCAGATGGTGCAGTGAACATGAAAACAGTACGCTCCTTGTAGCGGTAGCCTAGTTTGCCAACAAAGCAAGTATTCTCTGTTTGCACTTCCGCTTTCTCTTTGGCATTTTTCTGTGCAGTTTAGTGAGAGGCACTAGGGAAATAAAACTCACGCACTCGCTTCACCATTGGCAACACAGTAAAAAAGGAAGGGATACAGGCGGGCCCTGAATGCACGCACGAAGCGTGAAAAAGAACAGATGCAATCGTCGCCAAGCAGCTAGCCCAAGCAGCACGCCGTCAGTGGACCGCTACTGGTCCAATATTGGGATATATTGGTCTCAATATTGGTCAATATTGGCGTCTGATTGGGGCGCACAAAGATCCAAGATATATGCCTACCAATTTGACTGGCTCTCCTATCAAAACCAGTATTGGCATACTACCTTGTTTACTGGCATTCAGTGGCACTCAATGGCCACTCAATATCTTCCACCCAAGCTCACTTAATGGTTGTTATATCACGGCTATCCCGCCAAACTGACTGGCCATCCAATATCTTGTTTCCATGCTTATTCACTGGATATTCACAACTGGCACCCAGCCAGATTTATCGGCTACCCAATATTTCCAATCCAATCTTGCCCATTGGTTTTGCATTACTGTCATTCAGACAGAGCAATTGGCAATCCGGCACATTATGGTGCTGAATGTTTCAATAATCAGTACTACGGCTAGTTGCTATTTCGTGCTATGGCTAATAGGCAACTACAAAGCCATCCCATGCGTATGCACTGCTGATATTTTTCATGTAGCGTTTTATTGAAATAAAGCATGCTGAGAATATCCATGTACAGAACATAATACAGCTGAAAGGTACATTGCATGGTGATTTATTAGGTGTGCATGGGTTACAGGGCCTAGAAAAATTTAGGTAGGACTCTTAGACTTCAGTGCTCCTCCTGTTTTTGCGTCCCCTGGCAAGGTGTTCTCAGGTCCCAGGTTGGAGGAAGGCGCTGAATTCATCGCAGCTTTTTTTGTGGTGGTCGGTTGTAGGGGCAGCAGCTCCCAGCAGCCTTTAAAGATTTGGACTTGAGCAGCGGGCATAACAATGTATTTCCTTTCGCAGATGGCATCTGGAAATAAAAGCAACATTCATAAATCCCATTAAGAGCGAAAACTTTTTGAATGTGGAAGTGCAGCTAGACCGTGGAGTAAAAATGAAAAATAAGGCACCACCTGTTGGCCCTCAGGCAACATTCTTGTCTGGTTTACTCAGGTTGAAATAAGCTGCATACTCGGTGAGGCCGGCCGTATTAAATGATTACATTGGTTGCGACATCTGGCAGTGCACGGCTTCTCATGTGGATGTGTTGTTGACGCTGGAAACATAAAACAAAATATTTTTTTTTTCAAGGAACTTTATTGACAAAACCAAATAAAATGTACAAACACTGTTTGGACCGATAGCTCAGTAGGCTAGTGGCCGGTCCAAATACAAATATTACTATCAGGTTCAGCCATAGAGGATCAATGATTGAAAGGAACAGTAATGATATAAACGCAACATTACTGCTACAGTTGCGTACATAGACAAGAATACAGCAAACAGCAAGTAAAATAAAATACCCACATAATTATGAGTACCAAATAAAATCGATAAGCATAATAGTACTACAATGAAGAAAAGAAAAATTAGAAAGAATATGATTACAAAGTACAATAAAGTGCAAGCGAACTACACCATACACTCACAAAAATTATTGCGCACACGCTATTGCATCTACGCAACAACAAATACAAGTGTAAAGCATGTTTCAAGAACTAGGCTACATATGGGAATTTCACTAAGAAAGAAATTCAGGCAGAATTTGATTAGACTGGTAATATAGTTTACATGTCAATTTAAAATTTCTGGCTGCTTTTACCTCGATCGGCAATTCATTCCATATTTTAACACCATTGAACTCCATCAGTCGTTCATCATACACATTTCTACATTTGGGAAGGTTAAAATTACAGTTAGATGCCTGCCTAGTATTACGCGAAGGCTGGACAAATAGACTTAATGGAAGGGGGGAGTTAGTGCTAATTATATTGTTGATCACAAGCGCAACTTTGTAGTTACGCAAGGTTAGGTACGATAGTATATTGTTGGCATCAAAAATGTTGCTGCTGGATTGATCAAAATTACTAGTTGTTATTGCATTCAATGCCCGCTTTTGAAGACGATGTAAAGGCGACAAATATGTTTTATATGTTTGACCCCAAGATTCACAGCAGTAACTGATATGTGAATGGAAAAACGAGAAGTAGAGGGAACGTAGTATATCGTAAGGAAAATAGTATCTCGCCTTAATGAGCGTGTGGCACCCAAATGCAAATTTTTTGCATACGTTGTTAATTTGTTCTTTCCAGTGTAAATGGCAATCAAATATAACCCCTAAATATTTAAAAGAAGAAACTGGTTCTATTAACGAGTTACCTAGAGTAAGTGTAAATGTATTGTTAATAGTCTCGTGTCTAGAGTGAAAGATTATATACTTAGTTTTGGCAATGTTCAGCGTTAAGCGATTGTTGAGGAACCAGGAAGACAGCATTGTCAGCTCATTTATTATGATCGTCTGAATTGCCTGAAGAGATTCCCCAGTAACCACAAGAGCGGTGTCGTCTGCGTACAGTAGTACTTGAGAAAAGCGGAGCACTTGCGGGAGATCGTTGAGATAAAGTGAGAACAACATGGGACCCAAAACAGAACCCTGTGGCACACCACAGGTTACATCGTTGACATCTGATATAAAATCATTAATAAGTACTCTTTGCTTACGGTTAGATAGATAGCTGTGAAAAAATTTGGACGAGTTATCGAGAAAGCCGTAACTTTCCAATTTCTGCAACAATATAGGATGACATACCGTATCAAATGCCTTTTGAATATCTAAAAAAACAACAACAGCTATTTTGTTCTGATGCAGGGCAGAATTAATAGCTTGTGATAAAGTTAACACTGCTGTGGAAGTTGACCTATTTTCGACAAATCCATGTTGCTGAGGTGTAATGATATTATTGTTGTCAAGAAATGTTTTTACTTGTTTTGCAATTAGTTTTTCGAAAAGTGTATTAATCACACTTAGTACAGATATCGGCCTGTAACTACCTGGCTGGTTACGATGTCCTGCTTTATATATTTGAACTATTTTAGCAACTTTCAGTGTATCAGGATAGCGATTATTTTCTAGGGAACGATTGAACAAGTGGCAAAGGTAAGGGCAGAGGATATCTATGTTATCTTTGACTACCCTTGATTGAATGCCGTCAAGACCGGTTGCTTTGTTTACTGCCATCTTACTTACAACAGCTTTTATGTCTTCAGTGGTAATAGCGCGAAAATGAAAATGTTCGCATACAGTTGTTGGTACAGATGAACTAGATAGCGATAGTGGGGATTGGCTAGAAAGGCTATTACTAATGTTAGTGAAGTATTCGTTGAAATCATTAGCAACTTGAAGAGAAATGCTATTGGGGGTGACCTCTTTGTGTTTATCTATACCAGTTACATTTCTAACTATCTTCCATAGTTGTTTCGTGTCCCCTTTGTTTTGACTAACCAGTTTGGTATAATACAGTTTTCTCGATTTTCTGATCATGGCTACTGACTTATTCCTGTAATATTTAAACTGCGTTCGGTAATAGTCATTTACTTTGTTTTTCTTCCATTTATTGTACCATGAATCCTTTCTCTTCAGGACGTCAAGTATATCCTGAGTTATCCATGGGCATACAGGATCTTTGTAGTTGCGTTTGACACACTCCCGTGTTGATTGGCCGATTGCATTTTTGATGTACGAGAGAAAATTTTCAAATTCAATATTTACGTCATCATTACATATAGTACTGAAGGTAATGCTCTTAAGTATATTTCTAACTCGCGTGTAATCAATACGGAAAGATCGCTTTGGATGATTTTGACTAGACGGTGACATACAGGATCGGGGCAAGAACATAAATGTCGGACAATGATCAGCAATCAGAACATCACACACACCTGCCCGAAAATTCATATCAAGGTTACACAACATATGGTCGATCAGGGATGCAGTTTGACTGGTTATCCGAGTTGCAGAGTTGATGACATTTTTAAAATTGAATGATTGAAGAAGAAAAACGTAGTCACTGCAGTTGTCTGATAATAGGTCAATGTTGAAGTCGCCACAGATAACAATGGGATTTTTTATACTCGCATATGACATCAAAATAGTTTCCATGTCAGAAATGAATTGTGGTATTTTAGAATTCGGAGGACGGTAAACCACGCCAATTACGGGGTCACACTGAAGTTTAATGAAAAGAGCTTCAATTGCTTCGTTGCTGTATTTCTTAATATCGGAGCTACAATAATGTAATGCAGTTTTGACAAAAAGGGCAACACCACCGCCACGTGAACTGCCAGACCTTGATAGTGACAGCATTTTGTAGTCTGGAATAAAAACGGATTCGGCCTCTCTTAACCACGTCTCTGTGATAGCAATCACGTCATATGTGAATGAAAACTGTGACAGGTACGCTAGAAGATTGTCAGAATTTTTGCGAATACTTCGTACGTTGCAATTTAAGACAGATAAGTCATCGTGCGCAAGCCTGGCTTGCTCTATCTGGGAAATATTGTATGCCATCTGTTTAGACAACTCTGCTCAGATCTTCGACGCATGTCACATGAAGTACCTTTGTTTTGTCTGCTTTTCGCATGAGGATTTTGCCGTCGGATACCCAAGTATACTTCCATTTTTTTCTCGTTTTGCTGCAAGAGCTTTTCCGAGGAGCAGTTTATTCGCCGGACAAAGGTGTTCATTAATGAAGATGGGGTCGGGATCATCAAAACCTAACACAGACGTATTTAGCCGGCATTTCTTAGCTGCTCTCAGGACACTGTCCCGGACTTTCTGGGAAGTAAACTTCACAATGATATTTGACTTGCTTTTGTCTTTCGTTGGGACGCGATGTATAACTTCTATGTCTGTTTCTTGAATATCTGATTTCAATGAAGTGCAAATGGTTTCCATGGTCTGAAAGAGGTCTTCCTCCTGTTCTAAGGGAATGCCCTTTACCTCCAAGTTTTTCTTTCGACTGTATTGCTGGAGGTCAATAACCTCGCTCCTTAACTCCTTCAATTCTTTACCAAGACGGTTATTTTCCTGTTTGAGCTCGTGATTTTCATCCTTTACAGAAGCAAGTTCTGTTTTCAGCGTAAACATCTCAGTCCTGAATTCTTCAAACTTTTCGTTCATGAACTGCACCGACTGTTTCACACTTTCCAGTTCTGTCTCGATTATTTCTTTCAAGGCCTCTTTCAACCTTTCTTCTTTGCCGTCGAAACGAGCTTCGAAGTCTGCGAATGCCTTGGCCAACTCTTTTATAGTCGTAGGTGGCTTGTCGCTCATTTTGTTAGCAAAGTAAACACTAATGACTAGTAACACTAAAAACCAGCACAAAAATCAAACACACTTAAAACACCCCCACTTGGAGCAGACCAGGAGCTAAAAATTCAATCGCTAGAGAGACAACATACCTGCGTAAAACGTAGAAAGCAGATAAGTCGCTGTGCTATCCTGCAGGCTGCCTGGTCTGCTCCGGAGTGATGATCCGTCCAGGCCGGTGTGGCTTTATATATGGGCCATGTCACGTGGTGTCAGTGTCCTTTCACGAGTCGCGCAGGCGCGGCTTGCGGCATATCCGAGGGGCTCGTAGTCGCATGTGTGAAGTACGGAAGTATCCCGGCTGGATGGGCGATGCACTGGTCGTCGGCGCCGATGATCAATTCGTCGTAAACCTGGCCGGAGGCGGCTGCGTAAAACGTAGAAAGCAGATAAGTCGCTGTGCTATCCTGCAGGCTGCCTGGTCTGCTCCGGAGTCGTTATCTATTCTGTAAACGGTAGTCAGTGCTTGCCCCCTTCTACTTGTAGTGCCTTTGTGATCGAACACCTGTAAAAGAAAGACGTCGTCATAACTGCATTCTTCAAATCAGTAGCTTTCCTTTAAATAGTTCACTAGGGTATATTGCCGCAAGAACTAAAAGAAACTACAAAAGAAAAAAGAGACGCAAGAAATGGCTGGCGCACTCCGACCGCGCCTGCTAAAATTAGTGTAGATCGCATCATTACTGCAAACAGAACATTTTAAATTTGTTAAAGCTGCAGCCAAAACAACATACTACCAGATGCTTTGGGGTTTGTATGATATACTCAAATTGAAAAAATAAAGAAATCCGTAGCTTAGCATCACGTTTATTGTGGAAACAAATTTGTGCGTGGGGTAAAGTATAAGAACTATGGTAGCAACTGTAAATAAGAATGCCCTTTTCTGAATTTTTTTTTTCAATAGAGTTCTTCGCGCTTACAGTAGAAGCTCTTGCACGTAGAAGATAAAATGTCATGTTTCAGGCAAGCCTCTTTTTTCTGCGCGATATAACAATCTATAATTGTGGATAAGTACATTTTTGAACGAAAATATTTTTTTTATTTCCGCAAATAATCAAATTTAGCAGTAAGAATAAGTGCGTCAGCACATCTTTCCGGACGCTTTTAGTTTTCTACAACACTGATAGTAAAACTGCACCTGCTGGCTATTTTATGACACTTCTACTACTCCGGATTAGCGCAGGAGAAAGATCAAACACGTGAATAAGCTACAAGTCGTTTAGACCATTCCAAACGCTAATTCATAACGGCAAATTACAATATTAAATATTCGCTCGCAACTAATAATTATGTTCCAGAAAGCTCGACTTAACCATGAGTTTTGAATATAGTATGTAAAAGAAATTGATCAGTTCAGACACTCAACACGCGCGATGAAGTTGTAACATGAAAATCACACAAAACACACATGATGTTTTACAGGGCCACATTTTTCATTCTCAATACAAATTGGCCACTTCTGCGCCGTAAATTTTGTCTTTGTGACGAGAGTTTATGCATACAAAATCAGTTCAGGCGTTCAGTCGTGTCCGACTCTTCGTGACCCTGTGGACCATGTCACGCCACGCTTTCCGGTCTCTCACTATCTTCTTAACATCACATAGCTTCATCTGCAATGCCTCGAGAATGCCATCTAACCATCGCGTTCGCTGCCTACCCCTTCTCCGGCGACCCTCAACCTTTCCCAACATCAAATCTTTCTCCAGCGACTCCTCTCTTGTCATCAGATGACCAAAGTAGCTGAGCTTTAACTTTAGAATTTGACCCTCCAATGAGCAGTCAGGGTTTATGGTCGACAATATCGACTGATTTGATCTTCTGGCAGTCCAAGGAACTCTTAAGAGTCTTCGCCAGCACCACAATTCAAACGCGTCAATTCTTCGGCGGGAAGCCTTTTTCACAGTCCAACTCTCGCATCCATACATCACAACTGGAAAGACCATAGCACGGGTTATACGGATCTTGGTTGGCAGACTAATGTCTCTGCTCTTTACTAGGCGGTCAAGGCTAACCATGGCTCTCTTTCCCAGAAGCAGGCGTCTCCTAATTTCATGGCTGCAGTCTCCTTCCGAGGTAATCTTGGCGCCCAAGAACAGAAAATCGGTCACAGCTTCCACTTCTTGTCCATTGATGCTCCAGGACTTGATAGGGCAAGACGCCATGATCTTCGTCTTTTTAATGTTCAGTTTAAGCCCAAACTTCTCACTCTCTTCTTGTACGCGCATCAGAAGTCTCTTGAGATCCAATTCACTTTCTGCCATTAAAGTGGTATCATCCGCATATCTAAGGTTGTTGATGCGTTTTCCAGCGATCTTCACTCCAGCTGAAGACTCGTCCAGACCGGCCTTCCTCATGATGCACTCTGCATATAGGTTAAATAGGCAGGGCGACAGTATGCAGCCTTGCCTCACCCCTTTCTCAATCGGAAACCAATCAGTAAGACCATGCCCAGTTCTGACTGTGGCCTCTTGCCCTTCATAAAGGTTCCTGAGGAGACAGATGAGGTGAATTGGAACTCCCATCTCTTGGAGAGCTTGCTACAATCTGCTGTGATCTACGCAGTCAAACGCTTTCGCATAATCAATAAAGCAGAAGTAAATGGGTTTCTGGAACTCTCTTGCTTTTTCCATGATCCAGCGAAGGTTGGCAATTTGGTCTCTAGTTCCTCTGCCCTTGCGAAACCCAGCTTGCACGTCCGGAAGCTCCCGATCCACATACTGCTGCAGCCTACCTTGCAGGATTTTTAACATCACCTTGCTAGCATGCAAAATAAGCGCGATCGTGCGGTAGTTGGAACAATCTTTGGCATTGCCTTTCTTTGGAATGGGGATGTAAACTGACCTCCTCCAATCCTGTGGCCACTGCAGGGTTGTCCAAATCTTTTGACATAATGTATGCAGTGTGTTAACAGCGTCGTGGTTGAGGTTTTGAAGCAACTCAGCTGGAATACCATCAATTCCGCTAGCTTTGTTCTTAGCAAGGCTGGCTAAGGCCCATTCAACTTCACTCTTCAGGATGCCCGGCTCGAGATCAGTAATCACAACCGTCCTATGTTGGGTTTGCACATCCGGGTCCTTCTTGTACAGTTCTTCTGTGTATTCCTGCCACCTCTTCTTCATCTCTGAGGCTTCAGTGAGGTCCTTGCCTCGTTTGTCCTTTATCACGCCCAGCTTAGCACAGAAGCTTCCTTTGATATCTTTGATTGTCTTATACAGAGCTCTTGTGTGCCTTAATTGGCTGTTGTCCTCAACTGCTTGACACTGTACGTTCAAGAAGGCATTCTTATCTCTCCTTGCTATTTTCTGAAAATCCGCATTGAGAACCTTGTATCTTTCTCTTTCCCCCATACCTTTTGCCATTCTCCTTTCCTCAGCTATTTGCAAAGCCTCTTCAGATAACCAGTTTGCTTTTTTGCATTTCTTTTGCTTTGGAACTACCTTAGTAGCAACTTCTTGTATTATATCACTAACATCAGTCCACATCTCTTCGGGCTCTTTGTCTTCTAGATCTAAATCTTGAAATCGATTGCTCACTTCCACAGCATATTCTAATGGAATCTGATCCAGATCATACCTGAAAGGCCTTCTAGTTTTCTGCGTTTTCCTCAATCGAAGCTTAATTTTGGCAACAAGAAGCTGATGATCGGTGCCACAATCGGCCCCAGGCCTTGTTTTTACTGCTTGTATAGCGCTTCTCCATCTCTGCCGGCAAATAATATAATCGATCTGATTCCTGTACAGACCGTCCGGTGAAATCCATGTGTACAGGCGCCTCTTGTGCTGTTGAAAATGAGTATTCGCTATGGTCAGGTTGTTTTCTTGACAGAACTCTACTAGCCTCTGCCCAGCTTCATTTGGCTCACCAAGACCGAACTTGCCTGTAATTCCGGATATTTCTTCACTCCCGACCTTAGCATTCCAGTCTCTTATGAGAAAAACGACGTCTGATGATGGGGTGCGGTCTAAAAGGCATTGTAGGTCCGCATAAAATCTCTCAACGTCAGCTTCTTCAGCAGCAGTGGTCGGTGCATAGACTTGGATAACTGTTATGTTGAAAGGGTGACCTTGGATCCGAAGTGAAATCATTCGGTCGTTTTTGGGGTTGTACCCTAGCACTGCTTTGCCCATTCTTCTGTTTACTATCAGAGCGACCCCATTCCTTCTCTTGGATTCGTGCCCACAATAAAGGACATAATGGTCGCCGGAGTTAAATTCTCCCATTCCGGTCCACTTGAGCTCGCTGATACCCAAGATATCAATGTCCAATCTGTCCTTTTCTCGCTTGACGATATCCAGTTTACCTTGCGTCATAGATCTTACATTCCATGTTGCTATGTGATATATCTCCTTGCAACATCGGACTTTCCGGTCGCTTCCCGACACATCCACAACTGAGCGTCCTTTTGGCTTTAGCCCAGCCGCTTCATTCGTCCTGGAGCTACTAGGAATCGCCCTTTGTTCATCCCCAGTAACATGTGGGACGCCTTCTAACCTGGGGGGATCATTTTCCGGCGCCATATCGATAATGGTATTGTGACTGGCCATAGGGTTTTCTTGGCAGGAAATACTGGAGTGGGTTGCCATTACCTTCTCCAGTGAATCACATTTTGTCAGAACTCTCTGCCGTGACCTGTCTATCTTGGGTGGCCCTACACAGCAGAGCTCACGACTTCATCGAGTTTCGCAAGCCCCTCCGCCACGACAAGGCAGTGATCCATGAAGGGGGCATACAAAATAGTGTGCTGAAAATACAGTTCAGAATTGACTGGCCTGGTGCGGTTGAAATAAATGGCTTTCTGTTCTTGCAAGCATATTGCTTATTGACATGATGATCAAGGCTGACAACATACAGCACCAAATTATGAAAAAAAAAAGGTATCTTATCGTAAGGCTAGCGCAGATTCGCAGACCTCAGTTGCAGCAATCCAAAATGAATGTTGGCACGCAAAGTACATCCCAGTGATCTGATGCTTTATTTCACCTGGTAAGAAAAAGTAGCGATCTTACAACGACACAAAGCAAGAAATAATCTCAGAAAGCTCAGTTCAGTTATGAACAAACAACTTAAAATGCTGGTGGTACTCACAGATATCCTCTTTCAGGCATGGTCATTAAAACGAATTGGAACTTTCACAAGGCTTGGGTTTACGGTTCTGCTGTCCAAAGCTGCGGGAGTTCGAGAAGCTCGAGTGGGTGGGGATTGTGTGGCCGGCCCGACGCCTCTGAATCAGCCGCTTGTGTTGAGTTTCGAAGCACGGTTGGAAGGGAGCAGAAGGGTCGTTGTGGTTTCTCTCTCTTTTTTTGCGAGAGATCTGTCGAAAGAGGAGGCATAACGCTTGAAAGGCGGTGAGAGAAATGAAAGAGGTTCCGTAGGACCGCGCGAGCGCAGAAGGCGGCCAGCCAGGAAAGTTGGCTTCCCTCCATCCCTCCCCACGTCCCATCTCCCCTTCCCCCGCACGCCAAGACTGCCGCCGCGACATTAGGCCGGCATAAGCCGCGTCCGGAATCCCCCCCGCCCCCCCCCCCCCCAAAGAATATCCCGCAGATCCTAGAAGAAGTTGGCGGGAAAGAAGGGAAGAGTGCGGGGGAGTAGAGCAGGGGGGCATTGTGAGCAATGCAAGCCTAGCCGGGAGGAAAGAAAGGGCAGTGAAGGTCGCTGTCCTTCCGCGATGACTGCTTCACGGGGAGAAAAGGCTATAAGATGTGAAGTTGAAAGCGGTTTGGAAAATTGCTTTAGTCATGGCCCTCGGGCGGAGAGGCGACGAAAGGACGAGAGAATGGAAACCATATCTTCTTTCCGCCAAGCCTTTGAGGAGGAATGCGCAGAATTTTACCCTCGGCTTCGCTAAACCAACGAGGAGTGCGTTCGGAGCTCTTTGGTCGCCTCGGCTGCTGGCTCGGTAACGTTTTCAGTGGCGTGATAATCTCGCTACTTTTTTTTGTTAATGCGAAATGCGTTTTACCTATGTGTTTAAGTAGTAATCACATACGTAAAACAATCTTCAGTTTCCACGGAATCGTTCTCGGTTCGAACAAATGGACGTACTTTTTTTACTAGAGATGGCGCACAGGTTCATCACGGAGTGCTCTTGAAACGTCATCACGCGCCACTGAGCGATGCAGCAGCCCGTATACTTGCTGTGTTCCTATTAAGGAAAAGAAAAATGAAAACGACCATAACTACGGGTACTTCAAGGTTAAAATTTCCATGTTAATATTTTAATTTTTTTAAAATCAGGTCGACGTTTAGAGCAAGAAAAAATCCGCATAGAACTAAGCGTGGGCATATAAAGCAGCAAGAAATACAAAATACTCGACGAGCTAAGATCTGAAGAACTAAATTGGCAGTAAAAAAGAATAGAAAGAAAGTAAGGGTCAACATTGAAACTATATCTTCGAACTTGGGACAAGGTGTAGTCCTCAGAAAGAAGCGCGGTAAAATCATCTTTCAGCCCGCGGAAGCTGCGCTGGTGAAACGGGCAGATTACTTCAGAAAGGAAACCTGATTCTAAATCATGTGTTTTAATTCTTCGATAGTGATGTTCTCTAGAAATACCCCAAAACTGCTTAAATAACGCACTCGCATTACTTTTAATATATATGAATTCCCATTAGCTGTCTGGTTGACACGACGGGATAAAATTGTTTAGTTCTCTGGAGGGAAACGCCTTCGGTGCGGTGATTATATGGTTGGATAATAAGGCATAGAATGCTTGAAGAATAGTTTCTGATCAGTGCTTAGGAGAACGCTGTCAAAAACAGTAGTCAAATGCATCATTATGAGCCATGTATTGCAGCTTTCGAACAAAAATAACTTCCATAGAGAGCATCGTTCTTATGCAATTTCAAGTTTGTTACCATATATGCTGGCGACACATGAGCGCGCATTCATTGCACTGTAGGTAATTGTTTTAAATTTTTATTTTGTCGCTTACCTTGCCACATGCAGTGCTGTTGATTTTTTTTTTATTATCTTCCACATGCACACAACGTTTCGGCAGTGTACGATTTACGTCGCATTAAAATACGAACCATTCCAGTACAGTTCAGGTTTCTTTTCTTGTCAAGTGAATTAGCTAGACATAGCGTAGAATATATGTGGCTTGTATTTTTTCTTTGAGCTGAAATATTTTATGCGCTGCTACACCCCTGGCCAAAGTCGTTTAGTCTTTGTCTGTTGCTGAAGCCCACAGCAGAGCGCTAAAGAGTACAGGAATAAGATGCAAATTTGTGTCTAGTAGATATTAGAACTCGAGCGCCTTGAAAGCAGCCCAACATATCTGTCTATAAGAACAGCTAGTATTGAGGCGTGGTATAGTCGGTGCTGATGCTGAATGCCGGAAACAGCTAGTGTAATGGCGAATCATGCAGTGAGTGTTTGATTGGCTAGCGCGATCGATCTCTCCAACCTCTGCTATCGCTTGAACATATGTAGGGTTTCTTTCTATCGCGAAAAAAAGGCGGAAATAATGATGTTACGCGTGCGTGTTTTAAATCATGGACACACGCTTACAGGATGTGGATTCACCGGATATATTCGATCATTTCTGCGTTTACTATCCAACGTAGCCACTGGCGTTTGTTCAAGCGACTCACACGTTCTGTTGCGTTCTTTGCATTTAAGTACCTTGCGTTTCTTGACTGCGCAGGAGTTTTTTCGCGGACACGCATCTATAAACTTTTGCTTGTCAGATGTGTGCTCGAGCGTGTGCGTATGCTTGTACACTCGTATGCGTATATGTAGGCCCATGGAACGAAATCTCATGCGCGAGAGTTGTTGCCGAGATGTGTTCAGGATCTGTGCACTGATGTGTCTCCACCGGGAATCGGACTCCTAGCCTAGCTAGCGCTTTAACCAACTGCGCTAAACCCTGGATCACGAAACTGGCACCATACGTAATTCTCCTTGTCTACCGTGATGATAGCGACGAGAATGACGCTGCAATTAGTGATAATGACAATGATGCCAGTATCGATAGTAATGACGCTGCGTTGAGTTGATAACGATATGATACGTGATGCGCAATATACAGCAGCAATAATCTCGCCTTCGCAAATTTCTGCAGTGTAGTTTTCACGTGCTGTCAGAATTTTGTCAATACTTTGCTAACGTTCGGAACACTATCTGTGTTAGCTACGTCCACGCGTGATCGACATCTGGCCCTCTAGTTTGTAGGAATTGTCTCGAACTCTCGAAGATATTATATGCAAATTTTACATAACAATTCATCGCGCCTAAAATCGTAAATAAAAGAGTACTCTACCAAAATTGTCAAATATAATCGCAGGTCATCCGCAACAGTTAGTGAATCACGGAAAATATATTCAGAAAAATATATTCTACATTTTCTGTGATGGGCGCTTCTATGCATTTTGTGTGGTCAGCTCAGTCAAAGAATCTGTACATTAATCCCAAAAACATTATATATATGGCGGCCCAAATTACGTATGGCGTATGCATATCTTCTACAGTTGAACGTAAACTGATGTCCGGGCCAGCGGAAAATTTAGTTGGGACGAAATTAGACCAACAACACTGCTATATTGGGATACATCCACATTGAAAAATGTCTGTGTCGGTCAGAGCTGCTTCTACTGTTTTTTTTTTAGCGCCGCCGCAGCCTGAATTGTGCAATGGTGACCAGCCATCAAAGCTCGTTAGACAATATTGACTACTAGAAACCATGATATATACAATATTGGAATGCCGCCAAATCTGATGGGACAATATTGACCAATCTATGTCAAGATAGATTTCATGTGACAAGCCATCCATATTGGCAGAACATTATTGCCCAACCTATGCAATTAGAATGCAATACTGTCTAGCCATCACTGTCCATCGAACAATATTGAACAATATAATGCAATATGTATACATTGTTTGCAGGCCGCCATGACAGGCGGGTATCTATTGAGCAATATATGCCACGATTTATATATAGCTGGCAAGACAACCATAATGGCTGGACAATATTAATCAATTTATGCCATTATATGTGCAATGCTGGTCAGCCATCAAAGCTCATTACACAATATTGACCACTATAAACCAAGATATATGCAATGTCGGGATGCCACCAAAGCTGGTGTGGCAATATTGACCAATGCATACCAAGATATATTCAATGTTAACAAGACAACCATAATGGCCGGACAATATTAACTAAGCCATGCCATGATATGTCCAATGCTGGTTAGCCATCACAGTCCATCAAACAATATTCACCACTATAAGCCGATCTGTATACATTGTTGGCAGGCCAGCATGACTGTCAGAACAATATTAATCAATGCATCCCAATATATATTCGATGTTGACAAGACAGCCATATTGGCAGTACCTTATTGCCCAACCTATGCCATGATATGTGCAATGCTGGCCAGCCATCAAGGTTCATTAGACAATATCGACCAGTAGAAACCAAGATATTATATTAGGAAGCCGCCAAAGTTGGTTGGACATTATTGACCATTGTATGCCTAGATAAATTGCATATTGAGAAGCTGTGGGTATTGACCGGATAATATTTACCAGGTTATACCATGCTGTGGAAGATATTGGCAAACCCATGTAGCTGGTTGGCCAATAATGACAAGGTTGTCTCATTGTGTATACAATAATGGCGAGCTGTTCAACATGCATGGGCATTATTGACCGCGTTTAGCCGGATGAATGCTAATAATAACGGATATGGGCGAAGTTCACTGGGCCAATAATGATTATATTATAGCATGGCTGCACATTATTGGTTGCTAATTGGCACCATTGGGCCACTTGTGGGCCAGTAATCCCCAATCAATCCCCAATATTCGGCCGATGGCTGGTGCTGCCTGGGAGAACTGCGGAATATCTCGCATGTTCAAGCACCTACACCGAAAATAAACCGCTACATCTTGGTGAACGCAAAAGACGTACAGAATCAGGTTGAACACATGCACAACACCAACAGACTGCCGTCTTTTGATGAGAGAACACTGCGTCGTCTGCTGTGGTGGTACGCTACCGACAAGTAGCGCCCTCTGCCGCTATCAATTGGCTTTCATTTCAAATGGCGCCCTCCTCGCCCATAGGGAAGCTCGGACGCTCGCCACACTAGCCAGTGTATTCTAGGCACTATAGTTTTGCCTCGCGCAAACCCTTTCCCACCCCTTTACCAATAGGGCGTAATTGTGGCTCCGCCTCGCGGCCACGTCGCGAAGTCGATCTAGCAGCATGCCTCCGAAATAACCTTCGCAATCGCGAAACGTAGGCGCGCACGGATGATTTCGGAGGCCACGCTAGCAGACACTCCTCGCGCCAGCGGAGCGCCAACGTAGGATAACAGGCACTTGCAGGCACTTCTGCGCATTTTTATGGTCTTGAGGATGTTTCAAATCAACAGAAAATCAAAAAAGGCTACACATGCAAAAGCGCGCCTGCAAATATTTCGGGCACGCGTAACACATGTATCAGTGTAGGGCGAAACGCTAGCGCCACCACGCAGTCTCTCATTGAAACAGAATGCCAATATCAATGCTAAAGAGAAGGGTGCGACGCTGCAGGCACTGCTCTCCAGGAGGCTAATGCTACTGGGGTAGTGTCAGATCATATGAAAGGTAGCATCATGCAAGCACCGGTGGTGGTGGTGCTTTCTTTTTGCCGTAACCTAATTTTCTGCGGCTGTCTGCCTGCGAAGGTAAAACACGTGATTCTGCACTCTGCCTTGGTGAGAGCGTCGCTTCATGACACCGCTGAAGTGCACGTTTCTGCTGGCAAGAATTCATCCGCGACCTTCGCGTTGTGATGTGAGACTGCATGACTGCGTGTTTGTTGTCGGCGGCGAACGACATCATGTTTGGAAAGGGTGGTAAGTGCGTTTACGTTCATCTCACAATTATTTACAGTGCTAGTAATAAAGGCAGGCTTTTTGAAGCTCAGTTTCGTCCCTTACGGGGCTGACTCTCGAATGCTACCTCTCCTTTTCAAGCTCTTGTTTGTAGAATGCCTTAGAACGCAACTAGTCTTTTCTTTCAAATCGTGCTGAACATGATACCCACTAGCTCTTCCAATATGTGTCGGAAACATGGGAATAAAACTGCGAATACTAAGGAATAGGAATCTTCAACGCTGGTGAGATTTCGTGGTTTTCAGAGGTGTGTGATTTTGTTGCTGGAATGAAGTTGGAAACTTTCCTTATCATGTGTGCCAATCATTGGGCCATTACTTCGAGGAGCATATGCATATATGGTCATTTTAGCACACCTATTGTCTGTTGTTCGTGTCTTGCTAATTTGAAAATGCCTAATTCTTTAAGACTGTGATCGATTCTGCCAAAAAAACAAGCAGAGTACTGTGATCAAGTATAGCACTTGATTAGCCCGCATTTTCTTCCTACATCCAGGGCACCTTTTTCAAGTTTTCTGTAGATTGAAGAGAAGAGCAGATGCATGATTCCTTAAGGGCAAGCTGCTGAATTCATATGTGATCGGCCCATTCCGGAAAACATCCTAGAAAAAACTTTTTATTTCGTATTTAAAGTACCCATTCTATTCACTGACTTTGGTTTAGGATAAATTTAAATCCTTTTATTGCTTGTAAAGCCTGGCCCGGTACAGTCCTCTACCCCATGCAACAATTTCAAACTTTTGCAGTCAATACTGTCAATTATTCACAATGTAAATGTAGATGTGCAAAACCTGTAAGTCAAGTGCAGTTATGGCCACTTACAACTGCTTTAGTTATAATAAATGCTCGGTTTTTACTAACGCAGGAGGGTCAACCAGTGTTTGCTGTTTTGCCAGTGTAAATACATTCAGACAGCATGCTGCTGTGCAAATGCATTGATAGTTGTTTTATACCTGAAGGTGATCCTCCTTAATGAACTGTACGTGAATGTTCGCAGTTTGAATTATTGACTGCAAATAATATTAGAATAGTATGCTCATTCTCAAAAATCGTTTAATTTTTTATTTCAGTAAGCTAATAGAGTGAGGTGGGGGGGGGGGGGGTGCCTCTTAGAAATGTTTTTTTTTTTTTGCAGTGGAAAGAGATAGAGCAGCAGTGAAAGCTAGGTAGTGCTCCAAGGCCTGTGTGTTTTTAGAGTGTGACCACCCAGAGCCTTGATGCTATAAAGAACAAAACCTCTAAAGAAAGGTGAAGGGGAAAGAGTCTGAGCAGTGAACGTTTCAGGTGTCAGTGTAGGAAGCATGATTGATGTTCATATATCATGTACATTTTCAGTCTAGTGCTATGTATTTTGTGCTCTTCGTTTTTAAATTCGTTTTCAAAATTGCCTTCATCGAAAAGTGCCTAACACGGCCATGATTTGATCCGGACCATTGAGCGCAGGAATAGAGTGTCTTAACCACTCTACCACAGTGGCAAGTCACTAATGGCTAGGAGTGTCACTAGCTTGTGCATTCACTGTGTCTGAAACTTAAGGGGTATTCCCATGGTGATTACGGCGAGAGTGGATGTGAAAAAAGGTGCGCAACATCACCAGCCGGCAGGCAAACTCGCTTCGGCTCCCAAACTCACACATTCACACGGGCCACTAAGAGTTGCCGAGAGTGATGCTGCGCTGTTTCCAGCGTACGCAGCACGACAGTAATGGCAAAGTACACAAGAGCAAAAACATGTACAAAATAAAATAAACTAGTCAAAACGAGAAGAGGTGCACAAACGCAAGGTAGAGTACAAAACACCGGGGTGGGGTAGATATCTGCTCCGAACCTGCTGCCCATTTTGTCTCCTCTCGGGGACTCTAGGAGCTTTTGTGCCGGCTCGCCTAGATGTCCCGCTGCCCAGAGACAGCAGCTGCCACCAGCCACTGGCAGCATCGATGTCGCGAAACCTCTTGAAGGCTTGACATGAGCACTGTCCCCCTGCCTTCACTTAGAGAGATATTTACTCACTTGCGTGAATACCGCTTTAAAGAGGCTTGCAGGGGAAATATCAGGCTAAGCCAGAGATATAGATTATTACCTCTGCAAACTACCTGCATTTTGGCTGATTGGAAAGCTGTCTTTATTGCTAAGAAATTGTAAACAACTCTCCTGAAACCTTTCCACATTATGAGTCCTTGTGAAAAATGCGCTGCAGTGATGTCATTTCTGTAACGTTGCTGCAGTTCGATCGATCGGAGGCGCCATAGGAGTATTTTAAGCAGGGCCTGTTGTTTCATAATATTTGTTCAAGCTCTTCTGCAGCTCAGTGAGACAAGACATTTATTTATTTATTTGTTGTCCTTTAAAACATCCTGAAAAATATAAGGCGTGACTTTCAAGAGCAGCAAAACAGATCAAAATTCAGACTAGTTCACCTGTCACATGAATATCGAGCCTGCTGTCTTACCGGCTGGTCCCAGCCTGTACTTCCTGTCTCACCTTTCAATGAAAGGCGGATGGCTGTTTCACCACTCTACTGCATGCATTTGCCTTTCATGACAGCATGAGTCTGCGATGTAAATCAACTTTCTAGGTGCAAAACTGAAGAACTTATTGAGCTTTGGCGCAGGCTAGGGAGCAAACTGCTGATCACACTGATGATGATGGAGGTGTTTGGCCTTTTCGTGAGTGCGTGCTGTTGTAGTGTGCTTGGAAACTTCAAATGGTTTTTGAAGGGATCGTGCAGTAGTTGCACTCAAGGTATTAAACTAACCCCATATCTGAATGAAAAATGAATGTGCATTGCTCATCAAATAGCACACTAGAATGGTTCAGCTGCTTGAAGTGTACTGTGCCATGTAACCATGTGTTTTTTTTTCACTTGAATTGTTCATTAACTGCACTGTGTAGGTTATAAATAGGATTGCGGGCAACACTTATGATTGGGTCTTGTCATCATAATTTTCTATTTCGAAGTGTTCCCCTTGATGTGTAAGTGAAAAAGAATCGGTATATCTGCTCTAATATAATCTGCGGCCTTCTGGTTATAGCCATCCGCAAGGTATGCATGCATAACTTTTAGGAACACACAGTTTTTCTGGTAGAAAAGGGTGCCTTACATGCCGGCACAACATGTATTGTAGGCAGATGGCCTGTGGCGAAAATTTCCTTTCAGCAAGTTAAACATGCGATTCTACATGTGTAAGGTACTTTTCATATAATTTTCAGGACGGCAGAAAATATTGCTACAAAGATGACGGAGCGGGAAGTGCCGCGGGGCGGAGCGCCAGGCCCGCTGGCCATTAAAGTATATTTCATCGTCATGTCATTATGTCGTTCTGTTTCTGTTGTGTCACCGTGTTCCATCGCTTGTCATGCAACCACGTAACGTTTGGTTGGAGGTGCGGTTCATCCCCATCCTCGCCTTGCACCGTCGAAGCCAATCGTACGTCGGGTCCATCTGCCAAATGCCCGTGGAGATCGCCGCCCAGCTCTGCCCCAGCCCTTTTTGCTCAGACCCGACCAGCCGCTGTCCCCAGCCTCGTCCCCAGCCCTGACCACAATACACGACGACCAGGAAGAGCCCAAAGCCAACTCTACAGACCCTACCCATCCCACGACGAAGCGGCCTCACGACCACTCGAGCGAAGACAGCACCCCCTCCCAAGCCGTTTGGCGTATCCATAAGCCTTGGCCTTCGGCAAATGGTGAAGACTGGACTTGATGCTCCGGTGCAAACATTCTTCCCATCTTCGCATTCATTGTGGTGTCCAGCGTTTCATGTCCCAATCCTGTGTCTGTGTTCATCGTCACCTCATGCATTGGATTTCTAGCAATTGATCGGGATGATCGCTCGGTGGCCCCGGGTAAGATGACGAATGTGACGAAGCGGGCAGTGGCGCGGGCCGGAGCGCTCGCGCCAGGCCCGCTGGCCATTAAAGTATATTTAATCGTCATGTCATTACGTTGTTCTGTTTCTGTTTTGTCGCCGTGTTCCATAGCTTGTCATGCCACCACGTAACAATATATTCACTCTTTTACAGCAAAAATATTGAGAAGACCACACGCTCACCTCGTGTGTTGACAATATTCATGCAAGCGTTTCCGTGAGCGTCGATTACGTTCCGAAAATATAGAAATGAGTATTTTACAATTTCTTCATGTCCGCAGCCTGCACGAATCAGCAGCTTGAAGAGGTGGAATGACAGTCAAGCTCCTTTACTGGCAAACTAGCAAATAGAACAGGCACGTATGCTGCCAAGGGCTTCAATTCAATTTAGATGCTGTGTGCACTAGCCCCACACAGGGTTTAGTGCTTATCTCTAAAACGAGCCTCTCTCTCCAATGACTGTCTAGCGCTTTTAAATGTGAGACATTTCATTCTTGGCTGCCTTTGCTGCTGTGGTGTCTTAATATTTCTGTGGTAGTTGCCCCCTCAGGTGACAAAATAGCTTTGCTTGACAGCTGCCATATTTACTTCGCTCGTTACAGCTGTGGGAATACACCGAGGGTACTTTGCTTTTGAGAAACTTTCAGGCTTTCTTTGAACGCTTTTAAACCGTATTTGCTATCACATATCAATGGCCTAAACCTGACTTTGCTTTTCCCTTCAATTTGGTTTAGTGCCACTTGTTCATCAGTGACACTTGAGCTGTGGTATACCTTGTACTCTGTTATCTATAGAGCTCAAAAGGGAGCTTCGTATTGCATACCAACTGGCTGTTGCCACAGCACCATAAAAGCCAGTTACAGCCACTGCTGAACCTGAAATGCAGATATGGTCATGTTCTCAGATCCCCACCAGCGCTTCAGAAGGAAGGCTGCCCTGGTTTCGGAAATGTGTTCAGTCCACCAACGCTTCGCGGGACGCACGACACACACAAACACTCAAACCCGACCGTTCGTTCTCCCTTTGCTTGGGACAACACACAGCGCGCACGACAGCTCCATCGCCACTGTGATGCGTGACTTCTTGGAAAGCAGCACACTTCTAGAGCTCAACATCACTCGCGCTAAACTGAAACAGGCAGATGCCTCGCAACTCCATATTCAGTACACCGTGGCAAACCAAAATACAACATATGCACAAAATTAAGGACCCCCTCCCGCCCGTGCCATACACCCGTAGCTATGGAGCTGATGCCACAAACCGCTACAATGCGTCAGCATTGGCGTTGAGTGATCCCGCTTTTTGAACAATCACCAAAATAAATCACTGCAGTGCCAGTGCCCAACGCATTAGGTGGGCGCTCTGAGGGGAAGTCAGAGTGAGAAACTTTAATGGATTGTGATCAGTGTTTACAGTAATTTTGGCTCCAAACAACCACGTCTCCATACGCTGGAGAGCCCAGATGATCGCATAGGCCTCACGCTCAATTGTGGTCCAGCGACGCTGAGTTGGGCTCAGCTTTTTGCTCAGAAAGGCCACTGGGTGCTCTCAACCCTCGGCGTCGATCTCCGACAGGCAGGCGCCTACGGCGAGCTCCGAAGCGCCTGTAGCGAGCAATTATTCCTTGTCTGAATCATGGACAAATAATACAGATGAGTCCGCAACACACTGTCTGACCTGCTCAAACGCTCTATTCGCCTCTTCTGTCCAGGGTATTATGCTAGGCACTCTATGGTTTGTCATATCTGTGATGGGCAAGACCACCGTGGAATAACCCGGTACATAATCCCGGTAGTAATTGGCCAACCCCAGGAAACTCCGCAACTCTCTTTTAGTGGTCGGTTTGAGGCACTCTTGTGCACTCGTTCAGGATTAGGAGCGTGTTTACCAGAGCCTACAATGTGTCCGAAGTACTTCACCTCATGCTGCGCAAACCTGCATTTTGCCGCGTTTGCCGTGAACCCTGCCGCGAAAATGGCCGACAGAACTTTCGACAGGTGCTCTAGGTGATCCTCCCACGTCTTTGAATATACCGCCACATCATCGATGTACGCGCACGCGTATTCCTGATGTGGCGTGAGGATCTCGTTCATGATTCGTTGGAAAGTCGCAGCCGAATTCTTGAGACCGTACGGCATCACTCTCTACGCATATTGTCCCCGGTGAGTCACAAGCGTCGTGTACTCATGGGCAACCTGATCAAGCGGTATTTGCCAGTAACCTCGCAGCATGTCAATCACTGATATGTAGTTTGACCCAGCCACTTGATACAACTCAGTCGCTCTTCTCATAGGAAATGCATCCTGCTCGGTCACTGAGTTTCATCGGCGATAATCAACGCACAGTCACACGCCGCCGCCCCTTTTCGCAACGCACACGATCGGATGTGCGAACCCGCTCTCAGTTGGATAGATTAGACCCCATTCCGTTAACCCCCTGACCTGTCTCTCAACCTCATCTCGAAGCGTCAAAGGGACGCGGTATGCATGAGCCCGCTGCGGCTCATCACCGTCTTTCAGTCGAATCCTGTGCATTCCCAGTGTGCATCACCCAGGCGTTTCAGAGAACGGGTCACTATGCTGCTCCACGAGCGTCCGGAGCTCACTCTTCTGCTTCTCACTGAGGTGATCGACTGCGTTGCGTAACCCGCGAACGGGCGAAGTGGGGCAAAACTGGCAATGACGGGATTTCACCGAATGCCTCATCCTTTCGAAAATGACGCCCACTGCGTTCCCTCGCGTTACAAACGGTCGGAGTTGATTTGCATGGATACTCCTCTTAAACGCCTCCTCGGTTTGCACGACCTAACTGTGAGGTCTGTCTTTACGTACGACACTTGCGGGCTCTACCCACTTCATTGCGAATTTGCCAGCGTTGTCTGATCTCTGAATGTTTCACCCTCTTGGAAATGCTTTTGCTTGGCCCTTCTGTTGTAATTTGTTGCGTACCTTGTCTGCGTCAGGTGGGCTGTTACGGTGGCTCGTTCGTTCGCCGCCGCAAATTTATCCCTTACCCCGCGTCGATACTGCTCCCCAAGAGTGTTAAGGCCATCCGGTACTGCCCACTCTCCTGACCAGGTCTTCTGAAGGATAGTTAGCGGTCCGATAGGTACACGGCCATACACCATTTCAAATGGACTCTGCCGTTGTAGCGTTCGGAACTTCCCGATATGCCCAAAGCAGGAAAGGCACGTGCCGATCCCAGTCACTACCATGGTTCTGAATTACATCAAGCAACAAGCTCTTGAACGTGCCATTAAACCTTTCGATAATGACATTACTTTGTGGGTGTTCCAGCGTCGAGAATCGCGGTGTCGCCCCCATTCTCGCTAGGAACTCCTGCGCCAGGCGTGCCGTGAAATTGGTCCCTTGATCGGAACGCACTGTTTCCGGCACCCTCATTCGCGAAAAAATGTCTAGCAGTGCGTCGCAAGTCGTCTTTGCAGTGAGCGAACGCAAACACACCACATCAGGCCATCGGGTGCAGATCTCGATTACGCATAGTGCATACCGATGGCCCCTTGCAGAAGGCGGTTCGAGTGGCCCAATACAGTCAACATTAATTACGCGGAAGACGTGTCAGGCCGAGTAATTGGCACGATCGGTACTCTGTCACTTGTTCTCACACGGGATTTCATCTGACCTCCTTTGCAGCTTTGGCAGTAACGTTTTATGTCCGCAGTAATCCCGGGAAGTAAAATGCACCCTTAACTCTCTGAAGAGTCTTCCTCTCGCCTAGGTGACCAGCCCACCCCGATGCATGGGCAAGCCTCATCACCTCCGCACGGCGCGACTTTGGCAGAACAAGCTGCCAGCAAGGCCGACCCATGATCTCATCCTTGTGATAAAGTAAACCGTCCTTCTTCACCATTCCATGGCTACCCACTCCGGTCTGTTCCCATCCATCCTTCAGCGTAGAATCGTCCATTTGTGTACGGCGAAATGCCTCATGTTCGGTAGCACCTGCGCGCTCACCGTCTCCCACCTCGTCGCCGTCACTGTGCCGTCCACTGGTCGTAGTGACAGCCGCGGTCACCGCCGCATCTCCGCGCAATTCATCCTCGCTTCCGCTCTCTAATGCTGCATCAGCCGCTGTCACCGCAGGTGTCTCTTCCAGCAACTGTGCATGCGTGTCCGGCGTGATGAGTGCATTTATCCCTGGGGACAATTTATCTGTCACGGCACGAAGAATTTCGGTGCCAGCCGTAGCTGCACCGACGTACTTAGGCGTACCCAATAGCTTCAAGGGCACATATACCAACTCTGCCAGCGCTTGCTCCCCAAATGCACCAGTTTTTTTATTTTTGAGCCTGTAAGTGCTTCATGGTCTCCCAGAATGGATCGTCTGATTACACTAATCTCTGCTACTGAATCCAAGTGCCCCACAAATTCGGCCTTCCCGCTACCTAACATGATCGTATTGAGGGCGCTGAACGAGCGTTACCCACCGTTACGTTTTCATTTCCGAAGTTAGCCCCCGCAACACGAGCCACTCTGTTTGCACGAGGTTCGCCTGTGCTGACCGCTGTTTCGGACACTCGCGGGCTAGATGATCAGGGAGGCCACATTCGTAACATTGCCTACGTGACCTGGCATATGGAGCCGATCGTCCGGCATCGTCATAGCGTGTCCTAGCCGAGTCAGTTGTTTTTCTCTCTCTCTCCTTACCAGGCTCGCTGTACCACCCACCGACTCTCCTGTGCTCCTATTAGGGTCGTTAGCGATCTGGCTTTCATCAAATTGTTCCGCGAGGTTGGCCACTGCATCCGGGCGCACTGCCCTCCCTGTAGTCTCATTTTGAAGAACAAAGGCACGGGCATTGGGACTTAACATCTCCTTCAATTTGTCTACCACTACGAGCTTTTGCAGCTCTTCCAGGAAAGTGACGTTATACCTGTTGCAATAATAGGCAAAATAAATTTGCGGTCGCGTTGCGAACTTGTCCCATGATTCATTTGAACCCTTTTTTGACTTAAAATTTTGCCTGTAATCAGCTGACGACAGCCTGAGCCCTTTGAGAATCGCTTCTTTGAGCGCTGCGTAATCCCTGCGCTTCTCCGACGAGAGCCGACCGAGCAATCCCCTAGCCTTTTCGTTCATTCTGGGTAATAATACGCCCGCTCTCCATTCATTTGGGACGCTGTAGGCATCCAGCTTTGCTTCAATATCATCAAAACAGCCTGGGACAAGCGCCTCTTCCGCTGGCATATCTAACAGCACTCCCTTCAGCATGTTTGTGCATTTCAGCCTCCTGTCTTCCTCTGCACTCAGAGGAGCCATCCGCGCGGCACCGGCACTGCCGTTGTTACACTGTCTTGCATGCTGTAATTTTGTTTCCGCAATTTTTAATTTCATTTGCAACAATGCCATCTGGTCAGTGACGGAAACTACTGACCCTTCGCTGACGCTTCGCACCTCGGCAGTCGACACCAGCTCCATCTGCCTCTCCCCTTCTAAGCTTCGGGACCCTACGTCGACCTCGCGACTCCGCAAGTTATATCCCGTGGCTGCCAAAGTGCCCTCAAAACAGGAGCCAACAAGACACCACCTGTCAAGACTTGCGCCGCAGGGGAAGACTGCAAATTCGTGGACGCCTCCGGTGCACGCTCAGCTGTGGGCCCACATCCTCCGTCCAGTTCCCAGTCGGTTCCGCTTGACGTCGGAGATCCTGTCGCTGCGTCAGTCAGGCAGGTCCCTTGCTCTGCCCCTCTGGCATTCTCCGACGAAGCTCGCCCCCACTTGGCATTTCCTGATTATTATGAATTTATTTACAAATTGCGTGCATATAGTACGTATCACAAGGAGCGCGTCCTCTCCGCAAGACACTCCGGTTCAGTCCCTTCTGTCGTCTTCTCTCGTCGTTGCGTCCACCGTGCTCCCTCGGATCCTTCTCTCTCTCCGAGAGTCCTCCTCGCCAGGTCCACGACTGTGTTCGCATCCCAAGCTTCGAACTCCTCGGAGGTTCAAACATTTCCCAGAAGCCGGCGACTGTTGAAGACACCCGCAGCCAGCCGCGGGCAGCAGCCAGCTCGGATGACATGGGCAGTGCGCCTTGCTGGAGCCCATAAATTCTCCTCCTTGACGTCCTCCCGGCACCGGTTCTCGGATCCCCACCGCCACTTCAGAGGGAAGGCTGTCCTGGTTTCGGGAATGTGTTCAGTCCGCCAACGCTTCGCGGGGCGCACGGCACACACAAACACTCAAAACCCGACCGTTTGTTCTCCCGGTGCTTGGGGCAACACACAGCGCGTACGACTGAGCTCTTTCGACATTTCAATGATATTTGTGAGCAGATGTTCGTCCAGCACACGCGGCTGAGATAATTCTCCTAGGGTCCACTGGAATATCAGTTCGCACACTAAAAAACAGTATAGACGAGCAAAATATGCATGTGGCAGCAGCAGTGTCTGGATAAGTTTCAAAGAGGAAAGTAAAGGATGACAGGTGGACAAAACAGCAAGCAACCTGCAAGATACAGGCAACGGTGTTCAGCAATGTTCTATCTCCGCTACTGCTGCTGCCAATGCTGAAGGCCGGTCGGTGTCGACGAATTTATAGCTGTAGCCGTCGTGAAGGTCACCGAGAGGAGCTGAATCAGTAGGTTCCAAGCGAGTGTCTGGTTGCTGCAGCACCTCAGGTAAGACGAGCGGTAGACAGGCATCAGGCAGGCAAGCAGGCGATGAATCTTCGTTTGATGATGGTCCTGCAAGATACAGGCAACGGTGTTCAGTAATGTTCTATCTCCGCCAATGCTGCTGCCAATGTCGAAAACAACTATGGTCAAAATATGTTCGTATAATACGTTTTGCGATCCACCGGACATAACTTAACGAGCGTTCGCGACGTGAAAAACTGTTCACCGGCGTTCCGCCACAATTGCTTTCCTGCAGTGAGCAGGTGCAGCGGGACAAAGCATCAAAGAAACCCAAGGAGCCAACATACGAGGTGCCCGTTCCCGCGGGACAAAGCATCAAAGAAAGCAAAGGAGCCAACATACGAGGTGCCCGTTCCCACCGAAACTTTACTTCATGAGGAGGAATGCGATGACTCCTTTTGCGGAGCTTTAGGAGCACAAAATATGAACCATTTGATAACTACAGCTTGAGTGAAAGCTCTTTAATTTGAACCTCGATCATTCGAATTTTCGGGTAATGCGAAGTACACTTCTTGGTCCCGCCAAATTCCATAGAGATGTGTGTACAAAAAAAGGACCTTTAATTGTAACGCGACTCAGTTCCGCTACGGATAATTCGAACTACCCGTCGCAGCGTCTGGGCAACTTGGCGCCCAGCACATGGCCAAATAAAGGCCTCCGCGATAGAGAGGCATACTTAGAGACTGCGAACGTCAAAAGCAGGGACAGAAGATGAAACCGGGTAAAACCATAGAAGAGGGGATAAAGCCGAAATGCCATGACCAGCACGGCGGCCGGCGTTAACGGAGAATAAGGGTTGACGGCCATAGAGGTAGCTGCCTGCTCTTCTCTTCTGCGCAACCTCTGAAGCTTGAAACTAAATACTCGCTAATTCAGTTACCGTTAATTCGTAAGTAGATTTGGTTTGGTTCCCGGGATTTAACATCCCAATGCGACTCAGGCTGTGAGAAACGCCGTAGTGGAGGACTCCGAAAATTTCGACCACCTGTGGTTCTTTAACGTGCACTGACATCGCACAGCACACGGGCGCCTTGCTTTTTGCCTCCATCGAAAAGCGGCAGCTAAGGTCGGGATTCAATCCCGCATCTTTGGGAACAGTAGTCAAGCGCCTTAATCGTTGCGGAACCCCGGCGGGGGCATTCGGAAGTACAGATAAGTACTTCTGCCAGTGGCGTCTCAGCCAACGCCCATAAAAGGCTATCACATCGGACGGGCGCTACGCGCTTCTAAACAAACCAAATCACGCGGGGAATTTTTTTTTTTCGAGAGTCGGCCATCCTTCAACTAATGAGTCATCAATGAAAGCACGTGGTCAGTCGCGATCATGACGTCGGCCTTTAGCACACCGTTCGCTTCAAAAGACGTTTGCACGGCACCCGCCCCAAACACATGTTAAATTGAAGACGAGACCTGCACAACCGGATGAGCGCTGGCAGTCTGCAGAGTTGCCCCCCCCCCCTTCCACGCTTCTTTCCTCACAACCATAAACATGCCAAAGTGTTATGATGTTATCGCAGCGTAGCATCTTGATGCACTGCCATAAAGTGCGCTGTGAATGTGATGGTGACAGCGCGAAACGGAGGGACGCGCTAACGAACTTTTTCATTTCCTTTGTTTCTCAAATTCTCACTAACAAAAGTGCGTGTGTGTGTATGTGGGTGGGTGTCATTAGACGAGGGGCATAAGCAAAAGCGTGGCGACTGTAAGCCATCGCGATGGCTTCTCCACATGTCATTGGTGTAAGGGGCAAGGCATCCGGAAACAATCAAGCAAGCGATCCCGGCTCGCCATGCCTTCTACGAGCCAAATTTGTTGCTCTCTTCCGTGCTTAGGACCACGAGAATGTGGACTGAATTCTGAGAGAGCTAAAAAACAAGCAGTACATACTTAATGTCTATAATATCTAATCTACACATTTATGCAGTGAAAGCCTCAATTTTAAAGCCCTTTATACATCATTCAGCAGTTATTTTGTTTTAATATTAGATAATTCGGATCATCCGTTTTCCTGGATATACGTTTTTTCCCGGTATTTTTAAAAACCATATCTACGATGTTTTACTGTACTTCTGCTAAATGCCAAGCTTAAGTACATAATTAGGCATCATCCCTAGGTTGAAACACCCTACTGTTCCAGTGATTGCCCAGCACTGCAGTTTAGAGGAGTGTACTAATGGAGGTTTTCAAATCGGGACTTCATTACACAAAGTGTGGCATTAAACCATAATTGAGGAGTCGCTGGAGAAACATTTGATGTTGGGAAAGGTTGAGGGTCGCCGGAGAAGGGGTAGGCAACGAACGCGATGGTTAGATGGCATCCTCGAGGCACTGCAGATGAAGTTATGTGATGTTAGGAAGATAGTGAGAGACCGGGGAGCGTGGCGTGACATGGTCCATAGGGTCACGAAGAGTCGGTCACGACTGAACGACTGAATTGAACTGACCTATCATCGCATTGAGTTGGCTTGTGGGCCTCACGGAGCTTTGCAGCTATTCCACGAAAAAACAGTTCACACGTCCACAGCCGCTAGGCCGCGGTAATCATCCGCGGGCTCCGCCCTCAACAATGAAGTTTGCACGCTTTATACTGTTTCTAAAACCAAACCACGATAAACTGTTTTTTTTTTTTTTTTTTTTGCAAAACTTGTTGAGAAATGGTGTCCACCACAATGTAGAACCAGAAAAAACCAAATTCACAAGCTTTGTAATGCAATCTGGCAGCAAAAGCACACAGAAAAACAGCTTTAAATGGCACCAAAAGCCAAGCATGCAGATTGGTTGCCTCACTTTTAAGCAACGTTACTAGAACCACCTTCAGTCTGAAATCTCTCCGCCTCCGCTATACATCGCGGGCGGCGCCCAGACGCTTTCCGGTGTAGGTGGCGCGGTGGTAGAAACCGGCTCCTGACTGACGCCTTGGAGCGGCAGCGAAAGTTGGGGAGCGATGGGCGAAGGGCATTATTTCCGAAGTAATAATTTGTCTATAGAAATAATGCTAGCATTTTTGTTTCAGTGGCTGCAAACGTCGTAGTCACGAATTGATTAGGAAGTAATGAAAACCTTGCAAGTAGCCATTATAAAGTTGTAGTAGCCCACGCGCGGGATGTTTGTCTGGTTTCCGCAAACAGGGATGACTATACGTTTCTGGTATATTTTGCGCAATTTGTGCGAAAAATCAAACACCACACGCCTACTTTTCAGAAACTAGCTGTGTGCGCATGCTTTAATTAAGACAAGGTATTTATGTGTCAAGTAGCTTCGAGAGCAGGCTTTGCAATTTTTCCCCGTTACACTTGCAGTTTGAATAGTGACATATTAGAATAGCGGCATGAGGAACTGCCGGTCGTGTAATTTGGCTGAATAAATAGGAACTATTCCCAGTGGTTGGTTATTGTTAGTTAGTGATCTGAAATAAAATGCACGTGAATGCATATTGGTCAATTTGCAATTTTATTGCTTAGCTTTACTTATTTCTCACCCGCTGTGTACGGAATGTGTGTACAGAATGTGTGCAGTAACTGTGTAGCCTAAGTTGACATGACTGCACGCGACTAATTGTAGTTCTCCGTTGTTACCATTTAATCAATTATTTGCGACTATATTGAGCCCTACGTCATTAGTTATATATTGTTGGATTGCTTTGTAAAGTATACTTTCACTGGTCTAAGCGTAGGACTTATTTAGTTGTCATTAATTAGTTATCCGTGATTAAAATAGATCCCTTTATGTTGCAGCATCAAACACTATATCCTTAGATAGCTCATGACTAATATAACCACTTCGGTAATGATTATCGTAATTAGTGAATTGTGAATGAATATGAACGTTCCGCTCCTGCATCAAATCGTATATATTTGCACAGCTTGTATCGAGTATGATTGCACTACTGACTGCACTAAACATGCGGCTAGGCAAGTTGATGTTGCATTTTGTTGTGAACAGAGAAAGCGCGACAGCTTGGAGAGGGATGGAACCGTAGACAATATCAGGCGACTGCGCTGCGTACGTCTTCTTTTTTTATCTTCAAGTTTTCGCGTTAAGTTCCTCACACCGTGCACTGCTTTTTTTTCAGAATTATCGGAATGTAATGGGCCCGGTCAGTGAACGCGGGTCTTTTAGCACGCGCTTTAGTCGTCCATTGATGACTGCGCATATATATCACGGAGAGCGACCTTCATGCACAAAAAGGACTCACAGACATACGCACACTTTAAAAATGAACTTACGGGCAGAATGAATAAAGTAGTTCATTTTAGAGCACTACATGAGCTCGGGCAGGGTCTGAAGATGGCTTTTTTGCCAGGCCCGGGCCCGGCTAGAGCTTGCAGTTGCGGACCCAAGCGAGGCTAGAGCTAGCTAAGTAGTCTTCTTTCGAAAATGAAGGAATCCCGGCATTAAAACCATCGAAGTGATTCATGAATAAACCACTAAATGTACATTTGTTAACACCGAATGAAAGTTCATTTGTAGACGGATTTTAATCAGCCGCATTGGTTTGCCCAACCTACTTTGGGCCCGCACGTCTGTTCAACAACACAAACGAAGAAGTTAAAGTGGAAAAATACAAAACCATGCAGTGCGCTCTACTACGATGCAGGTTTCGTTGACCGCTGCAATGCATGACACAAACCTCGTTTATCAGTTATCTCTTCTTAACCCGCCGCAGGGGTACCTTGTGTAATGGGGTGTTGGTGCTTGGCCCCACCACGGACCCTGAGCCCCCATATCGAAGCTGTAATCCGTACCGTGGCGATAGGTGGAAAGGTGGAAACCGTGAATGGTGGCGGTCGAGGTCGTGGTCAAGCCTCGGCTGACGGGCTCCCCACCTGTCTACAAGGGGAGGGGCTCCGGGACCTTCCTCTGCATATAAGGGTGAAACAGAGGCGACAGAATATTAAGAACCCTCAGACCACCCATAATGCATGGAAAAACAATCATCAAAAAAACTTGATCTACCCCCGAAAAGGAGTCGCACCGAAGTGACACAAAACATCACGGCACCAACTGAGAACTTCCCAAAGTTTCTTGTCCTGCGCTCATTATTAGAGTCTAAACCTGTAAATGAGCTATCAATATTTCTGATAGCCAGCTCGCTGAAGGCCATCATTGCGGCTAACTATACAGCGAAAAAAGTAGAATCTGGTGACTTGCTAATCGAGGTATCAGACAAAAGCCAGTCTGACAAACTCCTCATAACAAAGACATTTGCTCACCTTGACGTGCAGGTATCGCCCCACCGCAGTCTTAACAGCTGCCAGGGAGTGGTTGCTGAGCGAGACCTCTTAAATGAAACAGAATCAGATCTCCTTGAGGGCCTACAGAACCAAGGTGTAACAGCAGTACGAAGAATAACAATCAGGCGAAAGAATGAAGAAATAAAAACGAAACATATTGTTCTCACTTTCAACCGGAGCACACTTCTGATTCCATCATTGTGGAATCCATCCGATGCAAAGTTAGCCCGTACATACCAAGCCCCCGCAGGTGCTTCAAGTGTCAGCGGTGCGGGCATGGCAGCTAGACATGCCGAGGACGCCTTACCTGTGCAAAATGCTGCGCACATGACCATGCAACTGATAATTGCGAAACAACTGGCTTAAAATGTGTGAACTGTGAGGGCACACACCCTACATACTCACGGTCAGTGTGGCCTTTCAGGCCGAAAAGGAAGTGATCAATCTGAAAGTAACCGAGAATATGTCATACGGTGAGGAGCAGAAGAAACAGAGTTCTCTCCTCTACTCCCTACGCTGACGCAGCCCGTAGATTGGCCAGGCCGCGTCTAGTAACGGTGGGCACGCAGTGCAATGATGCTGACGTGCTCCCACCACGGCTCCTCACTAAGCAGCCACCGGCTGCCTCAATTTTTGTAATCCCGGAGGTCACTTTCTCCCAGACGTCCGGGACAACAAAGACATCTGAGAGGAACTTGGTTCCTCTGGAAAAACTTCCTGCCTCCATGCCTTCACCAGAGGCGATGGAGGTTAGTAGGGACTCCGCAGCGTCAGTGGCACCTAGGGAGTCCGCCAGTGAGAGGCGGTGCCTGCCGGACCGCTTCAGATTCAAAAAACATATGCCAGTTAAGCCACCTGATAAAGGCGGCGTGTCTTAAACCCACTGTCTCATCCACATCCCGCACTTACAAAAATGGCTACTGAGAGTATCGTTTATTGGAACTGTCGGAGACTACTAAATAATCTAGATGTTGTATATAAAATTCTTGCCGAGCACCAACCAAACATATTTGTCTTCAAGAAACCCACTTAAAACCAGCAGACAAAAGTTTCCTCAAGCAGTATCTCGTATTCAGGAAAGATAGGCAAGGCAGCACTCGCCCCTCTGGCGGTGTTGCCATTGTAACTAAAAAATCAATCCCATGCCAAAGCATCTCACTTAATACAGACCTAGAGGCAGTGGCAATACGAGCCTTAATTTTTTGTAAAATAGCAACAGTGTGTTCTCTGTACATTCCTCCAGATTATAGGTCATGTAGCGAAAGTTTTGAAAAGCTAATTGATCAACTTCCAGAACCATGGCTGCTGGTCAGAGACTTTAATGCACACCATCCATTATGGTGATGTACAAGAACGGACTCCCGAGGTGTGCTAATCTAAAATTCTTATCGTCCTTTGGATCATGCCTACTTAACACAAAAGAGCCAACATACTACAACATATTACATAACACATACACATCCATAGATTTAGCTATTGGCCCCAATGCTCTAAGCAGCTACAGAGTGGTTTGTAATTAACAATCTATATGGAAGTGACCATTTTCTGATTTCTGTAAAGTATGCAGGTAATAAAAATGAAAATGCGTCTAATCCTAGAAATTTCAAAGAATATGCAGCCAACTGGGAGATATTCAGGGAACACTTATCATTGGCTTGTTCATCAGTTACTGACTTAGGCGTTGATGAAACTCAGCACTTGATCACGCTGCACATTATAGAGGCAGCAGAAAATACAGTCCAAAGACGTCAAGTAAGCCACGAAATAAACGAAAACTTTGGTGGAATGCAGAATGCAAGACTGCCCGTGAAACTCAAAACAGGGCATGGTCGAAACTACGCCGATACCCCACAGCAGAAAACCTAACAGCCTTCAAGCGTGCAAAGGCAAATGGTAGGCGTGTTCGACGCATCTTCAAGCGAGAAAGCTGGTCATCATTCCTTTCTTCTGTGAACTCTTATTCTGATACACATAAAGTTCACAACAGGATAAGAGCGCTCAGAGGATATAGCACAATCCCAACGCCCCTTGTCAGCACCAGTGGTGACTCTCTTGAACACCAAACAGACAAACTAGGGCAACATTTTGAATACATATTTAGCTCAGCACATTATACAGATTCCTTTTTGCGGCACAAGGCAAGAGAGGAGAGGAAGCACATTCATGATAAAAGACCATCCACAGGCGGATACAATAGCCCATTCACCATGCAGGAGCTTAAGATTGCACTAGAAACATGTGGTAGCACAGCACCAGGTCCTGACAGGATCACATATGGAATGCTCAGGCATCTGCATGTGGACACTTTTAAAACCCTACTCTGCCTGTATAATAAAGTATGGGCCACAGGACGCTTTCCTAAAGCATGAAAGGAAGCGATCATCATCCCAATATTAAAACCCAGAAAAGAGCCCACACTTGCTTCTAGTTATCGGCCTATCGCACTAACCAGCTGTTCGTGCTAGCTTTTTCAGAAAATGGTAAATAGTCGCCTTCTCCATTTCCTTGAATACAATGGTGTTTTTCATCAAAACCAAGCTGGTTTTAGAGCTGGGTGGTCGACAGCTGATCAGCTCATTGCCTTTGAGTCTTATGCAAGAGATGCTTTTGTACATAAACAATGTTGTTTATCTGTCTTTTTCGATCTTGAAAAAGCATATGATACCACTTGGCGCTATGGTATCATCCGCGACCTCTTCTCTCTTGGCATCACAGGGAACATGTTGGATGCAATACGAAGTTACTTGACTGAATGGACCTTCAGAGTTGGTGTTGGCAATGCATATTCAAAGCAGTACATACAGAAAAAAGGTGTCCCTCAAGGTGGTGTTCTCAGTTGCACACTTTTCATAGTCAAAATGAACTCTAAAAAGCGTGCTGCCAAAAACTACTCCTTGTTCTGTATATGTTGATGACGTTCAGATAAGCTTCAAATCTTGCATCTTGGCCATCTGTGAACGACAGATTCTGCTAGGTTTAAACAAATTGTCCAGGTGGGCTGATGACAATGGGTTTAAATTTAACTCTGAAAAGAGTGTTTGTGTACTTTGCTCTAAGCAGCGTGGTATCAGGCCTGACCCCAACATTACACTGAATGGTCAGAGCCTTGCCTTTATAAAGTAACATAAATTTCTTGGCGTAGTTGTTGACGAAAAACTTTCCTTCATTGCCCACATAAAACAGTTGCGACTGAAGTGTCTCTAAGCAATGAATCTGCTAAAAATTCTCTCTCAGCAGTCATGGGGCACAGACCGCGACTGTCGTCTGAGCCTTCTGAATAGCGTAGTTCTATCACGCATTGACTATTGCTCGATGGTCTATGGGTCAGCGTTATCCTCTGTGCTAAAATTGGTTGATCCCGTGCACCACCTCGGCCTTCGCCTCGCCACGGGCGATTTTCGAACTAGCCCAATTGCTAGCCTTTATGTCGAGGCGAACCGATGGTCACTGCAACGAAGGAAACAATTTACTTCTCTAACTTATGCTATGAAGGTACTATGCCAACTGGATCATCCATGTCACCGGCTCCTGCTTGACAAAACTGGAACAGCACTTTTCTCAAGAAAACCATCTCTAACACTACCATACCCAATCAGAGTTGCCACGCATATTGAATTTCTGGACGTTCCGGTTACCAGTCTTCATACAACTTCCATAAAAGACCTAATTGCTCTTTGGAAAATGCACGGTGTTAATTGTGATCTGTCGTTTCTTGAAGTGAGGAAGCACACATCCCCTATTGCCATATAGCAGCACTTCATGTCAATTCAAGCGAAGTGCACTTGTGATGAATATTACAGTGATGCTTCAAAGTCTGCTCAAGTGTCCTGTGCAGCACATGGAACGCAAGTTTCACTTTCAAAAACACTGAACAGACATACAAGTATATTTACCGCTGAATGCCATGGAATCCTGCTAGCTGTAAGACACATTATAGAAAAGAAAATACAGACATCGATCATCTACACAGACTCCCTCAGTGTTTTAATGTCCCTATCCTTCCAAAAGTGGCATAATAAGAACCCAGTCCTGAATTTTCTTTATAACACCCTTATGTCTACCCATAAACTAGAACCTAAAATTACACTGTGTTGGGTGCCAGGCCAGCGCTGTATACCAGGTAACGAGGCAGCTGATAGGCTTGCTGCGTCAGCTGCCCTTCGAAATGACACAGACATTGATAAGATAACTTATCATGACCTCAAGCCACACATAAAAAGCATGATTCGGCAACAATGGCAAGAGGAATGCGATGCAGCAACAGAAAATAAACTACACACAATAAAGCCAAGGATAGGCAGGTACACCACAGAAAAACAAGACAAATTTAAAGAAGTAGCTCTGGGCAGGCTGAGAATTGGTCACTCATACACAACACATATATATCTTTTAACTAACTCTCCTGCAACACACTGTTCGAGATGTGGTGATCGGCTCACTGTCATTCATGTTTTATTTATATGTGCACAACTGGAACCAGAAAGGAGATGTCATTTTCCCTCCTTGTACACTCTTCAAATACCTGCACACCCATCCATTTTTATTGGTGACAACCCAATATTTCCTTTAAAACAGGTGCTTAAATTTTTATCACAAGTAGCTTTTTTACATGGAATTTCTTATCGACGTGGGTCTCAGCCCGTTCCACCTTGAGAGGACGGATGAGATCTTTTAAAGCATCTACATACTTCCATTTTAATTTTTTCCCAGTTCATTATTCATCGCAAATGAATTTTAGGCCCTATACACCACTGTTTTTAGTAATATTACAGAGCGAATGCATTTTCAGGCCCTATACACCACTGTTTTTTATCCCTTCATGAAACATCACAACTATCACATTACGCAAACTGGAGTGCAGCGTTAACCTTGTGTTTGGCGCTCTTTGGCCTGAGACGCCCTTGCGCCATTAAATTCCAATATCATCATCATCATCATCATCTCTTCTTACCCTCCGCTTGCACAGCCCTGTTGCGGTGGTCCCTAAATTTTACTAGGAGGCAGTTATAGGGCTGTGCCCCAATTCTTCACGTTTCGTATTTCCTTTCCCGCCATCAAGAACTTAAGTTCGTTTATTGAGCACCCGCCGACTAAAGTTAGAATTTTAGGCAATCAGTAAGCACCAAGGAGGTTATATAGAACGATATATTATCCTTGGTGAGTACACTCAGTCGGCTCTAGCAGAAGGCACTCTTGTATTTTCTTGATCTTTGGTTGTGTTCCCTTAGTGACTGGTCATTTAAAGCCTCATAAGAGCCGCTGGAAAAGGACTTTTAATCGACTGTTCGGCAGGCAGCCGTCTTTTCAAAGATTGCCTTTCTCTGCCTTAGCCTCCCCCTTCCGCCCCCCACCCCCAAAAAAAAATAAAAAGCATCTATACGCTACTATAACCGACTTTGAATAAGTGCGTACATCAATGGGAATCTTCCGGTAACGAATACATGCACCATAAACAGGTATTTTTATTTTCGTCTCCATAGAAATTCGGAGTGGGGCATCGAACTTGCCTACGGAGGTTCTTGAGGCATAGGTGCCTGGGGACAGTCTCTGTGATTGTCACAAGCTGCTTCACATATAGAGCGGAATTTAAGGGATCTTCCGCCTCGCACATAGAACAAAACTTACGGGATCTCCCCACTCTCCAAGCATGATTCGACCTGACGCTTCTGGGCAGCGACCGTGCAAGTGCGCGTCCTTGACGCGGTCATAGTGCAACCAGCCGAGGGTATAAACAAGGCAGACCGCAGCGCGCCCACGGCAGTGCTCTCTGAGAAGATAGTCTTCCGGGCCTCTCTCGAGGTACTCTGGGAAAGTGTTTGTTTTTCACTAAGCCCGCAATCAACTCGTTTATCCTCTTATACGGCCGCCGCTGACAATCAACTCTACGACTTCGACTCCTCATCTAACAAGAAAGCCGTGAGAATTCCTTTTTGCCACAGGCTGTCGGTTAATAGAATGTTCTTTTCGCCTTTGTTTAAACCTTGATCTGGCTTAGTATTTTTCACTGTGTTTCCTGTGCCACTCTTGCCCCTACTTATTATATCTGGAATATTTGCTTTGTTATATTTATAGTCTAATTTGATAACAGTGTTTTGTGCATTTTCCGGTATTCTGTCTTGTCATTTACCGAGTCATTTTTATCACTATCGTGTCGGGGCGTTTTCTTTTTTCTTGTTTTATTATTATGCAGTGTAATTTGGACTACTAGCTATAAATATTCAATTCCTTGTACAAGAAAGTGGCTTTCTGGAACGTATTCCTCAATCACACACCGATACACGTACTAAGGGCATCTAGCAACGGGGAAAACGGGGAAATGTCAGGGAAATTTCATGCACCAGGCCACAAGGCAACGAGCGGTATATTAGTTTGACGCCAGCGCATGGCTGAGCTGTCACAATAGAAGAACCAATACGCACGTGAGTTGGGTACCCAATAAAATATGTGGAAGCGCTGCGTGGAAGTAGTATGCGACAAAAAGCAGGAATAATAACGCCGGTGGTGGCCTGTGTGAAAGCGATCGGCGAGCGGAGCTACAGCTGAGATCTGTTGTTGCCCTCCAGCGGTTGACCGCTGACTTCTTCGCGATCTCGCCGCAGGTTCATCGCTTCGTGTGCGCGATAAAATAGCTTAGCACTTTTATGTCCACAATCCCGATCTCGGTACCGACATCGCATAACGCGCTAACACCGACGTGAAACTGGCGTTGAGTTCTGGACTTTGCCGACAAAACGGACTTAGCGCCGACCACTCAGTGCGCCAGCTCCGCCTTAGAGTAGTACACGGCGGCGGCGTCAACTCAAAGTATACCGGGTTCCGGGATGCGAATCGAGCTATGATTTGAACCCGTGGTGTCGTCATCGGGCAGCGTGATTGATGTTCCCTGCACATCTGGCAAGTATGGCACCGGCTATAACTCAACTGTCCCGACGGGACGCTTGTGGCCGACGTCTTCTGATTTTTGTTTCTCACCCGTTTCCTACGGCTTCCTATTGCGTGCACAGTTACAATCTACTGTTTTCCGGCATCTTATCGCAAGGAAAAACTGCACAAAGCGTTGCATTGAGAAACACGAGCGCGAACAGAGACACACATGAAGAGAAGACCACGGCCGCAAACGCAAAACAGAGAGAAAAAAAATGACGAGCCGATCACGCCAGCCAATGGGAGACGCGGAACCGCGCGATTGAAAAACACGCCATGTGAGAAATAATCAGACCATAAATGGCGTTCGAAAAACCGGCGAGCGCAGCCAAACCACTTTAGCGAAGCCATTTTGAGATAGCACAAATTGTGCACAAATAAAGCATCTTTAATCCAAGCCCGATATGGCGGAGATCGGCCGGCTGCGCCCCCGGCGTGTGCGGGAATTTCGAACACAATTCCTCTTTTCGGGAGGCATTTCGTGGCTGCCGTGACCTGTTGAAAGCCGACTAGATCGCATTTCCTTATCGAATTCAGCGTCAATAATTTGAGTGCAGGCGCTCAAAAGAATAAAACTTGCGAAAATGAGTTCTCAGAATCGATGTTTCACCACTTACGGCTGTTTTTGACTCGCGTTTATCGCGATAGTGACACAGCGACAGTGGCAAGGCATACAGAGCAAATGGAGGGCCGCGCCGGCAGGAGGCGAGCATATGCGCGTGACGATTTTCTGCTTTCGGCTGGCTCTTGTAGGCGGCGCTGACCCTCAGTTTTTTTTTTTTTTTTGCGCTCGGCGCTCCGTTTACTTCTGTGCGCACCTATACGTCTTGAAAACTCCGGCGTGACCGCACTGTGGATGGGCGTGAAAAACTAGATATTTCAGTCCGTAGATGGCGTGGAATCACGAGTAGCCATTTCCGCCCACTTGAGTTGTAGTTGCGCCGGTAAAGGAGGTGATACCCAGTCTCATAGTGGGAAGCTTTACGGCGAAGGGCGCGTGAAGGAGTATTCGCTGAATTGTTGGAAAGGTAGTCAATAAGAGATGCGATCCATGGATCCTTTCGTTGTTGGGCGGGCATGTCACGGATGTCGAGCGAAGATGTCGCGGAATCCAAGACGAAGAGACTGACAAGGTCGGCTGGCAGCGGTGTGCGAGACAAAGCGTCGACGTCTGTATGCTTGCGACAAGATGGGTAAATAACACATATGTCATATTGTAGACGAAGAGCCCACCGTGCCAAGCGGGCGGAGGGGTCATTGAGCGATGAAAGCCAGCAAAGGGCATGATGGTCCGTGACTACATCAAACGAATGGCCTAAAGGTAAGGACGAAACTTTGTGAGGTCTCAGACGACGGCCAAGCACTCCTTTTTCGTTACAGAGTAGTTCACTTCGGCTTTTGTGAGAGTACGGCTGGCGTAAGCGACTACACATTCACCAAAGCTGGAGGGACGCTGAGCAAGCACAGCGCCGACGCCGACACCACTGGCGTCTGCATGCACTTTGGTGGGTGCCTCAGGGTCAAATTGGCGCAGGATGGGTGAAGCTATGAGGAGGCGGCGCAATGTGTTGTAGGCGTCGGCGCATGCTGGTGACCAGAGTGAAATATCTGAGGTATTGCTGAGGATCTGAGTCATCGGGGCGACAATGGAAGCAAAGTTTTGTATGAAACGTCGAAAGTATGAGCACAGGCCTAAAAAATTCTTAATTCCTTTATGGTAGTAGGCTTCGAAAACTCAGTCAGAGCTCGAAGTTTGGCGGAATAAGGACGCACAATGTGGACACGAGGACACAACGTGGCCTAAAATGGTCGGCTCACGAGCAGCGAAACGATACTTCAAGTTGAGCTGCATACCGGTGTTTGGAAGACATGTCAAAACCTGCTTCAGGCGAGAGAGGTGGGTCGCAAAGTCCGGCGAGAACACCACGATGTCGTCAAGGTAACAGATGTACGTCTTCCACTTCAGGCCATGCAGTATAGTATCCATCATACTCTCTAATGTACCAGGGGCATTACTGAGACCGAATGGTATGACGGTAAATTCAAAGAGGCCATCGGTGGCGTCAAATGCGGTTTTAGGGTTATCTTATGCCGCCATGGGCACCTGCCAGTAGCAGGATCGTAAATCGAGCAAAGAAAAGTGTTCACCACTTTGTAAGCAGTCCAATGCATAATCTATACGCGGTAGGATATAGACGTCTTTCCTCATGATTTTGTTTAGGCGACAGTAGTCGACGCAGAAACGAATAGAACTGTCGTTCTTCCTCACTAGGACAACAGAGAACGACCACGGACTGTTAGAAGGCTCAATCACGCCATTCTGAATCGTAGTATGAACTTGGGCTTCAATAACTTGGCGCTCGGTGGCAGACACTCGATAGAGACGCTGGCGCAGAGCGGCATGGGAACCGGGGTCAGCGTGGTGGGCAACAGTTGATGTGCGACTCAAAGCAGGTTGATGAGAGTTGAATGAAGAGCGGAACTGATGAAGCAGCACGAGTAGTTCAGAGCGTTGAGGCGCAGGAAGACTGGCTTCGATGCAGCGGAGGAAAACGTCGGCAGAAGACTGGCCCAGCATAAGAACGAATGGTGTGAGTGCTGCTAAGACAGAGGGCTGCGAAGCGGTTGTCGCGGCACCGGTGAGAATAGAATCAATGAGCTGGATGGTGCCGAGGCGTCACCACGACGAAGGAACACGAGAAATGAAAACGGATTAGAAATTCAGAGCGAGGTGTGGCCAGTTGATATAAAAAGAACAGCATAAGGTAGGGGAAGACTTTTGCGGTTTAGGAAGATGGGCGATGGTGTGAACAGGACATCGGAACTGCGGCAAAAAGAACAAGCGGAGGGCACAAGGGCGAAAGAGCACGCAGGGAGGTCAATCTTCGGCAACAATGACTTTGGGAAAAGGAACGTCCGGCGACGATTCCTCAAGCGCAAAAACTCTAGTTCAGCACGAGCACAGTATCACCGCATTATGACGCTACAGAAAATCCCAGCCCAGGATAAGATCATGCTAACACGAAGGCCAAACGACGAACTCTACTGCGTACACAACATCCTGGATGATGACTCGTGCTGTGCACACCGCTATAGGCTCTACAGGCTGGGCATTTATAGCGAGAATCCTGAAATTGGTGTCACCACTTTCTACAATGAACGGCAAAGACTTACAGTCATGGCAGAAACAGCAGCGCTGGTGTCGACCAGAGCGAGTACTACAACGCCTTCAACAGAAACTTCAAGCAGCTTTGCGGGAGATACGTGAGGCCTTTGACTATTCGCTCTTTGCGCAGTTCTCGCCTCAGGAACTGCGGCATTCCGTTTTCCTCTTGCGCAAGATTGGGAAGCCGTCGCAGAGGAGATAGACAGCGGTGCCGCGGTGAGGTTGAGCGTCGAGGAGAAAAGGTGGGATGGTCATCCGCGACTAAACTTGCAGATGGATTGCCGGCCGAATAATGATCTCGGGCATCTGCCAGGAAGGTCACATGCTGCGCGGTAGAAAATAATCGGGAGTGCGATTTTGGCAGTACCAGGCAATATGGCCAGCGAATCCGCCGGAATATCAGACGGGACGGTTATCATTTGTTCCCATGGATTGCGGCATTGTGGACGAGGTGGAACCAAAGGCTGTGATGCCCGAAGAAATTCCTGCATAGGCCCTGAAGGCGTATCGTACACCACAAATTATTTAGTGCCATGGTCGGGCAGCGACGGTAGCGTACGTCAGCGGTGCGACAGGAGGGGGGGCACTTGCCATTGGCTGAGCGACAGGGATCGCGGCTTATGCGAGGGTCTCAACGGCTGGTGCGAGCTGAGGCATAGGCACTGGCGGAGGGACAGAGGGAAGGGCCTTCGCCACGCGGCAAGCGATGACCTGTTGAAGGGGCACCAAATTTGGGGACTACTCGCAGTTCGAAGGTAGCAGTGATATCTGACGAGCCACTTCCTCCCGGATGAAGTCTGAGTTGCTGCAGCAGCTTTGAGCTCCCAGATGTAGAGGAGAGACCAGAAAGTGATTCGACAGGTGCGGGAGGTGCGGCTGAGTTATGAGGCGCTGCTTGCGCAACTCATCGTAGCTCTGGCAAACGTTGACAACTTGGGCAAACGTAGTCCAATCACGGGATGCTAACATTTGCAATGTGTCATGTTCGACGCCCTTCAGGATATGTTTTATCTTGTTTTTCTCGGACATCTTCTCGTTGACGCGACTGCACAGGTGGACCACATCTTCAGCATAACTTGTAAATGTTTCGCCAAGCCGCTGTTGTTCGTCGTGCAGGCGTTGTTCGGCGCGGAGCTTGCGAACAGCAGGACGACCAAAGAAGGTTGCAAGATTAGCCTTGAATGAGTCGCAAGTCCTGATATCTGCTTCGTGGTTGCGATCCAACAAGCTAGCAACTCCGGTCAAATAAAATATGACGTTTGTTAACTTGCTGGCGTCGTCCTATTTGTTGTATGAACTCACTCGCTCGTACGAAGCAAGCCAGTCATCACAGTCAGTGTCGTCAATCCGGCTGAAGAGCGCAGGGTCTCGATGACGCAAGGAGTCAGAACAGACAACTGGCGGAGTCTTCGGGGTAGCCGGGAGGTGTTCGTCGTCAGCCATAGGAGTTAACGGGAGCATGCGGGTGCGAAGCTCCAACATGGGGCAATGATATCAGGCCTCACCTCCACCAAATGTAGAAGGACGTTAAGGAAGGCGTCGAGGTCGGCTGGGGAGCGGGGCGATGAAAACCAACACGATCTGCGCGATGGCGATTCCACAACTGCTTCTTCTTCGTCAGCGTCCAACGAAGGGGTTCATCTTCACATTACCAATAACAATCCAATCTCTTCTCTTTTCAGGGTCCGTAAAAACGTATTGGGACTCATTTTACCCACCAAAAAGGTGCAGGAGCGCCTTTCAGAGAGGACATTTTTTGGAGTTATTTAAAAGAAAGCAGCCCTCAACGGGTCTAGTAGACAACAGGAGGGCAAGAAAAATAACCCTCCAGAAAGGTCTTCCAGATGTTCCGATTTGAGAAAACGTTTCGTAGCAGTTTTACGTAAACGTTGTGTGCAATTTAGGAAAACAAAGAAAAATTAAATAGGGACAAGAGAAGTCGCAACTGCGAAAAAGTGGGCCACCTGTAACCCTGGTCTGGTCGCGTGCTAGGCTGTCAGTTTGGGTTTATAGTGTCAGGGGGCGCTCGGAGTGAAAAGCGATGTTGAAGTGAATCGGCTCCAGACTCGCAGGACGTACCTAAACCTTGGACCGTGTAATTCCACCTGTACCGGCTCTGTTAGCCCAGCCCCAGTCGCCAACACCGTGACAAATCTGGTGGAGGTGCGGGGTATCGATCCCCGTACCTCTCGCAATCTGGTGGAGGTCAGGCCTGATGTCCCGTACCCCTACGCTAAGCAGGAGTGCTGGTCATATATTCGAGGAAACCCCCTTTCGCCGCACTAGCCACAGGAAACGAGGCCTACCACCTGAGGTTTCCCCTCGGGCATGACTACCAGTAGCCACGACGTCGTCGCAATGCCTGGCGCGACCCCCACCTATGTGACGTTGCAAAACCTCCGCGTCCCAAAGACCTTTCACGGGGACACCTACGAAGACGTCGATGACTGGTTGCAACACTACGAACGGGTAGCTACATTCAACCTCTGGGATGACGCCGCACGGCTTCGAAATGTATAGTTCAGCCTCGAGGATGGCGCTCGGACGTGGTTCGAGAACCATGAACAGCAGCTGTCTTCTTGGAGTGAGTTCAAACGTCATCTTGCGGCAACTTACGGAAGCTCAGATCTCCGCGAACGGGCCGAACGCGCTCTACACACTCGGATCCAAATGCCTAACGAAACCATCGCGGCATATATCGAAGACATGACGCGCCTGTTTAAGCGTGCGGATCTTACGATGTCCGAGGACAAACAGCTGCGCTACCTCATGCGTGGCGTCAAAGAGTAGCTTTTCGCTGGCCTGGTGCGCAGGCCGCCGAAAACTGTTGCAAAATTCTTTGCGGAAACATCCACTATAGAGAAAGTGCTTCAGCAGTGAGCTTCGGCACAGCATCGCACCATCCACGCCGCCTCCGTCTCTGCTGAGTTCCCATCGCATAGCATGGACACATCGGCGCTACGGGAGCTCATACGTTTGATTGTGCGCGACGAACTCCGACTGATGTATGGCCCACCTCAACCAGCTCCTTCCTCCATTTCCAGCGTTGTCCGCGACAAGGTGCAGCAAGCGCTCCTGCCTCCATTTCCAACCGGTGAACCTCGCCCAACTCCTCTTACACCACCTGAGTGTCACCGCCCCACATACTCAAAGGTGCTGCAATACTCTCCGCCCTCGTCGCCGTCCCTGATTCCTCCGAACGTAGCTGGGCCGAAAACCGCAGCCCCTCTGATCCAGTACGTCACAGGTTCTCGACTGCCTACATCGAAGCAGACGAGTGGCGTACCCCCACCGACGGCCGTTATGCTTTCACTGCGGCGAACCGGGTCATGTCTATCGGCGCTGTCCCTACCGTCGACTAGGTCTCTAAGGGTTTTCCGCTGATCCTCCGCGGCCTCGCTACGGCGAACGGCCTCGAGCCGTTGAAGATTTCGTCAATGATCAGCGCCGGATTGTTCCGTCTCGTCTGCGACCATCTAGATCACCGTCACCCAGGTCTCTCCTGTCGCCATCTGCTGCGAGTTCCGCATGGGCAGCGCAGGGCCGCTCGCCCAGTCCCCAGAGGGAAAACTGAAACCAGCGACCTTCGGGGTAGGCTCGCTGGACATCGCGGCGCGGGAGACCCCCCATGATGCGGACACGGAATGACTACGCATCGACATTGGAAAAGTCCGCGGTTACCGATCATAACGCCACCTCGACGCCACCACGACACACCTGCAACCACGACGAATTTCCGGTGGAACCGACGACGAAACGACGCACCCGAAACGACGACGAATTGCCGGTGGAACAAACGACGCACCCACGCACCTGCAACAACGACGAATTGCCGGTGGGACATATGACGCAACAACGCACCCGCAACGACTACGAACTGCCGGTGGAACGGACGCTGCAACCACGCACCTGCAACGACGTCGAACTGCAGGCGAAGAAGACCGCGTACACCGACGCAGAGCACTCAAAGACTCAGAAGCCTGACATTCGCGAGCAGCTTTCGTTCCCGTAGTATTGGATGGTCGCCATGTTCGAGCTCTGTTGGATACTGGCGCTGATAATTCTATTTTGAGCAGCCAGTTTGCCGCAGTTCTCAAGAAGGTTTTCACTCCGTAGGCTGGCACACACGTTCGCACCGCGGGTGGTCATCTGATTACTCCTCTGGGCATGTGCACGGCCAGAGTTCAAATTCAAGAATCAACATTTGTGGTAAGCTGCCTTGTTCTGAAAAGCATTTCGCGTGACCTGATTCTGGGCGTAGATTTTCTTAGTGAATATGGCGCAATTATTGACCTCCGGAATTCTAAGGTCTAGTTTTCTACTGAGAAAGCAGTGGCCCTCAGCGGTGCAAAGCGACCACTCAATGTGCTTCGAGTTTATGAGGAGAGTGTCACTCTGCCTCCCCGAACCAGCACCTTCGTTAATGTCAAATGCAATGCCCTTAACGATGATGACGCAATAGCCGAGACTAACGTATCTTTACTGTTGACACAAGGAATCTGCGTGGCCCGCAGTTTGATACATCTTCACGGTGGTCAGTCCAAGGTACTTGTTACAAATTTGTCGCACGAGTATCGGCACCTTTTCGTGACACTTCCGTAGCTTTCGCAGAACGCATCTCTGATATCTCTGAGTGCTTGTCCACAGAACCCGTGCCACCGCCCACATCCTCGACAATCTCGATGTCAGCTCAGAGCTATCAGTCAGCCAGCGTGACCAGTTGTTTTCATTGTTACTCGAATTCAAAGAGTATTTTGCATCGTCGTCAAAAGTGAATAAAACTCACATCGCCAAGCACCAGATCGTGACGTTCGGTAATGTGTGCCCAATCCGCCAGCACCCCTACCGCGTCTCTTCGACCGAGCGCGAAGTTATTAGGTCACAAGTTAGGGAAATGCTCGAAGATGAGATTATCCAGCCTTCCAATAGCCCGTGGTCCGGTCCGGTCTAACCCTTGCCGCGGATTGACGACTCTCTCGACCGCCTTCGGCGTGCAAAGTATTTTTCGTCCATCGATCTAAAAAGTCGCTACTGGCAGATTGAGGTCGATGAGCGAGATCGTGAGAAGACGGCCTTCGCACAACCGACGGCCTTTGCGAATTTAAAGTTCGACCTTTCGGCCTGTGTTTTGCGTCGGCCACATTTCAGCGGATGATGGACACTGTCCTCGCCGGCCTTAAATGGCAGTGTTGTCTAGTCTACCTAGATGATGTGGTGGTCTTCGCAGAATCATTTGCACAACATCTTAGGCGCCTGAGGTCAGTACTCGAAGCCCTCCGATCCGCTAACTTGGTACTTAAGCCACAGAAATGCCACTTTGGCTACCGAGAGCTTAAATTTCTCCGCCATGCCGTCAGTGCTGCCGGCGTGAAGCCCGACCCTGACAAGATTGCTGCTGTTGCAGAATTTCCGATTCCACGTGACAAGAAAGCTGTTCGCCGATTTCTCGGCTTCTGCAATTACTACTGGCGTTTTATCGATAACTTCGCTGATCTCGCTGAACCGCTGACTCAGCTCACCCGGGCAGACACCCCTTTTGTTTGGACTCACGAACAAGAAGCTGCTTTTGCCGAGCTGCGTCTTCGTCTCTGTTCTAGCCCATTTCGATGAGCAGGGGGAGACAGAAATACACACCCACACCAGCAACATTGGCCTTGGGGCGGTTCTCGTGCAACGTCAAGAGGGTGTTGAACGAGTCATCGCCTTTGCCAGCCGTACTTTATCCCGCACCGAGACGAACTATTCAACCCCTGAAAAGGAATGCCTCGCCATTATTTGGGCTGCTGCGAAATTTCGCCCCTACCTTTGTGGTCGCCCATTTAAAGTGGTCACTGACCACCATTCTTTGTGTTGGCTGGCCAACCTGCGTGACCCATGCGGCCGCCTGGCGCGATGGAGCCTTCGCCTACAGGAGTTCAATCTCATTATTGTTTATAAGCCCGGATATAAGCATGAAGATGCTGACACGCTCTCCCGTGCGCCTGTCGAGCTTGCTTCACCAGACACGGATGACGCTGGCTGTTTCGTCGGAGCTGATGCTTCAGATATGTTTCATCAGCAGCGTGCCGATCCAGATTTACGAGCACTGATTGATTATTTAGAAGGTCAGCCAGCCACCATACCTAAGTGCTTTTCTCGGAGCCTCTCAACTTTCTGCCTGAAAGGTAGTGTGCTTTAGAAGCAGAACTCTAGATCCGAGTCAAGAACCTACCTTCTCGTGGTGCCCACAGCTCTGAGAGACGAAATCCTTTCCGTGTGCCATGATGAACCAACATCTGGCCGCTTGGGCTATTCTTGCACACTTGCTAGGATACGACAGACATTCATTCTACTGGCCCAACCTTTCCACTGTTGTTAAACGCTATGTCAAGAGCTGTCGGCAATGTCAGCGTCGGAAGATTCCGCAATCAAAGCCTGAGGCCTCCTCATGCCCATAATACCACCACGAGCACCATTTGATCAAGTCGGCATGGAACTTCCCGGTCCTTTCCCTCGGTCCTCTGGTGGCAACCATTGGATAATCATCGCCTCAGACTATCTGACTCGCTATGCCGAGACCAAAGCGTTACCTAATGGTACAGAGTCTGAAGTTGCCCATTTATTTGTACACCAGATCATACTACGGCACGGTGCTCCTACCTGTATTATTACTGATAGAGGGACTGCCTTTACTTCAAAAATGATGGCCGAAGTCTTTCATCTCAGTGGTACGGCGCATCGAAAAGCTACTGCTTACCATCCGCAGACCAATGGGCTGACGGAAAGGCCTAATAAGATCATCGCGGATATGCTGGCGATGTACGTCAACGCCCAGCACAAGACTTGGGATGCTATCGTACCATATGTGACGTTCGCATACAATTCGGCAGTCCAAGAGACTACACGTTTCACGCCGTTTCGCCTCGTTTACGGCAGGGAGGTTCGGACGATGCTGGACGCAATGCTTCCTTGCCAAACAGATACCGGTATCTGAACTTTGTTCTGACGCCGAGCAGTTTGCCCAAGATGCTGAGCAAGCATGCCAACTGGCACGCGTCCACATCACCCAGCAACAGGACAGAGATTCACGCCGGTACAACCTTCGCCACAGACAAGCTTCCTACAACACCGGGGACAAGGTGTGGGTGTGGACTCCTGTTCGACGCCGCTGCCTTTCAGACAAGCTAATTTGCCGCTACTTCGGACCGTATAAAATCGTGCGACGCATCAGTAACGTCAATTACGAGGTGCTCCAGGATGGATCAGAGCACACAGGTCGTGGGCTACCTCGCCCAGAGACAGTTCATGTCTTGCGATTGAAGCCGTACTTTGCACGGTGACTGACAAACTACATCTACAAACTTTTTTTTAGGAGAGGGGAGGTTGCTTTTGTACGCTTGTGTGCACTTGTAACTGTGTGCGTTACGCTTAAGGAGGGTGGAATGCCAGGGGACGCTCGGAGTGAAAAACGACGTTGAAGTGAATCGGCTCCGGACTCGCAGGACGTACCTAAACCTTGGACCGTATAATTCCACCTCTACCGGCTCTGTTAACCTAGCCCCAGTCGCCAACACCGTGACAATATTATATAGGCTCATGCCCTCTTTAATTGCTCCCTCTGAAGTGCACTTTTAGTTTGCATGTAGGCTCGCTTTTTAGAGAAAAAAGTCTGTAATTTTTAGAGAATTTAAAGAAGCAAATAGTTTCAGGAGTTCCAAAGCTCCTTGAAATAGTTCCTGAAACCCAAGGGTACTCAGTGATATCAAAGACCTCTGTAAGCCACACTTCATGATCACCATATTTAAGTGGATGTCTTACCAATCCAGCCTCTGGGGCCTGTTCCCAATAAAGTATGAATGTACCATGTAGAACTTATGAAATCAGCTGGAAATGACATGTTTCCCAACTTATGCTTTTTTCTATATTAAAAGAAGCTCGCATTTTCAGTAAGTAGCACTTTAGTAGATACAAAGCAGTAATTTATAATAAAAGCCAGCTTCAGCTTGTCCTCAATGTCCTTTTATTACCTTAAAGCTGAACATGAGCTATGAGAGACATAATTAGGGCGGGCCCTGAGTAATTTCCAGAGCCCTCTTCCACGAAACGTTCTTTAAGCCATGCACTGGCACTGCCCAAAATGTGGGCAAAATTGCATTTTACCTCTATCAACAGGCCGCAGGCGCCATTCTATTCCACATTCTCAAGCTCCACAGCCAATTGTTATAACCAGTAAGTAACGGCCCCAAGTAAAGAAAACACAGAAGAAACCTAAATGTCAAAATAAACATGAGGGGGCTCAAATGCAGTGGTGGGTTAAGCAAATAAAAAACTACAAATGCTGAAAGATGTCTTCAGCGCTTACATGAATGTCCTGCTTCTTGCCCATCACAGCACTGCGCAATTCCGGCGATGGGTGTAGGGCTTGAAGGAACCATTGCTTATGATGCCACATGGAGCTTGCTGTGAGATAAAAAGTACCATGAACCAACAAATTAATCAAAGCGTAATATAGTGAAACATGTACAAGCAGAGGCTTTGCGAGCAAGAAATCAAGGCACAGAGTCATCATCATCATCAGCCTGACTATACCCACTGCAGGGCGAAGGCCTCTCCCATATTTCTCAACTTAACCCGGTTCTGTGCTAGCTGCATCCACTTGACCCCCGCGAACTTCTTAACCTCATCCACCCACCTAACTTTCTGCCGCCCCCTGCTACGCTTTCCGTCTCTTGGAATCCAGTTTGTTACCCTAAGCGACCATTGGTTATCCTCTCTTCGCACTGCATGTCCTGCCCATGCCCATTTCTTCTTCATTTCCAACAGAACGTCGGAAACGAGTTATTTCTCTGACCCACTCTGCACGCTTCCTATCTCTTAATGTTACCCCTACCATTTTTCGTTCCATAGCCCTCTGGGTTGTCCTCAACTTAAGTAGAACTCTCTTGGTTAGCCTCCATGTTTTAGCCCCATAGGTGAGTACAGGTAAGATGCAACTGTTGTATACTTTCCTCTTGAGCGATACCGGTAAGATGCTAGTCATAATCTGCGAGTGCTTGCCAAATGCGCTCCATCCCAATCTTATTCTTCCTTGTTCCTTTTCATGGTCCGGATCTGCGGTTACTACCTGTCCTAAGTAGACATAATCGCCTACTACTTCCAGTACTTCGCTACCTAATGTAAACTGGTGTTCCTTCGCGAGGCTGTTGAACATTACCTTAGTCTTCTGCATATTGATTTTCAAGCCTACCTTTCTACTTTTCCTTTCTAGGTCATCAATCATTATTTGCAGTTCATCCCCCGAATTGCTTAGCAAGGCAATGTCATCAGCAAATCGCAGAATACTGAGGTATTCTCCATCTACCCTTATCCCCAGGGTACAGTGGCACAAAATAGGAACACCATTCAATTCAAAATTTTACTTTGCGATTGAATTAGCTGAAGGACGATTGTCTATAATGCCAGAGAATAAGCAATGTTCACATCACCCGAGACATACCAACACTGAAATAAAATGACTCCTTTCAATGTATCTCATCGCCAGCCTGGCAAACGAGCAGATCAGGCATCACGGTGCCCCTAGTTACAAATGATAAAGCATTTACTTGATATTAACTGCAAGTGCATTTTAACATCAACCTATCCATAATTCACTAGTGCCCACTAGGTTCGATATCAGACAAGCTCTCCCTTTCTTTATGCTTTACATCGAGCTAGTATCTTAATCGGCACTGCAGGGCCTAATACATACATGCCTGCAATACAATAATACTTTTCTATGAGATGTGGAACTTCATTACAATTCATTTTATGTCCGAAGTAGCAGAGATTGTATTTCATTTTGACAGAAGCAGCACGAAAAAACAAGAGTATGAAAGCAGAAAAGACGGGCGCTAACTTGCAAGTAATATTTATCGAAGCAAACATAAAATATATAAAGAAGTCTAGCAACAACGCAAACCACTTAATCACTGATAAGCAGAAAGTAAGACATGAATCACTAAAAATTATAACAGGTCCCTGATCTATATAACCCAACTCACTGCATGTTAACACGATGAATGGCTCACTTACACATTCATTACCTAATTGTAAAAAGTGTCTAGCTTCAATGATTTCCTGGCAGATTTGTAATGGATGACAGCCAGAATGTGCGCAGCTGAAACTGAAATCGGCCAGTGCATTCTTTACAATGCACAGCCAAGTTGACCTCTAGCTATATCTACACAAATGGAGCAGTTCGGAACATTTAGTGATTCATGCTTTGCTGTCTGCTTATTGGTGATTGAGTGGTTTGTGGTGTTGCTTGGCATTATATATTTCTTGTTTGCATCAATAAATTTTAGTTGCGAGTTAGCCCCTTCTTGCCTCCTTTCACGTCCTTGTTTTTTCATGCGGCTACTTTCAAGATGACACCATACCAACTCGCCCAAATTGCTATCCTCCTGATTGCATTTTAGTCAGTGAAATTTCACTTCATGTGGTACTAATGAAGACACATGGCCAGGTTTGGTGAAACTTAAAGCCAATCAATGAGAGCATCATCAATAAGCACAAACGGTGGCTCAGAAATGCAGCTCTTCATGCCAACACAGCTTGCACAGACATGATTTTATTTGGTAAACAAAACACCGGGCCGCTGTAAGGGTGGTACAGAGCAAGCATAGGGTACTCTGACACTGTAAAGAAATGCGGCATTGAATCTTCCTGTACACGGGGACAATGTTGTGGGGATATGCAGCCGGGTCTAGGTATGAACAGAAAGGAGACAGGTTTCTGTCACTGGTGTGGAGAGTGGTTTGCTCACTATTTGGGCTAGGAATGTACAGGGTTGAAAGGAAGGGAGGAAACGGAGAGTTAATGCCAGGTCACTAGGGCTAAATTAACCCACTCAACATGGCAAGGGGAGCGAGGTATGTTGCCTCCTCCTTCCTGCCTTGCTTCAGCTGCGTAGCAACAGTTATCTCGGGGTATAGTGATGTGCTACCGCTATCAAGACTTGTGGAACTGAAAACTGAAAGTAACACAGGAGAACAGCACAGTTAAAATGTCCATGACGTACAGGTGAATAGTACGCTGCACTCCAGGGTTGGGTGACGGCGTATTTACTTATTTCATATTTAAAAAAAACAGAAGTCAGTGACCCATACATATGATACTTCAGCTATTATGAGGATTCCACAGCTATGTAAATTTCGTGACGAAGTCAAACTATAGATAGCTTGCACTGACAACTCACCAGGCACCCACTGGTGAACCAAGAGTGGAGCAAAAATATGTCTAATCTGCGTTCAGAACATTCATCATGAAGGTATTGAAGGCACTAAGCATAGTTCACCATCATAGCACTTCTGATATCACAGCCAAGCCATCTATAAAGTTACCCAGCTTGTTTCACAAAGATTTCAGCAGATGGCTTTTCAAGGGTTATATTATGACACTGCCGAGCTTCTCATTACAAAAAACAACGCTTATGACCAAAACAGCACTTTTCTCGGAGTTCACTGCATGGGAGTGAGATATGTTTAAACTTTTTATCAACTGCTACTGTTTCAGGAAAAGGGGTCATCAAGATATAGGTAACCAGAGTTGAGTTGCAAGCAACACAATTTCGGACAGTGGTGAGGGGCAGACTTTGTGGCATTGCGAAGGTCATCTAATAACGTTAGCAGTAGGCAGCCAAGTTGATCATAGGGTTCAACATGCGAACAAAACTTCGACTATGAGGGTCAACCATAGGTACCTCTGAATAATGTCGACCATCTACACTTCTTTAATGTACACTGACACTGTACAGCACATGGTCCACTACCAGCTTGGCGCCATGGTCACGTAACCACCCCGGCCGGGAACGAGCCCCAGTCACCCAGCTCACTAGCCAAATGCCCTAAACACTGAAGCTGCCAAGGTAGGGTGTGGGAAGCCTTAAGGCAGGGTTACAATTGCAGACATGGTTTCTACAAGACAAACCTAAATAAGCTAGGCATGGTCAAGCTCCGGTTCATCAGTACCATGAGGCTCCTTGCAAAGTTTAAGGGCAGCTAATGACTGCTTAGCACCTGTCCACCTCTCACCATTCGCAGTATTTCTGCCTTCATAGCCAGCTTCTCTGTTCTTTCCCCTTCTAGTTCCAAACCACCTGTTGTTTAGAATTCTTTTGAACAATGAAACAATGTGCCACCCTTACGGACACACATCTAACAGAGCTGCTCACGACTGTAACCATGATCATTCGAGAACTTCTATCTGCTTGCTTTACAAACGGGGCACTAGAGGCATTTCAGGCAGTAGAGACAGTTCTTCACTGTCACCACCAGCTCTGGTAAATGAAAAAACAAATAGTCATTTCGTCATTTACTTTGCTCTTTGTAAAATGTTGCCTTTTTAGTCAAGAGTTCTCATTAAAGGTATGGCAGCAGTTGCTGTAGGCCCATAGCTAAAGAGCTGCCTGACTTATACCCGAATTGTACTAGCTTGCTCGTACATGGAGCTGAGCCTTAGCAACCTTCGTGGTTACGCAAAGAAATGTTTTCCCATGCTAACATCTCGGCATTTCCATAATGGCGCAAATCAGTGTCTCCACTCCTACTTGTGCTGTGAGCATTCCTGTCACTAGCACATGTTGAAAGTAAAAGGGATGACAGCAGGCAACGCGACATATGTCAGCAGAGCGACTAGTTCACCCGCTTTTCCTCCGCACAAAGAGTGAATTACAATCCCAGAAGTGAATTGATCTGCCTGCTCCGCGAGAGAGCACCGGCATCTAGCACAGATTGTGTCCCTACTTTGCGTTTGGAACTCACGCCAGCGCAAGTGGCGCCCATGGATTGACAAAAGAGTTGCCTGTTATTCCTTGCGCTAGCCTGTGGTTTTTCTAGACGTGAAATCTGTCTTCAAACCTGTAATATGTCTGCATTTATCCCGCTGCTTCTTGGGATGGCGTTGACATCAACAGTTTATGCCATTCTTCATATAGCTGAATGCAAGCATGCAACCAGGGTAAAATATCTTTGTCAGTATTCTCAAATAAAACGAAGTCGCAGTTCACCGTTTTCATGGTTTCAGTGTTGATGGCTTTGAGTTTATGAATAGCACATAAAGATGGTTTCCGCGCGTAGTCTTCCAGTCACAATCCGAGGTGAGGGCCTTATAAAAGATTTTTGCATATTATTGTTGCTCTTATACTTGCTGTCCTCAAGAGTGAGCACTAATTTATGACAGCAATTTGAATTTATAGCAGCGGCAAGTACCGAGCATCTATTATTGAGCACAGAGGGCACAGCCAGCACAGCAGAGCATGCTATTGGATATTGAAGGTGCAACTGAGCAAATACTCAAGCAAACTTCCAGTCAGTTCCGTTGATTTCGGCAGAGAAATTCGGAGGCTCCATGGACCGATCTTGGCTCAGCAATCGCTCCCCATCTGCATTGGAAAAATGGGACCTGTGTTTTGGATCTCCATTTAGAATGCAGTTGCTCCAAAAAGAGCAGAAAACAATGTTTTGTAAGTGACCAAACTCTGTGACTGGAATTCACAATTAGTAAAGTCTTGTTCTCTATTACCTCGATCTGCTCATAATTTAGGTGGCACTTTAAAAGTCTGTGATCTTGCAGGGACCTCCGATCTCACACCAAGGATTCAGTGCCCATAGCAGGCATAACACACATCTGGAGGTGCCAGATAATGCAACTCGTAAGATATTTTATGCTAACTCTTCTTCACCTCTTAACAGCGCGAACGGCATGTCCGTCATCAAACCTTCTTTTAAACACTATCTCATGGCAACGGCAAAAGTCATTTCGAGTCAACTAAAGGTCTAGCCTAGTACAGTGGCGATAAAGAGGCCCCTGAGCCTGCCATGTGCCAAAGGCATAAATGCGCTTCACTGCAACGCACGAGTGAACGGAAGCTTGAACCATCTGTTTTCAGTAAATGCTGATGTTGTTTCGTTAGTTAGGTTGGAATACCAAGCAAGCACTCTTCCCGTAGCTTCATCTACTAGATTTCCCAACAAAGGTGTGACCAGCAAACAATGTTTGCAACTTAAGCCAGGAGTACAATCACGGCATGTTCTGAAGAGTTCGATCATCACATTGACTTTTCAAATAGCCCATAATAAATTCTTACCAAAGCTGAGTCGCAGTACGACGCCGGTATCGTGCACCCCGCAATGAGCTTACAAATGAAGATTTGTGCGGCATATTCTACTTCGACCGTGCATCCCCTGGCACTGACTCTCTCCTTTCCAAGACACTGCAAAAGCAATCATCCCCCCCTTTCCTAGTCAAAAGCAAACAACTATATGTTATAATGACAAGCGCGTCTTAGTGTTTACGAACTGGCACTGTGTTGGCATGTATCATCAGTTCTGAGCAAAGTTTTCAGGAGAATGTACAGGAACGATAGGAATTAACTTACCTCAGAGATGTCAAATGTACGCCGGGTGGTGGCCGCCCTCCAATAGTTCCGCCGTCAGCGTACTGTTTGCAGTGAAAGCGCACCAAGGAAGTCGAACCATCTTTCGGGCACGCCAGAACACTTTTGCACAGGTTTACACAGAACCTCACCACGCTTCTGCACATCGCGCGAGCTATTTGTTGCGCTGTGTGCCTCATATATCTCAATAGCATGAAGCCGCCAGCCGCACAAAAGAAAAAGGCGCGACACCAAGATATCCCCAACGCATAATGACTATGGCTAGCACTTCGATAAAATTCGGCTGCTTCGGCTGGTTTCGACTTGTTTCGGTTTCGAAAGTCGCTTACTTAACTGCTTTGCTACTCTCCAAACAGCAGAAAGCACGATGTCGGGCATCTCCGCGCTAACGCTCCATGTTTGTCGTGTATGCGCGCCGGTAGTTTGCGCATTCAGAAATGTAGCAGCGCTAGCCAGGGCCGCATCATACAGGTTTAAAAGGGTTCAAATGAATCGGGCCCTGCGTTTTCAGGGGCCCCCCGAAAGTTAAAAAAAGCGGATTGCGAGGTGTAGTCAGAAAAATAGCCATATTATCTTCATTATGTCCGAATTATAAAGTTTGAGTTTATGTATTGCAGTGTCGAATGCTTCAAAAACCGTTTATTGCATCGGACGCTTAATCCCAAAGCCAGACGTATATTTCGCCAGTCAAAGTACAAAACCTTGTACTCGCCCAAATAAATGACAAAAACAAAGGTTTTAGCTTGTATAATTGTGGGTTCCAGGTGGTTCGAGCTGCTAATAAAATGGTTCCAGATGCCTACTAGTTCAGAAGGGGAATATATTTCGTATATACTGCAACGGACATAAAGGAATTTTTAATAGACTCGGGAGGCATTCGGTATTTAAGCATAGATAATTATGATGGAGTTCCATTTGATGTAATTATGCTTTTGGCCTCTACTCTATATGGGTCTCTAGGAATGCGAGACCTGCCCGAATTTATTTTCGAGCGAGTATGGATTGACTTGTCAAAATATAAAAAGCGGCTGCAAAACCTCCTGACTGCCTCGCAAGAATAGAGCCTTTGTAGTAGTTGCGGGCGTTTTAATGCCACGAGGTCAGACTAACACTGGCTTATCATGATGTTTCTATATAAACATAGCCATGTGCTTTTCATGTTGTGATTGGAGTTTCTTTTCTTGAAATATGTGTGTCACTGCCAGGCAATAAAGAAACAAATTAGGCCGTGGCTTAGCTCTGGTTGAGCATGGATATACAACCGGAAAGCTTCAGTTATGTTTGGTTTGACCTCATGGTTATGCTTAGTAGCTTAGCTGGTATTGTATACATTGTTTATCTATAGGCGTAGCCTTGGTTACTCAATGGCATATGTTTACGAGTTAAGCCTTGGCTTTATCATTTTTCACTGTTGTGCAGCCAAGTCCCAAGCGAGTACTTCTGGATCGGACGAATTTAGTTTCTCAACTTTTCTACGTAGGCTAGTTGCAGCCGCACTCTCCTTCTCTTCCATGTCGAGTGCGCACGCCTATTCTCTGGCAAGCGCATTATATATCCTCCTTGTGCATGCGTAGTAGCGCGCAACGCATCTGTGGTAAACACACGGCTGCAACGAAAGGTCAAACGGCTTCACAGTTGTAGCGACAGCGAGGAGGTGAGACGCACATGCGCAGTACAGCGCAGCTGCACCGAAAGGTCAGGCGACGGAGTCAGCGGGGCGGCGGCGAGGAGCGCCACCGGCGCGGCGCGTTACGTCACTCGGTTTTTGCGCATGCGCATAACTCACCAGTTCGGCTTGAATCCCGGCCTGAAGTAGTAGTTCGCGCGCTCGGCTGGGATTGAGGGGGATAGGGATTCGACTCCCGGTGGAGTTGACAGACCCTTTTTTTGTTTAGTGGCAGTGCGATGGACGTTTTCTCATCACACTTTCTCTACAAGCGCGCACGAGGCAAGAAAGGCTTTCGACTTGAATCGTAATCAAATATTTAATCTCATATGCTCTTCAATGTGTAAACCTGTAATCCTTCTTTACAAATGTGAAGTACGCTTGTTTTCTCTTGTACACGCGATAGCACGGCTTATGTGTTAACAATATCTTTAAGCAAAGTGCGTATACCCTAACGATGATCTGCATGTGTTAGCCAGACAGGCGCCCATTAACGTTATTATAAAACACACCTAAAGGGGGAGTTAAGCATCTACCCTATATTTACTGGCCGCTGTCTATGGCGGCGGCGGTTTCTCGATAGAACGAGCTGCACATGCTATCTTGTACACTACAATTTATTCTATAAATTGAAATCTGAAAAGGTAAGTGGCCCAGGCAAAACAGCTACTTTGTTTTAAAAGTGGAAATTATGTACAAGATATAGATATACTGTCTGTAAATGCGGACAATATGTATAATAGGTCTATACATTACGGAATATTTGAGCGCGGAAAATATTTAAATTTGCACCAGTTCAATTGCGATGCCATTTTCTACAAACGCCACGATTTCGAAAAGAATTAGCGCCCTGCGTTATGACAGCGTTTGGAGTAGCAAACATTACCTGCTGTACTTTACGCAAACACATACAGAGCGTAATATCACAGTTTCTGTAGAAACCCTGCGTTCGGCGAGCTTCAAGTCGTCTTGCAGCTTGATTTCGATTACATGATTGGAAGCGCATTTGCGGCAAGAATTTGCGAACAGCTTATTAATACGACCTATGTTTATACTTGGCCTGCTCTCACACGCAGCCAATCATCCTGCGGTATCGAATAAGCCAACAAAATGATCCATTCGAGAAATTGATTTTTCAAAACTTCACACCCTCGCATCACAGTATAGATGGCTGTCTCTCCGTGGGCTCAGAGAAAAAGTATTTGCTTAGGCGATTTTCATACAAAGCCCAAACTTTCTTCGAGTAAATATGGTGTGTTTCTACGTAGAGAAAATGAAGATTCGTCGAGTCTCAAGCATGACAATGAAGGGTGTGGTATAGGATGGTATATAGGGAGGCTATGGGGCCCTGTTAATCTTTTTTGAACCGGACCTTCATAATTGTTAATCCGCCCTTGGTGTTAGCGAAAGACCACCGTGAGATTCGCTTCTTTTGTCGCGATGCTGGACAAACTAACTGCGCGCTTGTCATGGACGTCAAGTTGACCACGGTTAACGTCAGAAATGCGGTTCTGTGGTTCGGCGAACCGGAGTGCTCGCCCAAATGCATCGCCAAGTTTATATTGGAAGACCACGGCCTCCTACAGATCAAGCGATGTGTTTGGAAACAGAAGACGCCGGATTGTGCTCGCTCATAAAGAACAGTGGGCGAGCACAATTCGGCTTGCGCACTATTCCTTTGTGGGAGCAACATCTATGGCTGTCAGCTCGAACTGGTCACCTGCGAGCGATAATTTTTTGTGATATGTGCCTCACTACTTTCATTGTTTAACTCTTGTATGGTGACGAATTTTTAATGCCAATAGCTTGTAGCAAAAGCAAGGACAGTTGTGTGAAAGTCTGGCCTCTTAGTCAGGAAAGATATGCGATATGCAAAAATAGCTTACTGATCAAGCTTCAAGTGAAGGCAGTGTGGGGTGTTTTCATTCACATTACTTCAATTAGCACTAATGAAACTGATCATACAAATATTTAAACTTGTCTCTGTGGCCTACAACACACAGTAAAGAAGCTAAAGCAACCAAGCTGTTGTTTCCATGCCGCATAATAATAATGCACTGCTGGTGAAAACTCTACAGCATATATTTTTGGAGTTGCACGTGGAGCTTTCCTGAATCAAATATGCATCTCGCGTCACGTAGTCTACCGCGACACTGAAAATATGTCATCTAAAAGACATGATGCTGCAGCATAGTACGCATATGTTCAAGATGCAACACATACTGTTGGTATAACCTCCCATAAAGTACTAGGATTTGTGTATCTTTTCATCAGTCTAAGATCACCAATTCAATTCTTTCGTTTTTCTTTTTATTTGACAACCAGATGGGCAGCATTTGCAAGTGTTATTACGCAGCAGCAGGCTTCAATTCAGAGTAGTGCAGTTCAGCAAAGGTTTGGTATAGTCTCTGGAAACTTAAAAATGGTGTATATAGATGTAGATGTGCAAGTCAAAACTCAAAACGCTGTAGCAACTGTTTTCCTCAGCCTATCCTTGTGCTGACAAGAGAGTCAGGCCGGTTAGTTATAATGAGTCAGTTGAATGAACAGTGGTATACGACAGTAAGGGAGAGAAAGAAGCAGAATTGCTGACATCTTCTCTCCCATCCCATCTGTTAGTGCTGTGCAGTCATTTGCGGATTGTCTTTCTGTGGTCTTAAGAAGTGAATATGAGCTCGTGAAGTTCAGTACTGGAGTTGGCTTTCACATTTCTTCTATCACATTTACTTTCACATGTACAAATTGAACTCCAAGCCAGTTCTGCATACAAACTTGTGATGCCTGATGGTGGTAATAGTATGCAGTTGTAGTACATCGCCTCCATTCTTATGCAAAACACAATGTAGGGTGATTTTTATTGCCAGTTTGACTGCCATCTACATTGCAGGCAGCACATCAATGTTGTGCACACAGCCTTTGTCGTGCATCTATGGCATGCATACAACTTTCAGAAACGCATGGTTGAAAGAGAAGCAAATGATGCTATTAGATCTAGTTCCAGTATCTCGCTTTTGACAGTGTTTTACACTGAGCGTGATATGTCGAGTAGCTGTTGCTCAGCATGCATTTATCATATAAAGATTTCTGCATAATGAAAGGAAGCAAGCAGTTTTCCACTAATGTGGAAAATATGCTGTATGCCCAGCCCAAAATTGCGAAATATGAAAAAGTGTGCCTGTGGCAAATAATCATGAAGTAATCATTACATGAAAGCTCTAACTTTGATCTCTTTTATGTTAAAAGGACCTACACAGCCTCAACGACTACTATTTTAGCATGCAAGCATGTACATGGCCATATAGTTTGCATGCTCTTGCAGAGCATGTGTAGCCTCTGCACACACTGGCTCCATGTGCTTCTCAAGCTCGCACAAATGCGTGAAAGGCTCACACATTCTCATGCAATCTTGCACAGAGGCTCTGTGTACTTCTGTGAGGTAGCTCATGTGCACACTCAATCTCACAACTCAATCTCACAACAAGAACTCATACAATCTCATGCATTTCTGCACAGTGGCTCTACGCGGTCTCATAATTCCACATGTAATCTCACAAGAACTCACATGTTCTCATACATTGTCATTCACTCTCGAACATTCTTTTACAACTCACGCACATTTTTTTCGGTAGGGCAGTAGTGAACAAAACCAGCGGCATATGCATGGGCTCTGTTCTTGGCTGTGTGATTTCTGTTTTAAGTATTGACATCTATAGTTTGTGTTTTGTTCGACGAGAGAAACAAAATCTGTTTCTGCTTGTTTACTATCAGTGAGTGTGCAGGGAAAAATTATTTCTACCTCGTCGTCTAATCCAGTCACCTAAAGTGTTTTACGATGGACCGCGATTTTCTCCACATCTATGATTATCACATGAAATGGGTTCCGAAGCAAACCTAAAATAAAATCATTTGAGTATTATTGAAATACCGAATTGTGCAAAAGGGACGGAACAAGAAAAAACAACGGACAGAACTCTATTAGATTTTATTTAGGTATCATATCCCCGCAAGGGCACCTTGTGTAAACTAGGTGTTGGTGCTTGGCGCCACCACGGACCCTGAGACCCCATACCGAAGCTGTAAACCGTACCGTGGCGATAGGTTGAAAGGTGGAGGGAAGAAACCGTGAACGGTGGCGGTCGAGGTTGTGGTCAAGCCTCGGCCGACGGGCCCCCCACCTGTCTACCAGGTGAGGGGTTCCGGGACCTTCCTCTGCATATAAGGGTGAAACAGAGGCGACAGAATATTAGGAACCCTTAGACCACCCATAATGCATGGAAAAACAATCATCAAAAAAACTTGATCGACCTCCGAAAAGGAGTCGCACCGAAGTGACACAAAAAATCGCTGCACCAACTGAAAACTTTCCAAAGTTTCTTGTCCTGCGCTCATTATCAGAGTCTAAACCTGTAAACGAGCCATCAGTTTTTCTGATAGCCAGCTCGCTGAAGGCCATCATTGGGGCTAATTATAATGCGAAAAAACTAAGATCTGGTGACTTGCTTATAGAGGTATCAGACAAAAGCCAGTCTGACAAACTCCTCATAACAAAGACATTTGCTGACCTTGAAGTTCAGGTATCGCCCCACCGCAGTCTTAACAGCTGCCAGGGAGTGGTTTCTGAACGAGACCTCTTAAATGAAACAGAATCAGATCTCCTTGAGGGCCTACAGAACCAAGGTGTAAAGGCAGTACGAAGAATAACAATCAGGCAAAAGAATGAAGAAATAAAAACGAAACATATTGTTCTCACTTTCAACCGGAGCACACTTCCTGAATACATCAATGTGGAATTCATCCGATGCAAAGTTAGCTCGTACATACCAAGCCCCCGCAGATGCTTTAAGTGTCAGCGGTACGGGCATGGTAGCCAGTCATGCCGAGGACGCCTTACCTGTGCAAAATGCAGCCCACATGAACATGCAACTGATGATTGCAATGCAACTGACTTCAAATGTGTGAACTATGAGGGCACACACCCTGCATACTCACGGTCCTGTGTGGCCTTTCAGGCCGAAAAGGAAATGATCAATCTGAAGGTTACCGAGAATATATCATACGGAGAGGCGCGGAAGAAACATAGAGCTCTCTCCTCTGCTCTCTATGCTGACGCAGCCCGTAGAGTGGCCAGGCCGCGTCTAGTAACGGTGGGCACGCAGTGCAATGCTGCTGACGTGCTCCCACCACGGCTCCTCACTAAGCCGCCACCGGCTGCCCCAATCTTTGCAATCCCGGAGGTCACTTTCTCCCAGACGTCCGGGACACCAAAGACATCTGACAGGAACTTGGTTCCTCTGGAAAAACCCCCTGCCTCCATGCCTTCACCAGAGGCGATGGAGGTGAGCTTGGACTCCGCAGCGTCAGTGGCGCCTAGGGAGTCCGCCAATGAGAGGCGGTGCCCACCGGACCGCTTCAAATTGAAAAAACATACGCCAGTTAAGCCACCTGATAAAGGCGGCGACTCTTAAACCCACTGTCTCATCCACATCCCTCACTTACAAAAATGGCTACTGAGAGTATCGTTTATTGGAACTGTCGGGGACTGCTAAATAATCTGGATGATGTATATGAAATTCTTGCCGAGCTCCAACCAAACATATTTTGTCTGCAAGAGACCCACTTAAAACCAGCAGACACAAGTTTCCTCAAGCAGTATCACATACTCAGGAAGGATAGGCAAGGCAGCACTCGCCCCTCTGGCGGTGTTGCCATTGTAACTCAAAACACAATCCCATGCCGAAGCATCTCACTTAATACAGACCTAGAGGCAGTGGCAATACGAGCATTATTTTTGGTAAAATAACAACAGTTTGTTCTCTGTACATTCCTCCAGATTATAGGTTATGTAGCGAAAGTTTTGAAAAGCTAGTTGATCAACTTCCAGAACCATGGCTGCTGGTCGGAGACTTTAATGCACATCATCCATTATGGGGATGTACAAGAACGGACTCCCGAGGTGTGCTAATCGAAAAATTCTTATTGTCCTCTGGATCATGCCTCCTTAACACAAAAGAGCCAACATACTACAACATACTACATAACACATACACATCCATAGATTTAGCTATTGGCTCTCCAATGCTCTTAGCAGCTACAGAGTGGGTCGTAATTAACAATCTATATGGAAGTGACCATTTTCCGATCTCTGTAAAGTATGCTCGTAATAAAATGGAAATGCGTCTAATCCTAGAAAGTTTACAGAATATGCAGCCAACTGGGAGTTGTTCAGGGAACACTCATCATTGGCTTGTTCATCAGTTGCTGACTTAGGCGTTGATGAAGCTCAGCGCTTGATCTCGCTGCACATTAGAGAGGCAGCAGAAAAATACATTCCACAGACGTCAAGTAAGCCACGAAATAAACGAAGACCCTGGTGGAATGCAGAATGTAAGACTGCTCGTGAAACTCAAAACAGGGCATGGTCGAAACTACGCCGATAACCCACAACCAAAAACCTAATAGCGTTCAAGCGTGCAAAGGCAGACGTGTTCGACGCATTTCCAAGCGAGAAAGCTGGTCATCATTCCTTTCTTCTGTGAACTCTTATTCGGATGCACACAAAATTCACAACAGGATAAGAGCACTCAAAGGATATAGCACAATCCCAACGCCCCTTGTCAGCACCAGTGGTGACTCTCTTGAACACCAAGCAGACACACTAGGGCAACACTTTGAATACATATTCAGCTCAGCGCACTATACAGATTCCTTTTTACGGCACAAGGCAAGAGAGGAGAGGAAGCACATACACGATAAAAGACCATCCACAGGAGGATACAATAGCCCATTCACCATGCAGGAGCTGAAGATTGTACTAGACGCATGTGGTAACACAGCACCAGGTCCTGACAGGATCACATATGGAATGCTCAGGCACTTGCATGTGGACACTCTTGAAACCCTACTCTGCCTGTATAATAAAGTATGGGCCACAGGATGCTTTCCTTAAGCATGGAAGGAAGCGATCATCATCCCCATATTAAAACCCGGAAAAGAACCCACACTTGCTGCTAGTTATCGGCCTATCGCACTAACCAGCTGTTTATGCAAGCTTTTTGAAAATATGGTTAATCGTCGCCTTCTCCATTTCCTTGAATACAATGGTCTTCTTCATCAAAATCAAGCTGGTTTTAGAGCTGGGCGGTCAACAGCTGATCAGCTCATTGCCTTTGAGTCTTATGCAAGGGATGCTTTTGTACATAAACAACATTGTTTATTTGTCTTTTTCGATCTTGAAAAAGCATATGATACCACTTGGCGCTATGGTATCATCCGCGACCTCTTCTCTCTTGGCATCACAGGGTACATGTTGAATACAATACGAAGTTACTTGTCTGAACGGACATTCAAAGTTCGTGTTGGCAATGCATATTCAAAGCAGTACATACAGGAAAATGGCGTCCCTCAAGGTGGTGTTCTCAGTTGCACACTTTTCATAGTCAAAATGGACTCTTTAAAAAGCATGCTGCCAAAAACTATTTATTGTTCTGTATATGTTGATGACGTCCAGATAAGCTTCAAATCTTGCAACTTGGCCATCTGTGAACGACAGATTCAGCTAGGTGTAAACAAATTGTCCAGGTGGGCTGATGACAATGGGTTTAAATTTAACTGTGAAAAGAGTGTTTGTGTACTTTTCTCTAAGCAGCGTGGCATCAGGCCTGACCCCAAAATAACATTGAATGGTCAGGGCCTAGCCCTTAAAAAGGAACACAAATTTCTTGGCGTAGTTGTTGACGAAAAACTTTCTTTCATTGCCCACATAAAGCAGTTGCGACTGAAGTGTCTCAAAGCAATGAATTTGCTAAAAATTCTCTCTCACCGGTCATGTGGCACAGACCGCGACGGCCTTCTGAGCCTTCTGAATAGTGTAGTTCTATCACGCATTGATTATTGCTCCATAGTCTATGGGTCAGCATCATCATCTGCGCTAAAATTGCTCGATCCCGTGCACCACCTCGGTCTTCGCCTCGCCACGGGCGCTTTTCGAACTAGCCCAATTGCTAGCCTTTATGTCCAGGCGAACCGATGGTCACTGCAACGAAGGAGACAATTTACTTCTCTAACTTATGCTATGAAGGTACTGTGCCAACTGGATCATCCATGTCGCCGGCTCCTGCTTGACAAAACTGGAACAGCTCTTTTCTAAAAAAAAACCATCCCTAACACCACCATACCCAATCAGAGTTGCCACGCATATTGAACATCTGGACGTTCCGGTTACCAATCTTCATACAACTTCCATAAAAGACCTAATTGGCCATTGGGAAATGCACGGTGTTAATTGTGACCTGTCGTTTCTTGAAGTAGGGAAGCACGCATCCCCTATTGCCATACAGCAGCACTTCATGTCACTTCAGGCGAAGTACACTTGTGATGAATACTACAGTGATGCTTCAAAGTCTGCTCAAGTGTCCTGTGCAGCACATGGACCGCAATTTTCACTTTAAAAAACACTTAACAGACATACAAGTATATTTACCGCTGAATGCCATGGAATCCTGCTAGCTGTGAGACACATTATAGAAAAGAAAATACAGACATCGATCATCTATACAGACTCCCTCAGTGTTTTAACGTCCCTATCCTTTTGGAAGTGGCATAATAAGAACCCAGTCCTGAATTCTCTCTATAACACTCTTATGTCTGCCAATAAACAAGAACTTAAAAACACACTGTGTTGGGTGCCAGGCCACCGCTGTATACCAGGTAACGAGGCAGCTGATAGGCTTGCTGCATCAGCTGCCCTTCGAAACTCTACAGACATTGACAACATATCATATCAGGACCTCAAGCCACACATAAAAAACATGATTCAACAACAATGGCAAGAGGAGTGGGACGCAGCAACTGAGAATAAACTACACACAATAAAACCAACAATAGGCAGGTACACTGCAGAAAAACGAAACAGATTCAAAGAAATAGCTCTGTGCAGACTGAGGATAGGTCACACATATACAACACATTCATATCTTTTAACAAACTCTCCTGCACCACATTGCCCGAGATGCGGAGACCGACTAACAGTCATCCATGTTCTAATTCAATGTCCGAGACTTCAACAGCAAAGGAGACATCATTTTCCCGAATTACACAAGCAACATATACCCCCACATCCGTCCATCTTTCTTGGTGATGATCCAATGTTCTCTTTAGATAGAGTTTTTAAATATTTATTTAAAGTAGGCTTTTTATACGGAATTATTCATCAACGTGGGCGTAAGCCCGCTTCTTTTACTTAGATAGCTCTCTTTTTCTTTTTACTCGGACTACTATACATCGAAATTCAATGTTTTAGGCCCTATACACCACCGTTTTTAAGTTCATCATAAACAACACACATCGAACATTTCATTAACTTTAGTTGACACTTCACCTTGTGTTTGGCGCTCTTTGGCCTAAGATGCCCTTGCGCCAGAAAAAAACAGTTCATCAGCATCATCATCATCATCATCATTTAGGTATCATATCCACAAATTTTCTGTTGTACAATGCAAACTGTTGTTGTACAACATAATTTTGTGTTGTGCGACAAACATTTCTGTTGCACTGTTCTGTGGTACAACAGAAAATTAGGTTGTACTACAGAGCGGTTTGTTGTACAACACAAGGCAGCTCTGTTGTACTACAGAGCACAGCTCTGTTGTACAGCAGACGATTTGTAGTACAACAGAGCACAGCTCTGTTGTACTACAAATTGCACAGCTCTTGCATAATTGCACAATTGTACTACAGCAGAGCACGGCTCTGCAGGTGTAGTACAACAGAGCACAGCTCTGTTGTACTCCAAACTGAGTTGCACAACAGACTGGTCTGTTCTGCACTGCTTACAAATTGCACATCTATAAAGTACATTTCTCTGTCTAACTCGCATCATCTATATGGGTGCTGTGACATATAGATGCACCCTTTAATGGGTACAATGCTGCTTGCTTACACCCCTTAAAAGGGTCCATCAGTACTTTAGTGCCCTTTCTGGAGAGGCACTTTTTAATAAAAGGGTTCTGAAATACAGTTAAGAGTATATTATTGAAATTATGTTGCTTGCACCCATTCAAATTAGGGAGCAGTACCCTAATGCACCCTTTCTGGAGGGTGTGATACAGATGCATCTGTGTGATGCCATCCAGAAAGGGTGTATTGGAAAAGGAATGTCGTTTTTTATTCATTAATGACCGCAACTGTACAAAATAATATTGTATGTTTCTTGGCTGCAACACTTTCAAATTTAATTGGGACCCTTATTTACAGTATTTATATATAGTTAATTTGTTTGAACATATACACAATTGATTATAATTATGCAGTCAAGAACTATCAGAATTCAAATGTTGAAAATGCAAGGATATAGATATGCACTACTTAATTCATCCAGTTCACAAGTGTTGATGAATTTGGGATAAAACTACGCAGGTGGCTGTCTCCAAACTTACTTGCTATGAATTTGTATCACTACGTGAAAATGTTTAGCTTTAAGTTGCTTGTTTTTTGAACAAATCAAGCTGGAGTGCATGGTTGCTTGCTTTTACATGTTTTCTAGCTGTGCAGTTTATTTGAGTTTAGATTGTACATGTCATTTCGTTTATATATATATGGAATTGACAAGCTAAAGTTAATATGATCTCTAATTAAGACCAGCAAATAGTCTATCATTATCTGCTATCCAAAGGTGTATGACATAATATACCAAAGTTCAAATTTGTTATTCTCATACATTCCAAATAACTAATCAACTGATATACTTAATAATTAAGGACCTACAATCAGTTCAAAGTAGTTATAAGGAAATGGCATAAATTTCATTTATTTACCATTACACTAAAACAAGCAAAGCAAGAACAGAATCGAACATACAAAATGTCTTGAATGAACAAAGGTTCCAAACTAACTGATTGAGTTCACACTGCACATGTTACACAAGTGAAATTAGACAGCAAAAGAAAGCAATTCAATGGTGAGTGTCAATCAATACAGTAAGCCAAAGACCCGGCATTATCAATTGAAAAGTATGTAGAAGCAGCAAATCACAAAACCTGCATGGTTTGGCAGGTGTATACTATACTCGGTGACACTTTTTCTTGGCAATGGAGCCAAAACTTCGGAGCCGGAACGCACCATCTTCCTGCGCAGCTGAATATAGTCCCTAGTTACGTGAGCAATTTCTGCAAAAACAAATTGAAATCATAGTGCTAGTTATTTACGGTATATTTTGTATCATGGAACCAATTTTGCGAAATGAAGCTGTTATGCCCAAAACACTTTTCTTGGTCCCACCGGGCTTTCTCGCCAAGCATTTCATTAACCTTCCTAACCCCCCTGCGGGTACAATGACCTCAGTAAAATCCCTCTGAGCACTGAAACTGCTGCTGATAGCAGAAGCGATAAATCGCCAACTATGAACCGGCGACAGCACCAATCATTTCATTCTTTCTTTCCTGCTTTCCCTCACCCCTCTGTCTATATAATACCCCTTGATCCGAAAATAAACCGGCATTCTTTGGCCTGGCTACGCTGTCTGATGCATCACCAGGGAGCGGCGTCCCCATTGACCACGTCTTTACAACAGTGGCGACGAGGATGGGAGCAAGGATATCGGGCCCAGGACAGCGCCAGACATGGGTCACAAGCTACCGGACTTCGATGAGGAAAACGATAAGTGGCAAGCTTACCTGGTGAAAGTAGAAACGTACTTTGAGGCCGATGAAATCTCGGCTGACGCAAAGAAGAGGGCTTTACTCGTAGCCGCCCTTGGGACAAAGACAGCTCGTTTTATGCGGTAAAGTAGCGCCAGCAAAAACAAGCTCGTTGAGCTACGACGAGGTAGTCGAGACCTTGAACAGCTACTATGATCCTACACCAAACGAAATACCAGAAAGTTTCAAGTTCTTCAACCGCTATCAGAAAGAAGAATCAGTGCAGGAATTTATTGTCGCTATACGACAAATATCACAGAACTGCAATTTTTCTTCTATGCTAGACAGAATGATCAGAGACCGCATCGTGTGTGGCGTCAGATCAAAAAGTTTACAAAAGCAGCTTCTCGCGATAAAAGACCTGTCGCTAAAGGAAGCCGAGGCTCTAGCACTAGCTGCAGAAAGCGCTGAACTTGATTCGCGAGGCATAACCGGGGAGGCTCGGGATCCAAACGTGTTCAAGATAACTCGTCGGCGCCAACCAGAGATAACAAAGGCGAAGTTCAAACCACGAACGCAATGCCAGTGCTGCGGTAACTACGGCCACACGACTGCAGGGTGTCGCTTTAACAGACTGCAATGTTTCAAATGCAGACGATACGGGCGTCTAGCGAAGATGTGCTCAGCGGCTGACAGCGTTAACAGAACTGGTACCATGGAAGCACAAAAGCGGCAGGAATCGGAAGACAGTGATAGCAGTACATCGCAGATTTGGTCCCTCCGTACGGCGGCGCAGACGCTGCTACCGCCCATTCAGAAAACATTCACATGGAACGGCGTTGACCTAAAAATGGACATTGATACAGGATCTCCAGTCTGCGTCATTTCAAAAGCTATTTATGACAAACATCGCAATGAATGGCCTCCGCTCGCGAAATCGCCGATAAAGTTGTCGTGCTATCTCGGAAAGTTACCAGTGCTTGGTGTCGTGAACATGGACGTGTGTTATCAAGCAGCTACAGTGGAATGCAATCTGGTGGTGTTAAACTGCAAAGGCCCCAATTTTTGTGCCCGGGATTTATTGCAGAAACTGGAGGACACCGGAATGACTCTCCGGCACGTAAAGGCGCAGACTAACATGGCCAGCACCGTTCCGCCAGCTGCCCATCAACCTGCCTGGGAACTGCTGAACAGCTATGCCGATCTTTTCAGCAAGAGCGCCGGACTATTGAAAGGCCCGCCAGAACGGATTCATCTCAAGAGCGGAGCAACCCCCAAGTTTTTCAAGGCAAGGAAAGTTCCTTTTGCGTGTAAAGAAAAAGTTTCACAGGAGTTGGATAGGCTTACGGAAGCAGGGATAATATCACCTGTACCGTATTCGGAATGGGCCACACCCATTGTTCCCGTCTTGAAGGAGGACTGCTCAGTGCGCCTTTGCAGAGATTTTAAAGCCACATTAAATCCTGTGTGTGAGATTGAGCAATACCCGCTTCCAGTTATTGACGACATGTTTGCCAATTTAGCGGGAGGAGAACGGTTCAGTGTGCTAGACCTGCAGGATGCCCATAGGCAGGTCGCGTTGGACGAGGAGTCGCGGAAACTGGCGGTCATCAACACTCAAAAAGGGCTATACTGCTACAATCGGCTACCATTTGGAATCTCTCCTGCGCCAGCAATCTTTCAGCGGAAAATTGAATCCGTGCTCCAAGGGTTAACCGGCGTGCAGGTCTATCTTGACGATGTGCTGATAGCTGAGAAGAGCCAACATGACTCAAACCTGAAAGCAGTACTGCAACGCTTCAGGGAAAATGGCATTAAGCGGCGCGCTGACAAATGTCGCTTCGCCGAGCAAGCAGTAACCTATCTCGGTCACCGCATTGATAAAAACTGGTTGCACACGGTTGAAAAGAATATCGATGCTATCAGACTAGTCCTGTCTCCGCGTAATGTTACAGAGTTGCGTGCTTTTCTTGGGTTTATTACCTTCTACCATAAGTTTCTCCCTAACCTGTCCACCTTGCTTGCGCCTTTGTATAAGCTACTGACGAAATGAGCCAGGTGGATGTGGAGCGATAAAGAACAAGCAGCATTCGAAATGTCGAAAAGGGCTCTTTGCGCAGCCCCTGTGTTGACATATTTCAATCCGAAGCTCGAACTACTTTTGGAATGCGATGCCTCGCCTCACGGTGTGGGAGCGGCACTCTTCCATCGCATTAATGGGGAAATGAGGCCCATCGGATTTCGGTCCCGGACCTTAACTTCGGCCGAAACGAAGTATTCTCAGATCGAACGTGAAGCGTTGGCTCGTTTTTGGCGTTTTGCATTTCCGGGAACAACTCCTTGGCCGGGAGTTCCCCATGGTGACGGATCATCGGCCACTGCTCGGCCTTCTACGAATGGATTGTCAGACCCCCATCATGGCCGCCGCGAGAATACAAAGATGGGCTCTTCTGCTGGGAGCATACAAATACAAGCTGCTCCGCAAATCCGGTAAAATGATGGTTAACGCCGAAACCCTCAGCCGTTTACCTCAAACTTTGCAGGAAACGGAGACCGCACCGGAAGGAGACACAGAGTTTGTCCTCGCCATCGACCAGTGGGACCAGTCGGCCATCACTATAGAGGAACTGCGGTCACTCACAGTAACGAACGTGGTACTAGCACTAGTCTGCAGGTACGTCCATGACGGCTGGCTCAAAGCATTTTGCTCCGGTTACACTGAGATGTTGCATGACTACAAAAAGCGACATGAATTATCTGTTCAGAATGGCCTCTTACTGTGGGGACATCGTGTAGTAGTCCCCAAACAGGCACGCGGTAGACTGCTGATGATATTGCACGAAGCCCATTAGGGCGCCTGCACCATGAAGAAGATAGCGCGGTCTAAATTTTGGTGGCCGGAGATCGATCGGGACATTAGCCGAATGGCCGATGAATGCAGAAACTGTGCCCAGGCTTTACCAATGCCTCCAGCACGTGAGCCAGTAAACTGGCCAGCTGCAGAAGAAAGTGGTCCCGATTGCACCTCGATTTCACTGGACCTATCAGAGACAAAATGTTGCTGATCGTGGTTGATTCCCACAGCAAATAGATTGAGGCCATTCCACTCTCGCGTGCAACGTCAAGCAGCACGGTAAACGCGCTGCGTACGCTCTTCAGCCAGTTCGACTACCGCGCACTGTAGTAACTGATACCGTCAAGCCCTTTACCGGGTCAGATTTCGCTGAATTTATGAACCGAAACTGCATAGCCCACATTCGAACACCGCCCTACCACCCACAAAAAAATGGGCTGGCAGAACGGTTAAGGATGGGTTGAAGAAGATGCCTGGCGTGGATCTCTCAACTACACTCGCACGAGTTTTGTGTCGCTACAGGAATGCCCCAAGGCAGTCGAGCCTATCATCTTCAGAAGTACTCTTAGGTTACCGAGTACACACCAGACTTGACATGTGTTTTCCTCTCAGGAACAAACCTGTCCAGAGCAGAGTAGCTACGCCAGCTTCGGACAACGCCAGCTGGAGTTTCGCTCCGGGGGACCCTGTACTAGTCCGTAAGTACGGTGTTGGTGACAAGTGGACACCCGGAAAGGTGAAGTCAACAACAGGCGCTCGACTAGTCACCGTCAAGACGGAGGATAGTGTGGTGGTTCATCGTCATGCTGATCAAATCCGCAAGCGCAACGTCGAGGGATCCACACTCACGGGTACATACAGTCCAGCAGCAGAACCAGTGGGCCATCCGCTGGCTATTCAGAACAACGCACCCACGTCAGAGCCCGCAGACGCTGCTCCCCAAGAGACACAGCTGCGCAGGTCAACCCGGGTCAAGAAATCTGTGGATCGCTACGGTTATTAGGAGAAAGGGATGCTGCTGATAGCAGCAGAGATAAATCGCAAACTATGAACCGGCGACGGCACCAATCTTTTCATTCTTTCTTTCCTTCTTTCCCTATATAATACCCCTATATAATACCTATATAATATATATAGGCTATATAACACCCCTTGATCAGAAAATAAACCGGCATTCTTTGGCCTGGCTACGCTGTCTGATGCATCACCCGGGAGCGGCGTGCCCATTGACCATGCCTTTACAACAGAAACCATATTTCTGGACCCCATCGATGATAATGAAGTACAAAGCGTGTTTAAAGAGCTTAATAATACTACAAGTTTAGACATTGATGGCATGCAGATAAAACCTATTAAGTTTGTACTTGATATCCTCCTTCCGCCTCTCACGCATATATTTATTCTTTGCATTGCTGATGCTGTCTTTCCTTCCAAAATGCAGATTGCTCGTGTATCCGTGATATATAAGAAAGGTGACAAAAACGACCTGGGCAATTACAGGCCTATTTTAGTGCTACCAGTATTTTTGAAACCCCTTGAAAAATTAATTCACAGACGCTTTGCGAAGTTTGAAAAGGCACAACAGATATTAACAGATTCACAATATGGATTTCGTTAACACCATTCTACTGAGCATGCACTATTAGATCAGAAAGAATACATATTAAAATAGCTGGATCAAAATAAAATAGTTGTTGGCATATTCATAGATTTTACAAACGCATTTGATTTGTTGAATCATGAACTACTAATCCGAAAGCTTCATAGGTATGGTTTTCGAGGTCACGCAGGATCTCTTGTAGAGTCCTATTTAAGAAATCGAAGGCAGGCTGTCAGTATTAAAGAATATGTATCAGATATAGAACCGGTTTCTCGTGGCGTTCCTCAAGGTAGCATATTGGGTCCTTTTCTTTTTAATATATTTATCAATGATATTGGGCAGGTATTTGCTCCTGCAAAGTATATAATATATGCTGATGATACGAGCATATTTTTTTCAGGAAGTGACGCAAAAGACTTAATAGATATAGTAAATTTCTGCACTCTTCCATTTATACGATTGGACAGAAAAAACGGCTTACAAATTAATGCCACAAAAACTAAAGCGGTCATTTTTAAAGCAAAGAATAAGACAGTTATACTACCAAAAGATATTTACTTCAATAGCGTTCCTATAGATATAGTACCAACATTTAAGACGCTGGGAGTCGTATTCAATGAAAAAATGACCTGGGATGATCACATCTATTTTATTGTAAACAAATTCTCGCAGATAATTGGATTGCTATATCGCCATCGTCATATCTTGCCTTCAAAAGCAATGCTCGCAGTTTATCATTCTTTATTTCATTCTGGCCTCAGCTACTGCAATTTAGTTTGGGGTAAAACATCAGAAGAAAACTTAAGAAAGTTGCATATCTTACAAAAATGCTTTTTAAGAATACTTGAAAATGTCCCTAGAGTATACCACACACTAGAACTTTCATCTAAGCATAAAATACTTCCGATTACTAAACAGTATAACTCTCATTTATGCCGCGCTTTAAAACGCGAGATTACTAATAACACGTCTTTTTTTCATAAACTGGCTAACACTGAACTCAGCTACAAAGTCTATGAAACGAGAAACATCGATAAGTGGCATATTAAAACGTACAGAACAACATACGGCTGTCAAACACTGGAAAATACGCTGCCACGTCTCCTGGATTTCCTTCATTTCAATAATATCCCACTTGAACATACCTCATACAAAAAACTGCTTGAATATTTCCTACTGAGCGACACTCCATTATGAAATTAAACATTCTACATGGTGATTTTATTTTGCATGTGAATAATTATGTATGTGGTTTTATTTTTGTTTTTGTGACGAATGCTTGTCATGTGCTTATGTAGTTTTCTGTGATACATGTATTGTCGTTTTTCTAAATTTTGTGTAGTACTTTTGCTGCCAAAGTAAACGGCTGGGTGCCTGTTGCCTTGTCAAGCTGCCCAAGAGGCAGCTTTTACTGTAGGCATCCTGCCACCATGTACTTTGTGGTGGTGAAATAAAGTTATTATTAAATATTTAAAGATCTGGATGTCGTTTCTTCTCGCACGCGGCCAATTGGGTGCGAGACTAGAAACATTTCATAGAGCGGCTCACTGAGAACTTTACTGCAGGATCACAGTGAACTATTAATAACAATATCATAAGCAGGTAGATTGCATTCATTCACTAGAGTAATTAACAGCAATTGAATTGCTTTATCCACTTTTATTGGCAGCCTTGTTAGCAGAATGACATGGTTTTGAGAACAAGGAGGTTTTATGTAATTACGCATTTTGGCTTAGAAAAAGCAGTGCATTCGCCCCAAGTACACGAACCAAATATCGCAGCACATGTACCGCGAATGGGTTCATTGTGCACTGAAAACACAGAAGATATCCAATTATTTATCGATGCCATATACATACAACTCGTTCGGTCGAAATGCCGTCGGCATAGCACTAGTAGTCTGTACCGCGTGTGGGAAACAATCAGCGCTACATAAAAAATTGTATCCGTGTAATTTGTGGCTTTTGATTGATTGATGTGTGATAGACAATGTCGACTTTATGAAATCACTGTAATAACCTCATGAATTAAAGAAATAAAAAAATCGGAAAAGGGGTTTCAATTGGGCCAGAATGCTCAAAATGAAAATCCAATGTTTGAAGACACTAAATTACAAAATTTTAGCATGTAATTTCTCAAATAAATTATCAACAAAATAAACATGTGCTCAATGGTGTAAATGCTGCTCACAATGGAAAGCAATGTTTGCTGGTGATAAGTAGCAATGTTTAAAATATAAAACAAAGAAAAATAAAAGAAGTTAAACAATATCCTCCGTCTGTGAGAAACGCTCTTGCGTCATACACTTACCGGCATAGTTTAGTGGCCCCTAATTTTTTATTACATGTGCAGTCGGTCAATTCCCCAGCGGGACCCATGAGTACTTGTTAAATGAAGAGGAAGGTTATCAGCAGCAGTTAAATACATACGTTTATACCCGAATGGAACTGAATTATTGGCGGCATTAATAGGTCGAACTAACGAAAGTCGAATAATTCAGAGCACATTGAATAGAGCGATTTTTGAAAGAATATAAATTTATTCACCAATTTTTTAAGTGTCAGGAGGAATACGGTTGCTTTCTTGATTATACAAAGATGCTCCCCAAAAATCCCAGCCTCTCATTTTGCCACGAACATATTTTAATTCGATTTTAAATACTATCCAGGCAAAGACTTCATTTTTCAAAACCCATCGAGAGTGACATCTCTGTGACGACAACGTGTACATAGGTAATCAACATGTCGTCATCAAACAACTGTGACGTGGAGTCAGAAGAGCAAAGACCAGTGACCAAATATCTCACCGTGTGTGCCCTGTCTGTATCGATTGGCTACCCTAGGGAAAGCTCTCCGTTCTACTCGCTTGACTCGATGGTTTTTCACACGGTCTTCATTCCTGCATGTTACATACTTGGCGGCGATTTCGCTGTCGGCGTGTTTTTAAAGCGCAATGCTTGGGCATACTTCGTGCGCGCGCACGGACACACAGATCGGACTCCAAAAAGGGGAAGCACAATTTATTTACTTGTTTCATTGACGCCGCACTCGTGCAACTTGAACCTGATGTACATTAATGCTTCCTTCTGTACTCGGGTTCCAAGAGCATTCCTGCACAAGCGCACAGCTTTCGGCAACGGCACCGCCCGCTGGCGCTCCGGGAGACGTGAACTGTGCCGCCGCTCCCCGCCTGCCCTGGACGTCGCTGGGCATCGCTGGTTTCACATCGAAGCGGCAGCGGACGATGCTTAGGAATGGGTTAACGCTGTAATAAACGTTGGACTTTCGGGCCGCTTCACCGGGAAGCCTATCGCGTAAAAGATACATACTTGATTCGCAAGACGCCTTCAGCAACGGACCTAGCACACGCCAGGCGAGTCGCACCGGACAGCAGCAGTAATCAAGGATGTGGAATAAAGCTCGCTTGTATTCCTGCAATCAATCAACCAGCCGCTCAGTATTGGTCAAACAATCCTCCCATTTTATTCGTTATTCATGGCCCTTTGTACAGGGTTGTTATGCACGCGAATAAACAGTGATCCGCGAGAGATTACCGATAGCGGAGGTTATCGGAGCCGATCGTGGCGGCCACGGATTCGCATGTCCAGATCGCCTTGACAGCGCCAGATGGCGCCGCATGCTAGGCCGGTGCCACTCAGGCCTGCGGCGTCGGGACAAATCAGCGCGTTAGCAGACGTGAACGTGGGTAGGATGGGAGTCACGCTAGTCACGGTGGCTGACGTTGTCTGATCCGGTCATACTTTTTTTACAGCTAAACTATTTTTGTCGGACACTAGCTTGAAACTCACAGCGCCGGCAAACCGGGCTGAGAGCAGCATCGTCATAGTAATCAGTATATTTGTTCAACATGTCTAACCAGCGTATATTTCCTGCACGCCAACCGCCAAGTTTTCGTGGTTGCTGTTGGTTCCTGCTTTTTAGTTGAATTGCTGGCTAGAGGGTCGAAATCAGTGCTCGACAGTGTCGATAACATCCGTGCCTTTTGGGGAAACAACGTCAGAGAACTAATTATATACGCTGAAACACTGCTCTACGACGACATTTTCTTGCACGTGTGACCGCAAGCAGACGAGAAACGCTACCATATGCGTCATTAGATTTTATGAGTACGTGTCGCCAATCACTCCAGCCGGAGGCGCCCGTGTGGCGCTCGCTCGCATCTTTGACGTCATCGCGCACTCGTGCTCGGAGAGCTCGAAACAGAAACTGGTCCTGATAAATGCCCTGATAATTAATTAATTGAGGCGTATTTGGGGTTTTTGAGTCCATGGTGGATCGTTTAAAGCAAAAATTTCGAAACAGAAAATGTACGTGTCTATACTCCTTTAAAGCAAAGTAATCATCAACATCCGCGCTCAACGGTTAGTTGAAATCAAGCAAGTAGTAAGAGTACTTGCAAGCTTGAACGTTGTTTATTCGGGATGCAAAAATGTTTCATAGTAATTTGAAGGCATGTTTGCAAAGACCATCCTTGTCTTCAATATCTGGTGTTAATGCAAAACAACCAATCTAATTTAGGAAACCTTCAGTTATACTAAACGAACAGCTGCTAATGCAGGCAGCAGTATATTTCAGTGTGGGTAGCAACTTAGCTCAAATTAACTCCCGCACATATCTTGCTTGCGTAACTGCTAATACGAGCCTTCTGAAGGTGTCGAAGGAAAATGCAGTCTTATTCTTGCGTACCGTTCGGTCAGTGCTTTCCGAATGTCTTCATCATAGCTTGCACAGAGTTTTAAGCATGATCGGTATGCTTCCAAGAAACATACCATTCCAATGAATGCTATAGGTGAGTGGAGAGGTGACTTGATTGGCACTAGTCTGCCTGTGCACCATAAATTTATGCCAGCAAAATGTTGCTCGTAGATTTTGACCATGTGCATCACGTCGTTACTGGAATAGATTAGGTTGTTGCCTTCTGACATATCTTTCTCCAGAGCAGTCAGAGGCATGTTCATCAGTAGTGCACCCCAGTAGCGCATCCTTGCATTGCTGGCAGCTGACAGGCAGCAAAATTTCTTTCAAAATGAAGCCTCCTATGAAGTGTAGAATGCTGCACTCTGTTGTGGACAGTTCTTCAATGAAAAAATTTTTGCGCCATTTATCCCATTAGCTTCGACTTCTGTCCTTTCTTGGCCTGGGAGAGATGGTCTACCAGATATTCGCGATCGTCGATATCATAGCTCGTCCGTGAGGTAAACAAAAATTGGCTTACGCTGAGAAGCCTCAGAGCACACTTCATATAATATGCACTGGGCACAGGTTTTCTCAGCCGAACTACAGAGAACAGGTTCTCGAGGCAATCCTGCCACAGTCTGCTGTTAAGAAAAAAAAATCGAACCCCTAATTTCCCAGCAACACTTGGAGATGTATGACAACGGTTGTAGTAATGAGGAGGCGAGCTTGGCATAACTTCCATAGTGATGTGGACCCCATTTTCATGCTTCTAACGGTCTTCATTGCCTTGTGCAACGTGTTAGGGTGGCATAGTAGTTTGCCTTGCTCCTGCGACTTAAGGTCAAATTTTGGGTTACGAGACGACATAGAGTATAATTTCGAAATCAGCCCCAAAAACCATGCAGTAGTTTCAGCTTCTGGTTCAATTATAGATTTTCTTATCAAAAATCGAATAGCAGCTGGTGCTTCGCGAACAAATTGAACAGCAACGCCGACTTTCATCTTCGCGAAATGGCCGCCGCTAGTGTGCACTTCACATAGGTTGGGCGCGATTCAGCTCGTACTTTGCGTCATAATCCAGCACAGCCTGAACATGCTCGAGTTTCGCCTCCGATGATGGCAGGTTGTTCTGTGCAGTGGTGTCGCTCAACGTAAAAACTGATGAATTTAGAGGCTGTCCCCTGAGATGTTTGAGGACGTGCGTAGGGTCAACTGTGAAAAACAGCTGTTTTCCATCAAGGCATCAAGGCATGAATATGGTATAGCTCAGACAGTAATGGAATTCCTGTGGCAGGAAAATCCTAATTCCCGCCACATCCCTCGGCTTGACGCACCCATATCTGATGTCACAACGCGAACTCTGAGCAAAACCTGGCTACATAACTTAAATAGCTCGAGAACATACTGCTTGAGCACTGAGTCCTCCACGTGATTTCCGACGAACTCATAAGCGATTACCTGCTTCCACCGCTGATTTAGGGCGCCTAGCGTGAACACCAATGTGTGGTTGGCCGGCTCTTCAGGCTTAGGAGGTAGCGTCTCTCCTCCAAGGAGTGCATCTTCACCACGGCCCAAATCATATCCACTTGCAATCTCCATTTCATCAAAAAAAAAAGAATGCAATCTTTCTCCACCTCCTCTATGGTCATTGCCTTGCATCGCATGACATCAATCACTTCGTGAAATATCCCCGGAAGGAACTTGGAGCCTGCGAGTTAGCGTCGTGTTTGACGGGAAGGGACACTCCAGCTTTGTGAGCGTTTCATATCCAGTTGTCCCGCAAGCCAACTTGATTTGGAGGCCTTGCTTGACTGTATGGCGCCCAGGAATTGCCCGGTTGTTGCTCCTAGACGGAGCATGGAGCTTATCTTCATTCAGGAACTTGATATTTTTTGATAAATTTCTTACTTCACTGTCAAGACTCTGAACTTGATTTTTGTGGCCCTTAATACAGTTTCTGGCAGTGGCATGATGTTCCTGGAGCTCTTCGTATTTCCTCGTGCCGTCTGCTAGCTGCTTCTTCAGCTCGGCAGAATACTATGAATCAATATGTGTCTGACTATGTGCGCCGGCCTGTTCTTTCCTATCTGCATCCTTAACCTATTGTGGATATTCAACAGCACCATCGCTGACCTGGGACGAGCCTGCCGTTTCGGATAGCTCTTGTTGAAGCGGTGACTGGAGCTGAGAACAAATCCGTGGTCTCCGAGAGCATTCTTACTTCGCCTCAAGAATTGCTTCCTTCGAGATGGGTCGCATCCGCTTCAAATTTGAAAGCTTCATTTCTGGAGCCACTCTCTCCTTTGGTGCTTTCCGCTCCTAAGGCGCAGCTGTAACATGAAACATATGGTTTTAAGATCAGCCTAATCATACCTGGCCAGCTAGAGCATTCCTTGTACATCTAGAATGGTCTAGGCAAGGATCACATCTATTCCACAGGGCAATCTTAGGAACGCACATAAGTCGGAGCAAACATATTAATTTTATACAACACCATGCAGGAACCCGACACTCCCAAACGGTGAAAAATTTATTATTTTTTATTAATGCTATCCACAAGCATGCTCAGTGATGCTGGCTTACAAGCAATGCATGTAAGAATAGCTAGATAATACTTATCGACAGTTCAGTAATAACAACTTACGTTTGACTGCAAAAATGGTTGGAACGGCATTCGGCTTTAGCTTTTTCCATCGATCTGAAAGGGGTGCTAGAAGCTGTTGGGTTCAAAGTGAGCCTGCAAATGAATGTGTAAGGTTCAGTCACATTAGCGATTTTGTTTGGCTCTAGCTTATCTAATCAAATCAAGTATGCCATAAATTAAACTTTATGTGCTTTCTTTTACACCCAGCCGTATAAAATAAACTGTCGTTCTATATATATATATATATATATATATATATATATATATATATATATATATATATATATATATATATATATCCACCCGGAAATAAAACGGCTGATACATCGCATAGTCATCAATATATACCATTTTATCGTCTTGATTTGTCAAAACCTTGTAAGCAGCAACATTCGGAAACTCGAAAAAATACCACAGCAGCATTTCACTGCAAGACTATCTATTGAGGCACCATAGTACTCATCGACAATTAGTGCTATGGAACGTACACATTATAAGGATTGCTTAGGTGCCCAAAATGTTTTTCTTTTCCTGAATGCTACAATGAAGGGGAATGGCGCCCGCTCTTGTGAAGAGTTTTGATGCTCATTGTTTCAAATTCGAATGCAGACTGAGTCAAAAAAAGAAGGCGCGCCTGAAGAGGGCCTCTAACTTTTATCCCTGACAAATCACTCTCGAAAAAATGGCCGACCAACGTCGTTCTTTTTGTTTTGCAGTTTAAATCGTCAAGCAAATGTCAATGTTTTTGTGTTTCACTGGCAGATTCGGATCTTTCCGCGCTGCAATACTTGTTCTGTCAGTTGTCCAATTCGCCAATAATTGCTTGCCACTGTCACGAACTCTGCGCACATTTTCATCAAGCCGGTACGGCGCGAGGCCCGCGCGGCGTCGCGTGGAAAGCATGGAGAGAAAAGCCTCCTTCCCCGCGCGGGAGAGCGCGTAGCTTTATACGCGTTGCCGTCACCCTCTTTCCCATTGCCCGGGGAGGACGGTGGTTCATCTCTCTGGAATACGCCAGAAATTCCAGAATCTTCTATGGGACCTAGCCAATGACGACGCGCGGCTCGACGGGAGGAAGAGAGAGCGCTCTAACTAGCGAAGCTAAGTATGTGTGCGCGCTAGCTTTGACATGTGCTAACAGACAGACGCGGCGCGCCCTATTTAAAGAGACCGCGCCGCTTGCTGAGTCAGTCACTCAGTCAGTGTCTGCGACGTGTTCGCCTGTGCTTCGGCTGGACTCCCGGGGATCACCCGCTGCTGGCAAGCCCACAGACCTGCAAGGGAGCGGCGCTCGTCTTGTATGGCGGCCACATCGTGACTCTTGAGCCGTCGGACTGCAACAGTGCCCGGTGAACAATTTGGTGTTTGTTTATGTGACTCTCTCGTGTTTGATCTGTTGTAAAGCCTCTGTATTATTGAATCATTCTGTAGTTGCATGCTTAGCGTTTGTATTCTGTGAACCTCTCGTCTGTGCATTTCAAGTGTTCTTGTGTATTCCTTTGTATTGTCTCTTGCTGTGCATAAATTGTGTCTTGTTTGTTACTTCTGACTCCGATCCTTACTCTGGTTTGAACCGGCGACAGCGAGGCACCAAACGCCTCCCCCCCCCCTGCCTTCTGTCACTACAAGGTAGTTGAATTCCGGCTGAGCTTGCCACGCAGGTCGAGGGCAGCTCCTTTGCGACCGGAACAGCTATCCCCACCTACTCTAAGGGTGTCTGGGAGTGTGCGCACCATTAAGGTCGCATCGTTAATAATACCCCCTAATTATTAACGGGTGACAATTATTCTGGCGTCCGCGACAGGACATATGGTGCACTCAAGCTCAGAGGACGGAGAACGAGTTGGAAGAGTTTACGAACAGGGCGTAAGCAGTGTAGCAGCAGAGCGATAGCGAGAGGTAGTGCCGCGCGGAAGTGTTTAGGCGAGGTTCACTAAGCAGTGTTTAGGCTACACCCAAACAGTTCGCGCTACAGAGATGAATCTGAAAGAGTTGATTGAGGCTGGCACCCAGCTGGGGTTGTCCGGTGCCGAACTGCGCAAATGGGTTAGCCAGAGAGAAAAAGAAGAGAGAGAGAAGAAAAGGAACGAGAGAGGGCTCAAAAGGAATCCGAGGAAGAAAGAGAGAGAGCAGAAAAAGAACTATAGAGGGCTCGAAAGGAAGCCGAGGAAGAAAGAGAGAGAGCAGAAAAAGAACGAGAGAGGGCTCGAAAGGAAGCCGATGAGGAACGAGAGAGGGCTCGAAAGGAAGCCGAGAAAGAAAGAGAGAGAGCAGAAAAAGAACGAGAGAGGGCTCGAAAGGAAGCCGAGGAGGAACGAGAGAGGGCTCGAAAGGAAGCCGAGAAAGAATGAGAGAGGGCTCGAAAAGAAGCCGAGGAAGAAAGAGAGAAGGCTCGAAAGGAGCGGGAAGAGGAATTTCAGCGAGAAAAGGAATTACTTACTATGAAACTTCAGCTCCAAAACTCAGAGAACAACAACGGTTTAGCTGAAGTGCATAGCTCTAGTGAAGGACATAGCAGCTTGCGGATCGACGCAAGTAAATTGATTCCGAAATACGACGAGAGAAGAGACGATCTCGACGCGTTCCTCTTGCGTTTCTAAAGGATCGCCATAAATGCAAATTGGACCGACAGTGAATGTGCTACCATCTTGAGCAATTGCCTTAGCGCCGAAGCATTAAGTGTGTTTGGAAGACTTCCTCCTGAGGATGCAGGCATCTATAAAAAAGTCAAAGCTGCATTACTTAAAAGGTTTAGATTTACGGCGGATGGGTTTCATGAGAAGTTCAGGACTGGAAAACCTATGGACGGTGAAACGGCAACACAGTATGTTGCGCGACTGAGTCATTATTTCGACCGCTGGACTGACCTCTCAAAAATTAAACTAGAGTACGGCGCACTTCGCGAACACCTAATTAAGGAGCAATTCCTGGGCAGCTATCACCCTGGTCTGTCGCTTTACTTAAAAGAAAGAAAAGCGCATACATTGGACGAAATGATGGATCTGGCAGACCAATATTTGGAAGCCCAGGGAGGCGAAAATTTTAGCAGGAATTCAAATTCTGAAACCCCTCGAAAGACCGAATTCCGGCAGACACAAAATAGCGTAAAGTCACCCCCGAGGTGCTATGTATGCGGACAGAAGGGCCACAAAACAATGTCGTGTCCCGACGCTGACAAGGCAGCTCCGCAGGCGGCATGCGTTAGGACTCTGTCAGAGTCGGAATGTCGCCTGGAGGAAGAAGATGCCGATGGCTTTGTTGAGCTGAAGAACGGCAAGAAAGTCCGCGTGGTGCACAGCCTAGAGGAGGAGGAAGCAGAGAAGGTTGTTAATCGTAAAAAGAACAAGAAAATCCGGGTAGTGAACGCTGTAGTACACGCGCAACCTGGAGCTGCGATGAATCGGATGCCGGTTTCCAGGGGAAAGATAAAAGAAAATCAGTTTCTGTGCTACGAGATACAGGTAGCAGTGCCGTAATCGTTAGACGCAGTTTAATTTATGAGAATGATCTGACTGGTGAGAAGTGCCCTGTGAGGCTGATTGACGGCTCAATTCAGTTGTTACCTGAGGCAAAATTGGAAGTGCAGACGCCACACTATTCTGGAAAACTGACAGCCCTGTGCATGGAACGCCCTATCTATGATTTGGTATTGGGCAATATCAACGGTGCAACATTTCCCGAGGATCCTCATCGAAGTTCCGCGCATGTGCGCTGCAGTGAACCTAAAAAGAAAACGAGAAGGCGAGGCAAGCAAGGCCATATGAAGCCGGAGGAAAAGCCCCTAGAAAAGAATAAACAAAAGGAAGCCCCTCAGGAGGAAACCGAAAAGAAAGAGACAACACAGGAAATAAAGTCAGGAATGCCTAAGCCTTCGTTGATGCAGGTAGCCCAAGTGTTTTTCCTATTTATGGGGGCATTACTTGGAATATTCCACATTCCGCGGAAGGAATACCGGTGCCTAGGAAAGAGCACTACTACAGTGATTCTTTTTGTTGGTCTGTGCGCGTTGGCAAAGGTTCCCGTGTATCCGTCGGCGCTACTGGTTGTAGGGGCAATTATCGGCACACATTGGTTGTGTGATTTGCAAGGGGACTATAAGTCATGCCTCAGGAAATTTTCAGTAGCCCGATCGGGGAACATAGAAGCGTCTCAAACGCGAGAGCCTAGAGCGAAGGCAGAATCCCTGGCGGACAGAAGCGTGTCACGCACTAATCACGGGTTGTAATTACGCTCGGAAATTTAGGCTTGTGCGCTTCGCATTTGAAAAGCTGTGTGTTGTTGACTCCAATGTGTATCCGAGAACAGTGTGTTGCTATGTTTGTGAATTTCATGGCATTGATGTGTGAATTTTGTAATGTGTTATTACAGTTTGTGACATTTGTGCAATGTGTGTGATGTGGACATTTGCCGCATATAATTGTGATCGCATGCATGTGCGCGCGATATTCGTGGTTGTTGTGAATATTGTGGGACAATATCCTTTAAAGGCCCACTGTCTACCCTCCGGTCGAAAATATTTTCTTCCCCGGTGACTGTGAGACTTCGCCCCTAGAACGCAAGGCCGCAAAATGTTTTTGAAAAGAGTAACTAATAACGCAGTTAAAGCCACCGCAATCACCCGATTTTGTCCTGCCTCTCTCCTTCCGTTCCCTCGCAAAGGTTTTTCACTCTCCTGCCCGAGGTCGTCTAGCCTCCGCAATACAAATTCCCCTTCCTCCTCCGCGTTTGGCGGGAGGTGGGCGTGGCTCTCCGCGAGCGCGAAAAAAAAAAACGGTCGAGGGAGCGCGCGCCGCTGGATTCAGTCTGGCCGTGGCGAGGGAAAAGCGCGCTGCGAGCTGGCTGCGAGCGGTAGACACCCATCCTTCTCCCGTCAGTCAGCGAGACGGACCAATGGACGTCGTTCGCGGTACGTACGTCATTATCGTGGCCCGTCGGGCCAGCGCAGGAAACGGGGAATCTGGCTTTCCAAAGGAGAGCATGAGTGAGCTTTGAATGGTATTTTCGATGCTTTGCGGCGCGCGTGTCACTGTAGCATTTTGCACAGACTATCTCCCGTACCTGATCGAAACACTGGGCTCCTTTGCTTAAAAGGGCCTTCCCTGGACAGTGGCCCTTTAAGGGAGGGGCAGTGTCACGAAATCGGCGCACATTTTCATCAAGCCGGTATGGCGCGAGGCCCGCGCGGCGTCGCCTGGCAAGCATGGAGAGAAAAGCCTCCTTCCCCGCGCGGGAGAGCGCGTAGCTTTATACGCGTTGCCGTCACCCTCTTTCCCATTGCCCGGGGAGGACGGTGGTTCATCGCTCTGGAATACGCCAGAAATTCCAGAATCTTCTATGGGACCTAGCCAATGACGACGCGCGGCTCGACGGAAGGAAGAGAGAGCGCTCTAACTAGCGAAGCTAAGTGTGTGTGCGGGCTAGCTTTGACATGTGCTAACAGACAGACGCGGCGCGCCCTATTTAAAGAGATCGCGCCGCTTGCTGAGTCAGTCAGTCAGTCAGTGTCTGCGACGTGTTCGACTGTGCTTCGGCTGGACTCCCGGGGATCACCCGCTGCTGGCAAGCCCACGGACCTGCAAGGGAGCGGCGCTCGTCTTGTATGGCGGCCACATCGTGACTCTTGAGCCGTCGGACTGCAACAGTGCCCGGTGAACAATTTGGTGTTTGTTTATGTAACTCTCTCGTGTTTGATCTGTTGTAAAGCCTCTGTATTATTGAATCATTCTGTAATTGCATGCTTAGCGTTTGTATTCTGTGAACCTCTCGTCTGTGCATTTCAAGTGTTCTTGTGTATTCCTTTGTATCGTCTCTTGCTGTGCATAAATTGTGTCTTGTTTGTTACTTCTGACTCCGATCCTTACTCTGGTTTGAACCGGCGACAGCTGGGCACCAAACGCCCCCCCCCCCCTCCCTTCTGTCACCACAAGGTAGCTGAATTCCGGCTGAGCTTGCCACGCAGGTCGAGGGCAGCTCCTTTGCGACCAGAACAGCTACCCCCACTCACTCTAAGGGTGTCTGGGATTGTGCGCACCGTTAAGGGCGCATCGTTAATAATACCCCCTAATTATTAACGGGTGACTGCCACACAATCTCCGCGTACCAAGTTGCTAATTCTCAGCAATGCTTTTTATTAGAGTTACTACACCTATTCTTTTCCTGTTAAGACCTTCCAAACATTCTCTTAACAAAAATGAATCCCGTACCTGAGCCGCATGCACACGCGAACCTCGTGACATAGAATGAACAACGTTTTACTCACGCTGCAAATCCACGATGTGTTTGTCGGCTACCACGTATCGCGCTTGGTTTTTACTGTTCAAAGCTGTCTTAGGGTCTCTCAGGAACTGGAACTTTCTCCATCCATTCTGGAGTGGTTGACGCACTGCAGCACACAACAACCCGGCATTTTTTTATACGCGCCCCGTCAGGACCAAGTGAAAAGGCGATGAAGTGAACGCATGTGTGCCGGCTGCCACGCCGCCACGTGAACGGGCATGAAAACGGCCGCCGGCGACTCCCAACACCGCCGAGTTGGCACTTGCCCTCCCAAAGGGTCGCTGTGGGCCATTCTGTCCTCCTGGAACGCTGAACAAAAGTCAAGGCCATGCCTATATCTGTGAGCGTCTGCAGACAGTAGTCGTAGCCCGAGAGCACGTACTACTTCGTTCCTTATTCCTGGAACGCTGAACGAAAGCACCGCTCGCTTGTTTCCTCCGTCCGTGCTGTTCGCTCGGTTTCTCGCTTGCTCGCTCCGTCCGCCGTCGGCTGCTGCCTACGTAGGTGCGTATATTCTCGTCGCCAGTTGTTAAAACGTCAGCAGCAAGTCATGCCAAGGAGTGAACTGCTTTATGCAATGCCGGCGTCCATATATACTCATGTGCGACGTCACATGAGTCGGATGCAGCGATCGTCGCGACATCTATACATGCCGGCATTTTAGCCGACATGCTGCAAGACATTCAGCAAGTAAAAGGAGGAAATATCTAAAACTGAGAACAACATCTTGAATGCAGCTACTCATGTTGGACCTACCTAGTGTCATCAGTTGTCTTATGCAAAATGCCAAGCTTTTAAATATGCGTCCAATGTGTTCTCTGAATGATAAATGCCATAGTGGTGGCTGCAATTTTAAATTTGTTTGATGCTTTAGTGCCAATAATTTGTGCAATAATTATTATCTATGCAGCAGAGGTTTGTTTCTTGCTGATAAAGAAAAATCAGCCTGATAGCTCAAGGATATGAATGACCAAACAAATATACATTTATCAACAGATCGTATTTCGCAAATTCGCTCTTTATCCGAAGCGAGCCTGCTAGCTTTCTCTTTCCGTGTATTGCGCGGTGAGGTAAAAGTGCGTCACATTGCATAGCCCGCATCGCCATTTCGGGCATACCACAAACTTTATTGATCCTGCGATTTTTTTTTTGCTTTTACTGGACTACTGACCGGATGCTGCATCTGCATGCTAAAGAAGGCACGTGGTAGGTAAAAACAAGTGAGGTCTGAAAGCAGTTTGCAACAATTAAATTCATGGTGAAAAAACATTACTTTCCAAAAGTATTTACTGAAATTGGCACAAAACAAATGGCTGGCAAATATAGGTGCTATATGCGTTTGTAATTCGCACTAAGAACGAAGAATGGAGTTGTAATCAAACGCACATAGCCAAACGCGGCCGATTAACGGCCCGGCGAGCAGACATCGCAGCGAGCGGACATATACCGCGAAGGTCTCATCGCGTACTGGCAACCAGGCTCGACGCGGCCATGAAGCTTCCAACTGCTCGAGACACGCCTCTGCTGCGGCTATGTTGAACTCAAACGCAGAGGATATTTTTAAAGCAGCTCGTGCACTTGCCAGTGCATGCGTTGAAGAGCACCGCAGCTACCTTAGAAACAGTAGAGTTTGCGAACTATGGAAGGCTGAGCAGAGGTTTGCATGCGTATCATTCCAGTACTGCCAAAGAGCTGTATCGAATAATCTGACACTTTGCTATCCTGCTATGATGTTCGCGGTATTGTAATAACTCGCACGTTCTTGCCTTCCTCGATTACCACCGTAAATGATCGCATTGAGTGATTTTCTATGGCGATACAGATGCCAACTACCTGTGCGACATCGCACATGCGCACGCACTTTGACGCAAGCTCACTCGTGCTTGCCTAACATCATTATTGGAGCATTCAAAACCATTGTTATTATTCATCATCACTCATCGCTAAGCATTGTTAGTCGTTTTCTGTCAGTTGCGGCCATTCAAGCCGTCTTTTGACAGAGTGCTCGTTTTGTAGTCATGATGAATTATGCCTAGTCATCGTAATAATTACCACTCATCGCTAAGTTCCGCTCATTTCCAGTCAGTTGCGGTCATTAAAGTCGTCGTTTCTCGTATTAGTTGTTTCGTAGTCATTAGCAGACATGTCTAGTCAGTTTGCTCACTTCTAATCATTTCCGATTAATTCAAGTCATCGTTTCACATACTCGTTGTTTTGTAGTCATGATGAGTTGTACCCTCTTATTGTAGTCATCACAACTCATCGCTAAGCATTTTTACTTGTTTTCAGTTAGCTGTGGTCATTACACAAGTCATCATTTGACATATTGGTCGTTTTGCCACAGTCGTGATGAGACATGCCTAGTCATTGTCGTCATTACCACTCATTTCTAAGCATTTTCACTCGTTTCCAATCAGTCGCGGTCATTACAAGTCGTGGTTTGACATAGTGCTCATTACAAGTCATTGATAATTGTTATTAGCATTAGCCATTACTATATCGAGATATATCGTCAGTCGTTTTCATTCTTAATCTCCCTCTTCACACATCCGCTATTTACGAGCGACACATTAGCGCACAGATAAGCCGCACAGATCACGCGTACACATTTTCGCTAAACGAGCTAGACTAGACAGGTTTTCGCATTAAAAATCATTCCGGACTCATGCAGGTTGCGGCCGCCGATGCCAGCGGATGCTAGCGCCCCCTATATTTCTCTCTCCGGAGTATCGCGGACTTCAAAGCCGGCGGCGCGGTCCGCACACTTCCCTATTCCAGCTACTGTAACGCTTAGAAACACGATTTAAGTTTTCCCACCTCGAGCTCGAACGCTCCTATATCTGTGAAGAGTGTGTTGGCATCGTGAACAAACATTGAGTGGTTGTGCTGTTTTTGGTGTTTGATAAAAAGGCTATAACCAGTAAACGCAGTTTTTGATGGTCAACAGAAAGCGGAAGTTTGCTTAGCGCGCCACCACGCATTCAACTTTTGCAACGTACTAAAAGTGACTTGACGGACGCAACTGGCATAATCAGCGTATTACTGCAAGCAATTTTAATCCGGCAAAATATTTTATGGCGTATACACTTTAGTTTATGTAATCTTGACAACAGCGCGCCAGCACGAGGCTCTCCTCTCGCGCAGTGCTCTGGGAGCAAGAGTAAGTCCGCTCTGTCATCTGCTATTCTTTCCCGCCGTGTGAATGCTCGCCGGGGGCGGACGGACCACGGATCAGAGGTCACGTGACCGATCGCTTCGCGATTCGGTCCGTCGTGTGAATACACCTTTATGGTGCTTAGGATGCCTCTATGCGTGCTTGATAGCTACCGCCATCTGTCGTCTAGGCTTGTCACGAATAAAACAGTATGTGGTTCACCACGCCAACACCTAGAACGACCAGGGACGCAACACAGAGCTAAACACCGCGCTAACACCTAGCGCTAGGTGTTAGCGCGGTGACCCACTGTGAATCACCTACTATATAAGCCCAGTCCTCGCCATTTTAACCGGTATGTGGCCTCCTCGACGAGCTCCGGCTATACTCCGCATGCGCAAATCACGGATATTAGGGATGCCATGAGCTGCGCATCCCCAACTGAGCATGTACAACTAGGGCGGGCGGGGAGGGACGTGCATGCACAGTTGGACAACGTTGTCTTATGCAACTCACAGACAAGTTGTGTCATCTGGCGTCACCGCCATGATACGGTGCCACTTCTTGCGCCGCGCAACCAAGTCTCCTTCCTTTGCATTATCATTACTTTAGGTAGTAAATAAAAAAAACTCTTCGTAATTGATACTTCTTTACTTGACAGTATATTGAAGTATTAGTGCATCAACGACAGAGAAGAATTTTTGAAACTCATCTGAGCCTAACTGGAGCACCTATGAATGTCTTATTGCCTTCGTGGATCGAACGCTGATCGACAATGGGAGTTGAAAATGTAACTGTTAAATGCACTGCCTCATTAAAATAAACATCTGCGAAATGTAAGGGAGAAGTGCTAGTTCCGGCGCAGTAAAAAGGAAGTCTTCCAGCCAATGCCATCGACAGTTTAACACAGCGCGGTTATTACCGTTGTCAGTTATCTCTGGTGACGGGCAGGTAGCACGCCCGTGAAGGTGAATCCGAGCGTACGGCGCCACTGGCGCTTTGCAAACCCCGTTAAACCTCAAGGTTTAACCCATGTAAGCCTAATTGCCATACCGCTGTCCAAATAATACTGAAGAATTACCCAGAGTTGCCAGCTGTGTAGTTATTATGCTGGCGTACCAGTATTTTAGAAGCACTGGTGTGTAACAAAAGAGCCGGTAACTTTATAGCAATTATGAAGCAAAACCGTTTTCAAGGCACAGCATTCTCAAACGTTGCGAAAGGATTGTACTGGCTCCTCACTGTTTATAGCGACGCAACTATTTCGAACGAAGACTTCCTAAAACCATCGTGTTAGCATAATTTTGCCTATTACAGGCTGCAAGGGACCCATGCTAACTAGCCCTCTTCGCAGATTACGCGCACAACTAGACTTTTTCCAGATTGCACTTATGGTTTTCTTTTCTTCTCTCTTCCTCCCCCTCCCCTAAACTCCCCTAATTTATATTTTACAGTGGGCAGAAGTCATACGCAGCACTTCCTCGAAGCGAAAAAATGTCGACGATGCCACAATACGACCAAAAGCAAAATGCAGTGCCATGACACCTAATAAATTGGGCCACTGCGATCCTCCGCACTGCTTTACTGAGATGCTGGATTGCTATAAATGGGCGGCCGCATTGCGAGTCCCCAGAACCACTTATGTAGCTAACAAAGTTTCTTGACTAGCTCTTCTCTACGTAGTCCAGTTAGCTGACCGCACACAACCCGTGGCTTCGAGAGTGGAAATGTTTATGCCATAAACGAATACGAGTAGCTTGGAGAAGCACTGCGGATCACCCCAAAACTTCTTACTCGTCTCACTAGAATTTGCGTTAGGGCGCTATGATAAGCACGAGTAACATCACTGCAGGTTGGCAACATCGTTGGCGGCTGCGCAAATGAGAATTAATATTGCCAACAGCGTTATTAACGTTCTAACCTGCGTAGTGTATCCCCATTAGCAGTCTCAAAAACGGCCGCAAACTATGTAAGGGCTTCACGACAACAGCGTCGCTTTAAACGTGCGTTAAATGGTAATAAAAGTAAGGGATTCCTTCCTGACTGTCCTTTACACTACGCTTCCAAACAAAGGCGCCCACCCAGGCGAAACAAGGAGCAAGAAGCAAGGACTTCATGTTAGTTGATATTTTAGGTACTTTTCTTCATGTAATTAAAGCAAGGCGCTTACTTGATCCTTCGATTGTAGTGCCTTTTTAAAAATATTACTGTTCATCCTTTATTTTCTTGTTTTGTTCCACCCGCTCACTAATATTTAGAAGCAAGCCCAAGAACTTGCGTGGAGCTCACCTGGCGCGCTTTGGTTGAATGCGTTGTGTTAAGCGGAAAGCGGGCATTATCGCCAGCAGCTACGCAAACCACAATTTAGATACAAAAAAGCTGTAGTAATGTGCCCAGCTACACTATGATTCTCGAAAAGAAGCCTCAAAACAGTCGCTAAGTGACCGTAAAGCCTATAAATAATATAGGTGCACCAAACTGTCTATATGCCCTTACAAAAAAGCTTAATGAGTTTCTGATTAAATGTTAATTACATTCCTCATCATGCACATTAACATTTCTATACATTTTCTTGATGCATTTTTGATGAGTTTCACAAGAAAGTTGGCCACCGTGTTTCTGGTTGGTACCTAATGTGTGCAATTCTTGTGTGTTGTTCATGAGTGTTGACCAATGAGCACCTGATGGCTTTCACTTTTGGATAAAAAGTAAAAGCTAAAACGTAGCGAAGCACCTCAACTACATTAAAAAAAGCTAAAAAATTAAAAAAATAAAAATAAGCGAAAAAAAACTGCATCTCTGGCGCGATTCGAACACGGTACCTCGTACTCCGTAGCTTTCTACCACTCGGCCACTCGGGGAACTGGCATCGTTGGTAACGTATTTGCTTCTTATGTCTGGACTGCATTCATAATATTGGGACTGAAGCATGTTTCGAAGTGTACAGGCCATTACGGCTGCTCTAGCAATTACAACTTCTTGACCATTAGAACTTGCATCTAATGTTCTAGATACCTATGCGCACTATTTTGTCCACTGCAGTCATTTTAACATGTCGAGTTTGGCATAGCTGGCAAATTTATCAGCGCTGGCTCTTCGGTGGTTGCTACCTTGGGCGTAATTTTCGCTGAACACGGAGCTGTAGCACGAACCTTTAAGGAAAAAAAAGTGCGACCAAGCTTCAATACCGGCACGCGCAGCAGCGCCAACACTATTTTACTGGTAACTAAATCTTATTTGTATCTAAACATTTCGGGAAGCGATGCGATGACTGAGGGCTCGGCTAATCTATACGCAGAGCAAGAATAAGCTCGAAAGCTTAAGAAACACGCAAAATATCATGCATTATAAAGAAGGCATTGCTTCTCGTGCCCTGGTCGCGCACATGCTCCCAGGACGGTCCAGTTCCGAGTCAACGCACGGCTCGGGTTACGTCCGCGCGTCGTCGTCGGCGCAGGCCGGGGTACCCCTGCTGGTCTCTCCGAAACGGCCTGCTCGCAGGTGCAAGGAGGCATTGGAAATGGAGCGGCCTTGCGTCCGTTTGCTTGGAGGCGGTGTGGCAGTGCGTCGGTTCGCGTACCAATATCCTTGCCCGTAACACCCTCAAGCATATTGTCCAACCACATCACCCATTCGCTTGGCAAGAAGTGATTTGCAATGGCACAAACACCCAAGACGCAGGGTGTAAGCGTGTTTTGAATGAAACAAATGTCCAAAAAGTTGTTTTTGTTTTTACAGTGCATGCTAAACAGAAAGGAAAACATAGTAAAGAATATACATTCGCTTAGTGATGTATAATTTCCCTCATTTGAGAAAGTCAATGTATTTCCACATTAGCTCCTATACAAAAATACTGTTGTGTTTACCCAGTACAAAACTTCTTGCATAGTCTCAAATGAAAGTCTGTTGCGGATCTCATGTTAAAACACATAAAAATTGTTTCTTAGGCAACATCCTACATATGCTAATCAGAAATGAAAACATAGGGGTCTGAAAGTGTGCAGTTAACAAGGAAATAATATATATTCACTTAGTGATGTATACATTTCCTCATTTGAGAAAGTCAATGTATTTCCACATTAGATCCTACCCAAAAATACTGTTGCGTTTTCCAAGCACAAAACTTCATGTGTGATCTCAAAGGAAAGTCTGCTGCGGATATGATGTTAAAACACATCTAATCTTGAATCTCCTTTGAGTGATTGATGACTCATCAAAAACACATTACGTGGGTAACAGAAATTGAATATCCATTTTTGTAAAGGTGGGCTTTCATTGAACCGTCTTGCAGGGCGAGCGGCGTCTGAAAAACAGGTTAAAGGCCAATAAAAATAAGGCTTATTCCTCACTGACTTGCTCTACACAACTCTTGTACAGGAAGCTGTTTCCACACAAGAAACAAGGAGTAAAGACAACATCCCCTTTTTATTGATACTTTTGTATATCAATAAAAAGCTAGTTAAGCTAGTTTAGTAGTGCTGTTAGAGGAACTAGAGGGCATGAAATGGGATGTCATAGGGCTTAGTGAGGTTAGGAGGCCGAATGACGCATATACTGCACTGAAGGATGGGCATGTACTGTGTTATCAAGGCTTACTAGAGAGGCGACAACTACTAGGAGTAGGTTTCCTTGTCAATAAATATATAGCGGGTAATATAGATGAATTCTATAGTATTAATGAGAGGGTTGCAGGCATCGTAATTAGGCTTAATAAGCGGTATAAACTGAAGGTTGTACAGGCCTATGCACCTACATGTAGTTATGATGACCAGGCAGTTGAAAGCTTCTATGAAGATGTAGAATCGGCAATGCGAAAAGTAAAGACGCAGTATACTGTACTAATGGGCGACTTCAATGCCAAGGTAGGGAAAAAACAGGCAGGAGACAATGCAGTAGGTGACTATGGCATTGGTTGTAGGAATTGCAGGGGGGAGTTACTAGTTGAGTTTGCAGAGCGCAATAACTTACGAATCATGAATACCTTCTTCAGCAAACGGAAGAACCGGAAATGGACATGGAAAAGTCCTAACGAAGAGACTAAAAATGAAATCGACTTCATAATGTGTTCAACTCCCGCGATTATGCAAGATGTAGAGATAATCGGGAAAGTGCGATGAAGTGACCACAGGATGGTGAGGTCCCGAATTAGCCTAAATCTGAACAAGGAACGCAACAGATTACTAAGAAAGAAACCCATCAACGAATTAGCGGTGAGGGGGATGGCAGAAGAGTTCAGGATCTCGCTAGAGAATACGTTTTCAGCTCTAATTGTGGATGGCGACATTACCCTAGAGGCAAGGAACAATAATTTCAGAGATATCTGTGCTGAGTGCGCGGTAAAAGTAGGCGGTAGGATGGTTAGAGAGGATACCGGTAAGCTGTCTAAGGAGACGAAAGATTTGATTAAAAAACGGCAGAGTGTGAAAGCTTCCAATCCAACAGACCAGATCGAATTGGCCGAGATATCAAAGCTAATCAATAAGCGCAAGGTGGCCGATATAAGGAAGTATAACATGGAGAAAATTGAGCATGCTGTAAAGAACGGGGGAAGCCTTAAAGCGGTAAAGAACAAATTGGGCGTAGGCAAAAACCAGATGCATGCGATAAGAGACAAGGCGGGCAACGTCATCACTAATATGGAAAAGATAGTCAAAGTAGCCGAGGAGTTCTATACAGATCTCTACAGTAGCCAAAGTAGTCAGGACCGTAATGAGATTGGCGGTAGAGAAAAACAGTCAGACGTTCCACCAGTGACGAAGGACGAGGTCAAGAAAGCACTAGGAGCTATGAAAAGGGGGAAATCAGCTGGTGAGGATCAGATAACTACAGATTTGCTGAAGGACGGGGGGGATATCGGGCTAGAAAAACTGGCCACCCTGTATACGCAGTGCCTGGTGTCATCGACGGTCTTGGAACCACGGAAGAATGCAAACATTATCCTCATTCACAAGAAAGGGGACTATAAGGACCCTAAAAATTACAGACCAATCAGCTTACTGTCTGTTACGTATAAGGTATTTGGTAAGGTAATCGCTAATAGAATCAGGACAACCTTAGACTGCAATCAACCAAAGGATCAAGCAGGGTTTCGGAAACGGTACTCTACTATCGATCATATCCATACCATCAATCAGGTGATAGAAAAATGCTCGGAATATAACCAGCCCTTATACATAGCATTCATTGATTACGAAACAGCATTTGACTTAGTTGAAACCTCGGCGGTGATGCAGGCATTGCGAAATCAGGGGGTAGACGAGCCGTACGTGAAAGTGCTGGAAGATATACATAGTGGCTGCACAGCAACCATAGTTCTGCATAAAGAAAGTAACAAAATTCCCATAAAGAAAGGTGTTAGGCAAGGAGACACAATCTCCCCGGTACTATTCGCAGCTTGTTTAGAGGAAGTATTCAGAGACTTGGAATGGGAGCAGTTAGGGATAAGGGTAGATGGAGAATACCTCAGTAATCTGCGATTTGCTGATCACATTGCCTTGCTAAGCAACTCGGGGGATGAACTGCAAATGATTGATGACCTAGACAGGAAAAGTAGAAAGGTAGGCTTGAAGATCAATACGCAGAAGACTAAGGTAATGTTCAACAGCCTCGGGAAGGAAGAGCAGTTTACATTACGTGGCGAAATATTGGAAGTAGTAGGCGAATATGTCTACTTAGGACAGGTAGTAACCGCAGATCCGGACCACGAAAAGGAAATAACAAGAAGAATACGATTGGGATGGAGCGCATTTGGCAGGCACTCGCAGATTATGACTAGCAGCTTACCGGTATCGCTCAAGAGGAGAATATACAACAGTTGCATCTTGCCTGTACTCACCTATGGGGCTGAAACGTGGAGGCTAACTAAGAGAGTTCTACTTAAGTTGAGGAAAACCCAGAGGGCTATGGAACGAAAAATGGTAGGGGTAACATTAAGAGATAGAAAGCGTGCAGAGTGGGTCAGAGAAATAACTCAAGTTACCGACATTCTAGTAGAAATTAAGAAGAAGAAATGGGCATGGGCAGGACATGTAGTGCGAAGAGAGGATAACCGATGGTCGCTGAGGGTAACAAACTGGATTCCAAGGGAAGGAAAGCGTAGGAGGGGGCGGCAGAAAGTTAGGTGGGCGGATGAGATTAAGAAGTTCGCAGGGGTCAAGTGGATGTAGCTAGTACAGAACCGGGTTAAGTGGAGAAATATGGGAGAGGTCTTCGCCCTGCAGTGGGTATAATCAGGCTGATGATGATGATGATAATGATGATGATGATGTTTACTTATGGGATCTTCGATCATAAGGCTCTGAATGTGCTTCAAACCTATTGGTTAAAGCGCGCATCTCGGCTGCGGGAGGTAGTTAGTTCGAACCCCATCGCCGGACACCCATCGGTAAAAATAAGTACAAGCGCCCCCCTCGTCTGGCCCTCGTCTTTCCGAGGGGCGTGCACTTGAGATAAGCGCAATAAATCCCGCTGTGCCCCTGGTGGGCCAAAGCTAATTTCGCACAAACTTGCAGCCTGCAAAGGTGGTTCATATTCGTTTTAGTTCTCACTTTGAGCCTCAGCATGAGCAGCGGCTTTAGCAGCAGTTCTGAATAAAATGCCACATAAGGGCCCAAATTGTAGTGCCGACGGGTCAATGATCAGTTCCGTCATTGCCGCCTCGTTTGCGGAAGCCCATATGCGGCCCTTATTTGTGACTTTTTGATTCATGGTTCTTTTTCCAAACAGTTCACCCAAACAAAGTTGGGGCACCAGGCATGGGGGAAACCCATTACCCATTGGAAGCCGGTGAGTACCAGGTGGCACCTGGAATCGAACCTGATTCTTCCCGAATGCGAGGCGAATTCTCTACCACAAGGCCCTCATTTTTCTTGTCAACAGCACTCTTTTTATTGTTTCCGAATTAACAAATCGATATTCTTGTGGAATGAGACAAAAAAACTTGCCAATAACTCAGTTCTCGAAGCACACTGCAGGCCAGTATTTTCTGTGACACTGCTTCGGCGCATGATCAGTTGTGGGCCTGTCAAAGGAGTGGTCAACATTATTACTGGTGCGGTGCACAATGCTGCTTATAAAGGTGCGCAAATTTCAATCATGCCACCATTCCGCAGGATCGCATAAATCTAAACAAGCACCAAGGGTGGGGTGTAGATTCTCAAAGTGGCCAAGTCAACTCATTCAAGAGCAGCTTTTTTCATTTATGACAAATGAATTTAAGCAATAATATAAGAGATATCAAGGCTAGCGCAAAGTGGCCGATATAACGAAATACAACATGGAGAAGATTGAGCATGCTGTAAAGAACGCGGGAAGACTTAAAGCGATGAAGAAGAAAATGGGCACAGGTAAAAATCAGATGTATGCGCTAAGGGACAAGGTGGGCAATGTCATTTCCAATATGGACAAGATAGTCAATGTAGCCGAGGAGTTCTATACTGATCTCTACAGCAGCCAGAGAAGTCACGACAATAATGAGATTGGCGGTAGGAAAATGCAGTCAGACGAAGGACAAAGTTAAGAAAGCATTAGAAACTATGAAAAAGTGGAAAGCAGCTGGAGAGGATCAGGTAACTATAGTTTTGTTGAAGGATGGGAAGGGGGGGTGGGATCTCGTGCTAGAAAAACCGGCCATCCTGTATACGCAGTGTCTGGTGTCATTGACGGTGCCAGAAGCATGGAAGAACGTAAACATTATCTTAATTTATAAGAAAGGGGACGCTAAGGACTTGAAAAATTACAGGAAATCCGCTTACTGTCTGTTATGTATAAGGTATTTACCAAAGTGATCGCTAATAGAAGAGGACAACTTTAGACTGCAACCAAGCAAAAGATCAAGCAGGTGTTCGGAAAGGCTACTCTACTATCGGTCATATCCATACCATCAACCAGCTGGTAGAAATATTCTCGGAATATAACCAGCCCTTATACATAGCATTCATTGATTACGAAAAAGCATTTGACTCCGTAGAAACCTCGGCCGTGATGCAGGCATTGCGAAATCACGGTGTAGACGATCCGTACGTGAAAGTGATGGAAGATATAAATATAGAGGGTGCACAGCAACCATAGTTCTGCATAATAAAAGTAACAAAATTATTATAAAGAAAGGTGTTAGGCAAGTAGACACGATCTCCCCAGTACAATTCACAGCTTGCTTAGAAGTATTCAGAGACTTGGAATGGGAGCAGTTAGAGATAAGAGTACATGAAGAATGCATCAGTAATCTGCGACAGCATCCCAAGTCTTCTGCTGGGCGTCGACATACATCGCCAGCATTTTGGCGATGGTCTTATTAAGCCCTTCCGTCATCCCGTTGGTCTGCGGATGGTAAGCAGTAGCTTTTCGATGCGCCGCACCGCTGAGATGAAAAACTTCGGCCATCATTTGTGAAGCAAAGGCAGTCCCTCTGTCAGTAATAATAAAGCCCGTTATACTATGTGGCACGGGCAGAGGCTCTTTATTTTTCTTTCCTTTTCATGCCTCAACAAATGTCAGTAATATTACAGGTCGGAGCACCGTGCCGCAGCATGATCTAATGTGCAAAGAAATGGGCAATTTCAGATACTGTGCCGCTAGGTAACACTTTGGTCTCGGCATATCGAGTCAGATAGTCTGTGGCGATGATTATCCAACGGTTGCCACCAGAGGATCGAGGGAAAGGACCGAGAAGGTCCATGCCGATTTCATCAAACGATGCGCGTGGTGGTATTATGGGCACGTGGAGGCCTGCAGGCTTTGATTGCGGAACCTTCCGACGCTGAAATTGCCGACAGCTCTTGACATAACGCTTTACAACAGTGGCAAGGCGGGGCCAGTAGAATGTCTTTCGTATTCTAGCGAGTGTGCGAGAATAGCCCAAGTGGTCAGATGTTGGTTCATCGTGGCACGCGGAAAGGATTTCCTCTCGCAGAGCTGCGTGTACCACGATGAGGTAGATTCTCGACTCAGATCTAGAGTTGTGCTTATAGAGAACACCTCTACGTAGGCAGAAAGTTGAGAGGCTCCGAGCAAAGCACTTAGGTATTGCGGCTGGCTCACCTTCTAAATAATCGATCAGGGCTCGTAACTCTGGATCAGCAAGCTGCTGATGAGACATATCTGAAGCATCAACAGCTCCGACGAAACAGCCAGCGTCATCCATGTCTGGGGAAGCGAGCTCGACAGGCGCTCGGGAGAGCGTGTCAGCATCTTCATGCTTATGTCCGGGCTTATAAACAATAATGAGATTGAACTCCTGCAGGCGAAGGCTCCATCGCGCCAGGCGGCCGCATGGGTCACGCAGGTTGGCCAGCCAACACAAAGAATGGTGGTCAGTGACCACTTTAAATGGGCGACCATAAAGGTAGGGGCGAAATTTCGCAGCAGCCCAAATAATGGCGAGGCATTCCTTCTCAGTAGTTTAATAGTTCATCTCGGCGCGGGATACAGTACGGCTGGCATAGGCGATGACTCGTTCCACACGGTCTTGACGTTGCACGAGAACCGCCCCATGACCCATTTTACTGGCGTCGGTGTGGATTTCTGTCTCACCGTGCTCATCGAACTGGGCTAGAAGAGGTGGCGATTGGAGACGGAGACGCACCTCGGCAAAAGCAGCTTCTTGCTCGTGACTCCAAACAAAAGGGGTGTCTCCCCGGGTGAGCCGAGTCAGCGGTTCAGCAAGATCAGCGAAGTTATCGATAAAACACCGGCAATAACTGCACAAGCCGAGAAATCTGCGAACAGCTTTCTTGTCACGTGAAATCAGAAATTCCGTAACAGCTGTGAGCTTGTCAGGGTCCGACTTCACCCCAGCAGCGCTTACGACATGACCGAGGAATTTAAGCTCTCGGTAGCCAAAGTGACATTTCTGTGGCTTAAGTGTCAAGTTAGCGGATAGAATGGCTTCGAGTACTGACCGCGGGCGCTTAATATTTTGTGCAAACGATTCTGCGAAGGCCAGCATGTCATCTAGGTAGACTAGGCAACACTGACATTTAAGCCTGGCGAGGACAGTGTCCATCATCCGCTGAAATGTGGCCGGCGCGGAATAAAGTCCGAAAGGTAGAATTTTAAATTCGTAAATGCCGTAGGGTGTGACAAAGGCCGTCTTCTCACAATCTCGCTCATCTACCTCCATCTGCCAGTAGCCAATTTTTAGATCAATGGACGGAAAGTACTTCGCACGCCGAAGGCGGTCGAGAGAGTCATCAATCCGCGGCAAGGGGTAAACATCCTACTTGGTTACGGCGTTCAGCTTGCGGTACTCGACGCAAAAACGTAACGTGCCGTCTTTATTTTTAACTAGAACAACCGGGGAGGACCATGGGCTATTTGAAGGCTGGATAACATTATCTTCGAGTATTTGTTTAACTTGTGACTTAATAACTTCGCGCTCGGTCGAAGACACACGGTAGGGGTGCTGGTGGATTGGGCGCACATCATCCAACGTAACGATCTGGTGCTTGGCAATGGGAGTCTGATGCACTTTTGACGATAACGCAAAAAACACTCTGAATTCGAGTAACAATGAAAGCAGCTGTTCACGCTGGCTCACCGATAGCTCTGAGCTAATATCGAGGTTGTCGAGGGATGTAGGCGGTTACACGGTTTCTGTGGACAAGCACTCGGAGACTTCAGATATGCGTTCCGCGAAAGCTACGGAAGTGTTCCGAAAAAGGTGTCGATACTCGTGCGAAATATTGGTAACAAGTACTTTGGACTGACCACAGTTAAGATGGATCAAACTGCGAGTCACGCAGACTCCCTGCGCCAGCAGTAACGAGACGTTAATTTCAGCTATTGCATCACCATCGTGAAGTACATTTCATTTGACATTAACGAAGGTGCTGGTTCGGGGTGGCAGCGTGACACTGTCCGCATAAACTCGAAGCACATTGAGGGGTCGCTGTGTACTGCTGAGGGCCACTGATTTCTAAGTAGAAAACGAGACCTTATAATCCCGGAGGTCAATAATTGCGCCATATTCACGAAGGAAATCTACGCCCAGAATTAGGTCACGTGAGCAGCTTTTCAGAACGAGACAGCTTACCACAAATATCGACTCTTGAACTTGAACCCTAGCCGTGCACATGCCTAGAGGAGTACCCAGATGACCACCCGCAGTGCGAAAGTGTGTGCCAGCCCACGGAGTCAAAACCTTCTTGAGAATTACGGCAAACTGGCTGCTCAAAATAGAATAATCAGCCCCAGTATCCAACAAAGCTAGCTCGAACATGGCGACCATCCATTATTACTGGTATGTCCAACGAAAGCTGCTCGCGAATATCAGGCTTTTGAGTGTTTGAGTGCTCTGCGTCGGTGTACGCGGTATGCTTCACCTGCAATTCTTCGTTGTTGCAGGCGCGTTGTGGCGGCGTCCGTTCCACCGGCAATCCGTCGTCGTTGCGGGTGCGTTGTCGCGTCATCTGTTCTACAGGCAATTCGTCATTGTTGTGGGTGCGTCGTGATGGCGTCGAGAAAGCGTTATAATCGGCAACCGCGGATTTTTTCAATGTCGATGCATAGTCTTTCCGTGTCCGCGTCGATGGGGATGAATTGCAAAGAATGATTGATCACTTAGACCGAAAAAGTAGAAAGGTAGGCTTGAAAATCAATATGGAGAAGACTAAGGTAATGTTCAATAGCCTATTGAAGGAACAGCAGTTTACGTTAGGTAGCGAAGCACTGGAAGTAGTGGGTGAATATGTCTACTTAGGACAGGCAGTAACCGCAGATCCGGACCATGAAAGGGAAATAACAAGGATAATAAGACTGGGCTGGAGCGCAATTGGCAAGCACTCCCAGGTTATCACTAGCAGCTTACCGGTATCGCTCAGGAGGAAAGTGTACAACAGTTGCATCTTACCGGCACTTACCTATGGGGCTGAAACGTGGAGGCTAACAAAGAGGGTTCTACTCAAGTTGAGGACAACGCAGAGGGCTATGGAAAGAAAAATGGTAGGAATAACATTAAGAGATATAAAACGTGAAGAGCGGGTCAGAGAAATAACTCAGGTCACGGACATCCTAGTGGAAATCAAGAAGAAAAAATGGCCATGGGCAGGACATGTAGAGCGAAGCAAGGATAACCGATGGTCGCTTAGGGCAACAAACTGGATTCCAAGGGAAGGAAAGCGTAGCAGGTGACGGCAGAAAGTTAGGCGGGCGGATGAGGTTCAGAAGTTCGCAGGGGTCAAATGGATGCAGCTAGCACAGGACCGGGTTAATTGGAGGAATATGGGAGAGTCCTCTCTGCAGTGGGTATAGTCAGGCTGGGGATGATGGTGATTATGATGATGATAAGTCAGACACACAAGGGCCCAGTGAACTATAATGAACACACGAGAAGTGATGATTGTCTCCTTCAATATCCCTCTTGCGACCAAAATTTTCAACCCTCACGTGACCCTAGATCAGTGGATTTGTACGTACTATCAAGAGAAATAAGCTTGATATACTAAACAAATATCATTTGTTTACATATGCTGTCCACTTCTTTCTTCTAGAAAGACATAAAACACTAATTATAAAAGAACCATCTCTCAAATTTCAATGATTCGTCATGCAGATTGTGCATGTGAGACTAACACAACTCAAACCGAACCGAACAGCTTTAAGAGATATAAATAAATTCAAAAGAAATTTGCCGAGTTACAATATGCTGCAAAGAAACAACTGAGAAGCAACAGGCAAGGTACGGTCTGCCAAAAAAATATACTACCCCTTCATTACCTGCCCCAATCCATGCTTGCAAGACTTGCAATGAAGTTGGAAAATGATAATCGAGACAGGCATGGCTGTGTTATCTATGGGCTGATATCACAAGCTGCCTCACTTATAGAGCGAAGTTACGGGATCTCCCCGCTCCTTCTAGCATGCTTCGACATGACTCTTCGGGGCAGCAATTGGGCAACGCGCGCGTCTTTGACGATGAGCCGCAGCAGCTCAGCCAACCGAGAGTATAAAACGGCAGACGGCAGCACGCCACCAGTAGTGCTCTCTGGGGAGATGCAGTCTTCCGGGCCACTATCACGGCCGCTCGCTATGGGAAAGTGTCTTGTTTTCCACTCAGCCCGTGATCAACTCATCGTTTCCCCCTCGTCTTGTACAGCCGCAACTAGCGATCTGCTCTGCGACTACAACACCTCATCGAAGGTATTTGAATACTGTTTTCGCCTTTGTTTAAGCCTTGATCTGGCTTATTATTTTGCGCTGTGTTTTTGGCGTGATTCTTGCTCTTACTTACTATATCTGGAATACTTGCTTTGTTATGTTTGTTTTCTTCTGTTTCGCAGTGTTTGCTTTATCGGTTTCTCGTCATTTATCGAGTCATCTTTTATCACTACCGTGGCGTGACGTTTTGTTTGTTGTGTGTTAGAATATTATGCACTATTATTTGGACTACTAGCAATAAATTTCCAATTGTGTGAAAAAAAGTGACTTTTATTGAACTTATTCCTCACTCACACCGACACACGTTGTGGCATTCGGGCTTTCCGCGGCTGCCCATTGTGCGGCCGCCGCCCATGCACATGTTGTTTTCCTCTTTCCCTTTCTCCCGCCTCAGACTCAATAGGCGCAGAGGTATCCGGACGACTCGTCACTGTCGCTCGTCCTCAACTTCGCCCCAGCGTCCCATGCCTTTCCTCACTGGCGCTCGCGCGACCGTCGGAGTTTACCCTACGCTACGGTTCTTGTCCGCCTCGAGTTGCGTACTCGAGTTTGCCCTCCCCGGGTCGTATCTGAGACCGCACTCGTTGCTGTCGATCGTGATCCAACGATCCGCGACAGTCGTACCTTGCGATTATTTCCCCCTCTCTCTTAAAGAAACCCTTTGGTGACCGCGAGAGAAAGATCACAGCACGCCCTTGCATGCTTGCGGCGCCCATTCCTTGTCACTTCGTGCGTGCAGCGGAGCCTTACTCCTCGCGCGCTCCTGAGACGAGGTGACTGAGTGCTTGTGTACCGCTGGAGGATGGCGTTTCAATAAATGTCTTCTCTGTGAACTTGGAGGCTTGTGTCATTGTAGCGAAGCACTGTCCTCCCTATGGAGGCTGAGTGCACGCTGTAGTGTTTCAGTGTATGCGTGGTGAAGATGGATCTGGGCTTCGGCTCGCGGGACTCTCGAGCCTGCGATGGTTGGTGACCGATGCCCACGTAGAAATCACAACCTACAGGGGCAGTCAAAAGTTCCCAGGTCACTCCGAATAGCCAAGAAGCGGCTGCCGCCCGCTATCGCGGCAATGCTATCAGATGCGCGCCCCGCCGCGAGCCGGTGACAAAGGTATGCGCTGAGAGGTAGTGCTAGTTCTTTCGTTATCGATCTCCTTCATGACAAGGAAATGAAAACGATAATGCGGCGTGTGCCTTCGCGGTTCCTTCTTCGGATTCCGCTGCGCTACAGCCCGTGTTTCGGCAGAGGACCAATCGCCAAAGTACACCGTGATGCTGGCCTTAATACTTAGTTGTACAATACCTCTCCGTACTTTCTGCCTCCTTGATGGGTGATAACATGCATTTTCCTGGCCATCAGATCCCTTATAATTAGTGGGGCCTCACTGTGGCTTTTCTAATCGTTCTGTGAATTGGCAATTGACTGCGCACGAATTAGGTTAGAGTGCGCATTGTTTGCTTGTGCTTCTAAAGCGTTTTCTTTCCTGCGTTACATCCAGCTCCTCCTTTCAATCGTTGTATTAGTGAGCGCATTCAGCATCTTCACGCACGTGAAGACACGCAAATGTTGTGGATTCAGGGCATGTTTCAGACATTTCTGGAAATTATTTCATACATTTTACGTAGCAAAACAATGCAAATAGTACAATTTCGTATTTGCAGAAAACAAGCGGGCAATGAATGCATTTCACAACGTGAGGTAACGTCAGGAATGTTTTAGATTAAGCGAAGAGCTATTCTACCCATCCCTGGATTTTAGCCTCAGCGCTTCTCGCCGGGTGAACCGATATATTCGTCACTGTTGCAGACGCATATAATCAATGTTTGTGTTTACCTGTATTTGTTTTGGTGTTTTCACCGGACTGCTGACATCTAGGCTTTCGTTTGGGGCTTAGGCAGTCATGTACCCTGTCAATATATATATATATATATATATATATATATATATATATATATATATATATATATATATATATATATATATATATATATAATCACGAAGACAGAGGGATTTATGGGAATCGGCAAAAGGAGCAGATACACACAGTCAAGACAGAGGTTCCCGAGAAACGGTAACACAAAGACACAAGCTCAAGAGTCCTCAGTCCTAGCTAGCCGAAGCGCGCGAGAGCCTCCAACTTCTTCGTCTTTCAAGCGCTACCTCGAACCGTCAAGTGGCATTATTCCCCCCCCCCCCCTCGAAAAACAAACCGCAAGCTCGCAGAAAAAAAACTGATCCGGATCGCAAATACGACTTTCAGCGGGTAAAATATGGCTTCATGCGAAGCACATGCACTAGGTTAGACGAGCACTTACGACTAGAACTCGGTACAGTTCCGTCTGGAATAACCTCGTACGTAACTTCTGAGAGGTGACGCAACACTCTGTAGGGTTCGAAGTAGCGATTGAGAAGTTTTTATGACAGGCCTGGGCGCGGACAGGTGTCCACACCCAGACTTTGTCACCAGGCTGAAACACGACATAGCGATGTCGGTCGTTATGTCGGCGTGCATCTGTTGCTTGCTGTTTTGTGATGTGATTACGGGCGAGTTGGCGAGCTTCCTCAGCTCAGTTGGTGATTTCTTCTACGTCAGCAATAAGCAGCTGGTAGTCAGCCGCACATGGCACCTTATAGCGTCGAGCATGGTCTGTACATCGCGTCCGTATACTAGGCGAAACGGAGGGAATCGAGTTGTTTCTTCGACGGCCGTGTTATATGCAAATGTGACGACTGGCGACGACCACGGTTTTTTAGACCACTGAATAACATCATCATTAAGCATTTCCTGGACTTGTGTCCGAATTGCCTCACGTTCTTTGGCCGAAATACGGTACGGCTGCTGTCGAATAGGTCGGGTATCGTCAGACGTTAAGATGCGATGCTTGGTGATAGAAGTTTGCCGGACTTTCAATGATGAGGCAAAGCACGGGGCGTACTCCAGCAGTAAGGCACGCAGGTCGCGTTGTTGACAGACAGAAAGGTCACTGCTAGCATCTATGTGGTTTAGAACACTAGGAGTATCAATAATGTTTGATGCAAAACATTCAGAAACTTCCTTTAACAGTTCGCCGAAAGCGATGACAGTAGAGCGATAGAGGTGGCGAGATTCATTCGTGAAGTTCGTGACGAGAAGCTCAGAGTGACCATTGCTGAGAATAATTAAGCTTCGAGCTGCACAGATGCCATGAGAAAATAAAAGCGAACGGTTGCCTTCAGCTATTACCGGCCCGTCACGAAGCCCGTCGCACACAACACTTACAAACACGCTGGAGCGGGGAGGCACTGAAACACACTCGGCTGAAACTCGTGGGGCGCACGTACGTTGGCCATCGGTGGGGCTGGCAGCCGCTTTCTCCGTTGAGAACGAGACCGTTCGCTGTCGGAGATCGATGATGGCGCAATATTCCCGCAGGAAATCCACACCGAGAATCAAATCACGAGAACATTCCCGGAGAACGACGCAGCTGACAACGAACGATGACGTACAAATCTGGATTCTAGCCGTGCACTGTCCAATAGGAGTAATTACATGCCCCCCAGCCATGCGTATCTGCGTGCTACACCATGGTGTCATAACCTTCCTAAGGTGCACTGCCAGTTTCCTACTCAAAATCGAAAAGTCTGCTCCGGTGTCCACTAAAGCGCTGACGTTATGACCATCGATGCACACAGGAATGTCCAGCGATAGCCGGTCTCGTGAACCAAATGCTGTCGTTTCTGCTCCAAACTCCATATCTGTTCTCATTGGGGGGGACTTTGTGCTGACATTTAGCGGTCCCGCCCCCGAAGGTGGCTCTACTCAGTTTTCCCGGTGGGGGCTTGGCGAGCGACCAGGCGGTGCTCGTGGGAAGTCACCAGTTGCTGAAAGGGATTGCCGACGTGGGGATGGAGACCGGGATTGTCAGCCGGCCATCCGGAGGGTCTCTTGTGCGAGGTTGTCTCCAATGTCCCGAGGTAGTTGACCGAACGTGCGTCTAGGTGCGTTGGTGTAAAACCCCTCCGGTCCGAGTTCCCGATAAGGGCACCACCGGAAAATGATACCAGTTCCCCCACAGTGGTAGCAAAGGGGGCGGCTCCGAGGGGCCCGCCAGACGTCCGTTCGTCGAATGTTTGACTGCGGTGGCCGCACATACCGCGTTGGCTGCTGGACGGGCACGCACTGGGTTGGTGGTAACGTAGACAACGGAGCTTGGGCGGGAACTGGGCGCCGGATAATGTCAGCGTAAGTCGGACGAGAATAATCAGGAACAGGGGTACTTAGAGCTTCAGCAACATGCAGAGATGGCTGCGTGACTCGCTGAATCTCTTCGCGGATCATATGTGCGAGAGAATCGCCCCTGGGTTGGAACGTGCCACAAACCATCTGCAGTTCCTCGCGTACAATTGCACGAATAAGATCTCGGAGGTGTTCAGTATTGCTTGCCGCAGCTGTAAGAGGCTTGGCAGCAGTCGTAGCGAGGATTGAGCTGTCGTAGACCGCCGAGCGGCGCTGGTGTAGGATCTTTTCTATGGTGACCGCCTCTGTAGGTAACTGTAGTTGGTGGGCTACGTACAAGACCAGCAAAAAGCTGTTCTTTAACCCCATGCATCAGGTGGCGCAGCTTTCTGTCTTCAGACATGTTGGGATCCGCACGTTGAAATAGTTTCGTCATGTCTTCAACATACATCATGACGGACTCGTTTGGCATCTTTTTCCGAGATTGTAGAGCACGTTCTGCTCGTTCGCGCCTATCCAGTCTGACATACGCCTCTAAGATAAGACGGCGGAACTGAGGCCATGATGGTAATGTGCCTTCTCGGTTCTCATACCATGTCAAAGCATGGTCTTCCAGGCAGAAAATGGCGTTCCGTAGCTTTAAGTTGTCGTCCCACTGATTAAAGGATGCGACTCGTTCGAACTGAGTTAGCCAATCCTCAACGTCTTCATGCGCAGGGCCATGGAACGATTTCGGCAATCGGGGGTTTTGAAAGTAAACAGGAGTACCTTGCATGACCGACGTAGTGCTTTGCGTGGCTGGCCGGAGGCTCGTTGTTGAAGTGGACTCCAAGGGCCCGTGTTCGGGAGGAAGGCCCAGGTTCCTCCGGCTGACGCGATGAACTGGCGTGTCCACAGGCAAAAGCTCAGTGTCGTTAGTTCGCGGAGGGGTGCGCGACATTGAGAGGACAATTACCCAGCACCTCCACCAAAGCTGTCACGAAGACAGGGATTTATGGGAATCGGCACCAGGTGCAGATACACACAGTCAAGACAGAGGTTCCCGGGAAACGGTAACACAAAGACACAAGCTCAAGAGTCCACAGTCCTAGCTAGCCGAAGCGCGCGAGAGTCTCCAACTTCTTCGTCTTTCAAGCGCTACCTCGAACCGTCAGGTGGCATGATATATATATATATATATATATATATATATATATATATATATATATATATATATATATATATATATATATATATATATGTATATATTGTCACGTAGTGGTGACGAGGAAGATGACACAAATGAAGGGTCGACGATTGCACTAAAGAAACTCTTTATTTGGGCTGACTTGCGCCCGCAAAAGAAGTAAGCAACTCGGCGGCGGCGACAGCAACAAACGTGCTCGTCGATCGTCGAACAAAGAACGCTCGTCGCAGTCGGCAACTCTCAATTTAAAGGCTGCACAGAACAATCTAGATAACGTCGAAAACAGCTACCAGTACGGGCTGGAACATTATGGAAAGACACCCGAGTGGCCGGAACCTTCGAGACAGATCTCGGTGCATCTTTCGCTACAACAAAACTGATAAAGGTGTGACTCGCGACATCGAGCATTAACAAACAAAGATTACAGAACTGATACGCGGTCCAGAATCAGAGTGATAAGCCTGTATGCCGGCGGCTGTTAAAAAACAACAAATACTGTTTTGAAGGTTTCGCAGCAATATATATATAGGTAAAACTTTCCTGACAGCAAGGGATTTATCGGTCTGCGTAGACACTTTTCAGTTTCCCAGCATAAATACATACGATGACAATGCAACGGCGTGGAAATGGGACATATGTTCATGACTACGCTCTTATAGTTGAATGAGTGACCTGCCAGGGAACAATTCTGAATTAGATATGTTCAGGTTAGTGAGCGCGTGTACCTTTTGACAGAAACAGTGAACTACAAGCTATAGCACACACACTGAGCATTTCATTTGCAAATTGTTTGGTGATAGGCCACTGATTGCCTAAGAGCAAACAGTATCATGAGCACATGGTGCCATATTCAGAACGCCACTTCGGCATTTTATATAGATTATCTGCTCAAGATAGTTACAACCACTTTGCTTTCAGGACCGCGAGCTAATATATTAGGAATTCGTATCGCAGTGCAAGCGTGCAATTGTAGCTTTGATCACCGGCGGAACGCAACGGTTTTTAGTGCGGAGATATCGAAAGCCCGAAGGCAACAAAGACCAGAAACACTTCCGAACAAACACAGGTAGTCAAAGAGGTCAACTATATGCTTGTTTGATGGTTACAAAAATTTCGTTCACTCGTCGAGAAGCGCACAATCGAAATTCCCAGAACGGGATGAAGAGCACGTCGCCTAATCTGAAGAAATTATTTACATGGCCGCGTGTCGTGAGCGCAATCATTCCCCGCTTGTTTCCTGACAACATGAAAAAGTGTGCTTCTCATTCTCACAAGAACGAAAAAACGAAAAAAGCGCAAGCACTAACAACGTACTTGAGTGAAAAACCATGAAACGCTTTGCAGACGCTTCCGCAACACATGTCTACTCCCCAACACATGCAGATTTCAAGCGCTTCATTCGAGTGCGATGGAGAGATAGCACACACTAATTACTGATAGAGCGAAATGGCAATTACGCATCAACAAAAACCATTCACAAGAGCAAGCAAACGCGTGCAAAACCCTGACTCATGTGCAGTGCATTTCCAGCGAATGAAACGATCAGAGAAGGCACAGCGCTGTTAAAGCGTGCTGTAAATGAGCTGATGTCAAGGTTCGCCAAGAAGGCGAAAGGCACGGTGAAGCGCTCATCATCGTCATCATCAGCCTGACTATACCTACTGCAGGGCGAAGACCTCTCCCATATTTCTCCAATTAACCCGGTTCTGTGCTAGCTTCATCCACTTGACCCCTGCGAACTTAACCTCATCCGCCCACCTAACTTTCTGCCGCCCCCTGCTATGCTTTCCTTCCCTTGGAGTCCAGTTTGTTACCCTAGGCGACCATCGGTTATCCTCTCTTCTCATTACGTGTCCCGCTCATGCCCATTTCTTCTTCTTGATTTCCACTAGAATGTCAGTAACTTGAGTTATTTCTTTGACCCACTCTGCCCGCTTTCTATCTCTTAATGTTACCCCTACCATTTTTCGTTCCATAGCTATCTGTGTTGTCCTCAACTTAAGTAGAACCCTCTTGGGTAGCCTCCACGTTTCAGACCCATAGGTAAGTGCAGGTAAGCTGCAACTGTTGTATACTTTCCTCCTGAGCGATACCGGTAAGCTGCTAGTCATAATCTGCGAGTGCTTGCCAAATGCGCTTCATGCCAATCTTTTTCTTCTTGTTATTTCCTTTTCATGGTCCGGATCTGAGGTTACAACCTGTCATAAGTAGACATATTCGCCTACTACTTCCAGTACTTCGCTACCTAATGTAAACTGCTGTTCCTTTCCGAGGCTGTTGAAAATTACCTTAGTCTTCTGCATATTGATCGTTAGGCCTACCTTTCTACTTTTCCTGTCTAGGTCAAAAATCATTATTTGCAGTTCATCCCCCGAGTTACGTAGCAAGGCAATGTCATCTGCAAATCGCAGATTACTGAGGTATTCTCCATTTACCCTTATCCCTTACTGCTCCCATTCCAAGTCCCAGAATACTTCCTCTAAATAATCTGTGAATAGTACTGAGGAGATCGTGTCTCCTTGCCTAACACCTTTGTTTATGGGAATTTTGTTACTTTCTTTATGCAGACGTATGGTGGCTGTGCAGTCACTATATATATCTTTCAGCACTTTTACGTACGGCTCGTCTACCCCCTAATTTCGCAGAGCCTGCATCACCGCCGAGGTTTCTACTGAGTGAAATGTTTTTTTCGTAATCAATGAATGCTATGTATAAGGGCTAGTTATATTCCGAGAATTTTTCTATCACCTGGTTGATGGTATGGATATGATCGATAGTAGAGTACCGTTTCCGAAAACCTGCTTGATCCTTTGCTTGGTTGCAGTCTAAGGTTGTCCTGATTCTATTAGCGATTACCTCAGTAAATACCTTATACGTAATAGATAGTGCAACTAAATATTGACGCTAGCGTCGCGCTCACTCCGGCAACCGGTCGTCTGCCGCACCACGGGCTGCAGAGAAGCGGAATCCGAAGAACGAACCGCGAGGGCTAATGCCGCACCATCTTTTTTACTGCTTTGTCATCAAGCAGAATGAGAACGAAGGGGTCGGACTCCCACTCAGCGCATACCCTTGCCACCGGCGCGCGGCGGGGCGCTCATCTGATAGCAAAGCCGCGATAGCGGACAGCAGTCGTTACTGGCTATTCGGAGCGGCCTGCGAACTTTTGACCACCCCGTACTTCACGGGTTCCCCGTCCTAACTGTTAACTTTGTCTTCAATCCTCATAGAGGGACGACGGGTAGCCGTAAAGGGGATATCGCCTCTGTTCATCGTAAAGGCTGGGGTTTATGACAAAATTGGCGTCCACGACAGGACTTGTCAACCAAGTGTCGGTGAGAGAGAGAGGAGTAGGTGCAATATTTTTTGTTTTTGTGTGCTAGCACTGCGTAGCGCTTCCCACCTAAGATGGTCGAAACAGAGTTAGAATTACTTGTTGAGTATGGCTGAACTTTTGGCTTTGAGGGTCAAAAGCTGCTAAAATGGGTAAACCAGGAACGAGCTCATCGCAGAGAGGAGAGCAATGTGGAACGTGCGCGGCGGAAAGAGTAGGTAGAACTAGAGTTGCAGAAGGCTGTCGAATAGTCTAAATTCCGGATGGTGGAGATGGAGAAAGAAATGGAATTACTGATGCTCCGACGAGACCTATCGAATAGTCTGGCAACTGACACTAGTAGCTCCAGAGAAAAGTGCAGAAAGGGGGGAGGGTCAAGTTGCTTGGCCCGAACGCATAAGCCCGCATAAGCTGATGCCGGTTTTTAGTGAGGTCAGGGACGACATTGACGTTTACCTCATCGTTTCGAGCACGTCGCTGAGAGTCAGAGGTGGCCTCACGACCAGTGGGCTATAGCCCTTAGTCTGTGTTTAAGCGGCGAAGCGTTCAGCATTTTTAGTCGCATGTCTGCGTCCGAGTGCTCGGACTACAATAAGCTCCGGCAAGCACTTCTAATTCGCCTCCGTATGAGAGAGGAAGGTTTAAAAAAAATTAGGTTTGCTAGTCACTGGAACGAGGAAACGTATTCACAGTTCATGACCCGTCTACAACACTTCCTAGACAGATGGATAGAGCTATCGGACACAGAGCCCGCAGATTTCTTTAACCTGATTCTAAGGGAACAGTTCCTGCCTAACTGCGCCATTCCGCTACAAACGTTTCTGAAAGAAAAGAAAGACACATCCTTCGCGGAAACACTAGCAAGGGGAGAAAAGTATGTGGAAGCCCATGGCTTGTCGAACTTCGGAAAGTGAAGCGCATTGAAAGACAAGGCAGAAAATATCATCTCCAAGACTACCGAGAGAAAGGGAACGCTGCTTCAATCATTGGATACGAATAGCCGCGATGAAAATAAATTGTTTATTTTTTCGCGCATGGGACACCACCCTGAAAATTGCCGGGCCACCACTTCTGGCGAATCGGGCCCGCCCAAGAAATGCCACAAATGCGGCCAGCTAAATCATCCAATGGTAGCGTGCTGAAAAATGGGGCTTCAAAACATAGAGAGGAGGAGGAACAACATTTATTTCCGCCGAATATGGCGCGGCAGCCACAGTAAATCGGGAGTCCGTTGCAACGTGCATTGAGAGCGAATACCTAAAACTTAAGGACGGAAAGAAGATCCCCGTCATCAACGCCGGTTTCACCAGTAAGCAATGCCCTGCTAGGGAATGCTTACTTGTCGTCGCCGGCATGATTGGGGACCGGAGACTTCGAGTCGTGAGAGACACAAGCTGCAACATGGTGGTGGTAAAAAAGCACCTGGCGCGGAATGAAGATATTCCCGATACGAAGTCTCCAGTTTATTTACTTGACCACTGTGCTTGGGTCGATGTCGACACCCCGTACTTTAAGGGATGACTTCGTGCTAATTGCATGAAAAATCCCTAATATTATTTAGAGCTGGGAAATGTGGAAGGTGCTAAGCCAGCAGACGACCCCGATCAAAAGTAGCACAAGACAAAAGAAGCCGAAGCAATGAAGTACACTGCAGTAAAAGTTGGAGGGCTAGCGCCTGACACCGAGAGCATCGCAGCCCTTTCGAATGCCACTGAAGCTTCCTTGTAGGGACTAAAGCGCAGGCATGCAAAGATAAAACGCTGAAAAAGCTGTCCTGCAAGGCTTCCCTAGTGTATGCCGAAAAGAGTTGGTTCAAGAGCAAGGGAATGACGCAATCATACGCTTGTGCTTCATTGAGTGGGCGCGCCGCAAGCGAACAAGGGGAAGGGTAGCTACCAGTTTTTCAATCCTAACGGCATCCTGCAGAGGAAATACGTCGTCGAGTCCGAAGAGGAAAACACTTAAGGAGACCCCAAAGTACATCAGCTATTCTCAAGCTTGCACATGATGGTTCGATGGGAGGCCAGCAAAGGGCGAAGAAAACTCAACTAATGCTGCAGACAGAATTCGTTGGGCCCGCAGTGCAGGCTGATACTAATCGGTTCGTTGTCGCTTGCAATCTATGCCAACGCACAATTCCGAAGGGTCATAGCACACGAGGCCCTTTGATCCGAGTTCTCATCATTGAGACCCCGTTTCAGAGGGTAGCGATCGACTTTGTTGGTCCACTCAACCCAAACTCCGCTCAAAACAATCGATATATCCTAACCATGGTGAACTATGCCACTCGGTACCCTGATGCAGCCGCACTTCATAGAATCAAGACTGAAAGCATAGCCGATGCTCTTGTCGAAATGTTTTCCTTTGTAGAAGCGCTCAAAGAGGCCCTCAGGGGAAGGAGCAGTAATTTTACGTCTGAAGTAATGAAAGAGATTACCCGCTTGTTGAAGGTAAAACAGCTGCATACTTCTTTCTACCATGTGATAGCGAATGACCTACTCGAGCGGTTTAACGACACGCCTAAACAAATGCTGAAGTGCATGTGTCAGAAGAGGCCGACCGATAGGGGTCGCTACCTGGCTCCAATCCTGTTTGCATAGAGGGACGTATCCCAAGAAAGCCTCGGCTTTTCCCCATTCGATCTCTTATAATGGTGAAATATGCATGGACCTCTGGCTCTATTTAGGGAGCTTTGGAGTAATACAACCATCCCTGATGAGTTACGACCTACGTAAGAGTGTCCTTGCTCTACTGGACAGACTGGAAAATACGTGCACACTTGTACATTAAGAGCTGGAACGCTCAGGATAGCATTACAGCCTCAACTACGACATCAAGAGCCGCAAAAGCTCACTCAAACCGGGAGAGCAGGTTCTTATCTCCTTATCACAGAGCACAATAAGCTGCTCATGCAATAGGATGGGCCGTTTTTGGTCATCAACCTAAGTGTGATGTCGACTATGAAATGGATTTGGGCAATGTCACAAAACATTCCACATTAACATGCTGAATACATCCCTGCAATGGAAAGGCGACACCATCATAGTAGCTGTAGATGCAGTAATTTTGTCAGAAGACACAGGTGCTGCAGAGACAGAGCTTCCTAAACCCTCGCAGATACATCTATCATGTATTTACACATTTTCGAGAGACTGACGAGCGTAGAGAAGAACGAAGCAAAGAAACTTCAACATATTTTCGGACCTTCCGAGAAAGACCACGCTGATCGAGTGCCAATTGAAGTTGCAGAGTGACAGGCCGACAAACGTAAAGAGGCATCCGCTACCGTACGCTTTGTGGCAGGCAATTGCGTCTGAAGTGGACGGCTTGCTCAGACAGGATATCATTGAGCCATCGGAGTCGCCCTACAGCTCCTCTGTGATCGCCGTATGCACACCTGACGGGTTTCATTGGCCATGCATTGACTTTCCGAAACTAAGCAATGTCATCGCAGACGATATACGAGCCCTTACCCCGTGCGGAGAACTTTATTGCCTCGGTAGGCCACAAAATAATATTTTCCAAGTTGGACTTATATAAGAGATATTGGCAGGTACCGTTGTCACCCGATTCAAAGGTGATGACTGCTTCCACGGTTGGCACGGGGCGCTTTAAATTCCGATATATGCCTTTCGGTATAAAGACTCCGCCAGCTATTTTTACGACACTGATACGGAGTATCTTGGCCGGTATTCCCGACGTGACTTACTACTTCGAAGATGTACTCATTGCAAGTACACCATAGAAACAGCATCACCAAACATTAACGAGGTCTTTGTCCGAATTGAGACGGCTGGTCTCACCATCAAACCACACAAATGCGATATCGCATGGAAACCATCGCGTTCCTTGGCGACCAAACTGCGTCCGGAGAGATATCACCCTTCACCAAGACCCTACAGAAGATACAAGAATCTTCACGTCTGACGACAAAGAAGCAGGTCGGATCCTTCTTGGTGCTCACTGGTTAGTACCAAGATTTTATTCCCATCTATGCTGACCTGACCTTCCCTTTCTCCAATCTAACAGGGAAGGGTCAACCATCAGTCCTGAGCTGAGGCCTCGAGCAAAAACAGTCTTTCAAGAACTTGCGGAAAAAACTGCATGAGGCAGCGATTCTGAAACTTCCCGATTTTGAGAGGGAATTCGTCCTACGAACGGATGCTTCTGATAGAGGTGCTGGGACCATTCTACTTCAGTCGCATGACGAAATCCTGCATACAGATGCTTATGCGAGCCGCAGGTTGCTCCCTCGAGAGGTAGCCTATTCAACCATTGAGAAAGAAGCTCTATAACTCATTTGAGGAATCGAGACATTTTAAGTCTACCTTTACCGGGAAAGATTTCTCGTTCAAACGTATCACCTGTCTTTTACATTTATAAAAGGAACAAATTCGGCGAACAGCTGAGTTCTCCACTATTAAGCTTCAGGAATTCAACTTCCGCATCGAGTATATTAAAGGCAGCAAGAATGTGGAAGCAGATTACATGAGTCGGCAAGAATTGCTGTTCAGCTTGCACTACTGCCTAGTTGCATTGTGTTTTGATTGGCGTAATGAAATAATAGATGATGTGGCTGCATATTTGTGCTTGCTTGATTGTTACCGATAATTAGTGATTTGTGACATGTGCTCAGGACATGACTGCCGAACTAGTTGTGTTGCTGTGCGGGTGTATATGGTGCGCGTTATGTTCCGCATTGAGTGGCGATCGATCTTCAGTGCATCGGACGGACCCAATCCACTGCACCCCTTTGCGGGACGCACTAAAGTGGTTCACCAAGATTTAGTGCTTTCTGATGTCTTGAATATTACGGGACAATATTCTTTAGTGGGGGGCAGCGTCACAAGCTGCCTCACATACAAAGGGGAAGTTACGGGATCGCCTCGCTTCTCAGAGCATGCTTCGACATGACTCTCCGGGGCAGCAACCGGGCAGCGCGCGTCCTTGACAATGAGCCGCAACGCAGCGAGCAGAAAATATGAAAAGGCAGACCACAAAACTATCGCAGCAGTTCGCTCTGGGGAGATGCATTCTTCCGGGCCACTGTCGCAGTCGCTCGCTTTGGGAAAGTGTCTTGTTATTCACCGAGCTCGCGATCGACTAATCGTGTCTCCCTCGTTTTCTACCCTCTAGCGGTCAACTCTGCGACTACGACGCCTCATCGAACAAGAAAGCCGGTATGATGAAGGAGACGGGAGAACCGACTCTGTCATCACGCGGCTTAAACATGAGCGGAGGGGTTTGTTGCGGGACCTTGTCCCCGGTATTAATCCTCCGATCCCTTCCGGCCTCTCTCGTCCAGCCCAAGTTCTAACTCACAAGGCGCGAGCCGGTGCAGCGTACACACCGGACATCCTGAGTCAATGGCGCCGAACCAAGATCAGCTGCCCCAACTGCCCTGCTGACTCCGTTGACCTGCAGCACTTGGTCTGGACCTGTCCTGGAACGGCTGGCCTCCGCGCACGCTACACGTCTGCTCACCACATTCAGAGCTACGAAGACTGGACAGCCCCCAATACCAACGCCAAGCGCAAGCTTAGTGCCCTGCTAGACTTCATGTTGGAGTCTGGCGCCCTCAACCTCACCTAACCCACCCCCTTCCCTTCTAGGCCTCAGGTCATCCTCATGAATAAAGGTTTATGAATGAATGAATGAAGAAAGCCGTGAGAATTCCTTTTTGCCACATACTGTCGGTTAACTGAATATTGTTTTAGACTTTCTTTATATGTTAATCTGGCTTAGTATTTTACGCTCTGTTTTCTGTGTAACTCTTTTTCTTCATTACTATATCTGGAATACTTTCATTGTTATCTCTATAGTCTATGTTATTCGAAATTTGTTCATTGTCGGTTCTCCTTCTTTTCATTTACCGATTTATCTTTTATCACTATCGTGTCGTGGCACACTTTGTGTGTGTGTGTGTGTTCGATTATAATGCAGTGTAATTTGGCCTATTAGCTAGAAATGTTTAATTGTAAGAAACAAAAATGACTTTTTTAAACTTATTACTGAATCACACACCGACGCATGCACTTCACGGGTTGACCGTCCAAACTTTTAAATGTGCCCTCAAACCTCATAGAGGCACGACAGGTGACCGTAAAAGGGGTCCTGCGGCTCTCTTGACCGTAAAGGCGGGGGCTTTCTGACAATGAGTAAATCACTTTGAAGAAACAAAATTGTAGCGGTTACGATTCCCCACTATTGCACCGGTCTACGTGGGTTCGACCGTGACCGCTGGCGGCTGGGTTTCGAAAGATGCGAAACGGAGTGGCGACCGTGCGCTGTGCGATGCCAGTGCAAGTTAAAGAACCCTAGGTGGTCGAAATGTTTTGAGTCCTCCACTATGTCGTTTCTCATAGCCTGAGTAGCTTTGCGGCATTAAGCCCCAAAAACCAAGGCGAACCTATAAACCAAGCCCAACGAAACCAAAATTTTGAGTCTGCTTCTGTGGTCTATTTGCGCGAAAATGGTTCATGCCAACTACAAATCGGGTTTCTGTCAAGTCTCTTGAGTCAACCTTGAAGTGACGTTACTTTTCCAAACAACATTCTAATGTATGAACAATGCTGAGCATCATAATTTACTGCACAGTATCATCCCAATTAGCACTGATAGCTTGCTGCAAAGTGAAGAACAATATAAAACATGGGCACAGCCTGACATGTTTGCATAACCTTTAACCAAACATAATAAATGTAGTCATCCCATAGTTTCCTTAAGCTGCTGAATGGCACGGGGGGGGGGCGGCAAAACATGACCCCATTTTGCTATCAGAACTGAGGTGCGTATACATAGATCGAAAGAGGGCCACGGCAATGACTGGTGGTTTGCTTTGGCAACAATTTGTGTCGGCCTGCAAAAGGCTCTGGCCAATCCTGGGACAGCTTTTCGGTTCAAAAACTTCTGTGGCAAATGGTAGCGATAAGCAAACCATATATTTTGTAATTCTGTAGGCTGAATCATAAGCTCACAGAACATAGATTGCCAAGGATCACAACATACACATGTGTGAGGGCATATAAGATTAACACCCCTACTGAAAAAACTGTATGTGAGCTGTACAAGAAAGTGTGAGAGTGAATGAGAATGTATAAGAATATGTGAGTTCTTGGGAGATTAAACGTGGATTTATGGGAGCACGTAGAGCCACTGTGCAGGAACGCATGAGATTGTACAAGTTCTTGTGAGTTTGAATGAGCCCATGAGCGAGCTCACAGAAGCACGCACAGCCACTGCGCAAGATTGAATGAGAATGAGCTGGTCACGTATTTGTGCGAGCTTGTAGAAGCACATGGAGCCAGTGCGTGAACAGATGCTCTAAGAGAGCATGCAAACTATGTGGCCATGTACATGCTTGCATGCTAAAAATTTAGTCGTTGAGACTGTGTAGATCCTTCCAATATGAAAGAGGTCAAAGTTAGAGCTTTCATCTAATGATTACTTCATGATAATTTGCGACAGGTACACTTTTTCATATTTCACAATTTTGGTCTTGGCTTACAGCACATTTTCAACATTAGTAGAAAAGTGCTTGCTTCCTTTCATTATGCAGAAATCTTTATATGACAACATGCATGCTGAGCAACAGCTCGACATATCGAGCTCACTGTAAAACAATGTCAAAAGCGAGATACTTCAACTAGATCTAATAGCATCATTTGCTTCTCTTTCAACCATTCATTTCTGAAAGTTGGACGCAGCCATAGATGCGCGACAAAGGCTGTGTGCACAACATTGATGTGTTGCCTGCCAAGTACATGACGGTCAAACTGGCGATCAAAATCTCCCTTACATTGTGTTTTGCATATGAATGGAGGCAACGCACTATAACTGCACACTTTTACCACCATCAGGCATCACAAGTTTGTATGAAGAACTGGCTTGGGGTTTCATCTGTAGAAGGAAAAGTAAATGTGATAGCAGAAATGTGAAAGTTAACTCCAGTACTGAACTTCACGAGCTCATATTCACTTGTAATGACCACAGAAATACAATTCTCAAATGACTGAACAGCACTAACAGATGGGATGGGAGAGAAGATGAAAATTCTGCTTCTTTATCTTCCTTACTGTCTTAGAGCTCTGTTCACTCAATCGACTCATTATAACCAACCAGCCTGACTCTCTTTTTCAGCACAAGGATAGGCTGAGCAAAACAGCTCCTACAGCCTTTTGAGTTTTGACTTGCATATCTACACCTATATACGCCATTTTTAAGTTTCCTGAGACTATAGCAAACATTTGCTGAACTGCACTACTTTGAATTGAAGCTTTCTGCTGCGTAATGACACTTGCAAATGCTGTCCGTCTCATTGTCAAATAAAAAGAAAAAAAAAGAAAGGATTGAATCGGTGATCTTAGACTAATGAAGAGATACACAAATTCTAGTACTTTATGAGAGGTGATACCAACAGTATGTATTGCATCTTGAAGCTATGCACACTATGCACATATATGCTGAATCATCATATTGCAAGGAAATGTATTTTAGATGGCATATTTTTCAGTGTTGTAGGCTGCGTCACGCGACATGCATTGAGGAAAGCTGCACGTGTAACTCCACGAATATATGTTGTGCAGTTTCCACCAGCAGTGCATGATCATTATGCTGCGTGGAAAGAGCAGCTTGGTTGCTTTAGCTTCTTTACTGTATGCTGTAGGCCACAGAGATAAGTTGAAATATTTGTATGGTCAGTTTCTTAATTGAAGTAAAGAGCATGCAAACACCCCACACTGCCTTCACTTGAAGCTTGACCGGTAAGCTATTTCTGCATATCGCATATCTTTCCTGACTGAGAATTCAGGCTTTCACCCAACTGTCCTTGCTTTTGCTATAAGCTACAGGCATTAAAAAATTTCGTCACCATTTCAGAGTTAGACACTGAAGTAGTGAGGCACATATCACACAAGAAATTATCGCTCTCAGGTGACCAGTTTGAAGTGACAGCGATAGATAAGGCGCCCATAAAGGAACAGCGGGCGAGCCGAATTGGGCTCGCCCACTGTTCTTTATGAGCGAGCACAATTCAGCATCTTCTGTTTCCAAACAAATCCCTTGATCTGTAAAACGCCGTATAATCTTCCAATATTAACAAACAAACAATTGCCACTGTAACTGTTTATGAACAGGAGTTTTCGCAAGGAACTTGGCAATGAATTTGGGCCAAAGCAACGATTCGCCGAACCACAGACCGCGCTCAACCTAACGTCCATGACAAGCAAAGCACGCAGTTAGTTTGTCCAGCATCGAGAGAAAAGCGAAACTCACGGTGGTCTTTCGCTAGCACTGCTACATTTCTGAATGTACAAACTACAGGCGCGCATACACGACAAACATGCAGCGTTAGCGCGTAGACGCCCGACATCGTGCTTGCTACTATTCGGCGAGCAGCAAAGTTAAAGCGACTTCCGAAACCGAAACAAGTCGAAACCAGACGAGGCAGCCGAAGCGGATCGAAGTGCTAGCCATAGCCATTATGAGTTGGTGGCGTCGCGCCTTTTTCTCTTGTGTGCTGCTGGGGGCCTTGCGGCTTCATTCTTTCGAGATATACGAGGCTCAGAGCGCAACAAAATAGCTCGTGCGATGTGCAGAAGCGTGGTAAGGTTGTGTGTATACCTGTGCAAAAAGTGTGCTCGCGTGCCCGACAGGTAGTGCGTTTCTTTTGTGCGCTCTCACTGCAAACACTACGCTGACGACGGGACTATTGGAGGGCGGCCACCACCCGGCATACATTTGACATTTCGGAGGTAAGTTAATTTCCATCTTCCCTGTACATTCTCCTAAAAACTTTGCGCAGAACTGATGATGCATGCCAACACAGCGCTAGTTCGTAAACATCAAGACGCGCATGCCATTATAACATACGGTAGTTTGCTTTTGACGAGGGAAGGGTGAATGCGTTTGCAGTACCTTGGAAAAGAGGCAGTTAGTTCCAGGGGCTGCACGCTCAGAGTAGAATATGCTGTACAAATCATCACTCGTAATACCATTGCGGGGTGCACGATGCTGGCGCCTACTGCAATTCAGCCTTCTGCAAGAATTTAGAATGGGCCAGTTCCAAGTGCCTCGACCCCAGCCTTATGTTGCGCAGCAGTTGAAGATCCGGCGCTTGTGCAGTTGCAACTACACGGATTGAATAAACGGTAAAACCTACTTGCGTTACAACAGGGCTAGATCATTATTATATGTTCCATAAATATTGCGGATTATGAGATATGGAACCGGCGAACATGCGACGGCAGTATGATTCAGCAGCAACCGTACTTAAACTCCATTGTCGAGCCTTGGGTAGTAGAAGGGGAAAAAAAAAAACTTTGAGCTATTTTGAATTTTTTCACCTGTATTGGGCTTGACATTTTTTTTTTCATACTTTGGTCATGACTGAAGTAATCCCCAAAAACTACTAAGCGCATATTAATGACAGACACCAAACTCAGACCTTCAGTCCAGAAATGTCAGTAAGGTGTAGAGGTAATTATGCATTCAACAGTACCAATAGTATTGATTTTCTTGTTTAATTATTTACAAATGAAGCGAAAAAAATTCTGACTTAGGGCTGAGATGCCCCATTGGAATCTTCTCTAATATGAAATGTGAATCAAAATGTGTGCAGCTTTTCCGTACTCAGTATACCACTGATTCATCACAGATGTGGGAATATGAAATTCAGGCAGGTTTCAAAATGAGTGTATGCAGAATTCCAAGCAAAACAAGCCTTTGCTTCTTAAAGTATCATTCAGTTGTGGTGTTTTTGTTTAAATTTATGCATGTTTTGTAGAAGCAACGGTAGATGTTGATATGGAATTAGTGTTGTGTCTGAATCTAGATTATGAATGGCTACCACATTTATGAATTTCTTGGTTGCCACATGCACTTCCAGACATTGTTTGAACAGTCACATCACATTCTGCATTTGGCTTCTTTTTACTTTTTTGCATGGAAGTGTTTCCACTTTAGAGTGTGTAGCCTTTCACAATTCATAATTGATCGGGTGAGCATGTTTTGGCATGATAAAAGGTTTGGAAGTTCGAGAGCATTGGCCCTTCATGATGCACAAGGGGCAGACTGCTTACTGCACTGGTACCACTATCTTCCTAGATTCCTAGATATCACTCATATTTCTATACAGAATACATGTTTTCAGAAATCCATATTTCTGGTCCGACTCTGCACATTCTTCAGTTGACATAATGGGAGCTAGGGACGAACTTTTGCATTTCTTGGTGCACTGCTCCTCTTTCGTTTAAAGAGCAGTCACATTTTGTGTAACCTGAGTTGGGGTGCAAACACTGCATGTTTATAGGGTGGTGAGGGAGCAAACTTGGTGTCACTGTGAAGGCCATGAACAATATGCTGATGATAGGCTGCTTTTAGACTGACTGGCTTGCATTTCTCGGTGTGTTTTGTATGTGCGAAGGTTCCATAAGCTGCCACATATATTGCTTTGATTTGATGTTGAGGTGACTGGCATGATTAAAAAGTCAGTGTGATGATCAAAGTCTTAGAACATTCAGAACATGCTAGAATTGTACTCCTGGCTTAAGTTGCAGACATTGCTGGTTATACCTTTGAGAGGAAATCTAGTAGATGAAGCTATGGGCAGAGTGCTTGCTTGGTATTCCAAACTAACCACCCAAACGTGACTGTTTACTGGAAACAGATTGTTCAAGCTTCCAGCCTTCCACTTGTTTACTCGTACATTGCAGTGAAGCGCATTTACGCCTTGGCATATGGCAGGCTCAGGGGCTCGTTCATCGCCACTGTACTAGGTTAGACTGGAAATGCCTTTTGCCATTGCCGTGAAATAGTGTTTAAAAGAAGGTTCGGCGGCAGAAATACTGTTTGTTCTCTTAGTAGGTAAAGAAGAGTTAGCATAACATTTCTTACGAGTTACATTACCTGGCATCTCTAGATGGGCTTTGTGCCTGCTATGGACACTGAATTCTTGGTGTGAGATCAGAGGTTCCTGCAGAATCGCAGACTTTTATAATGCTACTTAAATTATGAGCAGATAGAGGTGATAGATGACAAGATTTTACTAATGGTCAATTTCAATCACAGGGTTTAGTGACTTACAGAACATTATTTTCTGCTCTTTTTGGAGTAACTATATTCCAAATGCAGATCCAGAACGCAGGTCCCATCTTCCCAATGCAGATGGGGAGCGATTGCTGAGCCAAGATCAATCCCTGGAGCAGTGGATTGCTCTGCCGAAATCAACAGAACCGGCCAGAAGTTTGCTTGAGTATTTGTTCAGCTGCACCTTCCATTTCCAGTAGCATGCTCTGCTGTGCTGACTGTGCCCTCTGTGCTCCATAATAGATGATCAATACTTGCCGCTTCTATGAATGCAAATTGCTGTCATGAACTAGTGCTTACTCCTGAGGACAGCAAGTCTAAGAGCAGTAGTATTATGCAATAATCTTTTTTAAAGACCTCAGCTCGGAGTGTGACTAGAAGACTTTGTGCAGAAACCATCTTTATGTGCTATTCATGATCTTAAAGCCATTCCTGAACTCTGAAACAGTGAAAATTGTGAACTGCGACTTCCTTTTATTTGAGAATAGTGGCAAAGAAATTTTACCCTGTTTGCCCGCACTCTGCTATATGAAAGAATGGCATAAACTGTTGATGTCAATGCCATCCCAAGAAGCAGCAGGAGAAATGCAGACCTATTACAGTTTAAAAACAGCTGGCACGTGTAGACGAAGCACGGGCTAGTACACAGAATAACGGGCAATTCTTCTGTCAGTTCATGGGCACCACCTACTTGCGCTGGCATGAGTTCCAAACGCAATGGGGACACAATCTGTACTGGATGCAGGTGCTCTTTTGCGGAGCAAGCAGACCACTTCACTTCTGGGATTGTAATTCACTGTATGTGCAGAGAAAAAGCAGGTGAACGTGTATTTGCTGGCATATGTCGCATTGCCTGCTGTCATCCCTTTTACTTTCAATATGTGCTAGTGACAGGAATGCTCATAGCACAAGTAGAGTGAAGACACTGATCTGCGCCATTATGGAAATGCCGAGATGTTAGCATGGGCAAACATCTCTTTGCATCACCGCGAAGGTTGCTAAGGCTCAGTTCCATGTACGAGCAAGCTAGTACAATGCGGGCATATGTCAGACAGCTCTTTAGCTATGAGCCTACAGCAACTGCTGCCATACCTTTAATGAGAACTCTTGACTAAAAAGGCAACATTTTACAAAAAGCAAAGTAAATGATAAGAATGACATTTTTTTTTTCATTTAACAAAGCTGGTGGTCACAGTTAAGAACTCATGCCACGACTGTTAATATGCCTCAATTGCCCCATTTGTAAAGCAAGCATATTGAAATTCCCGAATGAGCATGGTTGCAGTTGTGAGCAGCTCTGTTAGATGTGTGTCCATAAGGGTGGCTTATTGTTTCATTGTTCAAAAGAATTCTAAACAATAGGTGGTTTGGAACTTAAAGGAGAAAGTACAGAGAAGCCGGCTGTAGAGGCAGAAATACTGCAAATGGTGGGTGGTGGACATGTGCCAAGCTGTCGTGATCTGCACTTTGCAAGGAGCCTCGTGTTACTCATTAGCCGCAGCTTGGCCATACCCAGCTTATATAAGCTTGGCTTGTACAAAACATGCCTGCAAATGTAACCCTCTTCAAGGCTGCCTGCACCCTACTGTGGTGGCTTCAGTGTTTAGGGCATTTGACTAGTGAGCTGGGTGACGCGGGCTCGGTCCGAGCTGGGGTGGTTACATTTTGGTTTTAGCAAAAACCCTAAGTCCCCATGTGCTGTACAGTGTCAGTGCACATTGAAGAAGTGTAGATAGTCAAAATTATCCAGAGCTACCTACTATTGCTGACCCTCATTGTCTAAGTTTCTTTGGCATGTTGAACCCTATCATCAAATCAAGGCTGCCTACTGTTAGCGTTAGTCGAGACTTTCGTAATGCCACAAAGTCTGCCCCTCACCACTCTCCGAAATTTCGTTGTTTGCAACTCAACGCAGGTTACTTACAGTTTTATGACCCCTTTTTCTTAAACACTAGCAGTTGACGAACTCACTCCCATGCAGTGAACTCTGAGAAAAGTGCTGATTTGGTCATAAACATTTTTTTTTCATGAGAATTGGTTCAGTCATATGACCATTGAAAAGTCATCTGCTGAAATGTTCATGCGACAAGCTAGGTAGCTTTATAGATGGCTTGGATATGATATCAGAAGTGCTATGATGGTAAACTATGCTTAGTGTCTGCAATACCTTAATGATGAATGTGGTGAATGCAGATGACATTTTGCTCCACTTATTTCACCAGTGGGTGCCTGGTGAGTTGTCAGTGCAAGCTATTGATAGTTTCACTTTCTTCATTCAGTTTACATAGATGTGGAATCCTCACAATAGCAGAAGTATTATGTTTGTGGTTCACTAGCTACTGTTGTTTTTAATATAAAATAAGTAAATACGCCGTCAGCAACACTGGAGTGCAGCGTGCTATTCACCTGGACACCATAGATATTTTAATCATGCCATACTCCTTTGTTACTTTCAGTTTTCAGTTCTACAAGTCTTGATCACGGTAGCACATAAATATACTCTGGGATAACTGTGGCTATGCAGCTGAAGTTAGGCAGAAAGGAGGAGGCAACATACCTCTTTCGCCTTGCAATATAGAGTGGGTTACTTCAGCCCTAGTGACCTTGCATTAACTCTCCAACTTCCTCCCTTCACTTCAGCTCAGTTCACTCCTAGCCCAAATAATGAGCAAACCACTCTTCACGGCAAGGGGACAGAAACTTTTCTCCTTTTCTTTCGTACCTAGACTCGGCTGCATAGCCCCAAAACATTGTCCCCATGTACAGCAAGATTCAATGCCACATTTCTTCTCAGTGTCAGAGCACCCTCTGCTTGCTCTGTACCACCCTTGCAGCAGCCCAGTGTTTTGTTTACCACAGAAAATCATGTCTGTGCAAGCTGTGTTGGCATGGAGAGCTGCATATCTGAGCCAACTTTCATGCTTTATGATGAGGCTCTCATTGATTGGCTTTAAGTTCCATGAAACGTGGTCATGTGTGTTGATTAGTGTCACATGAAGTAAAATTTCACTGACTAAAATGCTATCATAAGGATGGCAATTTGGGTGAGTTGGTAAGGTGTCATCTTGAAAGTAGCAGCACAAAAAAACAAGGACGGGAAAAGAAGCAAGCAGATGCTAACTCGCAACTGAAGTTTATTGATGCAAATTGGAAATATATAATGCCAAGCAGCACCGCAAACCGCTCAATCACCAATACGTAGACAGCAAAACATGAATCACTAAAACTTCTGAACGGTTCCATTTGAGTAGATATAGGTAGAGGTCAACTTGGCTGTGCATTGTAAAGAATGCACTGGTTGCTTTCAGTTTCTTTCTGCTGTGCACATTCTGGCTGTCATCCATTGCAAATCAGCTGGGAAATCATTGAAGCTAGACACACTTTACAACTAGGTAATGAATGTGTTAGTGAGCCATCCGTCGTGTTACCATGCAGTGAGTTGGGTTATCTAGATAGGGAACTGTTCTTAAATTTTAGTGATTCATGTCTTTCTTTTTGCTTATCAGTGAGTGAGTGGTTTGCATTGTTGCTCGACTTCTTTATATATTTCATGTGTGCTTCAATAAACATTAGTTGTAAGCTAGTGCCCGTATTGTCTCCTGTTTTTTCTTGCTGCTTCTTTCAAGATAAAATACAATCTTTGCTACTTCGGTCATAAAATGTATTTTATCCACATCTCTTAGAAAAGTAATATTGTAGTTGCAGGCATGCATTAGGCCCTGCAGTACGAATTAAGGTGCTCGCTCGATGTAAAGCATAAAAAAGGGAGGGCTTGTCTGATCTCGAACCTAGTGGGAACTGGTGGATTATGGATAGGCTGTTAAAATGCACTTGCAGTTAAAGTCAAGTAAATGCTTTTAATTTGCAACTAGGGGCACTGTGATGCCTGACTTGCTCTTTTGCCAGGCTGGCGACGAGATGGAGTGAAAGGAGCTATTTTATTTCACTGTTGGTATGTCTCAGGTGATGTCAACATTGTTTCTTCTCTGGCATTGTAGGCAATCGCCCTTCAACTAATTGAATCCCAAAGTGAAATTTTAAATTAAAAAATAATAATTTAAGATTATTTAGCAGGCAGAGGCAAATTTCATGCAGTGACCGACACCAGCATGTCGTGCATCATTTCTAGAAAAAAAACAGTGTTGTGGTGTTCCTACTCTGTGCCTTTATTTCTTGCTCACAAAGCCTCTGTATTTATGTGTTGCACCATATTACGCTTTCACTAATTTGTTGGGTCATGGTACTTTTTACCTTGCAGCAAGTTCCATGTGGCCTCGTAAGCAATGGCTCCTTCAAGCTCTATACCCTTTGCCGGAATTGTGCTGTGCTGTGGTGGGCAAGAAGCAGGACATTGATGTAAGTACTGAAGACATCTTTCAGCATGTGTAGTTTTTATTTGCCTAACCCACTACTGCATTTGTGACCCCTCATGTTTATTTTGACATTCAGGTTTCTTCAGCGTTTTCTTTGCTTGCTGCCGTTGCTTATTGGCTATGGCATTTGGCTGTTGAGTTTGAGAATGCGGAGTGGAATGGTGCCTGTGGCCTGTTGATATAGGCAAAATGAAAATTTGCCCACATTTGGTGCCACTGCATAGCTTGAAGAAATTTTGTAGAAGAGGGCTCTGCATCATGATGTCTATCATAGCTCATGTTCAGCTTTAGGGTAATAAAAGGACATTGAGGACAAGCTGAAGCTGTCTTTTATTATAAATTACTACATTCTATCCACTAAAGTGCTACTTACTGAAAATGCGAGCTTACTTTAAAGGGACACTAAAGAGAGAAAGGAAGTGGGTTTGCATCGATAGAATGCCAGTTCCTGATTACGAAAAGACCACTCTTACTGAAAACAGAGCTGTTATAAGGTAGTAAAAAAGAATAACAGAAATACAGGTATCGCCACCACAGCCAAACGGCCGAGGCTCGCAACTACAATCACGTGACGCGCTAGGGATCCCGGAGGCTGACAAATGCGAATTACGTTGCATGTTTGAATGCGGTAGTACGTTTTTTCTCAAACATGATAACACGCTTTTATCTTACGTAAACGACGGCGAAAAGACAACGCAAACGTTGCAAGGCAAATACAAAAATATACTTGGAGGCGCCACAGGCGCCCACTTCAGTTTTGGTTATGTTTCGGCTCAGGCATTTCGTGCGCACTCGGATAGTTTGTTTGAACCTGCAGCGCCTGAATTACGAGCTTGGAGCAGAAGATGCGCCTTGATGGTTCCCATTTGAGCATTCGGAGGCACGAGCGAGCAAAATCCGCTACCGCCAACACACTCCTTTGTTCACACTTCTGCGCCAACATATCGCCGCCGTTGCCGCTTCGACTGTGACCTGACCGCTTGACTGCAGCTACGTACGCCACGAAAAGCATACATATGCTAAGTACCGAAGGAAAAACGCATTATCATTCAATTGTTCACTAAATCATGGCACATCTGACCAACATATACTGCGTCAACAAGACCTTCAACATACTATTTGCAGGCGTCGTAAGCAAAAGGGGCATACTTGCCGCTCATACCAAGGAGAGCGTCGATATATTGCGCTCGGCGCCCGGCGAAAAAAAGGGCCTTGGGTAAAAAGTAGAAACTAAAAATAACGAAGCACCAGAAACACATTACAAAAGGTTAAAAAAATTCGATTTGTAAAAAAAAAAAAACAACAACGCCAGAAGCGGTAAGACTCGAACTCGCTACTGCTTGCTCCGTAACGTTCGGCGCTAACCGCTCGGCTGCGCCGCGCCACAAGAAACTCGGAAATATTTCCAGTCTTTATGTCATGGCCCCATTTACAATAAACGTTTCTACTGCCGGTCTAAAAATTATAACTTCTTGATCATCGGCGCATGCTGCCTGCTCTCACGTCTTGCAACTAATGTTCTGGATGCCTATGCGTACTATATTGTGCACTGGATCCATTTTAACATGTGGAATTTCACAGCGCTGGCAAATGTAGTGGCGACGGCACTTCGGTCATGTTCTGCTACCGTGGACGTAATTTTCGCTGAACACGGAGCTGTAGCACAAACCTTGAAGGAAAAAAGTGCGACGAAGCTTCAAAACTGACAAGCGCAGCAGCGAGGACACTATTTTGCTGGTAACTAAATCTTATTTGTATGTAAACATTTCGGGAAGCGTTGCGATGACCGAAGGCTCGGTTTGTTTATACACAGTGCAAGAATTAGCGCTAAAGCTTGAGAAACATGTAAAGTATTGTGCATTACAAGCGTTCTGTTTTTTTTCTTCCTTTATGGGCCCATCGCTCGGTAAATTACTCTCTTCATCGTTTTATTTATTTCGGCTGAGGCCGTCATTGCGAGTACGCTGTTGCCAAGTTGGCCCTTGAAGAATGCGACGCCGCGGGCCGTGGCGGCTCGCTAGCTATCACGGAGTCTCCGTTTACGTCATAGTGTGCGTCACTCAACTCCAACTACGTAGTTGGAGGCCACAGTTTGAATTCGACCGGCGGGAACAAGAAAAAAACTCAACTTCTTATCACAATATCTCAGCAATTATTCGATTTTTTGCTGCCGGATATGCGGCGAAAGTGTCACCAAATGTAGTTTATTAGATTTTCATACCATCTTTGGCTGTCTTTAGTGTCCCTTTAAGATAGGAAAAGCCAGAAGCTTTGAAACAGATGTCATTACCAGCTGATTTCATAAGGTCTACATGATGCATCCATACTTTATTGGGCACAATCCCCAGAGGCTGGGCTGATAAGCCGTTCCCTTCAATATGATGATCATGGAGTGTGGTTTACACAGGCCTTTGATGTCATTGAGTACCCTTAGTTTTCAGGAACTATTTCAAGGAGCTTTGAACTCCTGAAATTATTTGCTTCTTAAAATTAAAAAAAAATTGCATGGTTTTTCTCTAAAAGCGAGCCTACATGAAAACTAAAAGTGCACTTCAGAGGGAACAATCGAAGAGGGCATGAGCCTATATAATATAAACCCAAAGTGACAGCCTGGCATGCGTCCAGACCATGGTTACAGGTGGCTCTCTTTTTCGCAGTTGCCACCTCTCTTGTCCAGCATGTCTGTCTTTGTTTTCCTAAATTTCACACAACATTTATGCAAAATTGCTGTGAATAAATGTTTCTCAAATTGGAACTCCTTGAAGACCTTTCCGGAGGGTTATTTTTCTGGTCTTCCTGTCTTCAACTAGACCTGTTGATGGCTGCTTTCTTATAAATCAGCTCCGACAAATTTCCTCTCTAAAAGGCCCCCCTGCACTTTTTAGGTAGCTAAACTGAGTGCGAATATATTTTGTATGTAAAGTGAAAAGAGAAAAGAGGGCAGTGTTATTGATAATACTATGCCATATGTAATCATTGACCATGAATGAAGTATGGGGTTTTTCTGACAGAATATTTCTGCAATGCTTCTCTGCTCAGCGCGAACCCCTTCACTGTGGCGGCCAAACCTGTTTTGGGGGCAGGAATAGGTGGCTGCCAGGAGACATTTCTTGTGACAATGGCCACATCCATTACCTGCTCCACTCAGTAACAAAATTCATAACCCCCCCCCCCAACTTCCACCCCTTCTGGTTTTCAATAGTGAAGGCATGCTCCTCGTCAGATTCGTGCATAACATGAGGTTTGATACAGAAATATTCAGCATTGCACCCAACTTCTGCCCCAAAGGGAATTGGGAGGATATTTTTGCATGTCTTCAGTGCACAATCACGTGATACATCAGTGACATAGCCTATGTGTTACGTACACATATCTTGTGGAGTTTGTATTCTTTTTTTTCCTTGAGAGAGAAGTGCTGCTCAGTCAAAAAGCATGATACAAGGGAATTTAGAGCGAGCGCCGATTCTGTGCGTTTGCAATCTTTTGCTTAGCTTTCATTCTTTTTCTTCCGGTGGTTTAGCGGCGTTGGTGGTATTCGAGCAATGCAAGGACACGGAGTCAAGAGTCTGCTTCTTCACAGTGCGCTGCAGGGATTGTGCATTTGTTTTCCTCGTTGTAATGAAAACATGCAAGGCTAGTGCATGAGTTACTTGCACACACGCACGCCACACACATGCTGTTTTGCAGTGGCAGAAAAGAAATAACTGTCAAGACTGAGAGCATCTTCTAAGGGCACATAAACGTTGGTGTTTGAACTTAAGCTGTAAATTCATAAAAGATGTGGCTTAGAACCAACAATTTTCCGGCACTATCCTTTCACACAAGGGGTTTAACATAAGGTACAAAGGTGGCCGATCGAGCCCTGTGCTCTAACGCGCTGCGCGCAGTAGCAATCAAATCTTGAGCGCTCCCTATACTGCTGCTCAGGCCAAAGCGTTGGCCGTCCTTTAAAATGAGTGGCGGGTGGGAAGGGGGAGTGGAGGTAATGGGAAGGGAGTCTAGCTGTCCTGCGAGCTAAACGCACAGCAGTATGTATGCTTTCTTTTTTTTTAATTTAACAGTGTGGAAAAAATGAATGAATCGGGGGGGGGGGGGGGGGGGGGCAGGCTGGCCAACACAGGCAGCACGGTTTCAAGTGAGTGATGGCTTGGAGCTGACTCGGCAAAGCACAGAGCAGTGTGCATGCTTGCTTTTTTTGTAGCACCGAAGGTTTGACTGCTTCTGTGTCCGCACATGGGCCAGTTTTGTACCTTGAGTTAAGCCCCCCATGTGATACAAGCCTGAGTCGCTTTGGGGCGTTAAACCCCATAAAGCAAACTTAAGTGAAACATCTTGTATAATTCCATTGCTTAATCCAAACGTCAAAGTTTACGGGCCCTTTAGAAGATGCTCTGTCTTGACAGAATTACTTTTTTTTGCGCCACTACAAAACTGCATGTGTATGGGCACGTATGGGTGTGCGTGTGTGCAAATAACTCTCACTGTGGTACTCAATATATATGCAGCCCCGCACACGGCAAGTACTCTTGCACATTTTTTTTAGACTGCAGAAAGCATACGCACCATCCCGGCGGCATGCTGCGAAAAAGCACTCACGACTCTAGAATCTCGCATCGCATTGCATACCAGCCGTTCCACCCAACTATCGGAAGAAACAGAACGAAAACAAAAAATTGCAAATGCACAGAATTGGTGCGCACTACACTCCCGCGCATCGCTCTTTTGACTGAGCAGCATGCCTCTGTAAAAAAAAAAAATCTAGGAGATATGTGTATGTGACATATAGGCTACATCACCCATGTGTCACGTGACTGTGCACCCAGGATGTGCAAAAATATTCTCCCACAAGGATTTTGCTATATAAGATAGGTGACGCATTGAGTTTTGCAAAGGGTTTAAGTAGGTCATTGTGCTCCTACTTTCACCCTGGCCAATTCAAGGGGTGAGAGGCACTCAAGAGCACAATTACCTACTATAATCTATATGATCTCGAATGGGCCAGGTGCAGCAGACAGCTTGTGAGATTGAATATAGTGGCAGGAAATCTTCACTTCATAAGAATACATTGACTTCAACTCCACGTAGCCCTGAATGCCTGCTGCTTTTCATTTATTGGCAGTTATGTGACCTTGAGGGCTCATAGACTGGCACTCAACTTGTAAGCACTTGACATCTTATCATTTGCTCTCTCTGTGGGCTTTGTTCTGCGGGTTTACAAGCTTTTTACTAAAGTGGATACAGTGAGTATGCACAGATCTGTTCTCTTAAGCATTGGCTGAGTGACAGCCCAGGTCAACCCTGGTTAACTTAGAACTTCTAGCACATTATTTTTTCTGGGTATGGCTTTGGCATCCCTCCTGACATCCCAGCTTTTGACACCAAGTATGCATAATCATGGTCTATCACTAACGTCAGTGCTGTAGTTGATCATCACATACTTCTGTGGTGCTGCACATTTTAAGTTGTCGCTGTATATGAGCAGTGTTTCAGAACCTACTTAGTGCTGAGCTACGGTACAAATTTCAGGACTAATAGCAAGTTTGCTCTGCTTGGTGGCTTCCACAGACAAGGACACACTTGTGGGGAAGGCATGTTGCGTGCATACCTGCAACCAGCCCTACCGATTTTCTAGAAGACTTCATATTTTTGACCAAACTTTTTGATTGCACTATCACTGCCCTAAATCTTCTGTTAAGGGGCTTCTGCCTGCAAAGAATGGCTTTTGCAGAACCGGCACCGAGGAATCAGCAGCCGCATTATAATTTCGAGCATCTCCATCAGAGGCCACACTAGCACCATCGGCATCATTGGCTAAGCAGGAAATCAATCAAAGCAGACTTTAGCCGAGCAAGAGTAGGTGTCGCTGGCTGCGAAAACAGTTGGTGTACTGCGTTTCTTGTAGGCAGCGATGCACAGCTAATGCAGCCACAGTAGATATAGATGCTCTGCTGGCTTCGCTTTAGATCTCAGCTAAGGGCAGCCACTCAGTGTACTTGAGGTTAAAGGCTTTGCCCAAATGTAATGTTATCTGATCCTTCTTATTGAGCTCAGCCGCATGCCTTATGTTACCAAGCTGCTCTATGCTCAACAATGGCGTGATTGCTCTTCTTTCGGAACCAACGCAGCCAACAACGGTCACGACGAAATTACGTGTAAAAGGGCTAGTTATGGTTTTGCATTAAAAAACTTAAACACCGCTCCGATGGTGCTGAGAGAAAACTGGTGGTGGGCATGCAGATCAGTTTTGCGTTGGATATCGAGACGTAGTGAGAACGCTCGGTGGCGGCCTGCAGATATCTTAACGGACGCACACCTTTAGACATGCATTGCATGCTTGCTGCTGCATGTGTTTATGCTTAGGATGTTTAGATTAGGACGCATCAGACACTGCCTGAAAGCAGCAGCCGCCTCCCCCTTTTGTACACAAATGCTGCTCCCCCCCCCACCATTTTTGCAGTCTTCCCATTTTTGGTCTTTGCAAGTGCGTATAAAGTAAGCTGGGGCCACTAGTAGCGCGATTGAGCCTTGTAAACAATATCAACATCTGTGCTACAGGCATCAATGGCTTGCTTGTCACATCAGGGTACTATGTACGTCTTCGGACACACGGTGCTGTCAAAGCGGTTGATTCACTTGTTCTGTGGAGAGATATTCACGGTAGGCAGAAGGCATGGCTTTTCAAGTGCAGTGGCCATTGTGGCTCCCAGCTTTGTTTGGAAACTGAAATCAGCGAGTTGAATTTGTTGGTTTGGGTGTATATGTAGCGAAGAAGCACTCATATTTTCTTGCCTCTCCCCTGAGCCCTGCAAGCTCAAAGATCAAGTGTAGCAGCAACTTCAAATCAAATCTTAATAAACAAATTTGGTCACTAAATTTCACAGCATTCTCAATGCATATGTCATGTTCTACATGACCAATATCACAGCAGCAGCGACATTTTGCCTAACATTAAGCGTTTTCAGCTGTTTTTCACAGCTGCCTTTTCATGCAGCCTGGGAAACATGTTCTGTTAGCCTGTGAATATCAAGTTTGCTTCTGAATGTTCAGAGGACTTGACATTAGGACATGAGTGTTTTGCGTGTGGAATAGTTAATTCAAATTTTACCCTTGTGGCCGAATTCAAAAACATGTCTCCATTCGACGCTACCTCAGCTCCATAAAGTGCAGAAAACAGTCTTTTCTCTACTTAAGGTTCAGTTCAGAATGCTTTTCAGCATTTCCTCCGACTTACCCTTCAGAAATATTTCTCCACTCCAGACAGCACAAGTGGCATACGGGGACAAGACTAATGGTGAATTCGAGTGGGAGAGCAGGCGCCCTCGAGAGCACTTCGAAAGTGCTCTCAGACAAGCGGGTGCCCTCCAGTGGTAGAGCAGGAGTAGAATCACTGGCTTCCAATGGTAGAGGAGGAGGTATTTTTCTTTGCTGAGAGCACCTGAATGCACTCCCGGCTGCTCCCTCATCTAAAGCATGTAGAGGAAGTCACATGACATAAAGCGGTGTATCCACGCCACTTTTTTTCTTTTCTTGAGTCGGTGACGCTCTAAATGGCGGCTGTAAAGCATTGCTCAGGTTTGAGAGTCACTGCTGTCATCGAAAGGGCCAAAGGAGGCAGATCGCCGCGCTGTGAGAACAAAGGCATGCAACGCAAGCAGTTCTACACGGAGTGTTTGCTTCTCCTCAGGTTGCAACTGCTGCTACTGCAGGTAGGCAGAGAATGCTGGGGAGGGAAGTGCCGCACAATGGTCGTGGCGTGCTGCTCTCGACACGCAGAGAGTGTTCCCGTGGGAGGAAAATTACACCCTCGCTCGGTGTGCTCCTGTACTTCTCTGTACTGCTCGGCACCTCTGCTCTCGTCCCCCCAACCGAGTGAGCCATAAGGCCAAAATTTGGCCCGGAAAGTGCATGCCACTGCGTGTAACATGCTCATTTTCTAATGTCAAGTCCTTTTGAACAGCATCCACAAGCTGCCTCAAGAGTCACAGGCTAGTAGGCTGTGGTGGCCGCTTTTCGATGGAGACTAAAAGCAAGGCGCCCATGTGCGGTGCGACATCAGTGCACGTTAAAGAACTCCAAGTGGTTGAAATTTCTGAAGTCCTCCACTACAGCATTTCTCATAGCCTGAGTCGCTTTTGGACGTTCAAAAAAAGTCACAGCCTAGTAAAATATGTTTTGCAGACTGCATGAACAAGGCAGCTGTGAAAAATGGCTGAAAACAATTCACATCTACCAACATTCACTGCCAGTGACATATGGCTCATGTAGAACAGGATTTAGGCATTGAGAACTGCTCGAACTGCTGTGAACTCCAGTAACCTAGTTGCATATTTGCCCTCTGAGTGCTCAGCGGCGAGCGTTGAGCACACGTGAGGTTCAAAGAAGCATGTTATAGCGCATGCACCCAAGCCAACAAATTTGTCTTTCCAGAAGCAAATGCCGCTTCTGTTTCTAAGCAAGCCAGGAGCTATAATTTTAAGCGCTCTTGAAAAGCTCTGCAAATATCTCGTCTCCACAGCCAAAAAGACAGAATTGACCCCCCCCCCCCCTTCAGCACTGCATCTAGACATACAGGTATATTTGAGGCAATCTGAAAGCCATTGATCTGTGCAGCACAGGTGTTCGATGGCACAACTGCACCTCCGGTGCCTCGCTGTCTTCCTATTTACAATATCAAATTCCCCACGATTGCACCACTGTCCATAGTGGTTCACAGAAACCACTGCACATGTTTCATTTGCTGTTAGCCATCAAATGCTTTCTGCAACTTGGCACTCGGCGTGCTCTGAAATGTTGCTAAGGTATCTGGTGATGACTTGAAATGTGCTTACACCACAGTAGCGTAATGCGATGATCAACTACAGCATTGAAATCTGCAACTGACGATAGTTATCCATGCTCAACGTCAGCCGCAAAAACTTGGGAGGCTTTTCTTGGTCGTACTTGAAACGATGTTTCAGTATTTTCGAGTCAGATTGAGGTTCTCGGAGCCAATGCTTCAGAGAGTGGGTCTGTGAATCCTTATTGTATCCGCTTACATGAAAGGCTTGGTATGCAGTAGAACGAAGTCTGCACAGTGTGTGAAAGCTGCGATGCCCCATGTTTGCAATTGGAAGTCTAGGTGTCCCCGTAGTAGTGTCATTGCCACTTATAGATGCTCTGTTTTCTCATGCACTTGAGGAGCAATTCAAGTGGAGCTTCATTTAAAAAAAAGGGCCTCGAGGACCGCTTGGAGTAAAGGTGTTAGTCAAGGCATGTTTGGGAATATCAGTTAACCTGATCCCTATGCACTGTTTCCACTGCCTCGGGTGGTTAGGGTATTTCTTAAGACCTTATTGGAGGGAAGGCTGAGGGGCCGTCATGAATCCTAACCAAGCTTTTAGTAAACTTGGGGAGAGTTGTGCAACTTCTACATGGCATTCTCGATCACCATTGAAAGATTCCATCATCTCACTGTAAGCTCTTGTACCCCGCTATTGCCATCGATAATTCGCTGCTGGGCTCAAGTAATACTCGTGCACTTTTGGAGATGTGTTATCAACTGTTTTTGTACAAGTTGCAATGATGATATACTTTCCGCACTGTTCTGTGTGCAATTTTGTTTTTCTTCTATGAATATATATGTCGGATTGCATAATCTTTCATTTCAGGTTTGGTTTTATTCCTTAGCCCTGTGTGCTACGCCATATCCTAGAATGCACACTTCTATTTTTCAAAGGCCATTTAAATCTCCAGTTTTGCACTGCTCTGTTCACTCTAGTTATTGTAGCTTTCCATGAAGCATTGCTCAAAATCTTTGATTGATAGGATATGGTTCAAAGACCCTTGAAATATCTGTTCGACTAAGGTATTAGATTTTGTGATGGACTGATGCTGAACAGCTTGTATTCTTGTGTCAGTTCCTCATATTTCTGTAGTTCAGAATCGAAACTTTTTGAATTGTTATCAATTAATAATAGAGCACCTACTTACCCCTTTCTCAGAATGTTTTGTAAAGACATGAGCTGAATTTTCGGATTTTGGAACATAGTCCTGCCTTTTTTTTGCATATTGCAGACGTCGCACAGTAAAAACCTGTATCCAAGCTCGAATCCAACAGGCCAACGGCAGCTGAAGAAGGAAACCAGCATCAAGCTCGAACCTGGTGGACGGAAAGCAGATGTTTTGTGACCACGGTGTATCAGCCAATAAAGCCAATCCAGGTGACCACATGTATCTTTTGGAAGCTTGCATTCTTTGCACTTCAGACTCATCTCATGGAAAGCATCATTTCTGCAAAACATTTTGTCATAACTGTAGCAGACACTGATTGAGGCCTTGCACAAGGCCTAAAGCTGGCATATTAGTATTATACACAACACAAACATGAGGTGTGATGTAGGAGCCTTGCAACCATGCAGAGTATCACCATAGCATGGTAGCATTCCCATGCTGAATGTCTCATCGTTTGAGATCAGACTAATGTCTTGCACCTTCAGAGTGCACTCAATCCTTGCACTAAAGGCCCTAATATAGTCCGACGTTTTCGACGCAACTGGCTAAGTCTGCGACGTCAGCCACGGCACGTCGGCCATGACGGGCGCGTCAAAAAACTGCCGCTTCTACAGGATGGCGCGGCTGGCGTGCCCGATGCCGCGGCGCGCATGCGCACAAGACGCCCTCGAGGGCTGGTACATTTTTGGGGTACATTTTCGAGCAGACGATAGGGCACCTACAGGGACCTGGCTGCAGCCTATCAAGGCACTAATTACTATTGTGATCAAGGCAATGACGCGATGTGTTTACTGCGAATGTTCAAATGGCACAAAGCATTTACAGGCAGCCGTGAAGACGTCCAGCCCAGCAACGGCCTGAGCCCGCGTCGACGACGGCTACAGACGGAACGATGATTGTGTACGTGCGTGTTTTACTGAAAACTAATCAAAATTTAAGTGTATGTACGATTACAGAGGAGTTAGAGATTACACAGTAATGAGGATCACATTCTCGGCTGGCTGCAGCTCCTGTAGAATTCCATAAATTTCGCGAATTCCCTAGTTGTTGAGCCGCTGACGTTCCGTGAAGCCAAGTCGAGTACGGCCTTCGATTCCGGCGTGTACCGGTCACAACTCTATGCGAAGCCGCTTCCGCAGTTTTTGGTATTCTTCCAATGAATGTACTGCAGATAAGTGAAACAACACCATCGTTACACCTTCTAGAGCAATGCATTAAAACGAGCATGGTACACACACCGCAGCGAAGAACTCACAGCTGTGCCCAGCCGCACTACTGACAGTTTGCATCCCAGGCATTTTTCTTTCCTTTGAACGTCTGTGTATAGTCAATCCGCTTGGTATCATTAACGCAGGGCTGCCCTCGAATTCCTTCTAGCAGCTTTTCCTCAACAGTATCTGAAATGCGCATGTGGTTATAGCGCAGTCTCTGTCTACATGCAAGCCGCCATCTTCACTGCGCGTGAGGAATGCTGGGATGGATGGCCGACGCGGCTGAGGCGGTCGGCGAGAAATAGGCGAGATTCTATTTGCGCGTCAGCGACGTTGGGCCGCGTCTGCTCGCGCTCGCTACGTCCATCACGCCGTGACGTTGGACTATAGATCTCGGTTTTTCGCCGACGTAACGTCGCGGAGGGCGACGTGCGCGCGCGTTATGTCGGACTATATTGGGGCCTTAAGTGAGTGCCCACATCCATGCACTCTGAACGTTGATAGCTATGCACAAATTTTGCCACACACACACGGGTACAAAAATCTTCACAGTGTGCACGCCTTCGCGCCGTGAACACGTTGCACGTTCTCCCACTGTGCACACGTCGCACATTCTCGCTCGCACATTCTCGCTCGCACATTCTCACTCGCACATTCTCGCTCGCACATTCTCGCTCGCACATTCTCGCTCGCACATTCTCGCTCGCACATTCTCGCTCGCACATTCTCGCTCGCACATTCTCGCTCGCACATTCTCGCTCGCACATCCTCGAATCGCACATCCTCGCACGCACAAACTCGCGCTGTGCGGGTCGATAATCACGCACAGATAATCACGCAGAGCCTCGCACAATATTTTCAGTAGGGACAGCCACAGCCAACCAGCTTTATTATTGAAGTATGAACACAGGTAAGCATCGGAGTGCAAAGAGAGCTGAAAGGTGCGTCTTTGCAATCACGTACCACGACATTATGTGCAAAGACGGCGTATTATAGGTGTGACACATTTGGTAAGTGCACGGTGCAACACCAGTGGCGCCTGACAAGAAAACACTTCTCCCGCACAGTTCTTTGGCAAGACATTTTACAAATGTCGAGATGAGCAAAAAACAGTAATGCAACCTTTAGAACAACAGCGGCGAGAAAGGTGGTACCGTAAGAGCAGTGCCCCGAGTGCGAAGCTCGTGGACGAGGGACATTTAGCTGTCTTCACAATGGGAAGCGCGCAGCGCATAAGGCCGCTGGAAGCTGGGCAGCTCCGGCACAGGAGTCGTGGCCAAAAATGTGTGGCCCGTAGTCCACAATGCCACCTCGGAGGGCGTCAGCTGGTGCAACGTGACGCGCAATTTCTTACATCTGAACAACAGTTCTAGAGCTCGTGAAGTCATACCGGCGCGGTGTTGCCGCATGCACTTCAAATGCTTGCGTTTATTCAAACTGTACCTGTGAATTACACTGTAAACAATTTATGTTTAAAAATACAGAAATTCTCTGTTCTACTATGTTTTCTGTTTTTTAATTTTTCTCTGACCATTTACAGTTTTTCCTGTTTACAACTGATACAAAATTTTTCGTTATATGGCGTTTTCTTGTTTTTGATTTTTTTGTTTTCCTGTCGCAATGAAAATATCGATGCAAATAAATTTTTTACTCGCCTTTCATTTCACGTTTTATGCCTGTAACAACAATAAAATTGCGTTAAGCGCCAGTTTCTTCAATGAACACCATTTTAAGGCAAAAAAAGCCTTGTCATCTGCATCTGATGATGATGATGATGATGAATTTTAATGATGCAAGGGCATCTCGAGCCAAAGAGCGCCAAATACAAGGTGAACATTCTATCAAGTTTATGTAATGTGGTAAGTTTTGATGTTTCTTGGAGGGATAAAAAACAGTGGTGTATAGAGCCTAAAAATTAATTCGCTCTGTAAATTCACTAAAAACAGTGGTGTATACCGCCTAAAATTCATTCGTGATGCATGATGAGCTGTGAAAAAAAGGATGTAGATGCTTTAAAAGATCTCATTCGTCGTCTCTAGGAGGAACGGGCTGAGACCCGTGTCGATAAGAAATTTCATGTAAAAAGCCTACTTTCGATCAAGATATCAGCACATGGTTTAAAGGAAACATTGGGTTGTCACCAAAAATAATAGAAGGTATTGTATATGTGTACAAGGAGGGAAAATGACCTCTCCTTTCTGGTTCCAGTTGCGCACATATAATTAAAACATTAATTACAGTAAGCCGATCGCCACATCTCAAACAGTGGTGCAGGAGAATTTGTTAAAAGCTATGTATGTGTTGTGTATGTGTGGCCAATTCTCAGCCTGCTCAAAGCTACTTCTTTAAATCTGTCTCGTTTTTCTGTGGTGTACCTGCCTATCCTTGGCTTTATTGTGTGTAGTTTATTTTCTGTTGCTGTGTCCCATTCCTCTAGCCATTAATGCTTAATCATGTTTTTTATGTGTGGCGTGATGTCGTGATAAGTTATCTTGTCAATGTTTGTGTCATTTCGAAGGACAGCTGACGCAGCAAGCCTATCAGCAACCTCGTTGCCTGGTATACAACGGTGGCCTGGCACCCAACATAGCGTAATTTTAAGTTCTAATTTATGTGCAGACATGAGGTTGTAAAAGGGAGAGTTTAGGACTGGGTTCTTATGCCATTCCGAATAAGATAGAGAGGTTAAAACGCTGATGGAGTCTGTGTAGATTACCGCTGTACCTACTTTGTTTTCAATAATGTGTCTCACAGAAAGCAGGATTCCATGCCATTCAGCGGTGAATATACTTGTATGTCTATTAAGTGTTTTTGAAAGTGAAAATTGCGGTCCTTGTGCTACACAGGACATTTGAGCATACTTTGAAGCATCAGTGTAATACTCATCACAAATGTACTTCGCCTGAAGTGACATGAAGTGCTGCTCTATGACAATAGGGGATGCGTGCTTCCCCACTTCAAGAAATGACAGGTCACAATTTACATCATGCATTTCCCAAGAAGGAATTAACTTTTATGGAAGTTGTATTAAGACTAGTAACATGACGTCCAGATGTTCAATATGCAAGACTACTCTGATTGAATATAGTGGGGTTAGAGATGGTTTTCTTGAGAAAAGTGCTGTGCTAGTTTTGTCAAGCAGGCGCTGGCGACATGGGTGATCATTTTGGCATAGTACCTTCATAGCATAAGTTACACAAGTAAATTATCTTCTTAGTTGCAGTGACCATCGATTTTCCTCGACACAAAGACTAGCAATTGGGCTAGTTCGTAAAGCACCTGTGGCGAGGCGAAGGCCGAGGTTGTGCACAGGATCGAGCAATTTTAGAGTAGAGGATGATGCGGACCCACAGACCATAGAGCCATAGTCAATGCGCGATAGAACTACATTATTTAGAAGGCTCAGAAGGCAGTCGCGGTCTGTGCCCCATGAAAGGAGATAATTTTTAGCAGATTCATTGCTTTGAGACACTTCAGTCGCAACTGTTTTATGTGAGCAATGAAGGAAAGTTTTTCGTCAACAACTACGCCAAGAAATTTATGTTCCTTTTTAAAGGCAAGGTTCTGACCATTCAATGTAATGTTGGGGTCAGGTCTGATGCCACGCTGTTTAGAGAAAAGTGCACAAACACTCTTTTCAGAGGTACATTTAAACCCATTGTCATTAGCCCACCTGGACAATTTGTTAACACCAAGCTGAGTCCGTCGTGCACAGATGGCACAGTTGCAAGATTTGAAGCTTATCTGGATGTCATCAACATATACAGAGCGAGAAATGGTTTTTGGCAGCAGGCTTTTTAGAGTTCATTTTGACTATGAAAAGTGTGCAACTGAGAACACCACCTTGAGGGACACCATTTTCTTGTATGTACTGCTTTGAGTATGCATTGCCAACACAAAATGTGAATGTCCGTTAAGACAAGTAACTTCGTATTGTATTCAACATGTTCCGTGGGATGCCAAGAGAGAAGAGGTCGCAGATGATACCATAGCGCCAAGTGGTATCATATGCTTTTTCAAGATCGAAGAAGACAGATAAACAATGTTGTTTATGTACAAAAGCATCGCTTGCATAAGACTCAAATGCAATGAGCTGATCCGCTGTTGACCTCTCAGCCCTAAAACGAGCTTGGTTTTCGTCAAGAAGACCATTATATTCAAGGAAATGAAGGCGGCGATATACCATTTTTTTTTCAAAAAGCTTGCATAGGCAGCTGGTTAAAGCAATAGGCCGATAACTGGCGGCAAGTGTGGGCTCATCTACGGGTCTTAATTTTGGAATGATGATTGCTTCATTGCATACTTTAGGAAAGCGTACTGTGGCCCATATTTTACTATACACGCAGAGTAGGGTTTGAAGCATGTCCACATGCAGCTGCCTGAGCATTCCGTATGTGATTCTGTCAGGACCTGCTGCTGAGTTCTTACATGCACTGAGGGCAATCTTCAGCTCCTGCAAGGTGAATGGGCTATTGTACCCTCCAGTGCACGGTTTTTTATTATAGGCTTCCTTTCCTCAGTTGCCTTGTGCCGCAAAAAGGAATCTGTATAGTGAGTCGAGCTGAATATGTCTTCAAAGTGCTTCCCTAGAGTGCCTGCTTGATGTTCAAGGGAGTGACTATTGGTTCATACTTAACCAGCCAAAAGACGAGACACAGCAAAGAGGAGGACAGGACAAGGCTGGACTAGCAACTGAATGTTTATTGATCAGAAGAAAACAACGAAGACTCCTTCCGAAAAGCTCGCGCACAACCCAACTGGTGGAATGGCAGGAAATTGGTAAGAAGATAAAGGAGAAAATTCAAAGCCAATTCAAAGTCAAGGCCTAACTAACGACTTTTCTAATAGATCAAATTCCTTACAATGAATTGGCTTTGAATTTTCTGCTTCATATTCTTCCCAATTTCCTGCCATTCCACCGGTTGGGTTGTGCGCGAGCTTTTCGGAAGGAGTCTTCGTTGTTTTCTTCTGATCAATAAACATTCAGTTGCTAGTCCAGCCTTGTCCTGTCCTCCTCTTTGCTGTGTCTCGTCTTTTGGCTGGTTAAGTATGAACCTATACCAACGTGCCCAGTCGTCAACCTTGTTGAATTTCACCATTATTGTCGAAAAAGGGTGTTGGGAGAGTGCTATATCCTTTGAGTGCTCTTATTCTGTTGTAAACTTTTTTGCGTCAGAATAAGAGTTCACTGAGGAAAGGAACGATGCCCAGCTTTCTCACTTAGAGATGTGCGAATACGCCTGCCATTTTCCTTTGCACGCTTAATGTGTATTAGGTTTTCGGCTGTGGGGTATCGGCGTAGCTTCGACCAAGCCCTGTTTTGACTTTCACGAGCAGTCTTACAATCCGCCTTCCACCGGGGTCGTCGTTTATTTCGTGGCTTACCTGACGTTTGTGGAATATTTTTCTGTTGCCTCTATATTGTGCAACATGATCAAGTGGTGATTTCATCAACGCCTAAGTCAGCAGCTGATGAACAAGGCAATGAAGAGTGTTCCCTGAACATCTCCCTGTTGGCTGCATGTTCTTTAAACTTTCTAAGGTAAGATACATTTTCATTTTTATTCCCAGCATACTTTACAGAGATCGGGAAATCGTCACTTCCATATAGATTGTTAATAACAACCCACTCTGTAGCTGCCAAGAGCATTGGGGTGCCAATAGCTAAATCTATGGCTGTGTATGTGTTATGTACTATGTTGTAGTATGTTGGCTATTTTGTGTCAAGCAAGCACGATCCAGAGGACAATAAAAGTTATTCAATTAGCACACCTCGGGAGTCCGTTCTTGTACTACCCCACAGTGGGTGGTGTGCATTAAAGTCTCCGACTTGCAGCCATGGTTCTGGAAGTTGGTCAATCAGCTTTTCAAAACTTTCGCTACATAGCCTATAATCTGGAGGAATATACAGAGAACACACTGTTATTTTATCGAAATTTAAGATTCGTATTGCCACTGCCTCTAAGTCTGTATTCAGCGAGCTGTTTCGACATGTGATTGATTTTTGAGTTACAATGACAACACCGCCAGAAGGGCTAATGCTGTCTTTCCTGGACACAAGATACTGCTTCAGGAAACTTGTGTCTCCTGGTTTTAGGTGGGTTTCTTGCAGACAAAGCTTGGTTGGTGCTTGGTGAGGATTTCATATACATCATCCAGATTGTTTAGCAGTCCTCGAAAGTTCCAATAAACAATGCTGTCAGTAGCCATTTTTGTAAGTGCGGAATGGGGAAGCGAAGGTGGGTTTAAGACTCGCCACCTTTATCAGGAGGCTTAACTGGCGTATGTCTTTTTGATTTGAAGCGGTCCAACAGGCCCCGCCGCTCATTGGCGAACTCCCTGGACACCACTGGCGCTGCGGAGTCCACACTCACCTCCATCGTCTCTGGTGAAAGCATGGAGGCAGTAAGTTTTCAAGAGGAACCATGTCCCTCTCAGATGTATTTGGTGTCCCGGACGTCTGGGGGAAAGTGACCTCCGGGATCGCAAAGATTGGTGCAGCCGGTGGCTGCTTAGTGAGGAGCCGTGGTGGGAGCACGTCAGCAGCATTGCACTGCGTGCCCACTGTTACTAGACGCGACCTGGACCCTCTGCGGGCTGCGTCAGTATAGGGAGAGGAAGAAAGCATTCTATGTTTCTTTCGCGTCTCTCCGTATGATATATTCTCAGTGACCTTCAAATTTATCACTTCCTTTTCTGCCTGAAAGGCCACAGAGGACCGTGAGTATGCAGGGTGTGTGCCCTCACAGTTCACACATTTTAACTCATATGCACTGCCGTTGTCGGTTGCATGGTCGTGAGCGCTGCACTTAGCACATGTAAGGCGTCCTCGACATGTTTGGCTACCATGCTCATACCGCTGGCACTTGAAGCACCTGCGGGGATTTGGTATGTATGGGCTTACTTTGCATCGGATGAATTCCACATTGATGAACTAAGAAGTGTGCTCCGGTTGAAAGTGAGAACAATATGTTTGGTTCTTATTTCCTCATTCTTTCGCCTGACTGTTATTCTTTGAACCGAGATACAACTTGGTTCTGGATGCCTTCAAGGAGGTCTGATTCTGTTTCATTTAAGAGGTCTCGCTCAGAAATCACTCCCTGACAGCTGTTAAGACTGCCGTGAGGCATAAAATGAATGTCAAGGTGAGCAAATGTCTTTGTTAAGAGAAGCTTGTCTGACTGGCTTTTGTCTGATACCTCTATTAGTAGGTAACCAGATCCTAGTTTCTGGCTTTAGAGTTAGTCCCAGTGATGGCCTTCAGCGAGCTGACTATCAGAAAACCTGATAACTCATTTACAGGTTTATACTCTGATAATGAGCGCAGGACAAGAAACTTTGTGAAGTTCTCAGTTGGTTCCGTAATTTTTTGTCACTTTGGTGCGACTCTTTTTCGGAGGTCGATTAAGTTTTTTTATTATTGTTTTTCCCTGCATTATGGGTGGTCTAAAGGTTCTTAATATTATGTCGCCTCTGTTTCACCCTTATATGCAGAGGAAGGTCCCGGAGCCCTTCACCTTGTAGACAGATGGGGAGCCGGTCGGCCGAGGCTTGACCATGACCTCGACCGCAACCATTCACGGTTTCCACCTTTCAACCTATCGCCACGGTACGGATTACAGCTTCGGTATGGGGGCTGAGGGTCCTTGGTGACGCCAAGCACCAACACCTCATTACAGAACGTGCCCCTGCGGGGGTCATCTACATCTCACGAATATCACTTGGTGCTGACAGTACTTGATGGTACCCATAAGATTGGCGTCGCAACAGTCGTTGTCTAGCCAGTGAAAAAGGCAAGTGTAAATATGCGTAACAGATACCAGTGTAGCAGGGAGCCAACCAACAACGGACCTCAATGCAGCGCCACTAGTTACATACTTTCGTATCGAAACTGTTATGCAGCCGATCATTGGACAGCGTCTTGGTTGTTGTCCTATTTCGCTTTCTATTCAAAATTTACCTACTATTAAAGTAAAAATCAGTTTGCGGTGGAACATAGAATACACGACAAAAATATATCGAACTGTTTGCCTTCCAATCAAGATTTCGGCTGGAAAATAGAAATTTACTGGTTGTTTTTTGTGAACGTATTTAGGTCAATGAAGTAGAACAGATATTCTCTGTACAGGTACAGACATTTTCTTAAAAATACCTGTAATTTCACACACATTTTTTACAGTGTATGAAACTATATAATGTCCCGCGGCGCGGTATCATACCGGATACAGACACAGCACAGAGGGCGCGAGCGGACGACCTCGTGAGAGTCAGCACTTGCCGTAGTTCGCCACGGCCTGCGCTCCAAGCCTGTCGTCACCGTCGTCATCGTAGTAGGGGGGAAGCCGTTCGACCTCTACTCGCGGAGCACACACGCCGTAGGTTGGCTGTAGCTCGAGGAGAGACAAGAAGCTCTCCTTGCTCAGCTGTGGCGATTTAGAGTTTTCTGCGCCAATAGTCGATCGTCGAGGGCTGCGGGGCTGTAGCTCGAGGAGAGACAAGAAGCACTCCTTGCCCAGCTGTGGCGATTTAGAGTTTTCTGCGCCAATAGTCGATCGTCGAGGGCTGCGGGGCTGTAGCTCGAGGAGGGACAAGAAGCTCTCCTTGCTCAGCTGTGGCGATTTAGAGTTTTCGTCTCCAATTGTCGATCGTCGAGGACTGCGGGGCTGAAGCTCGAGGAGAGACAAGAAGCTCTCCTTGCTCAGCTGTGGCGATTTAGAGTTTTCTGCGCCAATAGTCGATCGTCGAGGGCTGCGGGGCTGTAGCTCGGGGAGAGACAAGAAGCTCTCCTTGCTCAGCTTTTGCGATTTAGAGTTTTCGTCGCCAATAGTCGATCGTCGAGGGCTGTGGGGCTGTAGCTCGAGGAGAGACAAGAAGCTCTCCTTGCTCAGCTGTGGCGATTTAGAGTTTTCTGCGCCAATAGTCGATCGTCGAGGGCTGCGAGGCTGTAGCTCGAGGAGAGACAAGAAGCTCTCCTTGCTCAGCTGTGGCGATTTAGAGTTTTCTGCGCCAATAGTCGATCGTCGAGGGCTGTGGGGCTGTAGCTCGAGGAGACACAAGAAGCTCTCCTTGCTCAGTTGTGGCGATTTAGAGATTTCTGCGCCAATAGCCGATCGTCGAGAGCTACGGGGCTGTTGCTCGGGGAGAGACAAGAAGCTCTCCTTGCTCAGGTGTGGCGATTTAGAGTTTTCGTCGCCAATAGACGATCGTCGAGGGCTGCGGGGCTGTAGCTCGAGGAGAGACAAGAAGCTCTCCTTGCTCAGCTGTGGCGATTTAGAGTTTTCTGCGCCAATAGTCGATCGTCGAGGGCTGCGGGGCTGTAGCTCGAGGAGAGACAAGAAGCTCTCCTTGCTCAGCTGTGGCGATTTAGAGTTTTCGTCGCCAATAGTCGATCGTCGAGGACTGCGGGGCTGAAGCTCGAGGAGAGACAAGAAGCTCTCCTTGCTCAGCTGTGGCGATTTAGAGTTTTCTGCGCCAATAGTCGATCGTCGAGGGCTGCGGGGCTGTAGCGCGGGGAGAGACAAGAAGCTCTCCTTGCTCAGCTTTGGCGATTTAGAGTTTTCGTCGCCAATAGTCGATCGTCGAGGGCTGCGGGGCTGTAGCTCGAGGAGAGACAAGAAGCTCTCCTTGCTCAGCTGTGGCGATTTAGAGTTTTCTGCGCCAATAGTCGAATGTCGAGGGCTGCGGGGCTGTAGCTCGGGGAGAGACAAGAAGGTCTCCTTGCTCAGCTGTGGCGATTTAGAGTTTGCGTCGCCAATAGTCGATCGCCGAGGGCTGAGGGGCTGTAGCTCGAGGAGAGACAAGAAGCTCTCCTTGCTCAGCTGTGATGATTTAGAGGTTTCTGCGCCAATAGTCGATCGTCGAGGGCTGTGGGGCTGTAGCTCGGGGAGAGGCAAGAAGCTCTCCTTGCTCAGATGTGGCCATTTAGAGTTTTCGTCGTCAAGAGTGCATCGTCGAGGGCTGCGGGGCTGTAGCCCGAGGAGAGACAAAAAGCTCTCCTTGCTCAGCTGTTGCGATTTATATTTGTTGGCGCCAAGAGCCCATCGTCGAGGGCTGTGGAGGCTAGGGATGAGCAAAAATGACGTCTTGGAAGCTCTCTTAGAACACTTCTTTTTGAGGGGGCAGGGCAGCTTCCTGGTCGAAGTATGGTCCATGTACGTTATCCCTTGAGGCCCCTCGACATTCCGAAGCATGCTTGACTCCCCGCACCTGCAGCAAATGTAGAAAAAGGGTTATTTGACGACGTCGAGGTCTCCGGTAGCAGCGGAGCAATCCAGAGCAAACTGAGAGGCTCTGCATGATAGCAAGCGACAGACGGAGTCTTCTTCGTTCGCGTCTAGCGAGAGGTCCGTGTTCTTCACAATGCATTTTTTTTAAATTCCTTTGTTCAATTTTTCTTCGCTTTTTTTTCTGCTTCTGCTCAGAGCTTGCCTGAAATTACCAGCCAGTAATAACCGCAGATACTGCTCTCCCTCTCTGCACTAATGGCGTTGCAAGTTTGTAAGAGCTTTATTAACATGTTTAGTAAGGCCGCATATTTCCAGTCGCAGGCTACAAAATACTATAGCCTTCACTATTCTGGGTACGCTACACTCAAGATGTTTTAGCGCTGTCTCGCTTATTTACTCTTCGGCTTTTGCACAAGGTTATGGGCGACAAAAATTTAAATATTGCTTCCTCACTGCCGTCGTATATAATACGCTTTGGAAGGAAGCCTTGCTCAACCTTTGTCCTCAACTTATCTTGCGACCAATGCAGAAGGCTACGGAGTCAAATATGGTATAGGCACAACGGAAAGAGATAGAAAGCGTGCAGAGTGGGTCAGTGAAATACCTCAGTGGAATTAAATCTTGCGATTCAGTGGGAATCAAGAAGGAGGAATTCATGCAGTGCGAAAAATAACAGATGGGCGCTAAGAGAAACAAAATAGGTCAGGGAAGGAAAGCGTAGCAGAGGATGAGAGGAAGTTCCGTAGGAGTGGAGGTTAGGAAGTGTGAAGAGGTAAAGTGGATGCGGCTAGCAGATAACTGGGTTTATTCGCGGAAAGCCGGGAAGGTTTTCGGCCTGCAGTGGGTATGGTGCAGCTCACTTTGATAAGGGTGATGCAGAGAACGTGAGTGAGGAAGGACACATTTTTATTACTGCTCAATATATGTTTGAGTTGCTGCTCGCACCGGAAAGCATGGCGTCAGCACTGAAACCCCATATGTTGAGTTCGTCTTACCCATCTTCTTGGTGGGCTATGGGGGCCTATTAAGGCGCCTTACAGCTGCCTTTAGATTCGAAACAGCTGTGGCAGTAGATTTCGCAGCTGATGATAATGCCAGCTCGTCAACTTACAGAGCGTCAGCATTCAAGGGCGTCAGGGGAGCTCCGCGCTTGTGCTCGCTTCTCAATTGAAGTAAGGGGATGAACAAAACTAAAAAAAGAAAAGATGAACAGCAATAATACAATAAAGATGCATGTTCACAGTGTCAGAATGGAAGTGGATGCTTAAGCACCTTTTCTCAGCAGCCCCCAAAGACCAAAAGTTATTAACTAGCACGGAGGTTTTGTCTTTTACTTGGCTCTGTTTAGCGTGTAACGATGGCTTCTTTTAGAAGCGCTCTGTAGAGAGGTACTCCGAAGAAGGACTTTCTTCTTTTTATTGCCTTTTTATCCTATGTTTAACCCGTCGCTCATGCTACAATCCCAGACGCTGCACTGAAACGCAACATAGAGGGTTTGGCGTATACGTATTGCAACAGTTTTGAGGCTAACATAACATGGCTGGGCACATTATTACAGCTGTTCCCAATGTACACTGTGATTGGCACAGTTGCCAACGATAACGCTGAGTTGTAGCTTGGCAACAAAGGAGAAAAGGACCAACCGCAGAGTTTAGCAGCCTGCAGTGAAGTTTTCCTTGAATATCATAGCGCGCTAACACACAACCCGCAGCAAGACGTGAAGGGAATTTTTGGATCATCCGCAATACTTTCCCATACCTGTTCGGTATGAACATTCGCGCTCTGTCGAAGCGACGCGCTCTGTGCGGTCAGCTACGCGAACGCGAAGTAAAGCTAGTCGAGAAATATTGTCAGCGACATGAATGGTTCTGATAGTTCAGAATGTGGCTTCGCATTCGTAGCAACCCAGCGTGTCAAGACAGCAGTTCAGAGGAGGCTTCCAGTAGCACAATTTGTGCGGTGCCAGGGTACTGCGTGGTGATTTAGGTCGTAATTTGCACAGTAGCCGTCTTTGCGATGCGGGGGAGCGCGGTGTGCGAGTTTTAGCGCTCACTGCAAAATATTGTTGATGGAGGGGGAGGAACAGAGCAAAAAGAAAACCAGCAGCAGTACAAATACAAAGTTTGAAAAGTTACAGTCCTGAGCTTATGGCCGAACAAAGAGAGGTAACGCGAGTCCCGAAGAGCCTGCAATTGGCCAAATAATTAAACTATCAAGGCTTTTCTTGCATCAAGGCCTTTTTGCATATTATAAGGGCTTCTTTTCTAATAATTGCGTCGCTGTAAACAGTGAGCAGCCAGTACAAGCTTATCGAAATGTTTGAGAATGACACACCTCTAAAATGGGCTTAGCCTCGGCGCTAAACAATAAAGTAGCCTGTAACGTTGGCTTTCTTGCTTTGCATTAGTGATTGTTAGGACAATGGGTGTGTCTACCTAATAACTACCAGTAACTACTTGCATGGAACTTGCTACAAAAAATGAAATGCAAGAAGCTGCGAACGAAATCTGGAACAGATCTGAACAAACACCTAAAAAAGCTAAATATTATATTAGCTAAATTAACTGAGCGGTATCCCAACGCTAACATTTTTTATTTGGGGGACTTCAATTCATTGATTACGAAAAAGAATATGACTCAGTTGAAACCTCGGCGGTAATGCAGGCATTGCGAAATCAGGGGGTAGACGAGCCGTACGTGAAAGTTCTGGAAGATATATATAGTGGCTGCACAGCAACCATAGTTCTGCATAAAAAAAGTAACGAAATTCCCATAAAGAAAGGTGTTAGGCAAGGAGACACAATCTCCCCAGTACTATTCACAGCTTCCTTAGAGGAAGAATTCAGAGATTTGGAATGGGAGCAGTTAGGGATAAGGGTAGATGGAGAATACCTCAGTAATCTGCGATTTGCCGGGATTCCGGGATACCATTGTGCTAATTTATGCGGGCAAAAGCACGCATACTGCAACAATCCACAATTTCAAACTTCCCGCGGAAGGGCTGCCAATGCTTACCATTGGTTAAAAATTAAAGAAAACTAAAGCTTTACTTTGGCTCTCAAAAACCTTTCAAAAACCAGATTAATTTTTGTTTTAATATTAAAATAGCCTCAAATAATTATTAGCGTGTTTGTATTTATATATATCGTCTGCGCCTTCTCACGAGTCGCTGCTCCACAGTTACCGTACTACGCAGCTGTTTGCAAATGTCCGTTTGCTTGGTTGAATCTCGGTGGGCTTCGCGCTTTGTGTTCTCTGCCGTATTTTACTTCTACCTGCGTGTCAAGTCGGCATCGGCTTCTTTCCTAGTCCCAGCGAGCGTCGTTAACTAACAGCGGTGGGTCCGTCGCCGTCTCGAGTGTTTCTGTGTCGTCTCGGTACGCGGTCGGATGCAGGGGTGAGTACATCGACAGGTAAGCCTTTCTCCACTTCTGTATGTATTCAAGCGGCTCTTATTTAGACATGTCACCATTGTGAATTCAGTTATTTATATTTGAGGTTTGAAAATCAGATCAAGTAAATATGCAGACACATATTCCACGACTTGCGCGGATAAAAAAGATTCATGAGTAACTTACAGGACAAAGTGTGAATATAAACACCGCGGACCCCAATGATCCAACAAGAGATTTGCGGAGTTCGTTCGCGCGATAGCTGTAAAAAAAAAAATCATGCGTAACTACGGCACAAAGTGTGCAATATAAACACTGCGGACCCCAAGGGACCATCGATAGATTTGTGGGGCCCGTTCGCGCGATACCTCTGAAAAAAAAAATCGTGGGCAACTACGAGACAAATTGTGCGCAATATAAACAACCCCCTCCCCCCCCCCCTTTCGTGAAAAACAAATCATGAGACAAAGTGCGCAATATCAGCACCGTGGATCCCAGGCAAGGGTCTACCAAGCTATTTACGGAGTCCGCGACCCCCCCCCCCCTTTTTTTTACACACAAAGAAGGGTTGCGCGATAGTTGTGGTCCAGCTAGACGCAGCTCTACTGGGTTTTGCAGTGAGTTTCATAGCCTACTTTAGTTTCACAAAGTCAAAGAACCGCAAGTGCAGTCCAGAAGCACGGAGTGCACGCAAGAGAGAGGAAAGATCGCCCTACGCCCTATAGAAGCACGAGCTCTGGCTGCACTGTATCACGGCTCTGCAGTGCAAATCGACGTGGTGGTCCGACGAGCGTGCGGCGACGTTTTGGAAGTAGTAGAATCCCTGTAGCGGCACGCATACCAGCGCCGACGCGAAACGATTCTTTCATTTTTTTTTATCAATTGACTGGTTGTTCGCCTGACAACAATTCTTTTCAAAACATAATTCTTTCATTACTCTTCTTAAGCAACTGACTAGCCTTTTACCTGACAATGATGCTTTCATTATTTATTTTTTTTTTGCAATTGACTGGCCTTTTGCCTGACAACGATGCTTATTTTTTTTAGCAATTGACTGGTCTTTTGCCTTGCAACGATGCTTTCAATAATTTTTTTTAACAATTGACTGGCCTTTTGCCTGACAACAATCCTTTCATACGATTGTTAGGGTAACTAATTAATCTGCAGAAACTAAGCTAACTGCTAAACAGCAGAGAAGTGCCACTGCTTTACTTGCTTTAACAAGGTGCAGAGGTGCAAACTGAATTCTTTTCTTGAATTGCCACTCTACTGTCCTCATATTTCAATAGCTGTTTCCCACTGACAAGGTTCCTTGAAAGCTATCATATTTATGTCATTCATGACCGATTTGAGTAATGTGCCTCTAATGGTGCCGCAGGTTTTTGCCTTAATACAAATATTTTGGTTATAAAAGCAAATATTTGGTACAGAGCATATTTGCTGTCATCTGATGCATGGCAATCAGTGCAACCTGACACACCATTTCCTTTCAGTGCCCTTTTCAATTTAGTTTTCAGTCCCTCTAAGGTGCCCGCTTACTTTGGAGGAGTGTAAAATTGTCCCAGTGGTTTTCAAAACTTGCAAGTACTCAAACCATGGGAATTAAAGAGCAAATGTAAGAATCCAAATACAATACACCTAAGTTGCAAAAGAGTGAATATTTTAGAATGTTGTGTCAGAGATAGTTGCTGGAAATGAAACCATCTTATGTGCTCCTTTAGCTTTCAGTCCCAAGCCAGCCTTAGCTGATACAAGCCATAGTTCCCCCAGCAGCACTGCACTGCTCATACTTCCACTGTAGCCACCAAGTGTGAGTTTTTGCTTTTACAGATATTCTCATGTTCTTCACTAATATGCATAACGTTCGTAAAGTGCCTTCCTGCTGTAAATCTAAGGATTCAAATGCATGAACCGACTGCATGCTAAACAGGGTGGTATGTACTATAAACTGTAAATGAAAGTACAGGAATAACCACTCAGACTACCGTAGTGGCTTTAGGGCCATGCTAGTGTAACCGGACTTTTCAGTGTCCTTTAAAATTCATTTGTCAGTGTCTCTGAAGTGTCCTCTTACAGAGGTGGAGGGTAAAATAGTACCAGTGGTCTTCAGAAATAAAAAAACTTAAGATGAGGGGTATGGATATGATCGATAGTAGAGTACCGTTTCCGAAACCCTGCTTGATCCTTTGCTTGATTGCAGTCTAAGGTTGTCCTGATTCTATTGGCGATTAACTTAGTAAATACCTTATATGTAACAGACAGTAAGCTGATTGGTCTGTAATTTTTAAGGTCCTTAGAGTCACCTTTCTTGTGAATGAGGATAATGTTTCCATTCTTCCATGGTTCCGGTACCGTCGATGACACCAGGCACTGCGTATACAGGGTGGCCAGTTTTTCTAGCACGATATCCCCCCGTCCTTAAGCAAATCTGTAGTTATCTGATCCTCTCCAGCTGATTTCCCCCTTTTCATAGTTTCTAGTGCTTTCTAGACCTCGTCCTTCGTCACTGGTGGAACGTCTGACTGTTTTTCCTTACCGCCAATCTCATTATGCTCCTGACTACTTTGGCTACTGTAGTGATCTGTATAGAACTCCTCGGCTACTTTGACTATCTTTTCCGTATTAGTGATGACGTTGCCCGCCTTGTCCCTTATCGCATACATCTGGTTTTTGCCTATGCCCAATTTCTTCTTTACCGTTTTAAGGTTTCCCCCGTTCTTTAAAGCATGCTCAATTTTCTCCATGTTATACTTCCTTATGTCGGCCACCTTGCGCTTATTGATTAGCTTTGATATTTCGGCCAATTCGATCTGGTCTGTTGGATTGGAAGCTTTCATACTCTGGCGTTTCTTAATCAAATCTTTCGTCTCCTTAGACAGCTTACCGGTATCCTCTCTAACTATCCTACCGCCTACTTCTACCGCGCACTCAGTAATGATATCTCTGAAACTATTGTTCCTTGCCTCTAGGGTAATGTCGCCATCCTCAGTTAGAGCTGAATACCTATTCTGTAGCGACATCCTGAACTCTTCTGCCCTCCCCCTCACCGCTAATTCGTTGATGGGTTTCTTTCTTACTAATCTGTTGCGTTCCTTCTTCAGATTTAGGCTAATTCGGGACCTCACCATCCTGTGGTCACTGCATCGCACTTTCCCGATTACCTCTACATCTTGAATAATAGCGGGGGTTGAACACATTATGAAGTCGATTTCGTTTTTAGTCTCCCCATTAGGACTTTTCCATGTCCATTTCCGGTTCTTCCGTTTGCTGAAGAAGGTATTCATGATTCGTAAGTTATTGCGCTCTGCAAACTCAACTAGTAACTCCCCTCTGCTATTTCTAGAACCAATGCCATAGTCACCTACTGCCTGTTTTTTCCCTACCCTGGCATTGAAGTCGCCCATTAGTACAGTATACTGCGTCTTTACTTTTCGCATTGCCGATTCTACATCTTCATAGAAGCTTTCAACTGCCTGGTCATCATAACTACATGTAGGTGCATAGGCTTGTACAACCTTCAGTTTATACCTCTTATTAGGCCTAATTACGATGCCTGCAACCCTCTCATTAATACTATAGAATTCATCTATATTACCCGCTATATACTTATTGACAAGGAAACCTACTCCTAGTTGTCGCCTCTCTGGTAAACCTCGATAACACAGTACATGCCCATCCTTCAGTATAGTATATGCCTCATTCGGCCTCCTAGCCTCACTAAGCCCTATGACATCCCAATTCATACCCTCTAGTTCCTCTAACAGCACTGCTAAACTAGATTCACTAGCTAGGGTTCTAGCATTAAACGTTGCCAGGGTCAGTTTCCATTGGCGGCCTGTCCAGCGGATCCATCCAGCGATCATATCCATACCATCAATCAGGTGATAGAAAAATGCTCGGAATATAACCAGGCCTTATACATAGCATTCATTGATTACGAAAAAGCATTTGACTCAGTTGAAACCACGGCGGTGATGCAGGCATTGCGAAATCAGGGGGTAGACGAGCCGTACGTGAAAGTGCTGGAAGATATATATAGTGGCTGCACAGCAACCATAGTTCTGCATAAAGAAAGTAACAAAATTCCCATAAAGAAAGGTGTTAGGCAAGGAGACACAATCTCCCCAGTACTATTCACAGCTTGTTTAGAGGAAGTATTGAGAGACTTGGAATGGGAGCAGTTAGGGATAAGGGTAGATGGAGAATACCTCAGTAATCTGCGATTTGCTGATGACATTGCCTTGCTAAGCAACTCGGGGGATGAACTGCGAATAATGATTGGTGACCTAGAAAGGAAAAGTAGAAAGGTAGGCTTGAAAATCAATATGCAGAAGACTAACGTAATGTTCAACAGCCTCGGGAAGGAACAGCAGTTTACATTAGGTAGCGAAATACTGGAAGTAGTAGGCGAATATGTCTACTTAGGACAGGTAGTAACCGCAGATCCGGACCACGAAAAGGAAATAAGAAGAAGAATAACATTGGGATGGAGCGCATTTCGCAAACACTCGCAAATTATGACTAGCAGCTTACCGGTATCGCTCAAGAGGAAAGTATACAACAGTTGCATCTTGCCTGTACTCACTTATGGGGCTGAAACGTGGAGGCTAACCAAGAGAGTTCTACTTAAGCTGAGGACAACCCAGAGGGCTATGGAACGAAAAATGGTAGGCGTAACATTAAGAGATAGAAAGCGTGCCGAGTGGTTCAGAGAAATAACTCAAGTTACCGACATTCTAGTAGAAATTAAGAAGAAATGGACATGGGCAGGACATGTAGTGCGAAGAGAGGATAACCGATGCTCGCTGAGGGTAACAAACTGGATTCCAAGGGAAGGAAAGCGTAGCAGGGTACGGCAGAAAGCTAGGTGGGCGGATGAGATTAAGAAGTTTGCAGGGGTCAAGTGGATGCAGCCAGCACAGAACCGGGTTAAGTGGAGAAATATGGGAGAGGCCTTCGCCCTGCAGTGGGTATAACCAGGCTGATGATGATGATGATGATGATGATGATGATGATGATGAGGAGGAGGAGGAGGAGGAGGAGGAGGAGGAGGAGGAGGAGGAGGAGGAGGAGGAGGAGGAGGAGGAGGAGGAGGGGAATGTTTTACTTCCTTCCCGTTTGAGTTGCATAAACCTAAGTTGCAGTAGATTGCAAAATTTTGAAAGTGTCAGAGATATCTGTTAGAAATGAAACAATCCGCTGTATTTCTTTACCTTTCAGTCCCAAACCAGCTGTCAGCTAGTACGAACCATAGGTCCCACAGCAGTACTGCCCCACTTCTACCTCTGCCACAGCCATCAGGTAGGAAATGTTTATGCTTTTCAGACATTTGCATGTTCTCACAGGCACAGAATTTTTATGAATCTTGCTAAAATCATAAGAACACAAATGCTTGAGCCTTGTACATTCTATGTAGTATATGGCATGTATTGTCAGCTGAAAAACTAAATTGGCCACCACTCATTGCCACAGACCATCAGTAGGGCTACACTGTTGTTTAGTGCCGCTTGCTTGTGGCCAAAGTGCCATGAGTTATGAAAAATTTCACTCTTACTCTTGCGTGGGAAATTGCCAGACATAAATTTTTAGTGTGGCATTCGGCAGCTCTGCTGTTTATGGTTGTAATGAAGAGGAGTGTACATTGCACCGTGGCAAAGCAGTGGGACGGCCGTGATCAAACTGCTGAAATTAAGGTACTGCGGCCTAGTATGCTGAAAAACAAAAACTACCCGAGATGCAGCATCGGTGGCTACTTTAATGTGCACTTCAACCCTGTACAGTAAGAGATGGCATGCTTAGCTGCAGTGCTACTTCTTTTTGGATACTGTCTTTATTATTGTCTCTGCACTTCTGCAATGGGCTTGATATCCTGTTCAGTGAGTCCTCTTAGCACTGTTTAAAGTAGGTGCCGTGGCATATTTTTAGGAGCATGTGGATCTCATATGGTAAGTTATTCAAGTTTTTGGATGAAATCAGATGAATAATCTTTTTGGTTATCATAAGAGTGCCCTCAGTCCAGTAAGAAGTTACCGTCGGATTTGATGCCGAGTCTACTGAAACAAGTCATTATTTTTGATAGAAGCATATTGTCACACTAAGTAAACTCTTATGCCTGGTTCACACTACGGAAACATTTGGTCAACCATTGTCTGGCAACAGCACATTTCCATAGCTCTGGCAACCATCTCGCCACTTCAACAATAACTGTCCGAAAATATGTACCTGTCACCCAGCTACTCAGTGGAAATTTCTACGGGAACACTTGGCGAGCTCCTTGTCTCACTGAAAAAAAAACCTTTCGCAATGCTCCTTCACTTCTCCTCTAGCATAGCCACTCGTATGGTCCCATACTTCCTGCGTGCTCATTTCTGTGGTCAAATACTGTGCATGGAGGAGAAGGGAAACGTGGCACCAGCACCGCTGGTTTTATTGGCAGCCTGTCTGACGGCTTCCAAGGCACCGTACTACGGCATGCAACAGAGCGATGAAGAGTTTTTTTAAGTGCTGTCTTGATGCATGCAAACTGTTAAAAAACGGTCAGTTACCTTTACGTACATGCTGTGGTGGTCTGTTGTTGCCGGAATTTTTGCTCAGCTGGCGAAAAGTCACAAAACGCAGACGGATGCTGTTTTCATTGCCCGAGGCAACACCCAAGCAACGTGCCTTGTTTCTGAGCTCTTTGGAAACAAGTTTGTTGTGTGACAATTTCTAGCTTACTGGCAAATGTGTTTTGTTCGTGCCGCTGTTGTGTTCCTCCAGTGTGAACTGGGTTTTTGGTAGCAGATGCTATTATCACCTTTCATTTTTCATGATAAAGGATTATGTTTGTGATTCATATTCCTAATAATCTCCTCATAACATTTGCATAAGGGACGATGTATCAAGCCGTTAAACTAAAGCTGTTGTCAGGCGACTCACTGAAAAAAATGTCAAACCCATTGCAGAAACAATGCCGAAGAGAGTATTAAAGAACAAGCAATCAATGCCCATGGCAATTTGTTTAGCTTCAGTTACTTATTGCTCTAGAGTAAAAAGTGCACATCATGTTAATGGCTGATGCAATGCCTTAGGTCGTGTTGCCCAAACTGGCAGGATGAGATGTGACTGACAATAACATCAAGGTATTAAAAAAACACGAAAAACATCACCTAATTTCGGCCGTCCAATTGCTCTGCGACAGCAAGATGCGCTTTCTCACTGGTGGGATGCGCTCTTCTTTATCATGACGATCAACATCAGGACAGCTGGATAGCACACTATAAATTTATCAATCTTGGCATGTGGCCTTGAGAGGGAAGGGAAAGTTTGCCATCACTCCCTTTTTTTACGAAAGCTTGCCATAAGGTATATTATAGAAACTCATGTAAATTATTTTCCGTAAGGAACCGGAGCAGGCTCCCGCTCTTATCATTGTCGGTGAGCCATTTAGAAAAGTCCTCTTTCCTTGTGGTTAGCCCCACTTCCCGCAGAATCTGTGTCCTTGATGCCTTTGCCCCTGCACAAGTCCACAGCAGGTGGCGAACGCCTACTTCTTCAGCTGGTGAGGAACACTTTGGGCATGTGGTTGGTCCGATGTCTGCTTGAGATTCCCATAGGCATGTTACCGACGGGGTAAGGGCCGCCCCAGCTCTTATCCTTCTAAGAGAAACCTCCTCCAATCTCATTAAATTATGAGGGAGGGGGAATGAGGGCACATGTACTTTTCCTTAAAGAGGATGCTAAGATGGGAACTTGAGTACACTGGGACGAGCCAGTGGTGCGATGTAATAGTGTCGAGTTGCAGTCTCACTGCTTTGAGCAATAGTTCTCTACTTTTCTGGCTGTTGCTATTGTTTCACCAATACACTGTCATGAATTTGTTCAGGAGCAGCTGTTCTGGACATGGTATACTAAGGCAAATGAATTTTCCATACAATGATTGAAGATTTTTCAAAATATTCTCAAATAAAAGGTACATTTTACAGGAATTCATTTATTACTTTTAGCACTAGCGTCTCTAGGGTCACCTGCACCCGGTGCAATGGAGGGGCACCCCCTTCCCCCTCCCCATGTTTTAAGCACCAAATCGTAACTTCCTCCTCTGTCCTCATGGTTTCCTTTGAAGTCAAGTTTGCTTTTGCACCCAACCACGTAGAGCGAGTGAAGTATTTTTTTTCATTTTAACCCTTACACGCAGTGCTAATGCCCCACGAATGACAATTCAGGAAAACATTACGTCAAACGCACAGATTTCTAAAAAAGGCAGAAACACTAGCATGTGTAAGTTGTGAGGACATTCACTGACTTAATTAAGCGGCTTAATTAAGACAGGTGGTTGCCCAGTATGAGAAGAATGGGAAGCCAACTTTTACCTTGAAAAGGTGCAGATTGATTTCCACATCCAGACTGCAAAGTTGCCAATGCTCATAAGTGCCATACCAACAGAAAGCATTAAGCACCAAATGGCCTTTTGGAGCTGGGAGACAGTGGGCATCTCCAGGCTCATCTTTGTTAATGCTTTCAGTTGAATTTCTCATTTTAACAATGACTTTGCCTTTTTCAGAGAAAATAGGTAACTGTATAATGCACTACGTGAGCACCCTTGCGTACATTCACTCTCACGTCTCCTTTTAAAGCACTTGGCCTTTCTAAAGGTGCCCTCCTTCTCATTTTTTTTGTAGTCAGCACATTATGATCTGACCTGCCATTCCACTGTGCCTTACGGCATTTTGAAAGTGTGAGGCGGATGTTGTGACTGGATCGAGGAGCGAGAAAGGCACAGAAGATGAATGAACATGACAACTGCCTGACAGATACTGCCAGCAGTGCCTGCTTTGCAAAAGAGAGTGAACTGCATATAAAGAAAAAAAAGCATGGCAGTACGGCTGCCCACGGGTGTTGTCTAACATGCTTTTGTGCACGGCTTTCTGATGGGTATCAGATTAATGCTGGTGTTTTCAGGGTGCACACACGTACACAGGTCCAGTCCAACATTAATTTGGCATGGAGTCTCTGGCATAAACTAAGGCCTGTGTTTTCAAGAACTCCAAACAGAGCAATTCACGTATGAGAAAGTCGCATTTTCCAGTCAGTGTCTCAGCAGTACCAGTGCACGCTTTTACACAATTCATTTTGCTCCCCACCACTTCCTTTCTCTCACTGCCCAGCTGCACCCTCTGAGCGCTGCAACCTGTGCGGACCACACCTCATGCACCCCTTTCACGAGCCACTGTCTTTTAGTATATCATAATTGATATGACGGATCTTGATTATTTCTTTCAGAGTTGTTCTGTTCATGCTAGCTGTCCTCCACTGCTAAAATTTTCCTTTTACTGAAACAAAAGAAAAACATTTTTTGTACTAGAATGTGCTGTGCTGCTGTTACACATTTAAAAACCTTTTTTATGTTTACATCATTTGTGTGGGTGCAAAACAATAATTGTTGTTTTTGTTCCAATAACAGTGAACCACCGTAAGTGCCAAGGCCTCTTTGGGTGATGCTGCAGTCGTACAAGAGGCAGGAAAGCAGTCAAAAGGTGTGTTTCTGCTCATTATACCGAAAAAAATATTAAACAGTGCTTATGGTATTCTTAGATGGTCTTCAGCTCTTTCTCACCAGTATTTATTCATTGGTAGTGAAAACTAAACATAACTCGATGAGTGCAACTTAATGAGTTTGAGCGTTAATTACAAATGCAGTCTTCCTGATTCATTGAGCTTTGGCAGCCCACTGACCACAAGTCACTCCTGCTGAGAGGTATGAAGAAGCACTGAACAAGGATAAATGGGGTATGCCTCAGTTCGAAGGTCGAGCCAACGTTTCGACAAGTGGACTTATCTTCATTTGGGCAAAGCAATAATCACTGGTAGATGTTTAAATATATGCTTTTGCTTCCGAAGAAGAAAAGCTGGGGAAGGGAAAGTGGGTGAGGAGAAAGTAGGTGTGAAGGGGTGGGGAGAGTAGGATGGCTGAGAAGAAAGTAGGTCATGAAGTGAAAAAAAAATATTCTTCAGTATGTATTTCTCAGGCTGGAACCAGGGGTTCTGTGGCCTGCAAAAGAAGTAAAAGCAGCAGTACCAGGAAACACTACAATACCCTGTAAATGATTAGTCACCACTTAAGCTGGTTTGATGTAGATACACCTTACAAAGGGACAGGCTTTACAAAGAGCCCTGATAAGGCATATATCCAAGGGTGACAATTCTTAAAACTTTCTGCAAAGGTGTATGAGTGCGTGTGTGTGTGGGGGGGGGGGGAGAAGTACAAAGTCACAGGATAATAACTACACAGAAAACCATAACTGGCATGAAAAAAAAATGTTCGAGGACAAATTCAAGCAACAAGTGATAAGGAGGAAATGTTTTGAGGAACATGCACAGGTTATGCTATTGTGGAAGGGAATACAGTGTACATGCGTTGTGAATAAACTGTACAATTAATGCTATGTGGGATTGTTTTACCGAATAGTTATGATGCAGAGGGAATATCTACCTTCTAGAATGCTCCTTCTGTCATAAACATTACATCGTAGATGGAGGGCAACCAATGAACATAAGGATTAATGGACATCGGGCAGACGCAGGCAAAAACCTACATATTCTCCAGTCAGGCTTTAAATCTGCAAGGGACAGAAAATATGGAGAGGCATATCTAATTCATAAATTTAGAACATTGGAACCAGCAGGAATAAATATATCTAAGGGAACATTAAAATTAATCCTTTAAATATATTCCCTCTGCATCATAACTATTTGGGAAAACAACATCACATGGCGTGAATTGTACTGTTTATTCACAATGTATGTACACTCTATTCCCTTCCACAATAGCATAACCTGTACATGCACCTCTAAACAGATTTCTTTGAATTTCTGCTCGAACATTTGTTTTCTTGCCAGTTATGGTTTTCTGTGTGGTTATTATCCGTGACTTTGTACCTCTCCCCCCCCACACACACACTCTCATACACCTTTGCAGAAAGTTTTAAGAATTGTCCCCCTTGGATATATGCCTTATCAGGGCTCTTTGTAAAGCCTGTCCCTTTGTAAGGTGTATCTGCACCAAACCAGCTTAAGTGGTGACTAATCATCTGCCGGGTATTGTGGTTTTTCCTGGTACTGCTGCTTTTACTTCTTTTGCAGGCCACAGAATCCCTGGTTTCAGCCTGAGAAATACATACTGAAGAATTCTTTTTTTACTTCATGGACATACTTTCTTCTCACCCACTTTCCCCTCCCCAGCTTTTCTTTTTCGGAAGCAAAAGCGTATTTAAACCCCTGCCAGTGATGATCACTTTGCCCAGACGAAGACAAGTCCACTTGTCGAATCGTTGGCTCGACCTGCGACCTGAGCCATACCCCATTTACCCTTGTCCAGTGTTTCTTCATTCCGTGTAAACCATTTTCTTCCTCTCATTCTACCTGCTCTGAGGTAGTGTGATGGTGCTGTGATCAGCCTTTCCAGCTCCACATTCTGTCATCAAGGCTAGCTCTCTGGGCAGTCAATATAGTTCTCTACTGCACTGTGCAGCTGTCTCATTGATATTTATTTTACATATTTACTTTACATATTTATTGTCATTTGTCAAAATTGTCAATTATATACATGCACCTTCATCATCATAATCAGCCTGACTACACCCACAGCAGGGCAAAGGCTTCTCCCATATTGCTGCAATTAACCCGGTCCTGTGATAGATGCATCCACTTGACCTCTGCGAACTTCTTAACCTCATCTGCCTACCTAGCTTTCTGTTGCCCCTGCTAAGCTTTCCTTCCCTTGGAATCTGGTTTGTTATGCTAAGTGTCCATTGGTTACTCTCTCCTCACACTACATGTCCTGCCCATGCTGATTTCTTCTTCTGGAAACTTTGCTATTTGCTAAATCACTAATTCCTTTTTTTTTGGTCTCTATCATCTGGCACATATGCATCAGCATGCAGTAGTAAGCTACTGCATTTTGTTCAACCCCTGCAAATTACTGTGCTTAGGGGTGGCAGCTCTGATGCCACTCTGATCCAAGGGTCAACTTGATGGGTTGTTTGCGATCTCACCCTCCCATTCCAAATGAGGAACTCTAGATTGCAGAAGTGCTTGGCTGCTATAATTTGTTCACTAGTAGCAGTTCATGATTCTCATCATTTGTTCAATTATTTTTGCTGTGAAACATTTCTCAATTTCTCTAGTAAGAAGCCAGTAACAGGAACACTAGCTACTGCAATGCAGTCAGCAAAGTATGTGCCTGTGGGTAGGAACAAACTCCCAACACCTCTCGTCTATCCTTTGCACCACTGAGTTGCCGAGCATTGCACCACTCAAAGCTAGATTTTATGAATGCCCAAGGCTGTATTGACTGGTGTGGAACTAAATGTCTCTGTTGAACACCATTGAGTTATATACACTTTTGCTATAAACGTGCAGAGTCCAAGTTGACTGAATTTCTGAGTTAACATGATCAGTATAAATGAGAGCTCACTACCTGACCTCAAGGAAGTGTGGTGCAACAAAGACAAACACTATGAATGAAACACAACACATGCGCACACTACCACTGTATTACAAAACAGAATACAAACTTTGTCATTAATGCACAACTTTCTTCTCTACACCCAAGTACTTCACATTTGCACACCTCTTTTTTCCTAAGTAGCTATGTCTGGCCAAAAGTAAATGTTCACAACCCTCACATCCCAGGTAACGTCCAAGCAGCAAATACAAGACCAAGTCTATCACTCACATTATCCAAACAAAACTGTCATTACTTTCACCACTTAAAAACAAACTAAAAAAACCACCACACATCTGGAGCTGCCACAAATTGCATTCACTCTCAATACACCTAAAAGGCAAATCCAGTTTGTGAGTCATAACATGGAAAAAATGCATCAAGGCAACCCTTGCAATCACTGATCACCTTGGCCAATCTGCTAAGCTGCAGTTCATTACATACTGTGATGGCTTACCACTGCAAAGCCCCCAGGGTTGCATGGTGCATGAGGGTAATATTGGATGGGCTGGATGGTACCCCAAGGACTTCTTGGAAGATGGATCTAGTACCGCAGGAACATACTCTAAAAGTCGTGATATGTAACTGTTTTTAGAGGATAACCTACATCTTCTTTATATGGAAAAAGGAGGCTTCACGGTGGTTCTGGCTGGCCTATATGAAGAGAAGGCGACCCTGAAGAGTTTAGGAAGAATTAAGAATTTTGTGCTTGTGCAGAAGAAAGCTAGTAGAGCAAATATCATCACGGTATGTAATGAACTGCAGCTGAGCAGATTGGCCGAAGTGATCAGCGACTGCAAGAAGAGTTGCCTTGATGTACTTTTTCCTGTTAAGACTCATGAACTGAACTCTCCTTTTAGATGTATTGTGACTGAACATCATTCATGGCAGCTACAAATTTGTGGTGATCTTTTAGTTTGCGTCTAAACGGTGGAAGTTGTCACTGCCTTGTCCGGACGATGTGAGGGGTGGAATTTTTGTTATTTTGCAACCTTTTTGTAAAGGTCATGTAGAGCATTTTCTATAGTATGCCTTATGGCAAGTTTAGGAAATAAAAAAAGTCCATCCCTCACCTTAGATGGGAGGGTTACTAACACCTGTTGTTGGCCAGGCATATGTGCTTGGGAAAGAAGAGTTGTTTTTGTGTGATGGTACTTGGGTGTAGAGGAGGAAGTTGTGCTTGGGTGTGAAAGTGAAAGCTGGGGTTCCGTTTTGTGTTATTAGTGTGTGCTTGTTCAGTGTTTGTCTTCGTGTTTGACTTCATTGCACCACTTTTCTGGGTATCATGCAACAATTTGCCCCACAAGCTGTTGAAGGAAGTGTATATTGTTTATAACAAATGGTGCAGTCTTCTTCATAACTGAACATTAGAGCAGTACAGTGCATGCGAAAAGCGTTCTGTTTTAGAGTAAACAGATGGCTCCCTAATTTTACAGGGGTCTGCAGAGCTAGATGACATTTTGCTCGCACTTTTGATACTATATAGACAAGCGCCAGCCAGTGACGTCAGTGGAGATGCGGTGGCACTGGTGACAGCAGTGACTTTCGGGGTGTAGGCAAAAACCCGAGCCATCTATTTGATTTTCAAGCATAGTTCTGGATATTCCTGCAAACTGTGGTACAGTTGGTTATACCACGAGGCACAAGAAGATGGCACCTGTTTTCATGTTTCTTACGGTCAGATAAAGATGAGAGCAAAGGGCAGCGTGAGCGCTACAAGTAGACCCTTCAGCGACTGATTGCCTTTGCGGCTAACGTACATTGCACATCTGCACTGCAACTTGATAAGGTAGTTCACAACTCTTAAATATCGCACCTGCTTTTTGGCCGCACAACGAAGAGCGCAATAGCAAACATCTGCAGCTTGTGGAAATTTTGTTTTATATACTTTCAAGTGATAAGAACTTTAATCTTAATCGAAGACAGGAAAACTGCTTGTGACAACCCATTCACTTGCAGTGCCCATGTGTTCGTACAGAAAAGGACACAGAAGCTGCTGCGAAGGTAACTGCAGTTATCTTGAGCAGTCACTCCAGCCCGATATTGCCAAAACAGGCCCGGTCTTCTGAAGTAGCTTTTCTGTTTTCACTTTCACGAGTTTCAAAGAGTGACTTCATAACCAGTTCTAGAAAGCGAGGGAACATCGTTAGTATCCCGGCAAAGTTATGCAGTGTTATTTTTCAGATCAGTAAATTTTCTTTTGAAGATCATCGAGAATCTGCAGAACGAAATAAATATTCACGTAAAACCTAGCTCTGATCGAGCCGTATATTTTAGTGTGGTACATATGGTATATGGAATTTAATGCCCCAAAGTAGATTTGGCTATGAGGGGTGCAAAATAAGCAGTACAAGATGATGTGCCTTTAAATAAAAATGTTCCAAGTATAATAAAAAAAGAGCAGATTGCTCAAATTTCACTGCAAGTGCTCATAGAGAACATTGCAGTTGTGCTCATGCACCTCTCCTATAGAGCGAAGCGAACAAAATAAGAGTACTCCTAAAAGCCTTCATGTGTATATTAACCTGTGAATGACATTGATGCATCTATACGAGGAAACAGGTGTGAAACTTTTTTTATCGACCAGGATGAAAGTTTGGCAGCGCACTATATAAGCAAATGTTACAGAAAACTATATGATGAAATTGTCTCTTAAGTTGCAGGTACATAGCTTAGAAATATGATTTCTAGGTCCCTATAGTTGCCGGTAATTGTTCTTTAGAGTGGATTGGGGCTTGGAGCAGCGAAAAGTCCATCAAAAAGAGTAGTCATATGAGAAACCCACTTTCAGTCATTCATAACGTTGTCCTCCTTTCATGCGCTTGCAATAGACCCAGGAGTTTAACAGTGCTGACCTTTTTCTTATACACTGAGCTTTCTCATATTCATTTTACTTAATCAGTTACTACAGCCGCCCATGTACCGTAGCCACGCACTGTTGAAGCCATGGCGAAGGATGCCAATGCAGCTCTTTGTCGGGTAATTCCAGCATAAACCAAACCACAGCTAAGCACAAGTGGCAGTCGGTGCTTTGGAACTGAGCGACGCTTTCGTAATTGGTCTACTCATGAAACTACCTTTGTGAATCCTAATCTGCCATAGTAAAAGAATGATATGGTACTTTGGCGAAGCATTAATCGCAGAGCTAGTACAAGCAGGGCGGTTGAGCCCAATTTGCACCGGCGGTAGCTGGCTTGGCTTGAGCAGAATCTTGCTTGTCGCGGTTATCTGCTCAGTATTCCAGACACCAACAAATTTCGCTCACTTCATTTCTGACATTGGCACTAGCGATAGGCTGTTTAGTTCGCGTACGATTTGCGGGAGGAGGGGTCATCGCGGTGATGTCTACGGCTGTCGAGGAGGTGCTGGCATCGTGCGGTGCTTGACCACGCTTCTGACGCCTCGTCGGACGACACTTCGGGACCATTTATAAATAGGATATTTGTAAATGCAGCTTCATTCCGCCAATCACTGCGTCTCTTCGGCTACTGTACTTAATTGGCAATAGCTGCTGTAACCGAGAACGGCGGTGAGCTGTGTAACAGAAGCGAACCGCGATTGGCGGTTAACCATGGTTAAGTTCGGTAACCGTGGTTAAGCCAGCCGAGTAACTAAGGTATAAGAGAAACTTATGGTCAGTTTCAGTAGCGGAGCAGTTTCAGAGAGGAAATTGTAAGCTGTGAATAGAAAAGAATTTGATAGAGAGATAAGGTTAATATGCTTGATGCAGGGCATATGGTTTCAGGTAGAGTGAAACAGTGATAATTGAAAATCAGTAGGGCAGTACTTTGTACTACAGTGGAAGTAACTGGCCTTGTGATGTCTATAATTGATGCAAACTTATCTTGCAACCCATATTGCACTAGTTTCTGTAGTATATAGTGCAAACAGTGTCACAATTTCTAATTGCATTAAAGTTTTTGTCATCTACATGGTTATAATTCCCCATCCCCTTACAGTAATTGTGCAAATAGTTGAGTTGTATCAGTCATTGATGCTGCATGCGTTGTTCTTGCTTTCATTTTGTTCCTATATTGCTTTGCAGGTTGTATCTTAACTGTAGTATTATGGATGGTGTTTGTAGCTTTGTACCAAGTCAAATTGTAATATTGATATTTAACCATGCTGATTTTACCTATTACCTAATTTTGCAGATTCCTTGTGGCACTACTTCAAGATGAAGGCAAGAAGGGCTGTGACCTGCAGTGGTAAATATCTTCTCATGGTCATATTTGATTCTTCTGTCCAGTTTAGGCAAAATTAAGTGGTTGGCTGTTATAATTTGTTCAGCATCACAGTAGCAGGTAATGATTGTCATCAAGGGTGTGGTGATTGTCTTCCTTGTCGAGCTCTTCTGATATGTTGCCAGTGAGACACGAGCAAAAGGAACATCGCCTGCTGCAATGCAGTCAGCAAACAACAAGCCAGTAGGCAGGAAAAAACTCCTAACGCCTCTCATCCATCTCGTGCACCACTGACCTGCCGAGCATTGCATAGCTTAAATCTAGAAGTTGCGAATGCCTGATGTCTGTATTAATTGGTGCACAAATAAGTGCCTCCGAACAACAAGCATTGGACACCATTGGAGCTATGCACACTTTTGCTAGGACTGTAGAGAGTTCAAGTTGACCAAATTGACAAGTTAAGAAAATCAGGATAGGTGAGAGTTCACTACCTGTTATCAAGGAAGCATTTTGTGCTTATAAAAATGGCGTAGTTTCCTTCATAATTGGTCATTTGAGCTATGCAGTGCATACGAAATGTGTTGCCACAGTCAACAGATGTCTGCCAAATTCTGCAGTGTTCTGCACAGCTAGGTGACATTTTGTTAACACGTTGCATACTTATGAGTTCTTCAAAGTTTACGTGTATTTCTTATGGGCATGCAGCATCACAGTCTTTATTTTCTTCAGCTGGGCATGCTGAACTTGAACAAGCAGAAGAAAAAAGAACGTCATCAGCCGGGAGTATTGTACTAATAAATTGTTTTGCCCTAAGTAAGGTGTTTTTGATGTGCATGGCCATACTTAAGAATGCATGGAATGCAGAGCTGGACTGCTCTGTATTCCATGCGTTCTTGGAATGCATTCCATTCGAATTAACATGCATTCCATGCATGTTAATTTATCAATAGCAACTACTTGACGAGGCAGACTACAGAAATGCACCGCACTACACAAATACTACATGCCAGGAGACAGACTACAGAAGGACAACAGTACAAACGACAGACTACACACATGCGACACACTACTCAAAACAGATTACAAACATGCGACAGACTACATAAGACAGACTACAGAAATGCTAAACACTACACAACGCAGACTACAGAAATACTACAGAAGACAGACAACACAATTGCGACATGCCGAAAATATGTCCAAACTACAAACTACAGGTATTTTTTCTGTAGTATTTCTGTAGTACGTTTTGACTGGGAAGCCTTGACTTGGATATTCAGACTGATGCCATATTCCTAGATTTTGCTAAAGCTTTAGGCAAAGTCTCCCATCGACGCTTATTGTTACGCATTTCACAACTGAACTTGCACCCTGACATCTGGAAATGGATTCAAGAGTTTCTTGCGTATCGCTCATAAAATGTTTCTATTAATAACCAATCTTCTAATCAGTCCCCGTAACCCCAGGCGTACCGCGGGGCTCTGTCCTAGGCCCTCTCCCCTTCTTATTATATAAATGCCTTAGCAGAGCTCCTCTTATGTAATAACCATCTGTCTGCTGACGACGGCGTTATCTACCGCTCAATTAAAATATCTCTGACCAAAATGCCCTTCTGGATAATCTTAACCACGTTAAAAAACGGTGCGATGATTGGCTAATGACCCTTACACAAACAAATGCAAAATCATTTCGTTTCACCGGAAACCTCAACCGTTTTCTTTTCCTTACAGGCTTGCTAATACTTCCGTAGAGCTCATCCACTCATATAAGTACGTGGGTATCATTTTAAGTCATGTCTTGTCTTGGCGCGAACGCGTTACGAACAAATTTCTTCTGCGAATAAAACCCTAGGATTTCTCAAGCGCCATTTACATCATGCATCTACAGATGTGAGATTACTCGCGCTAAACGCTCTGGTAAGGCCTAAATTGGAATTTATGCGTCCCCGATTTGGAGCCCTCATCAAAGATATCTCATCGATGCACCTGAAACCATCCAAAATCGCGTAGCCCGTTTCATTCATTCCCAGTATACATACGAAGTCAGTGTAATATCCTTGAAATCGCAGTCTAACTTACGAAATCTTTCTTGCCGTCGCCGTACCGCCATCCTATTTCTTTACTACATATTCTATTGCAACTCACTCCGCCAAGAACCATACATCTGCGCACCTCCGCCACGCATATCTCTTCGGCCGGCCACCCACTTCAAGTTGCTCGTCCACGCGCCCGTACCTAAACATTTTCCTCTTCGTTCTTTCCACGAGCCGCGTCAGACTGGAACGACCTATTCCACTCCGTCACTGCCATCACCTGCCCATCATTCTTCAATGCCAACATTGAAATGCGTATATCATGTGCAAATCTGTGAAAGAAGTGTAACATTTGATGATTATCTGTACCCCACCCCTTATGTAATACCTCGAAAGGGGCCTTTAAGGTTAATAAACGGAATAAAGCGAATGTGCAGCTTGAGTTTCAGAAATTTCTTAGGAGTTTTTCGACATGGTAAAGCCAGTCACGGCTGGTTTTCTGGTTGTTGAAAACAGCATAGCACTCACCTAAAACTGTCTTCATCGTCCTTCATGTCGACTTTTGTGGTGCTGAAGGACTCCAGGTTGGAAGCATGTGTGTCAAGCAGAGCGCTTTCTGCCATGTTGGTCATTTTCTCTGGCACCGTCCCCTGCGTGTTCGAAAGAAGACCTCTATCAACGCCACTGAAAACGGCAGCGTTTGTCCCAATCAATCCTCCCTTGCTACAGTTCACGTGCGAACCCCCCGGGCATTCACCTGGAACACTGCCGATCGACGATTGCGTCCATAGACCTTTTCAAAATTGGCCAAAGGACGCTGCCATATTGGAGACTGGGCTGTGCTCATAGCACAGGAAAAAGCTGCGGATTTTCCCCCAACGACTGCTTCACAGCCCAGTCCAACCGGTTTCTCCCAGGGTCATGAAAAGGTCTATACCTCTGACATCGCCATTCTGATCCTAGCTATTCCAAGCGACCTGCTTATGACTATAATGACGGCCGCATCCCCCATTTCTTTCCTACACATACACACCCACCATTCCCTGGAAGAAGCAATGCCTTAGTTTGATTAAATGTACTCTCACAATCCCAGAGCGACCTTGCTTTTTCTTCGGCTTGAGTGGCTCCCAAACGTAGTTTTTCACTGCGCAATCGAAAGTGTACAGCTCAGGTAGCATACTGAGCAGGCAAACGAGCACGGTGTGCGTCGTCAAGCCTAATTCATGCTTCGCTTCCGTGTATAGTCCACATCTAAAGAGCTGCTTCATGTGCAAAGATTATAGCGCACCTTGGGTGAAAGTACCGCTCTTGTTTGTACGCAGGCTGCCTTGACACCGAAATCGGCTAACAAGGGGTGCAGCCGTTGCTTCAGTTTGACCACTGGGAGAATCATAAAAGCACGTCGTGAGACTCCGCGTTCGGTTTGGTTGTAGAGCTGTGCTTTAAATGTCATTTGCACCAATCTCCGTGCCACGTTGCAAATGAGGATAACTATGGCGATGCTTCAATGTATGTTTTAAAACATTGCGGTGACGTCTGGGCCCGTGCAGCTCAGACCTTGTGACTGTCATGAATGGGCACAGTCACTGCCTGGACAACTCAGACACACACACACACCTATTCTACTGATCAGGACAAGCGTTATGAATGAAAACTGCATAAGACTTTCATTTGTACCTCCTTCACCCTTCACAATAGTATAATCGGCACGTGTATTTCCAGACATGCTTCCTTCTTATCACTTCCTAATTTGGTTTTCCTTCGAATTCTTTTTTATTCAAATAATGGGCTTGACAGGTGTGGTTCCCTTGATTAATTATTCTGCTTCTTTGTTCTTCTCCCCTCCTTGCTGAAAGAGTATAACTATTTTCTTGCAACTGTATTCTTTATCGGGACCCTTTGGAATGCCTGTCCCCTTTCAGGATAAGCGTGTCAGCATCAAACCTGATTTAGGTGCAGGTTCATCATGCATCCCACATTGTAGTTTTATCACAGCTGCCACTTATTTTCAGGCCGTGGGATACCCGGTCAATACAGCGAAGCGCTCAAAATCACAAGGACGAGGAGGAAACAGGACAATAGCGATTGTGATTTTGAGCGCTTCGCTGTATTGACGATGAACCAACACGCCCAAACTTTTTCCCTTCTGGGATACCCGGTGCCACGCTGAGAAATTCATGCCAAAGAAACATGTTTTTGCTCGACAACGCAAGTTGATGGGCGAGTTGCTGATGGTCTTCCATAATTACAGCGCGAAAGACACGATAGAGAGATCTTACCAATCGTACTGGCGCCGACTATTTTTTTTTCAAGTGATGGCAACACAGAAATTCCTCCCCAAGATGTATCCTTACATTTTTCCCTTCTATTTTCTTCTCGCCCCCCCCCCCCCCCTACCCCATATCCGCTATATAGGGTCGATAAACCTTGCCAGCTATAATCGCGCTGCCCAGACGAGGACAATTAATTCTACTTGTAGGTCAACCCTTGATCAGTTTCTTTTATTCTCTGACATGTACTGTTTAAAATTCATTTTTATTAAAGGGAAGGCGCAAGGCTTCCGTTGGTGAAGAATGTTATCGTGAGTTCTGAGTCACTGTACCGCCTATTTCCTATGGCCGGGCGAGATCAGAAGGGCCTTAGTCGGCAGCCCTAAGGGATAGAAATATTCCTGATATTTTAAAAGGGCGGATTTGTTGCGTTGGTTCAATTAGCTTTATCGTTTTTCTTTTCAACTTCTCAAAGCAACTGAGGCAACGGGAAGTGACGTTGTTAATGAAACCAAAATATGCCATAATATTATACGGTGAATCACGCAAAAACTGTGCCGAAGGACGCTGAGAAATAAACGAGCGATCAGGGTTCGCCCAGCAAGAGCATCACATGTGCCTATGTATTCGAGCTCGAAGCTGTTGATCGAGAACGAAACTGTAAGGCGCATGTCACCCCGGAAAAGCGGACTCGTGACCTTCAAGCTGTCCTCCAAAGTCTGCAAGATTCTTAAGTACAGGATATAAGAGTAAAATGCAACCATTAAACGCGCCAGTGCCTCAAGTTTATTTGCTTGTGGTAGATGCATACTCACTGTAACCGCGCCATCTGGACATGCTGCACCGTAAATTCAAAAAAGCATGTATTGCAAATATTTCTCAACACCAACCACGGAAAAGCTACCAGCGTTCCTCATCCTTTTTGCCACGAACTTGTAATCAGCATATATTTTCTTTGGATAATTTGGTCTCCTTAATAACACATGATGTTGAAATTGACTCTGACTGTACAAGCAAAGATCACACTGAAAATACTGAGCACCGGGCGTACGTTTATCTGTAAGCAAAGTGATCAAGTGCTGCCCAGAAATTCCCGCATCGAGCGCGGCAGCGGCTCTGTGAATTAATTCGTGTAGACCTATACAGCATGCCAATACTACGTGCCAAAGACAGCACGCACCCACATGCGAGAGAAGAGCTTTCGGTTACCAGCCGCCGCCTCTTAGGAATTGCACGTCGCAGGAATCAATAAATGGAACTATGTGCAGTCGCGGTGGCGACCAGTGCGGTATAAACTTGACAAATCTAGGAAAATAACCATGCATGCGATTCGTTGCACAAGCGTAGCAAATAAAAGCTGTCCTCTACTGGTGTTTTCATTCTGCGCTTAGATCCAGTAGCTCGAAAAGCGCGGCGGGTGTATTAGTCTCTTAGACGCCGCATATCGGCAAACCGCTCGGCTCCGAGACCCAAGAGCAAACAGTGGCCCACCTGCGAGTAGACGCCCGAGGAAGACGAGGGCATGCTGAACTCCGGAGGCTGGTCACCGCGGTCAATATCACCGGGGCTCGACATCTCGCGAAGGGTGCTGAGTGGGCTGTGTTCAGCGAAGCTTACAGCAGTCACCCATCCTGGCGCAGGGAGATCCGGGGCAGAGATGTGGGCAGCGCGCTCTGATGACACGTAGACGGAACGTGCCAGCAGGGGTGCTAGAGCGCGAGTCTTGCTGGCGCCGCACGCGACACACAGCTGTCTCCTTCTTCGTCTACTCCAGGCAGCGGGTATAAACCCTTTATAGATGCTCGGCAGCAAATGGCGCTAGTAGTGTCGACAAATAAACATGTTCGCCACTTCTTGTGAGTTTGTGGAGTTCTCAGTTTAACTTAGGGTGCAGCGGAATATTTTAACACTGCATGTACGTTCCAAAACTTTACAGCTTAAGTGGCACGTGTCACTTAACCTGACGTTGAAAATGAAAATAACAATCATTGGATGGCTTCACCGCCCAAGATTTTCTCGGCGCCTTGACGCCTGAAAGCCCCGTGAAGCCGAAAAATTAGGGGGACGCTATGGGCTCCCCTTAAGAGTAGACGCGATAGCGTTTTTTTTTTTATCCGCAAATTTTTTTTTCGTTTAGAGACTGGCACAGCGTTTGGCAAACTGTTAATAAGTATGCAGTAACTGATACACACAATTCCTCCGAGACGGAAATTAGTTCCTAGTTAGGGCTTTTCTGGTTACTCAAATAAAAAATACAAGAGGTCAACGCTGCTTAACCAAATATTGAGCGAAAGCATTAGCTGCGGGTGACCGAGCGTTCTTCTCTTTTTCTTCTCCCTCAGCCCACATATAAAGCGCCGCTTTAACCAAGCAGTATAAACTTGCCTTAGTGGCCTATAGGGGTAACGTAAATGCCAGGGTCCTAGCAGGCTGATTCTAACATAACCGTCCCATGGGAAACGAGAGACCCAAGTTGGCAACTCCTGCGAGCCCACGTGGGGTGTGACGTCACAGCGTCACGTGGGTAAGATGTGGCCACCGCCGCGCTACGCCTACCGCTTTTGTTGGTAGCCCAGCTCTAACCCTAATGTCCCGTGGGGTGTGACGTCACAGTGTCACGTGGGTAAGACGTGGCTACCGGCCGCGCTACGCTGAAGGCTCGAAACCTAGAGTAGTATTGCTTTCGCAATCAAACCTTACCGTCAGAGAAAATGAAGAACGCGAGAACTTTTATGCTTCTGGCTTGTTTACTTTCATCAAATAATAAAACTTGATCCTGTTTGCTCTTACATGGAAGTGACACACATGGCGTACCTATAGTTAGCAATTGCTAACAAAGGGCTGTAGGATCCCGCAGGGCAACAACGCGTCAGGGCAGCCCAAACGGAGTTTTTTCCGCGACGCGCCTGCTATAAACGAAAAGCAAGAACCAAGAAAGAAATGCCTCACAAAGCGGTGTCGTGACTGCACACCTGCCACCAACATCGGAGTACGCGGAAGAAATTTGCATGCGGAAACTAGTCGACGAATCAGGAGAGTGAAGAGCCTCAAATAGAAGACGGATAAAGAGCAGCCTGGCGAAATACGTTTCTTGAGATGGCTACAACTCCGCTACTAATATCTAGTTTAAAGAAGTTGCGTTTGCGCATACAGAAACGATGTCTCTCAGTGACCCGGACAGCAAATATTTGTCAATGGGGGGTGGCAAGTGACCCTTTAAGCGTCCTACATATTTTGTTTACAAATATTGTCTGGACTCAGGAGTAGCGTGTACACCTGTTGTTACCATAGTGTGTCCTCATAAGTAAAAATAAGGGCTTCGCTTTGACGCCAGGACTCGAACCACCATGCTTCCGTTCCCAAGCCCAGGGCATAAGCCACTTTACGCCGTTGTCCCGAAAACCAGTTATTGATACTGCTTGTCTAGTGTAAAAACTGCAGAAGGCGCTCAGGGAAGAATAGCAGCGACAGAAGGCATCAAAAATATTCAAGACAAACAATAGTAAATTCAAAAATGTAAAAAATTTGAAGAGTGAAAAACAAAAGTAAATGAATATAAAGTACAAAAAGTCAGTACTATTTAAAAAAAAAACTAATGAAATCTAGCAAAGTAAGTCAAGTCAAACCAAGTTTGCAGATGACGAGGCAACAAAACGCAAAATGGGGTCATAACTGAACTATATAGAGTGTTGCGAGGTACGGGCTGCGGACTCCGTGAAGGTTTTAAACGGGTCTTTATTTAAACAGAGAGTTTTAGTTGACGGGAGGGGAGACTCCGCTAAGTCAGCTAGCGGGAGCGCAAATGCGCATGCGCAGCCCGCTTAGCCGTTAGGAGGCTAGCGGAGCGCACCACCCGCTCCGCTCGCGGATGATCTTAGCGGAACGGGCATAGCGAGACGGTCCGCGCAAGCGGAGAAAGATGGCTGCCACCAGCGTAGCAGGCATGGTTAGCGGTTCGGCGACATCTACAGCCCGTGGTTCGAGCTCGTCGCAGCAGAGGATGCGGAAACGCTTCCGCATTCATGAAGATTTACTGCTTTTTCAGGAGGTAGTGGCACAGAATCCATTTGAACGACCTGAAAACTGGATGGCGGTGCTACGCTTTGTGTCGTTCGCGGTCGGCCAGCCGTTGACGCTTCGATACATCAAGGAGCGCACGGATCTCTTGGTGGGCTACTTCCGTCGGGAAGACCGAGAGAACCTTCGAAAGTAAGTGGCATGTTCGGTATGTATGCTGAGCATAGACTGTAATCCCACGCTAACATTGTCACAGTCTCTGCCGGATGTTTTTCGTTTCTCACGGGAGCATTGTCTTCACATCAGATCCGGCACGGAGGAGTAATATACGGAGAGGGAGAAGCTTTTGCAGGAGATCTCCGACATGGCCCGAGATGTGGGCCATGTGGTGAGGAATTGGCCGCGGGTGGCCAATTCAGCTTCAAAAAAGAGGCAGAACACCTCTTCCGCTGGAGAAATGCGTCAAGCGCAACAAATACGTCTCGAAGCTTGTGCAACCGTTTGTGTAGATGACGGGCCAGAAGACAACAGCCAGTTTACACATGGTAAGTGTTTCTGCGTCCTTTTCTCGGCCGTAGTGGTTGGCCTTTTTGCCCCATGGGGACTGACTAGCGTGCAATGCACTGAAAGTCTGTATAGATGCATGCTTAGTTTTTTAATGGTATTTGTTGCCTCAGGGCTTAGTTGATGCTTAGCTGTTATACAGACATTAGTTAAAGCTAGGGTAAATTCTAAAACCTTAGCATTGTCCTAAAGAAAATAATTTGACTTAAATATAGTGAGAATGTGGCGAGAGTACAAAAAGAAATGAGGGAAAAGATATTGAATGGGTGGTCCAAGCACTAGTCATCACCAGAGTTGTGTATGGCCTCCCTACCTATTTACAAAAGTAGAACACAACATATCAGATGCAATCATCAGATCAGCCATCAAAAATGCCCTCTGTCTCCCATCGTACACTGGCAACAACAAGCTCAAAGCGCTGCGTGTCCACAATAACTTTTATGAACTTTATCCTAAAGAGCGCCTGCTCTTACACCTAGCTCCCATACCCATACAAAAGACTGTGTCGACCCGCTCCCACGAAGGCCAGAGAAGAGCCACAGTGGATTTCATAAGACGCATGATAGGAAGAAGCAACAAGGCAGTCTACACAGATGGAGCCTTGTATCCCTCTCCTCATGTGAATGCAGTGGTAACCAATCTCCAAGAACTCTTCAGCCTATCCATTTAGAACTACACCACACTGGAAGCAGAAATGGTTTCTCGTTTTTCCTACGAGTTGCATGTGATGAACTCTGCACCAGGCGGTGGTAACTCAGACCACCATCGACAAATTTGGCGAACTGCCTGGAAAATCTGCATTGTCAACCATGAGGAAGTGATGACATCATTAATGTCTTTCTTTTATTTTCTATATTTAATATGAATCTGTGTAAATGTCAACCTCTGATTGATTTTTTTTTTATATTTCATACGCTTGCCTCTTTTTCATAATTGTAAGAGTGTTCGGTTGTACCCTTCTGTCCATATGTCTATATTTCTGTATGAGCAAATACCTATGGGCCCTTGAAACCCACTGCTGTAAACATCCCTATTGAGATTGACAGTATCTAAAAAAATAAACATAAAACAAAGGAACAGTAGGAGGAAATAACAAGGGAATCGATCAGTTGGGATATGAAATCACACAAATATTCGCAATATCCAACCGAGAAATAACTTTGCTCTGCTAACCTAACAAAACTTGAAGTTGGGCTAGATGGTGCATTGTAACTTGACTGGCGTGTCCTGTGTCTTCTTCTCTTGTGTGTCTTCCCGTGTGCTTTATCTTCAGTCTGCTAACCTAGGACAAATATTGCACGCATACTCTGAAAAGGAGTTTATCTCTCTCTCTCTGACAAATGCATTCTCCTTTGTTTGCAACCGCTCAAGATTCACCATCACACCAGCTGCTGCTGGGAATGTACGATGAAGCGGAAGCACCAGCCCCCTCCAATAGTGCTCCTTCCCCGTAGCAAGAGCTAGCCGAGGCCACGCAAGAAATGGGCAACCGGCTGCCTCAGGCAGAACAGCCGAGGCAAAGACCAGCAAAACGGCACATTGGACAGAGTACTCCTGAAGGTAAAACAGGAAACACACATCAGGGAATGTCACCGAATCTGTTTACTGGACTCTCAAATGTCCTTGTTTGGTAGCTACTCATAACCATTGCATTAGAAAGTGAGCCACAGGAGAAAACAAACAGGACAACTGTACAGGGCAAGCAGTGCACTAGTTGCGATATGTTTATTCAGAGCCCTTTTAATCAGCGACAAGGCCACCAGTGTAAATGCTATGAACAGTGAGATGACAATATAGTCAGAAAACACTCCAGCTGCAATGTGGCAATAAATATTGTAAAAAAAAGACAGAGCTGAAAGTTAGATGAATGAAAGTTTATCACTTGAGCATAAACTGCCGCCTCATTTTCAAGAACTCCTACTGGTGTTGCATTTAGACATTTTTGTTTTCAACAATAAATGTTTGTAGCTTTGAGGTATTTCAGTTCACCTATTTGGCCTATGATTTCGGTCTTTAGCAGCTTATGAGAGCCGCACTGACAATTTTTGTAGAGGTCTGGAAGATTCTCTTCACTTCTGTTTCCTATAGAGTACTCGTGTTGTCTCATGTTCAATGCACTAACCTGTTTGACACTCACTGCAGTGCAGTCTGACAAGAGTACAAGTTATGCTTGCGCAGCAGGGGACATACATACTTCTTTAAAAGTAAAGACAGCAAGGGATTAAGATGCACCATGAGCCTTTCGTGGCAACTGTAAATATGCTAATAGTTTGGGATCCAGAAGGAACGTCTTCCCTTTTTTACAAAAACATGGTACACTAGCAAATTGCAAAAATACATGCAACACTGTTGAGTAGCAAACTCCTATGCTCCAAACTTTTCACAAAGGCTCTATTTCTTCTAGCAGCTGGTGCCGTAATGAGGCCAATCATCTAGTGCCTTGCATAGGATGAAAATACTAACGCTATATTTCAAAAGCCACTTTCATTTTTTTTTTTTGCTGGCAGAGCACGCCTTCGAACCTGATATCATTCCTGCAACAAAATCCCAACCAACATGATTGTAGGTTTTAGGCACGGTTCTGTCTTAACGATTTCACCGCAGCCCATAGCAGAGCAGCAGCAGTATAAATTAAGTTGGTATTGCAGAGCTGTTGCATCAATTTCAGACAGACACAAAATTTAAAGGTATTCTCAACAGTTAACGAACAGCAGTTGCCCTATCCAATTTCTTTGTCTTTATTTTCCTGATGAACAGTCACAACAGTCAGCATAAATCGCAAGGCATGTATGGCTTAAAAACTAGCACACACCATATTTATGGTGCTTGTAGCGGCACTCTGAATCATCACAAGGTTACGTTTTCACACAGTTTTCAAGAAACAGCCAAAGATGCACTCATGACATTCGCCTCCTAGTGCAAATGTTATGACAAATGGCCAGTTAAAGTGCACACAACATAGACGCAACACTTGCTTACAACCATTCTCACTCAGAACAAGAAATTTTTAAACTCAAATCTTTTAAACTTCGCTCGAGTAAGCTCACTAGTATAAGAGTCAAAATTCTTAGTGAGCATGAAAAGGTGATGTTCTGGTGAGAGTGATAAGTTCAGGGTGAAATACACTTTATGGAAAGTAGAACACAACTGCTGAATGATATGAGTAAGCTAACCGAAGTGCACCACACAACAGAAAGGTCAGGAAAGTTACATGAGGTTACTTAGCCACAGAACTGCTGCAGTAATCACTGGAGACACGAGACTGTCTCTCCCATGCACACTGCCACAGCTGCACTAAATCACCGTCAAAGAATCGCCATGTTTAAAGCTACATGTTCACACACTTTCACACAATCACACTGTTGACAACATAGACGTGGCTTGTGTCCACATGGACGCTAAAACAGATCACTGCAGTAATCCCTGGAGATATGAAACTCCCTCTCCGATGTGCACTGCCACAGCTGCAGTGAATCACCATCAAAGTAATCACCATTTTCAAAGCTACATGTTCACACTCTTTCACACAATCACATTGCGGACGACATAGACGTGGCTTTTGTCCACACGAACACTACAGCAGATCACCATCGTGTGAATTTCCTTCAATATGGAATTCCATCCCACGTGAAGCCTTGTTGTCAACTGCAAAGACGCAGTCATCTTGTTGACGACATAGGACTTTGCATGTACCCACAAGGAGGCTAAAACAAGACACCGTCAAGCTACTTTCCTTCTATATGACTCGCTGCAGCAGTATCAACATGACGAATTCAACCCTTTTTCGTGCTGAAGCAAATAATTATAATGACCACAATAGACATAGCACATGCCCTTGAGGGGTTTGTACAAGGAACTGGGACAGAATTCAAGAAAGCTGTCTGCTCCCTCATGCAATTCCTTCCCAGGCCATGCTCCCAATAAACTAAACGTACTGTCCATCAAACATGTTTCCTTCGGCTACCCTTAAAAAGTTGGAAAGAGTTGGCTACCCTTAAACAGTTCTAACGATACTAACCCATTTTTGTGCTATGACAGGAGCCAGCTTAGAAAAATGTGGTCTGTAGAGTGTAGAGTTGATGCTATCCATACATGAAGGGTGCCTTGAATGCCATCAGTCATGACTGTATTTAATATGTGTGCAATTCCTCGAATGAGTGCCTAACTGGTTTTCTCTTTTCTCATTATTTTTGTCAATTTTAGGGTTCCGTGGACTTCAGTTCCTTGGCATGGAGCTTCTGACAAGGCGCGAAGAAAAAGAATATGATATCAAGCTCAGAGAAATTGAAAATGAAAAAAAAGCTTGAGCAAGAAGACGTGCGTCTTGCACTGGAGAAAAAACGCCTTGCCATTGAGGAAAGAAAAATAAGCCTTCAAGAGGCAAGGCATGCAGAAGAGGTTGCCTGTAGGGAAAGAGAGAGAGAGAGCATCTTCTGCAGCAGGTGCAGAAGATGCTTGATGAGCAGGAAAAAAGATTAATGGCTGCAATTGAAAATAACTCGATGATCTAATTTTATGCAATAAATCTACATGTATGTTTGCTAGACGTTGTGGTAGTGTCTAGTGCAACAGTGACAGGAAAAAACTTTATCATGTGCACTTCCAACTTGGAAATCAGTGCATGTGTTTCTTGCCTTCTGTGTTTCTAAGCAGTGCTTCATTCTTAAAAAACATATATATATATATATATATATATATATATATATATTTAGCAATGAAAAGCTCTGCAAGACTGAAAGCACTGAAAAGGGATAAAATGTTGAAAGTGACAAAGTGTGCTTATACAATAAAGAAAGCATGGATCTGCACTCCTGCCTATGAAAAAGTGCCCACTGAACCATAAATGTAAAAGTAAAAAAGCTGGTTTCACAAATCTAAGATTTATAACCTCTGCTGCTTTCTAAAAGCACTTCCACTTGACTATTTTAGCCACGGACAGTGAGGTAATGCTCCAGAACTGGAGGTTCTAGTCCAAAGTAACTCGAAACTTGGGAGCCATACAAGCAAGTGTGACAATTGGCAAATAGTGTGCTGACTCTATACATGCACTCTAGTCTCTGCTTGAAAAGTTTTTGATTTTTCCGAAAATCTAGGAAGGCAAAGTTGCTGGCTATCTTTCCGAACCCCCACTCAGCTGACTGCCTCACAGAACTCATGGCCTTATTGAAAGCCAACTGTTGAGGTGCCGCACGGGTTGTTCCATAAGGCTTCATTAAAAGCGGCCTCAAGGGGTATGCTGGGTCCCCGTATATACAGTAGGGACTCCCTTGGACCAACTTTTCCAGCTTTTCGTAGGTACGGGAGACCCTAAGGATCCCTGTAAAAGAAAAAAATAATGCAGAAGTAGTAAACAAGATAGTTCAAAGTTTTCATATTTTATCATAGTTTTACAATATCCCAAAAATATTCAACAAAATGAGGTATTAAGCAAGGCATTGATTTAGAAATGTTCATATTCTATCTCATATTATTAATAAACGAAGAACTTCCTGAACTTAAGCGTTATGGCAAACTTGTGGAATAAAAAAAATAAACTAAGATGGTTTGTTTAGCAAGATTGGTAAGTAGTAACCGGGAGCACCTTGGTTACATATAACCTAAAGCACCTATAAATATCTGAACACTTTCAACAGTTAACTTAAACAACTAATGTTGAGACATTAGTTGACCGGACTGCAGTGATATTTAATGCGTTGCCTTCAACTCATCAGCGTCATGCTTGCTACCAGGATAGGAGCCGTCAAGCTGGCAAATTATGCCATTAGGACACATGATGGCTTGATACTTTAAAGCGTGTGTACGCTATGACCAGAAAAAAAAAGCTTCTGGTCTCGCGATGGACGGTAGATCGCCCTTGCCGTGCCATCAATAAAAGCCCAGCAGTTTTGCAAACGCGCCTCTTTAGAATGGATCGCCTGAAAAGCAAACAAAGGACCTGTCATGAACATTCTCAAGAAACCAAACTAGCGTACAAGTGCTACCTGAGAGAACGTTTCTAGAACCGCAAGGTCAAGCCATGAATGGTTATTCATGTCGTCCAGCAAATGCCTGAAGTTGTCCTCTATGTGCACGAGGACTTTATTCGAAATACTGGAGAGGACGGAGTAGTGCCTCCCGAACGTGCGCTCCAAATCACACAGCCTGTTCGGGTAGGCGAGTCTGCGCAAAGTTATGCAGAGCGCCTCGTCGCCGGGCACCGGAACCGCCTGTGCCGAATATAAAGTGTCTGGCAGCAGCAGGGCATTTCGAAGCCTCCGCACATGGTCCTTTTCAAACGAAAGAGCGTGCAAAAAACGCCATCGTCCGTTTCTTCGATGGTGAACAAGCCATGAGAAGAAAGCGGGCCCCTTCGTTCCGCGGCGAACACTTCTAGGCACAGAAGATCTTCAATTTCAGTCCCGTTCAGAGCGGACAGTAGAAATGGACCTTCAAGGATGCTTCGTTGCCTAGGCATCGTCTTCGCAATGTAGAAGGCCCACTGTGAACTCTACTACAACGTCGTGAAAAAAAAATAAAGTGCGACCTCGGCTAGTGCTGCGGTCGGCTAGTTGTGCATGTTGAAAAGACGAGTCAAAGTATCGAAGCATATCAATATTTGTTAACAAAATTTTTGCTGCCGAAATACTTTTCACCTGTATAGAAAATAGTACAGTAATGGGTATATCTTACACTATAAATAAAAGTAATGAAACTCAGTAGTTTACCAGATCTTGTGATTCCAACCTTGTTGCACAGAGGGCACTACGCTAGTCTTCCGCTGAGAGAGGTGTGTTTAGCGTGCAACTAAATTACTAAAAGCGATTTCGGCGTCTGTGCTCCGCTCGCGCTTAGCGTGCTACCGTGAGCCGAGCGGAACTTGAAAACGGTCATCTAAAACTATCTAATAAAAGCGACCCAAAGAAACGAAGAGGTCCCCAGGCCCTTAAAAGGTAGCGGGCTCCCCGAGCAGCCGTTCTCGTCTGCTGCTGGAGGAAGACTCCTCTTCACCGCTGCTGGCCGCACTCCGCACATCGTGGTCACGTGACCCAGCCGTGGTTCTAGGAAGCGATTGTCCGTGGGTGGCCGAGCCGGGGCCACCCCAGAGTTCCAATGCGCGGAGAGGGGAAGGTGACGGTCGCTCTTCGCGACCCTCATAAACATGTCAAGTCCGAGCAGGACGCTTTCCTTCGTAATGAGAGCACCGCGCCCTCGCTGGCACCCCGTGGCGCGGAGGGTCTGCTGGCGCGCTCGCAGCACAATGTTCAAGTATTCGAGTGTTAACAGCCACCAGCTACTCGTAACGTAACAGACTCCTCCCCCGGATGAAGTCCTTCGCCGATCGGCTGCGTCCCCAGATGCAGGGTCGGGAGAAGGCGAACACAAAGCACAATCGCGCTCACTTTGCACGCACATATTCGCGGAAACCCCTGGTCGGTGGTGCCCAAGCAACGAACGACTGCCAGACGTCGTTTACAGAATTTTTTTGCCCCATGCTGGTTCTCACCGACCAAGTATTCGGCCCTCGGCCGAATACTTGCCGAAAAATACAACACAAAACTAAACGAGAGTTCTGAGGCTTTTTTTCTGTTTTTTAACGCCTCGTAGCATAGAAACCTCTGCTCAAACTATCTGCATTTCCGTTCTCGCTTCCCTTTTTGCATTTTACGTCGAAGTTATGCTCATGCAGTATGAGGCTCCATCTCAGGAGTTGGCCATTCTTGCCCGACATTTACTTCAGCCAGGACAAAGGACAATGATCAGTCTCAACTGTGAATTTTGTACCTTGGATGTAGCAAGAGAGCTTCTCAATGGCCCCTACCATGCATAGGCATTCGTTTTCCGACGTGCTGTACCCTTCCTCTCGCGGTGTCAATTTCCGACTGAGGTACAGCACGGGATGCTCCTCGTTGTTTTTGTCAATCTGGGAAATTACGACACCTAGGCCGCGGTTGCTGGCATCGCACTGGATAATAAAGGGTCGAGAAAAATCTGGCGAGACCAACACTGGCCGCGAAGTCAAAGCTTCCTTCAACTTTTGAAACGATTCCTCTCTGGCTCGCGTCCAGTTTACAGCGCCAGCCTCCTGATTCCACAGACTATCTGTAAGTGGACTGGCCACTTCTGAATAATTAGGGATGTAACGCTGGTAGTAACCAGTCATACCGAGGAAATATCGCACGCCCTTTTTGGTTGTCGGCCTGGGAAAGTCACTGATAGCCGCCACTTTAGTTTTCAGGGGCTCACGCTTTCCTCGTCCTATTTCGTGTCCCAAGTAAGTGACACCTTCTCGTCCTAACTGGCACTTTTCTGCTTTAAGCGTCAATCCTGCGGCCCTAAATCTTTCAAACACTTGTCTTACGTGTTCCATGTGCGACTCTCAGTCTCTCAAAATTACCACCACATCATCTAGATAAGGCAAGGCGAAGTCACTGAGACCTTCGAGTACCCTATCCATCAGTCTAGAAAAAGATGGGGCATTTTTCAAACCAAAACACATTGTAACGGGATGAAAAACCCCGAAAAGTATGATGAATGCTGCGTAGCAGCTGGCTCTTTCAGTTAAAAGCACCTGCCAATAGTATCTCACCAATTCAGACATGGATGTGTACATAGCCCCGCTTCGAAGCTCCACATCTTCCTCGATTTTGAGCAACGGGTAGATTTTGCACCTTCGATAATCCATGCCAGGCCGTGGCTCCTTCCCGGGAACTTCAACGAGCAGACATGGAGAGCAGTAATCGCTGCTTCCCTCCTTAATCACCCCGAGTTCCAGCATTCTGCTGATCTCTTTCCTCACAACTTCTAGTGTCCTCGCAGACGACAGGTATGGCTTAAACTTGAAAGGACTCTCGAATATCAATTCGATATCATGGGTTACCAAATCGGATTTTCCTGGTTTTGTTCTCAGAAACGGTCCAACAACGCCCAAAACAACTCGGTGGAAAGGCTCGGAACTAATCGATACCCTTCCCCTTGGAGCCTTCCACTTAACTGTGGATTTTCTCACTTTCTGGCAAGTCTCGCACGTTCGGACCAAATCCTCAACTTCTCTGAAACATCCCAGCCAGTAGAACTCCTGAAGCAACCTTGCTTTCATTTCATTTATGCCAAGGTCTCCAGCCCAAGAATTGCAGTGGCAAAGATGCAGCAATTCCCTGCGATACCTGTCAGGTACTAACAACTGATCAAATTTCCTTCCTCGTTTGCCTTCATAATGCCTGTACAAACGATCGTTCTTCTCCCAGAAGAAAAAGTTCTGTGACGAGACTCCTTCAGTCAAATCACCACTACATACCTTTTGAGTCGGGTCAGCCTTCTACTCTGACCTCAGCTGCTCTTTGTTTGCCTCAAGTAACTGATCAAGGCTTCATGCAGTAGGAGCGACAAAACAAGTGTTTAACTCACTTTCCATCTCATTCGGACGCTGACTGCTCTGTGACTTGTGCGCTTGGTCAGCCTCACTTTGTTCCGACCTTTCAAGTCTCTTTTTATCCTGTTCTATTACTACCTCAGGATAAACTAATTTGCTGGCATCAGTTGAGCTCTCTCGATCTTGGTAGATCAACTTCTGAGAAAGTTGTCGCGCTTTAGCCTGAGTTAAAGCCATCACTTGGGCTTCGGTTTCAGCGAAGCCACAACCCTTTTCATTTAGCAATGATTCCGAGCTGTTTGAAAAAAGGTAAGGGTAGCCTTCGGGCAGACCCTTCGACACAGCCGCTACTGTGTTTAGTATGCCAAATGGTCCCTCAATTTTAACATTAGCCACTGGCAGACAAACGGAATCTTCACTTACTGCCTGACGTATCCACGCACACTCCGACACATAGCCATCTTTTGCAACAAATCTAGGGGGGACTACGTCCATGGTTGCGGCCGAATCCCTGAGAACTCTACACAGCTGACCATTTACTGCGCACTTCTTAGTGTACGGTTTCAGGAGTTCGTTGTTACTCGGGTGGTCTCTCACTGAGGCGAACACCTGCCTCTCTTTCGTGCAGTTTCGCGTGAAATGCCCTGGCTCTTTACGGTTGTAACATGCCAAGGGCCTCCTTTTTTCAAATTCTGCCGCATGATCACTACTCTCCTTACTACCTGATTCATCAGCTCTGCGTGAAGTACCGGGTTCAGTGAACCACGTTCTCTGACGCGGGGTTCTACACGAGGCTTCTGCTGCTCTCGATGGTAGAGTTTCTGACCTTGATTCTCATTTCTGAAATCCTGCCCAGCCTTAGCTGGCTTAAAGCTGCGGCTTGCCACATATTCATCTGCAAGCTGCGCCGCTTTTCCACGGAGAGATCCTCTTGCCTGTCTCTGACCCACAAACGAACATTTTCAGGTAAAGTCTCAAAACATTGTTCAAGGCAGATCAACTCTTTCAGCCTTTTGAATTCCGCTTCCTTTGAACCTTTCACCCACTGCGTTAAATTGTCATTTAATGTACAGGCGAATTCCAAGAAGCTTTCATGTTGTTTTTTTTGAGACGTGCGAAATCTCCTCCGGAACTCTTCCGTTGAGAGCCTGTACTTCGCGAGCAGGCTTGATCTCACCAAATCATTGTCACCCGCTTCGCTAGCACTCAAGCGTGCTGCGACCTGCGAAGGTTCTCCGGGAAGCAATGCCATTAACTTTTCCGGCCACATGTCACGGCTAATGTTGTGCCTCTCGCACATCCTCTCAAAATTGATGAGATAGAGAGCGATGTCATCGCCAACTTTGAACGGCTGAAGCAAGTTCGTCATCTTTACGTTACCTCCCTGAGGTGTGACGGCACTTTCCCCGCGTTCTATCCTTGCCCGCTCGAGCCTTGTCTTTTCAATCTCGAGTTCCATTCTTTTACTCTCTCAGCTTCCAACTCAGCCTCCCTATTTTTCTTTCTCCTTCTGCTTCTCACGTTCATCAGCTTTCTCTTTTTCGATTCGGCATATCTTTTCCCACCCACCTCCTCAATAGCGAGGCGAACTTCTGGCTTTCTCCTACTTTGGCTTATCTCTAAACCAAGTTCAGCTGTCAAAAGCAGCAGTTCATCCTTACTTAAGTTCTTAATATCCATGGTTGACGAGAGCCGACTACACAGTATTCAACTAATCGCACACCCAGTGGTGATTAATGAAATATTGCCCGAATCGAACCCAGTTCTAGCTCGTCTGGCAATACGTAGTCTCTCCAGCACTCACCCAACCAAGAGTCTGCGATGGCCGCTCTGCCTCCCGGAGTCACGAGCTGCCAAGTCCGGCGATCCCAGATCGTCGAGGTTGCTCCTTGAGCGGTTGCTTCCACGCCTGGCCTTCACGTTGCGCTGTGACGAAGGAGACTCCCTGAGCCACGTAGCAGAGCTCCGTCGATCCCGGATCGTCGAAGACGCCCTCCCGTCAGCAGATGTCCCACAGCCTTGGTCTTGATCCCGCCGCTGCCAACCAGATTATTGCGAGGTACGGGCTGCGGACTCCGTGAAGGTTTTAAACGGGTCTTTATTTAAATAAAAGCGACACAAAGAAACGAAGAGGGCCCCGCCCCTTAAAAGGTAGCGGGCTCCCCGAGCAGCCGTTCTCGTCTGCTGCTGGAGGAAGACTCCCCTTCACCGCTACTGGCCGCACTCCGCACATCGTGGTCACGTGACCCAGCCGCGGTTCTAGGAAGCGATTGTCCGTGGGTGGCCGAGCCGGGGCCACCCCAGAGTTTCAATGCGCGGAGAGGGGAAGGTGACTGTCG